>NC_077234.1:190300464-191500464 GCF_027887165.1 Monodelphis domestica
TGTACTCTGCCATACAGTGACTCTGGGCTCCTTGCTGCTGGTCATACAGTGCCCTCCATCTTTTGAGCATTTTCACTGACTGTTCTTCATGCCTAGAATGCTCTCCCTCCTCATCTCTGCCTCCTGGCTTTGCTGGGTTCCTTCAATTCTCAGCGAAAGTCTCACCTTTTTCAAGTCCCATCACTCCTTAATCTCTGTGACTTCTTTTTGACACCATCTTTAAGGTATTTCTCTTGTTTGGACATGGATGCTTAAATATTAATTCTACTAGTAGACTATCTATGGGAACAGAGACTCTTTGTATCACCAGCATTTAGCACAGTGCCTGACACATAGTATGAACTTAATAAATATTAGTTGATTGAGTGATTCAGTTTGAATTCCACTTTGCGTTAAAATCGTATCTTTCTCTGATGTAATTAATCCTTCCAGTTAGTGTACTGAGTTTTTAAGTGGTAGCATAAGGTAACAATATTAAGAAGCAAGATTGCAAAGCAGAACTTGGAAGTCATTTACAGACTATCATATAAATTAAGAGAAAATAATAGTTACTTACAAACTGCCTCATAAGTTAGGGGAATAAATATGTCACTGAAAACTATTTTTTAGATTAACTAAGACTACATCCTGAGAGTATAAGCAAAATTAGGGGACACTATCTTGTGTCTTGCTGTAAGAACCCCTTGGTCCTGCTCATTTCCCATAGTCTGTAAACCTTTGACAAGCTCTAGATATACACAGTAAAGCCAACAGCACACCCGTTCAAACAGTATGCTAATGAATTAATCCTTACATATGCTGATAATTTTAGATGAGGTAAATATGTTAATAAATGAATGTTAAGGTGTCTCTCCCACTCCCCAAATCCTATAAAACAAGAGCCCAGACTCCTTCACTCCTCACTTCAGAACTTCTCTATCTATTATTGTTCCATGCTATTCAAGTCTTCCCAGCTCCCATCCATAGTCATGTAAGTATTCTCTGTGCCCTTCCCTCTCTCCATTTTCTCCCCAAGCTGTCTATCTTCCTCTACCATTCATTTCCTCTATACTCTCTGTGCCTTATTAAAGTGAGATTGAAGCATTTTTCCCAGTTTGCTACTATCATGGTCTCTCCATGTGAGTATCCAGAAATCCAGGAGTGTTTGCTCCTCCTCTACCCCAAAGACCCCCTAGCAGTCCCATTCTTTTAGTTATAAACAGGGAGCAGCAAGATGGAAGCTTTATGCTATTCATAGTCACATACCCCTGAATGAACTTGAGTGCAATGAATTCATGGTGAGAAATTGTGTGGGTCACTAAAACTCAAGGTCTCCTTCAGGAGATTTTTTTCCCCTTTTATCTAGCTCACAATATAGCAACTAATAACCCCATTAATTAATCAGAAATTCACCTTTCTAAGACTGTGAAAGCTTTATCAAGTCATTTGATCTCATCATGTCTTATTTCTCAACTCTAAAATGAGGGGGCTGGACTATGTAATGTCTACCTTTAGATCTGTGATCCAAGAAATTTAAGAAAAATCAGTTTTCAGTCATGAGTAGTTTAAGAGCATCTGGTGAGTAGCTAGACAATCTGGGTTCATATCTTAGTTCTGTTACTAATTAAGAAACATGACAAAGTCACTTAGACTCTCAAGCCTCAGTTTCCTCAACTATAATATGGAAATATAAATATAATACTCATGCTAATTATCTCAAAGAAAGGTTGTGGGAAAAATGTTTTGAAAATCTTAAATTGATTTACCAACAGTTGTATGATTGTATATTTTAGAATATTCAATGTCCTAAGTGTTTTTAATCTGAAGTATATTAATGAAAACATTTTAAATAATTATTTTAATATAGTTGATATATGTTTATATCTGTCTATCTATCTACCTACCTATCTATCTTTCTATCTATCTATCTATCTATCTATCTATCTATCTATCTATCTATCTATCTATCTATCTATTTATCTATCTATCTATCTATCTATCTGATGTTTTAATATCATTATGAGAAAGAGTCCATAGATTTCACCATACTACCAAAGGGTTTGAACACTTATACAGTACAGGGGATAAAGTGCTGGGCCTGAAGTCAGGAAGACTCATCTTTCTGAGTTCAAATCTGGCCTAAGACACTTCCTAGTTGTGTGACCTTGGACAAGTCATTTAACCGTACCTGCCTCAATTCCTCCATCTGTAAAATGATCTGGAAAAGGAAATGGCAAACCACTCCAGTATCTTTGCCAAGAAAATTTCAAATGGGTCAAGATGAGTCAGACATTGCTGAAAAATGTCTGAATAACAACAGAACACAAAACCAAAGGGGCTAGGATAGAAAAAAAATTGAGAAAAAGATGTTTCCTTGCCTAAAAGGCCAGATGGTATTTCAAAGTACCATCTTTGTAGTACAATGATTCATAAACATGACATAGGGATCATTGGACCAGTAAAGCATATTCTCCTGAGGATCTCTTGTAATTTATTGGCAGCAATTTAGTTATCAAAGAGAGTGGTTAGGAGGTAATTGAGAGAAGTGAGATGGTAACAGCCTACCATAGCAACTGAGTACCTTATCTATCTACTATAGCCTTCTGGGCCTCAAGTGATTAAATGAATAATAAGAATCATTAAATCCCCAAAGATTAAGAACCTGACCAGTAAAATCCCACCTACCAGTTAATATTTGAGAAAAATCAGGAAATGTCTACATTTTCTATCACCAATAATTCAATTCAATAAACATTACAAAACAAATAGTTCCTAGCTTATCTTCTAGTGTAGTTTACAGATACGATGAGTAACAAGGCCTGCTTTTTGAATGAGAGAAAAATATAATTTAAAAGTTAAGAGCTCCAGAAATGACAATTTTATTTTTCCTGGTGTATTGCCTAGGGCTATAACTATCACTTTTTTGTGCCTATGGCAGGCAACTAAAAACAAGTCATCAAGCCATCTTACTAAGACAAATTCATTTTGGAATATGGGGGAAGAAGCAGTGAGGAAGACAAGAGAACACAGAAAATGGTAAAGTGGTGCTGTTGAAATGATCAAGAGATCACTTGGGATGAGGCAGATAAAGGGAACAAGCTATTGTAGTTTCCCATTTAGCCAGTTTTTCTTCCTAAGTCGGTGTTAAACATAATTATTTTTATACTAATGAAGGAGTGAGAGGGCCCACCGCTCTGGAGTATAATTTCCAGTTGTCCTGCCTCAACAATGATTTTGGTTGGACTTCTGCTTGAGGACCTCAGACACTTGAATTCAAATGATAACATTAATCTTCATAATAGCATTCAGGGGAAAATATGGGAGAAAAAATGTTTATAATAGTCAGAAGAAAATTAATAGAGCTTAAGAAGGTTAAATGATCTATGCCCAAAGTCACCAACATAGTAAATAGTGGAGATTATTCTTTAGGTACCTTACCCAAGGCAGAGAAAATAGCTGCAGCCCAGAACATTTCCCCCATTAGGGCAGGAATAAAGATGAGTCCACCCATGCGCTTCCCATAGAGTTGCTGAAATGGATCTAACATTGTAACGTACCCTTTGGAACGCATGGGTTTTGCAAAAAACAGACCACCTAAAAGCAAGAAACATATAATTAAAATTTATTATGCGAGTATCTGCCAAAACGTATATTATAATATTTTTACAACTGCAAAATGTAGTAATTTCCAAGGAGACTCCAATATTTTCTAGGAAAATACTAAAATTGAGGGATAGAGAAATATCAGAAAAAAAAGAAAGGCCTTTTTTCCCCCATACAAAATCTAGAAGTGCACAGAAAGATGGTAGAGCAGAAATCAAAATCTAAAATAGTTTCAGCATGAAATTGGTCCTGAAGAATTTAGTGATGGAAAACAAAAGCTCTGTCTACTAAAATGACACAGAGGTCTCTTCTGGGAGTCTTCCAAAATGACTTAACATATAGTACTTGCATTTTCAGGATATTCTATAGGAATTTTATCTGAGTACAGAGTCCCAGAAGAATCTTTATTTTGAGTCCATTTCAAAAGAATCTGAATGGAGATCTCACTTCTAACATCCCAGTGTGACTAATAGACTCAACTTCTTAGTGCCATAGGCAAATCTCTAAGAATATAAATTCAGAATTGTTGAAGTCCTTTTATCTCTCACTACTATCTTCTTTTTGTTTCCCACTTATGTGGGACTTCCTACAAATTAAACACTAATTGTATGCAAAATTCATGTGCATTTGAAGATGATTTGATAATTCTCTTTGAAAAAATACTGATATATGTATAGATTATCATTGTAAGAAGTAAAATAAGAAATAAAACTTATTGAATCCTTAGCAGGCTAATTGTCTTCATCTCAAAAGAAATATATGTATATATGTATATATATATGTATATAGAGAGAATAAAATGTTGGACAGGTATATTGGCAGAATAACGATTCCCCTCCCCCCCATTTATTAGGAGGAGATTTGAGTTTGGGCACTTTGAGGAAATGGGGCAGCAACTGAAGAAGTGCCAGAAAACCCTTTCTTGCATATCACTAATCTTCTATGTCACTCCATCTTGATGATTGTGATGCAACATTATTGATTATTGACTTAAACGCTAATGGGAAGGTTCATGGAAGTATTAAGCAGGCTGAAGCATGATACTGATGACAACTTATAAGAGAGACAGTATACAAGACATCATCCAAGACAGGACAATCACATAGTGAGGACAGACAACAGATAGAAAAAATGAGATGCTAGACTGTAACTTTAAAGATTTAAAAAGAACCAGAGGAAGGAGTCTAGCTCATCCAGGACTTTTTAAAAGGAGAATGAATGAGACATGTATGAGCATTATACAAGATAACATGTAGAAGGTTCAAAATTTATCAGTGGAGAAGATGCCCACACTAATTAACATCAATGTACATTTTGTATCCATCTGCATCTGGTTAATTAGTCACTGAGTTCTAGCTTTTTTTCTTACCTAAAATCAGGCTAAGTGAATATCCAATTGGTGCTTGTGCCCAAGCCAAACCATAACCTGGAACATACACTGCCTCAGCTGTCCCATTGATATAACCTCCGCCAACCCAGGTGGCTGAAACAGAATGAAGCAATAGGAAATCCAGTTATTTACTATACAATTAGCCTTTAAGTGGCCATCACTATTTTCCTTCATTTTATGACACATGAAAAATGTGTTCTACAATAAAATGAGAAACCACCCATTCATCTTTTAAAAAGGAAAACTTTTCTTAGAGACAGCTATCTGGTTGTATCTATTTTAGGGTTAGTTTGTCATTTGTAAAAGGAGATTAAATTAGTTGACCATTGGAGTTTCCTTATGATACTATGATTCCATTGCCTTATAACTCTTCCAATTTCCATGTTTGTTCTCTCCTTGTTTTTTCATGTTTCTTCAGAAGTGGGGATGGTTGCAGTATGGCTGTATGTATGTCAGGTCCACAGGGCTTTGCCAAACAAGCAATGTATCAATAAGTATGTATTAAACACCCACTAAGTGAAAGATACTTTGTTAAGAGTTGGGGCTAGGAATTAAATCCTGCTCTCAGGGTGCTTACAGTTGCCCTGATATCTATTTTTAGAATGCAAATTTCTGCTGAGTTGGATCCCTGTATATATTGTATACAGAACACAATCATGCATAGACTGTTTACCGATTATTATCCTTAATATTCTCCGACAGAACAGTTGCCATTGTGCTAGGAGAGAATATTGTGTAAGCTCCTTGAGAGCAAGGATTTCTTGATTTTGTCTTTATATCTCTAGTCCCTAGAAGGCACTTAATGACTGTTTAACTGAATTGAATTGAACTTGACTCCAAATTTTATTCATGCTATACCCTATGCCTATAACATTTTCCTCCTCAGTATCCTAACAATCAGTTCTACTTCCCTTCTGAGGCTACCTCTAATTCCCCCCAATTATAAAAGTCCTGCCTCACTGGATCATAGATATAAAACTAGAAAAACTTCTAAGCATTTAGTTCAACTCCTTCATTTAACAGATGAGGAAACTGAGGCCCAGAAATATCAGATATTTGTTGAAACTACAAGTCAGTAAATACCAGACATGATATGAACCCATACTATATGGCCCCCCCAAACAATAGGACTCTATCACACTTGTCTCTCCTTATCTGATCTCATTGCATTTTATACTCATATTTGAATTTGCATCCTATACATGTGTCCCATCTCCTACTAAATGATAAACTCCTTGAGGGTAGGGTCCTTATTTATGTTTTTTTTTCATCATTTTCCTCTAGTCATAGCATGTTGTGCTCAATTGTTTAATAAAGATTTAGTGTGTAAATGAATGAACTATGCTCAATAGAGCAGTGGGGTTAATACCTGTGCTGTGCAATATGAACTGGAAAGCTCGATGATACAGTGGATAGAGTGGTGGGCCTGGAATCAGAAAGATCTGAGTTCATATCTGGCCTCAGACATTTCCTACTTGTGTGACCTTGGGCAAGACATTTAACCTCAGCTTGTTTCAGTTTCTTAACTGTAAAATGGGCTAATAAAAGTACCTACATTAGAAGGTTGTAGGGAGAATCAAATGAGACAATATTTGTAAAATGTTCTTAGTCCAGGCAGTGGGCTAAGAACTACTATTAGAATTACTATTAAAATAATTATAAGAATTATTATCATTACTCTATATGACAATGAGATCTTCTAAATAAAGGGTTTTTTGGTTTTGTTTTTTAAAAGACTTTTTTCCACGAAGAATAACAAATAATATTCTCTTTCCCTTGACAATTCTTGTGCCTATTCTTGAAATAAATGTTGGTAGTATAAGAGCACGGAGTTAGCTGGCTAGCAAAGGCATGCTGGAGCCACCTGAAGCATGTCTGGTTGAAGGTTGCATTAAGAGAACAGTGCCAGGAAAGATCTTGAAATGAAATAGTTATTTCAGAAAAGACTAAATTAAATTACAACCTAAGAATGAAACAATCAATTCTATTAGCATCAAACATATAAAATGGGTGACATATACAAATAAATGCAAGCAAATAAATGTTCATTTGCTCAATAAATTTTGATTTCTTATCTATAATATTTATATAATATTTTAAGGTTTGCAAAGGTTGCTTCTAGGTACATTAACTCTTACCACAAAATTCTCCATATTTTGGTTCCCATTTTTCATCTATTTTTGCTCTTCCTGCTTATGCTTATTTGAAGAATATAAGCACATGAGTGACCACATTCAATGCATTTGAAAAGATGTCATAGGTCTTTCAGTAAGTCTGACTAATGGAGGAGTCGTATTTTTTCTTTCCATTTTCTACTGTCAAAAAATCTCTAGAGCGCATGATAATCCCTCAAGTGTCTACACTAGCCTATGCAGTTAATTTTTGTAAAGGCCTCATTTGGTACTAGCAGATTGAGACTGGCTTTGACCACATTTATTATATCTTTTAATTGACAGAAATGGCAACATGATTCCCATGTTTCAGTACTGAACAATTAAACTTGATTGCTATTGTCAGCTATGCCACCCTGATAAATAATAATGAAGGACATAATATGTATACACGTATATATACTATCACATATATGTATTTATGTAGTGCTTTAAGGTTTACAAGGCTTCTTTTATGTGTGTGTATGTAATATTTGTGTCTATATGCCAGCTGTATTTATTACTAAATATTATTGTGTCCTGCTGCAAATAGAGAAACAAAATTGCGTGTGATTAAATGTGTCTGGTCTATGTTAGTAAAAATGCAAAATCAATATATTTTAAGTGTTATTTAATACAAAAGGTTCTTTGTATAAAATGAGGATATTAGAAATGAATTATTTGATTTAGAACAATATGTTACCCATCTTTCCTGTCTTCCACCTTGACTATAAACCTTCTTTTTCTCAGTTGTTAACTAATAAAAAAATAATATTTTCTTCTTCATTTCTGGCCCTGTGATAGGTTCGAGTTATATAGTAAGTCTTAAACAGCTTATAAAGGCTTTCATTTAAAAAGGCCTTCTACCAGGGTTTAATCTCAAAAGATGGAGTAGTGGATTCTTACAGATACAAAACCTGTAGCTGTTTCTTCTTGGTAAGGTTGTTATATATTGAAGCTGACAACTACCTCAGTGATGTTTAATCACACAAACATAATTTTTCATCATGTGGGCTCTTTTGTCCTTTTTTCAGGCTATAGTGAAAATTATATTAAGTATAACTCATAATGGCACAATTAAAATTTGGTTAGTATTTTGATTATAAAAAACTTAGTTTTAGACATTTCAGTCAAGCTATAAAAGTATATTTTCCTTTGAAAGTTCCTTATATTCATGATGAAAAAATACTATTATCTCTACAGAGAAAACTGATGAACTGAGTCCATATTGAAATGTGGTATTTTCTCTTTCTCTTTTTTCTCTATTTTTCTTGCTTTTTTTGAAATATGGCTAATGTGGAAATGTTTTGTATGGCTTTGAGTTGATATCATATTACTTGCCTTCTCAGTGGATTGGGGAGAGGGTAGGAGGGAGGAAGGGAATTTAGGATTCAAAATTTAAAAAGAAAACAATGTAAAAAATAAATAATGAATTAAAATGTTAAAGAACTTCCATCCCACCCCAAGATACAATTCTTTAGTTATTAGTTATGAAGTAATTAGTTCTTTATGTGACTATAAGCAATAATGTGAGTGTTTAGGGGGCAAGAAATTATTTTAAATTTTTATTTTTTAAAAGGATAATTATCCTACAGAGCAGATCCAGGACAGTCAAAGGGTTGCACAATTATGTAGCAAATCTAATGTAATCATTTAAAATAAAACATGAAAATATCATGGGCGATTTATGTTGTGAGCAAAATAGGGCTTCCAAAAATATAGTTCTTGATATAATTATTTCCTATATATTTTAGTAATTTGTCTTCTACATTGGAAAAAATTCAAACAAGAACAAATTAAGAACCACTCTGTTAATAGACATAGTAAATCAACAGGTGCTTAATCCACACCCAATCCATTTTTATCTCCAGTAATGTTTACAGATCAATGAAGGGAGTGGTCCCAGTTCTTTGATCTTATCTCAGAGACTTGTAGTATGCTGGTTATATAAACTTCTTAAAGATGACTTATTGTATTCAACAAATTATTCTAGAATATCATGGCTTAATTTAGGCAAAGTCAGATATTTAAGGAAGAAGTATTTTTTGCCAATTCAGTCCTGGCAAAATAACTGTGCTATGTAGAAATTCATGTTTCAATGCAATTTCAGGGCTCAACTATTAGAATTCCAAATCTGTTATTTTTTCAGTTGGCCCTGGGAGAAAGAAGAAAAGACTCTCTGGCAATGTGAGGGACATTACAATCATTTTAAAAGATATTAATACCCTAATGACTTTGAAATACTAAAAACACAATTCTTTAGTTATTGCTTAATGTTTCTGTGTCAAATACAAATGCTTTTTAATTCCATATTTCTTTCATTTCATAGGTAGTTCATTGGAGAAGCAATTCTCTCCTGAAATGACATTCTGGGGAAAAGGGGGAGAAGCTGGACAATACATTAGAACAGGATGAATTGATGGAGAGGAGAGAATGTCCAGAGAAGAATTTCTGCTAAGGCACTCCCTAGTGTTTTTCCCCCCACTTTTCCAGTAATGCATGTTTTCAATGATCTTGAATTAAAGTATTATGCTAATAACATACTATTTTCTTTTTCAATAAAGTAATTTGTAGCACAGACATATATGTTATAAATGACCAATTCAATCCAATGGAAACTTTTATGTCCAATTTTATCAGCTAGGTTTTTTTTAATGGCAAAGCAATTATCAATATTCGTTGACTTTTGTCATTTAAGATTTTACTAAAATCAATATGACATTGGTATAACAAGGTCCTGCTTAGTTTCCTCTTTTTTTTACTGGATATACCTGCTTCAATCTACCTCTTTGTTTTGACATTGTTTTCATTCCATCTACTAAAGCCTACTGTTATTGGGCCATATTTCAGTTTATGTATTCATTGATATTCTACTAAAAAAATACCATTAAATCAATTTTGGTATAAAATATGATGGCTCTTGGGCCTTAAACCATTTTGATTTTTAGAAAACTTTTAAATATCATATAGGCTATTACAATTTTATTAGTTTAGCTATAAAGAGGGGCTTCTTCAAATCACTGGATACATGGAGCTAAAGAATAAAATTTGTGAATTTATGAATATTAGCCACAAGCATCAGCACAGCTTTCATTCAGAGGAAGCCAAGGAGAGGAAAGGTGAAGGCTTGGCACCTACCAGTCATGGTAAATCCACCAACTAGTAAACCTATATCTCTGCCACCAACTATTATGGCTTCACTGCGTTCTTCTGAACTGCCACTGTTCTTGGTTTTCCAAGCAGCCCATATCCCAACCATCAATATCAGAAGATAGAACACAATGATAGCTATCAATCCTTCTACATGGAAAGCCATCTTCAATTAGAGATCTTGATTTTTCTCCCAGGCTGGCTATTTCATTAAGAATTCTAA
This sequence comes from Monodelphis domestica, assembly GCF_027887165.1. Taxonomy (NCBI): domain Eukaryota; kingdom Metazoa; phylum Chordata; class Mammalia; order Didelphimorphia; family Didelphidae; genus Monodelphis; species Monodelphis domestica. Next base: position 190,310,960 of record NC_077234.1, read on the forward strand.
AGAAAAATACAATAAGAATTGTAACACATTAATATAACTATTTTAATGACCATTATAAAACAATATTAAATGAGGGGAAGCTATATGCATTTAGGTACTTAAATGCATACCAGGTAGTGATGAATGGAATAGCCTATAGCCTATAAGGTTTAAAGAAGTGTTATCTTTAGAGCAGACAACATAAAACAATTACTAAATGTCATTGAACATCACTATAAATTAGTTTTTTTTTTAAACCAAGTAAGAATTTTTACAACGGAAATCAATTTGAAAATACTTCTTATAAATAACCATGATCATTGGTGTTTAGTGGCCTTTCAAAGAGAAAGAAACAAAGAACCTTACCTTAACTCACACGTTTGTGAGGGAAACACTTGCCAAGAATATATTATCTTAACTTAAAAATAATTTTCAACAATTTTTAATTTAAGAATATTTGGACATTTTAAGTGAATTAGAACTGGTCTAGGTTGTTCAATTAGGGAATATGTCAGAACTTTATATGCAATATTAGACAAGCTTATAGCGGCTTGAAAAACAATCTAATAAATAAATATAGACAAACCCACTTAGGAAAGTCGATGTCAAATATACATACTGAATCATTTCTATAGCTGTTCACTGCCTGGTGGTGATGAATCTCCCCACCCCCACCTCTGGGGGGGAGGGGACACCACACCTCTTTCCTCCTTCCCTCACAACAGCCTTTAAAATGGAATACTATGTAGAAAATTCCTTCATAAACAAAAATATTTGTCTTTTAAGTTTCAGAACACCCAGAAATAAAATAATTTGTAAAATCATCAAAATTGCTAAATATTTGAGTCTAGGGAGTCAGTTCTAATTCTGCCCCCTTCAGATTTTTTTTTTCTTTTAGAGACCACACTTGCTCACTGTCATTAAGCCGACCAAGCAGCTTGTTGAGAATCCATACGTGTAGATGGGCACAAAAAGTACTTTTTTATCTGGAAAAAGTCGACCAAGAGAAATAGCTGGGCTAAGCTTATCTCTAGAAATTGTTCCGGAAAGGAGTTCCATTAGTCTCATTCCCATATTTCTACCATAACCCCCTCTCTCAGCTGGTCCTCCCCCCGACATCCTGGTACACACAACTCTCGAACCTTTCCACAGTGGGATACTTTGAGGCCATCTTCTCTTGCCCTCCTTGTCTTTCCCTCCTTTATCTCTTCCTTCTCAGTTTCTTTGTCTCCACGCCTCTTTGAGCCCGCACCAACCTGCTAGATCTCCACTCTAATTTAGATCGATCTATCTATCGGGGCCGAGGATGACACAGAACAGGATCTCACATAGAGACCCTGTCAATGACTCCAGCGGCACCTGTTAAAGATGTTTCAGCCTCATCTCAGCGGGATGAGGGAGCCTACCCCCCGGCTGGCACCAACTCCAAAAAAGGCTTCTCAAGTCCAGTTTGGAAGCGGGACCCAGAACCCTTGGTCCTACCTTGCCTTCCCCTCCCTTGTGAGTCTTCTTCTGCAGGAGATTCTCGAAACTTAGACCGCCTCCGGTAGCACACTCTGGCTCCTCCTGTGTCCGAAAGATTCGGCCTCCCGGTGGGCTCCCGGGGAGATCGAGGGAGCGATTGGAGGCCACCCTGGAGGCAGCAGCAGGTTTCTTGTAGGAGTATCCTTCCAGTCTACAAGTATCTTAGTACCCCGAGTTTCAGCCTACTTTTGGGGTGGGGCACAGGATTAAGGAGCGTTCTTGAGAAAGATGGAATGTGGAGGGCTGGGGTGCAGCTGGGGGTGGGGATAGGAGAGGTTCTGGGCTGGGGGATTCAGTGACTATTAGACGTGATTGTCAGGCTAAAAGAAAACATCCTTTCTTTATAAGGGGAGGAGGGAAAGGGGCATTCGTCAGAGCTTGGAATCTGGACGTCAGAGAAAAGTGAATGAGAGTACTTGGGGACAGCGCCGGTCTGGGGCGCTGGGGTGGATAAAAGGTTGAAAGCAAAGGAGTGATGAGGGAAGGAATGGATGAGAAGGGCGGAGTGCCAGGGGAGGGAGAGGAGGAGTCGGAGTCATTGGATGATGGAGGGTGTAAAACCACTGGTGGAGAAAGAGGAGGGGGATTGTGAGGAGAAAAAGAATAGATGAGGAAAAGGAAGAAGAGTATTTGGAGAGATGGACAAGTTCCCCTCAGGAAACAGACTGTTCAGAGAAATCTCTGATTTCCAAGGGGCCAACAGAAAATAGATGCAGCCTCCAAAACCCACTAACCTACAACTTAAATTAGTATATTTCCTTGACGTCCTATCTTAGCAGCTGTGGAGGCAGAAGCTTCCAATCTCAGTTTCATTAAATATTAGCCTAAAATGAACTTGGGTAAATTATGTAATTCTCAGGGTCTCAGTTTCCTCACTTTTAAAACGAGTGGGTTGGTCCCCAAAATGTCTTCCATATATAATTCTCGGATCCAGTGATCTCATCAGGACCCCAGAGAAGGAAGCATCCTGAAAGACTAAGCTTTTGAAGTTTTGAAAAGAAACTTTTTACCTTCCCAGACCCTGGAAATATTAGAGTTGGAAGGGAATTTAGAGATCTATTCTAACTCGCTTATTTTTACAAAGGAGGAAATGAGACCAGAAAGGACAAAGGACTTGCTCCAGGTCACCTATTGGATAAAAATTCTCCCAGACCAGATTAACAGTAAAAAAAAAAAAAAAATTGAAAGGGGGAGAGAGAGGGAGAGAAAGATATATATATATATATTTATATATATATATATATATATATATAGAGAGAGAGAGAGAGAGAGAGACTAAGTTTTGCCATCTTCATCTTCTTTGTTAATGATCACAAAAAATAAAACTTCTGCTTGGAAAGACACATTAAAATAATATAGAACTGTTACAAAGATTTTTGATCTATTTTTTTCAGTGGGGGTTTATAACAGGGGAAACACTTGTTTGTTTAAACCATTAGTAAAAATTATAATGGGAAACAACATTATTTGGGCACATATCCTCCTGAATAGCATTAAATCCCCCCATAATTTCTCTAAAATGTTATTAGGTAGTGGTAGGAAGAGAATTGAACTGTTACTTCACTGTTATGAGGAGTTTCTTTTTTCAATGGAGGTCTGCACCTGCCTAGAGGATGGAGAGGATGTGACTTGCCTAGTAGGATCATTCAGCCAGCACATGTCGAGGCCTTCCTTGATTTAAGCCCAATTCTCTATCCAAGACCCATGCTGATTCTCATATATCAGTACTCTACTGAGAAGTAAAATAATACCAGCATTTAGATCCAATAAAAATAAGTAAGTGAATTTCTCATCCACTTAACCAGCCTTACCTCTCACATTACCATAACCCAGGTTTAGAAGCTAACCTTTCATATACATCTTGCTTCCTAATTTCTTTATTCTCTATAAAAAATAACCACCATGAACTAGAGATAAATACCTTTAAGTGAGAAATCCTATAATGTTGAAAAAGAAAAAAAGACAAAGACCCAGATCCAGTAGAGCAGATGATCTTGCTTATCTTATTTACCCTAATAGCTTTTTTATTTTTACCATTTATTTTTATAGTATATAATATGTAACATAATAACATAGTACAAATGATTTGTTATAAATATGTAATAAATTATAATAAATGTGCATATTCAAGAGAAACAAATTATCCCATTAGCTACATTCAAAAATCTTTGTCTTATTGAGAAACATGAATAGAAATAAATAAAATAATTTTATATATACATATGTCTTTTTGTAAAATTATGCCTTCTCTAATGGGGGAGAGGAAGGAGGGAGTTTACAGGGTATTTTAATGTAACAAACAAACAAATAAAATTTAAGAAGAGTTGCTAACTGTACCTTGGTATTAGTAAGGAACAAAGTAAGCTTAGGAGAGAAAGAAAATAGACAAGGATTTTGGCATAATCATTAACTTGGATATTTCAAATCAAACATTCTTTTATCCATTCTTTTTCTTTGATAGTGCTATTTCAGAGAGTAAATTTTGGTTCTGGATCAGTTTAAATATGTTTTAAAAATATCTCTAAGTCAAGGACAGAGAAACATGGTGGTGTAGTGTAGAGGTATCAGATATTTAGCTACATGTCCTCTTGGGTCAGACATCAGGCAATACTCCCCTGAAACAGATTAAAATATAATTGGAAAATATTTAAGAAAACAAATAAAAATACAGCAAAACAAAGATAAAGTTAATATGTGGTTTTCTAAGTCACTATATGGCTTTAGAGAACCTTACATATGTTTAGTGGCGCCTCTTTCTTTTTGACTTTGACAACACTGACATAATGGATAGAAAGTTGGCCTTGGAGCTAAGAAGATCTAGATTCAAGTCCTACATTTGACAGAGTGGCTGTGTGACCCCATTTAAACCTTTCGGTATACAGGGTCAATTCCTAATACTATCTATGCTCGAGTTGACTTAGTGGGGCAGAGGGAGCTTATTTATTTGGGAGATCATTATATCAATGAAATTACTCATACTGACTAGGTACACTCCCTATCCCCAAGCCAATGATAACAGAAAGCTTCTGGATGCAACAATGTGGGAGTCTGAAATAATGCACAACACAGAGATTAGGAAGCTTGAACAATATCCAACCAGAAAAACAAATAAATGTCTGTCAGCTTTGCAAGCACTTTTATTTTCAATATGAAGCCTCTGTTACAAGCAGAAAGGAGAAGAACCAGGTTGGCACTCAGTGTTCTCCAGGACTCCAGCTGATACTCTTTGAGATGGCTGGCTTGCCAATTTCCTTGGGAAGAGCAAAACTTGATGGAAAATGATGACCTTGAATGTTATAGGGAAGCCTGGTTATTAAAGTGCGAGAAAATACAATATTGTCCCATGCTTAGCAGTGTGGAGAGTATTAGCTGGGGAGGACAATTCCAGATATATGGAGCTTGAATCTAGGGAGACATATCTTTATTTTAAAATCCCCCTAAATGCCTCTGTCTGATCTAGGGATGACATCAGGATGGATCCTCTGTTTTATTTTTCAGTTACCCAGAAGCTTAATTTCTCTTGGCTCTAGTTAGATATTTTATTTATTTGCTTTTTTAAAAATTATGATTTAGGTGAAAGGTTTAAGTTATTCTCCTAAAAGATAAGCAATTGAGTTAGAAACCCTGTGGTAGTCAATTTCCAGATTTTTCCTTTTGTGAACTAGAAAAAGCTGACTAAGTATCTACTTGGGCCAATACTTCCATTTTCTCAGGTGCTCTTATAGTTCAGACATATCTAATTCTTCATGACTCCATTTGAAGTTTTCTTGGCAAAAATATTGGAATGGTTTCCAATTTTCTTTTCCATTTTACAGAAGGAAACTGAGGCAAATGGAGCTTAAGTAACTTGCTCAGAGTCACACAACTAATAAGTGTCTGAGGTTAGATTTGAACACAGAACTTCCTGATATGCTTTATCTACTGGGACCCTACCCATCTTTCCTCAAATGGTTGATATTATTTTATAATTTGCTCATTGTAAAATTTCAAATTAAATCCAGCCTGTTTAGCTGTTGGCTAGAACAGTGGAGAGTGGGTTAGGAGATAAAAATTGAGTTTTATAGAGTCTAGAGCCATAAGAAATCTAGTTCAATTTCATCATTTCTCAAATAGCAAAATTGAGACCCATTTAAGCTTTTTGCAGTGCTTTAAGGCTTATAAAGTGCTTTTGATACATTATATTAAAAAATAACTCTTACTTTCTGTCTTAACGGAATTATCAATTCCAAGGCAGAAAAACAGTAAGAGGTAGGCAACTGAGGTTAAGTGACATGCCAAGTGTTGCATAGCCAGTAAGTGTCTGAGGTCACATTTGAACCCAGCACCTCCCATCTCTAGGCCTGCCTCTATATGCATTTTCAGTAAAGATTCCACTAGTTTGACTCTTAGCACTTTAGAGTATTCAGAATTTTGATATTAACAATAATTTGAGATTAATGGCATTTTTCATATCACGAATACAGATCATTTCCATTCAAGTATAATTGCCAAGAAAATTGCCAAGATTTTTGTAAGTGCTTGTGATAAAAGACTATTCTTTTTTAAAAAGTGATATATACATGTATATATACATAAATATGTTTTTGTAGGAAATAGAAAAGAAAAAAACATATAATTATAATCCCATGGGCCTAAGATTCTAAAAAGAAAGACAATTAAAGAGGAATGAGAAGTTTCCAAAAATAAAATTCTGTTTTACCAATTACATATGATCTCAATAAGGGAAAAAAGCTTCAGGGGAGACATCAATATTAGATTGATAAAAGACGTCCAAAATACGTAAAGGATAATAAAGGGGTCTTAAAAACACAATATTTAGGCCAAAAAACACTCAGTTACAAATGTGTTTCTCACTTATCTGTCAAGAAGAATAATTTTTAATATGAGAAGGAAAAAAACAGAAATGATTAAGTGGGTCTTGAAATCCAAAACAGCTGAAGAGTTAGTGAGAGAATGTTTCAAAGTAGAATGACATTTTCCTTTTCCAATCAGGATCTCAGACTAGTCACTGATCTTTCATTGATATAATCAGTGAAGTTCTATCAATGAGTTTTGAGGAAATGGAGAGAAAAAGCAAACATTATAGCTGAGTCAAGATTTGAACTCTGGTCTATTTGACTTGAACAACAATACTTTTACCACTACCACTATTCATTCTTTGGCATTTCTAAAAAGACTACAATGAAAGTTAATTGAAATAAATATATTGAGGAAGAAGTTATAGAACATCTGTAAAGAACTTGAGAAAGCCCATTATATTTGATCAGTTTTATATACTTTGATATTTGGGAACTTTAATTTAATGGAGGGGATAATAAAGACAAATTGTGAATAAAATTTATATATATATATATACATATATATATATATATATATATATATATATATGAATTAGTATCAGGAAAAGAGAGAAGCTAAAGGTTTGTAGAATAAAAGAAACCTAACCAGGATGTGAGGGTGATAGACATGCTTTGTCATCTATCCTACTTATCTAGCTATATTGATCTATCACATTTCTTTGTTCATTTATTGATCTAGTTGTTGATTTTAAATAACCATTTATTTCTTCTCTTTTCCACCCCGTTGAAAAACCAACAAATTCATAAAGTATGTATAATCTAACAAAACGAATTTCCATATTGTCCATGTCCAAAAAAGAGTGTGTCTCATTCTGCACATTGAATCTATAACTTCTCTATTAGGAGATGGGTGGCACGCAAAAGCAATTTGAAACTTAATAAACTGTGCATGCCCTTTGACCTAGTAATAATACTTTAAAGTCTATACTCCAAAGTGATAAAAGTAAGAGGGAAAGGACCTATATACACACCAAATAGTTATGTATTTGGATTTAGATAAATATTTATAGCATTTTTATTTTTGTAGTGGCAAAGAACTGGACAATAATAGAGTATCCATCATTTGGGGAATAGCTGAACAAATTGCTATATATGAATGTAATGGACTATGACTTAGGAGATGATTTTAGAGAAAAATGGGAAGACATATATGAGCCGTATAAAGCAAAGTGAGCAGAACCAGAACAATTCATATAATAACAATATTGTTAAGGCATCCTATTTAGAAATTACATTTTTCAATTGTCTGAGTGATAATTTGCAGTATAGTAATGCTTCCTTTTTCTCTCAGTAGAATCTCAGTGGGGAAGATAGAGGAATGAGAAACATGATAATTAAAATATAATGGACTATTGTGATAAGCTAGAAAAAGGAAGAGATGTCCACTGTCTTCTACCATGAAATAGTGTTCAGGGAAATCCTGTACTAGGTTAGCACAGTATAAGGGGAAGAGCAGAAGTAAGTTTCTTAATAGGATATGTTGTAAATAGGAATGGTGAAGGAGTTTGGTTAGAAGAGAAAAAGTGAATTTGGGGGTACATAGCCCCAGTAGATCAGTGCTCTTTGTCTTGTCAGGTAAAGCCCCCGAGGGGGCAGGGCAAAAAGGAGACTGGACAAAGACAGGACTGAGACTAGACAAGAACACCAAAGTTGCTAAGCTATAGCACTTGGTCACAAATTAATTGCCTCTGCTTCAGACCTGATGTATGTGTGTATAGAAAGCAGGAATTCTGCTGAGGCACTAAACTGGAACTGATACCCCAGGCACCCAAATGCTGTGGGCACTTGCCTAACACTAACACCTTATTTAGGTAACTTGATGCATGATTCTCTTGCTTCAAGATGGAAGAAGTGGCTTAGAAGATTTCTTCTCTCTCTTCCACTCCATCCTGTCCCCCAGATACACACACACACACACACACACACACACACACACACACACACACACACACACACACACACACAGATTCACAAGGCTCCCAGTGTAGGATGGAGCAGCTGCTTTGAGAATAGAAGCCTGGAATGCTTCTGCTTAATTTAACACTTTGTAGTTGACCTTGACTTTTATTTCAAGTAAATGCCTTTTCTTTGGTCTCTGTCCTCTGGTTGTTAGATAAAAGGAACTTCAATGGTGGCTGATCAGCTGTTGTTTTAAGTAGTTGCTGATCCAAAACATTCCTTAGCATAGTACTTTGCACATAAAAATGCTTAATCAGTTTCTTCTCATTCATTTATTAAATATGGGATAACGTTTGTTGGTAAATAATTGTGGGAATCTTGTACTACACATTATGAATACTTCTAAAAATGTCAAGAAGCACTAGATGTAGTAATCATCAAATAAAATCACAAAAATAAAGCCAGTTATATCTTTAATGAATAAAACGAATGATTATTAATGTGGGAGTCCTGAATCATCTGCTGAAACATTAACTTGTTAAAGCAATGACCAAAATCAATATAAAAATTTAAAGAATCAAAATGAGAAGACAAAATGAATAGATAAAACAGTTCCAACCTGACATCTCAGAATAAGTTTTTTTTTTTGTAAAAAAGAAATGGATAAATCAACAAATATGTGCACAAACTATCACTAATCCTAATGAAGATTAATTGATTTAAAATAATTATCTCAAGAACACCAAGAGAGCTAAAAATATCCCCTATTAGTTGGCAAAGAGAAAAATAACAACTAAAAACAATATGAGGTTAGAATATATACTCATTTGTAGTATCATATGGAGGAAGATAGTGAAAGATTGTAAACATAATTATTGCACAAAACAAAGAGAAGCAGGGGTAGATGGTGATAAATTTGGCCAACCAAATCATTCTGAGAGCATTTAAGGAAGAAACCAAAAGGTGAGTAACAAACAGATAAAACATAGGGAGAAGATTTATTCTTAATATTCTATCTTTTGATATCTAATATTGCTCTGTAACTTTGCAATAAATTTCAAGCTTTTTCTCATTCCTTTGTCCAGACAATCCTAGGAATGACTTTACATTTATTGACCCAGAAGTTCTTATATTTCTTGTCCCAGAATATCTTTTAAATTGGGATCATTGGGATAATTAAGATTTAGAATGTAAGTGCCATCCTTTCCTCTAAACATAATTACTTTTGGTATACATGTCCAAGGATAGAATGGCTGTATCCTTGATTTCCTCCATTAGGATGAAAGGTGGTAAAAAAAATCAGAATTTTTATTTGTCACAATACAAAAGATAAGTAAAAAATTTTGATTACAAACTCTTTTCTAAACTGTAGTTCCAACATTGGATAATTGCATGATAGTTCTCAAGTACTGTGTAAAGAGATAGAAATTTCCCTGAAGTGGAAAAATACGGGCAGATCAGCTAAATTTGACAACATATACTCAGAAGAGATCTGTCTATGCTTGATATGACATAATTTGGAGGATAATGAGGAACCAGTTCTAAACATATTTGGAAGAGAAGTAAACACCAATTTGTATAGAAAAAAATTTAGTCATTGTTACTAGAAAAATGATTTAGAGAATATCAATAACTATTTTTCCACCTCTATAAAATCGTTATTAAAATAACATATGCGTATTGAGAGCATCCTCAAAGCAGATATAAGAGAATAGACAAGCTTTCACAAATATCAGATGGCAGAAAATATCTTTACTTTCACACAACTGATTAGACACAGAGAATAAAAGATCATGCTTGACTTATTGTTTGTTCACTATTAAAAATATTTGATTCAGTACTGGAAGATGCTACATTAAAACCTCTTTTCCATCAAGATATATGCCACCTGTACATGTCAAAAGCACCTAATATTCCTTGAAAGACGTACAATAAAGGTAATTTTGTTGGATAATTCTCTACTTGTTCCCATCAAATGAGCATATTCATATTAAATGAACAAAAAACTACAAAATATAGACATACCAAAAGTGTTTGGAGATTTCCTAGCATAGAATCCAAATAGAAGATTGATGATGATTTCTCCTTCCCCCTCTCTTAAATGCTTCTTGCAGATGAACGGTGGATGTCTCAAGTGGATGGTGCTGATGTCTCCAGCCCTGGAGTAATGCAAACCTTCCAAAATGAGATTCCTAATCATTGAAAATAGTTTAATAAAACCACCCACACAGGAAAACAAACAAGTAAACAGGAAAAATCCGTATTTTCCAAAGCATGAGGGGCTATTTTATGGACACCCTATAGATATAGGATAGACATAGCAAATAGACAATGAGTGGTGTCCACAGATGACTATAGACAAGAGAGCAGTCTATGTTGCTTTGGGAAAATTATGAAGTACTTTCAGTGACCCCAGATTTATCTATGAAATGAACACTCACATCTTAAAATGCCTGTTCTTCCAGGAGAGTTCTCTATTTAATATTGTAAAATACAAAATATAAGAATGTTATGGATTGTAAGAAATAATGAAGATGAAGAAGTCAGAGAAAGATCCAAAGGTTTATATTACCTGATGTGAAGTGGGTTTTAAAGAAGATAAAGCTTCAAGTTTTGCCTCTGTCATCTAACCTCTATATTTCAAAAGTAAGATTCTAATCCAAGTCTTTCAGATTCTGAGGCTAGCTTTCTACTCATTGTCCCATGCTGTATCATTTGCCTGCCTTGAAACAGAGAGAAGGTGATTTGAGAAGAAATAAGGTATTTCTTTCCACAAAAGACAGGAAATTCTTAAGGAGATTCCCTCAAAAAGTCATATAAGTGGGAAATGAATTTTTCTTTTTCAGAAGGATTAGATAAATTTATAAAAGATATATTTGTGACATTTATTGGGTAGTATTAAAGAGTAATCAGGACTTTGAGGTGCAAGAGGGTGTTTACTTTTGAAGGTCATGTCCTACTGTTTACTCCAGTATCACATATACTGAAGGTATATGTGCTGTCCTGTTGTCCTGTTGAGATTTTTTTAACCTCCCAGAAATGTCCCTGGGTGACGCTATCAAAGATGACTATGAGGCCAGATGATCCATAGCTATTGCTCAGTATGATATTGCTTATGTTTTTTGGCTTTGGCAGACAAGACATTAGGCTGAAAGATGTAGTTGTTAGTCAAAGGTTGGCTCTCATTGTACTGATGCTAAAGTTGAGGCCAGGGCATGAGGTCGTATCCAAGACGCATTGCTTGGCATGCCATTGTCCAATATTTACATCAACGTTCACTGATCTCTAATCTAGAATTACAAAATTGATATTACCAAATATCAAATTAGAATTGTAGGCAGAAATCAAGGATAAGACTAACCTGGTAAAATATAAGTTGGATTCATTGTATCTAAAGATCTGATATTAGAGTATTTGGGAGAGATTCCAAAATTAAACTTAACATATGATCTCAAGCACTTTTTTTGAAAGTGGATTAACTATAGGGAAATCAAAGTTCAGTATCATTCATTATGAGTGAAAAAATATTAGAGTATCAAATTACAATTAATGATAATTATTGATAATTATGATTACCAACTAATAGTTTAAAATTGCAGAGGTCTAGTAACTTTACCTAAGATATATATCATTTAATTTCATTTTATTCATAAATTTGATACCTTAAAATTTTATACATGTTTCACTTTAAGCTACTTGATGGTAATTAGGACAATTAAGTGGTTCAGTAGATAAAGCACTGGGCTTAGAATTAGGAAAAAAAAACATCTTCATGAGTTCAAATATAGCCTTAGACTTTGTTAGCTATGTGATCCTGTGCAAATCATTTAGCCCTGTTTGCCTTGGTTTCCTCATTAATATCTGTTCCAAGAAAATCCCAAATGACATCAAGAAAAATTGGATATGACTAAAACAACTGAACAAAAACAATAATAAATTGGTAATTAAAACAAAATAGTGTATATGTGAATTCTAGCATGCATAAGATGCTAAGATATTAACATTTTATATACAGAATATATAACATTTCTATTGCTAAAATCTTAGAAGTCACAATATCTTTATCTCAACCTAGAAGTCCTTGAAATTCTAAAACACAATTATTTGATTTGACTGCACTTATTGTAACTCCCATTTGTTTTCCCATTCCTATGACAGATGATTCTGTTCTTATGTTGTAACTTGATTTAAAACCTACAACATGAAATAAATTCTAGAACTTCATTTAAGAAGATTATGTGACCCAAATCCCTTGTGTCAGAATGAGATACTTGTTGATAGAGTAATGTTGGGCAACTGTTCTCCAGATAATAATTTGAATACCATTATCTATTTCCATCTAATAACAGATTCTTTATACTAGATCTGATTATTAAAAACAATACAGAAATACTTATTTTATTTGCTTTGATGACAGATATTTATTTCATTTTGAATGAAGAATAGAAAACCTCTATAGCTTCAAAACTGAGTTTTCTGTTATTGCACTGTGTTTGTCTTATGTGATCTACTTCAAGGATATAAACATAAAAGACATTCCTCAATGAATTGTAGAGAAGGAACTAAGGAAGAAAGGAAACATTTATTAAGCCCTACTGTGTGCCAGGAACTATGTTATATTGTAGACATTGGTATTCCTTTCCATTTTTATCCTATCTCTTATAGATTTTTCTACAAGGAGGAAGGTAGGAAGGAAGGAAGGAAAAAAGGAAGGGGTAATGGGAGAGAAGGAAGGAAAGCAGTAGGGAAGAAGGGATTTCTATAGAATCATAGAATTTAATGTAGAGTGTGCTGGACCACATCTAACTTACTAGTGACAGCTGACTGTTAAATTTTCAGGATGAGTATTTTTTTTTCAGAAATCAGAAAATCACTACACATATTTATTTGATTTATTGTTTTGCTGATTTTTAGGTTCAAGGAAGTATTAATAATAAAGCTTAAACTTAAAAGTCTAGTATTTGCTGAGAACCTAAATATTAAGCATTTGCCACTGAAGTCCTTTGCTCTTATACGTCTTGCTTAACTTCAAAATGCAATAGAAGACTCAGAGAATGAAATCATTATCAGACTGGGGGACTGGTAGTTATAGGCTAATGATAATAATAATAATAATAATAATATGACAATAACTGGCATTTATATAGTGCTTTAAGATTTGAAAAATGCTTTAGATGCATCATCTCATTTAAACATCCTAACACTCCTGATTTAAAAGGCTATCAATAAGCTATAAGGTGATAATAGTTATTGTTGTTAGTCCTTCATTTTTTAAGGGGACCAATGACATCACAGGGTGAAGCATTAACTTATACATGAATTGGATTTAAGTGAGGGAGTTGCACGAAATCATTAACCTCATTTCATTTTCCAGAGTAATCAAAGTTTGGTAGCAAGGCAAAAGTCAGAATGACTGGCAATGACCTGATATGCAGTAAATGACCTCGGTATCTTTGATATCTGATCAAGCTCTAAACATTCCATAACACATGCTTAAGCTGCTTTTGTGATCCCTGGAACAAGTTATTCTCATCAACCCATTCTCCTGGGGTTAGTTGTCACATGACTGAGGTATACAAGGGTGATAGGGAGTTGGGGAAGGATATTTAATGACCATTTTGTTCACCCACTTCATTTTCCAGGTGAGGAAACTGAGGCTTAATGAATTGAAGTGACTTGTTCAAAGCTACATGTTCATTGAATCCACATAAGTGACGTCACTGGACTCTGAAAGAAATGATGAATGTCATTGCTATTAATTTTCATTATAATATTTTGTAGCAAGAGAGGTATTACAGAGTTGGGGATGGAGAAATATAATTGTATTTAAAAAACAACAATAAAGTGAATGGATTCTACATAGTGTCGACCAATGCACTTATCTTTAGTTACTGGCAAGATTTTAGAACATGAAATGAAAGACAAGGTTAGCAAACATTTAGAAAAAAGAATGCATGGCCAAAAGGAGCCAGCTTGGTTTCAGTGAGAAAAGGTCATGCTGCATTGATCTCATTTCCATTTTTGAAAGAATAATTAAACTGACACATCATGAAGTTATTGCAGGTAAATTTTACACAGATTGTAGAAAGGAAGGAGAGAAAGAAACATTTATTAAGTACCTATTAAGTACCTTAATAAGTACCTTATTAAGTACCTATCATCTTCCAGGCATCATGATATTTGCTATTGTTTAATCATTTTCAGTTGTGTCTTGACTCTTTGTGATCTTTTTTAGAGTTTCTTTGGCAGAGATACTGGAATGGTTTGTCCTTCTTTAGCTTATTTTATTTACAGTTGAGGAAACTGAGGAAAACAAGATTAAGTGTGTCCCACAACTAGTAAGCAAATGAAGTTAGATTCAAATTCGTCTTCCTGACTACAAGTCTAGTGCTCTATACACTGTGCAACTTCCAGCATTGAACTGTATGCTTGTTGTTTGGTTGTTGCCACATTTAACTCTTTGTGACCCCATGACCTGTAGAAATCCATGCCTTTCTATCCTCCACTACCCCCCAAAGTCTGTCTAAATTCATTTTTATTGTTTCCATGACATCCTCTACCTTCCCCATTTCCTTTTGCCTTCAATCTTTCCCAATATGCCTTTTTCTATGGAGTCCTGTTGTTTTATTATGTGACCAAAGTAATTAAGCTCCAATATTTGACTTTTCAGTGAAAAGTCTGAATTAATTTAATTTAACTATTGATCGATTTGATTGCTTTAGTATTCAATGAACTCTCAAAAGTCTTCTTCAGCACCACAATTCAAAAGTGTTAACTGCCAAAACAATATCTTTTTCTATATTGTCCTGACACCGTTCCCATTGTAGGCAACATTTGGTAAATCACTCATATTCTGTACCAAAAAGCCAGAGTGATGTGTTAGACCACAATACAATGAAAAAAAATTCAGAAATAGTTCAATGGACAGATTTAGGATAATTGCTAATGACTAGAAAGACATCACCAGTGGAGGTCCTTAGAGATCTATGCCTGACTCTGTGTTATTTAACATATTTGTCAAGGACTTGGAAATGGATATGCACGACATGCTTATTAAATCTCAGATTCCACAATCTTTGGAGGGATAGTCACTGCCCTGAATGACAGGTACTGAGTTTTAAAAGATCTTGGTAGGACAAAAGATTAGTGATAAATATTGTCAAATACAAGGATAAAAACCACAAATACAAGAATCATACTTAAATATCTTTCTAAGGTCCTGAATTTGGCAAGAATAGGTCATGGCAGACTTTTATTTCATATATTCCAAATTTCTCTTTGATAGAGGAGGATATGAATGCCAAGAGATATTAAGTGATCTGCATTGGCTATACAGAAAACATTACAAGTAGGAGTTGAGCTCAGTTATTCTGATCTGGAATGCAAGGTTATTTCCTCCCACAATTTTACCATTCTGCTTTCCAGGGTAGGCATGGTGAAGGGTGTAATTTATTTGAAAAAAGATCTTGTGTTTTTGAGGCCTGCAAGTTCAATGTCATTCAGCGGTATGACATAGTAACCAATAAACCTAATCCAGTTCCATATTGCATTAAGAAAGAGGTATAGTATAGTTTCCAAATATAAGGAACTGAAGGTTCCTTTATATTCTGCCTTGATGGTCTGGACTCTTATGTTCAGTTTTGATAGCTATATTTTAGAGGGAGTAGAGATAAATGAATGACTATCCAGAAGAAGGTGAACAGAATTGTGAATGATGCCTTTTGAGGATCAACTGAAGGTACTGGGGATGTTTCATGTAAAGAAGAAACTTGTCTAGTTATAGCCTTATTTTTTAATGCAAAACTATTAGACAAAAGAAATTAATGAGAAGCAAAAAGAACCACTCTTGGTTACACATTTCTTGATGCTTTGAAATGAGGACAGAGAGGTTGCAAGGAGGAGACAAGATTATTATAAATCCTTGAGAGTTCCACCTTGCATATGCATTACTGATAAAATAAAGGGAAATCAACTAGAGGATTAAGGGGAATCAGAAGGGAAGAGAGGACCACAAAGAAGGAGGAAGAGGAGTTGAATGTAAAAGAATGCAATATTTCTTGAAATTTACAAAAAAAAAAAGGTGAAGATCATTGAAAATGACAGGTCAAAGTTTGAAGTGGTAAAGAAAGAAATTCATAAACCATATTTATCTGACCTGGGCTAAATACATAGATTATAACACTAAAAACAAAATAAAGTGAGTGGTATCCAAATTGGGTTAAGGGTCATAGTTATGGGGTTATGTGTATCTGAGTGTTAGATTGGAGTCAGGTATAAAATTTCTTTGATTGTAACAAACAATAAAGATAATCATGCTACTACTGCTGCTGCTGCTACTACTACTACTACTACTAGTACTATTACAGCCTAAACTATTTTTTAAGGGCAGGGAATAGTGCAATTGTAACATGCAACTGAGTGCCATAGTGGAGAGAAATTTGAACCCTGAGTAAGATCTTAATGCAAATATAGCTTCAAACAATTCTTAGCTGTGTGACCCTAGGCAAGTCACTTAACCCTTTTGTCTCAGTTCCCTCATCTATAAAGTGGGGATAATAATAGCATCTTCTTCTCAGAAGTATTGAGAGTATTAGGTGAGATGTAAACACAAAGTATTATATAAATGCTTGTTAGCTATGTAGTATAGTAGTAGTAGTCATAAAATAATGACAGCCAGGGTGATGCACAGTGGCAACTCTGTGTACTGTCTTCTTCATGCCATTAAGCAGTTGAGCTTTTCTAACATAATTTATTAGATTAGATCTCCAGCCATTTTGATGAATTTTCTCTTATCAATCTCATAGGTAGCATGACATAGGATTGACTATAAACTGACCCAACTCAGAATGGTGATGAAATTGATGTGGAGAACAGCAAAACAAAATCATGAAGCAGAATAGAGCACCTACATTCCATATCTTTGAGGGCCTTCCTGAATGCTATCTGTGCCTCAAAGTTCAGTATGGGTGAGAATCATCATCCATTCCATACAATAACTCTTGTGTTCTCATCAATATATTTTCTTGATTACCCACCCCAAAAGCTCCCCTGGCTCCCTTAGCCTCAGTTAAGATTCCACCTACTGCAAGAAGCCATTAACACTCTCCTTTGATGCTAATTCCCCTTCCTCTATCAAGAATTTCTAACTTATCTCCATTTTATCTTCCCTCTCTTGATAATCTCCAGTTTATCTAATTCATTTATCTTATTGATATATTGGTATTTAAGTGGTGTTTCTCCCATTAGACTTGAGCTCATTGAGAACAGTGATTGTTTTTTAAAAGTATTCCCTTTTCTTAGATGAACATGTTACAAATAAAAATTAATAATATACTAAATTTATAAGCATTTATTAGTAGAGAGAAAGTAAATGAGAAATAAGGTTTCTAACCTTCCCAGCTTAAGGTGAAAATCCAGTCCTGAATTGCCTTCACACAATTGCTTGTTGGAGATGGCAATATAAAATAAGAGCTCAGAGAAAGTCAGCCCAAAGTCAGGAAATGAAAGCCAAGAGGTAGTCAGATGAGGGAGAAGAACAGGAGCAAAGACAATGACTCTGCTTCCCTTGCTGGCTTTTCATGCCTAACCTCCTCCACCCAGTCCTTCCAGTGGCCAATGGACTTGCCATCTGGCTTCTGGGTGCCCACATTTTGTCATCACCAGGCAAGTGACTCTGTGACTCCTCTCCCCCAAGATATTTACTTCATACAACCAGAACTTAGCATGGTGCCTGGTACAGAATAGTTGCTTAATAAATGATTAGTGACTTGAGTGGTTTGACATGAATTTAGAACAAAAAAATTCAATCAAATAAACATAATAGAGAGATAAATGACAAGAAACTTTCCCCCCATAAAGATAGGTATATGCTTTCATTTGGAGTATAAACAGTAGGTAGAAGACACACAGGGAATCCATGTGACAGGGTACACATATAGAAAACATACATGGCCAGAAAACATATCTCATGACAAGAGAAATTCACACCTTTGGTGCTATAGAATATGTGAAGTTTAATGGTGTTACCATTGGGTAAGTTAATTGTTTTCCACTCAGCTATGGACTTTCTGTGGTCCTCTCCTGCCCACCTATTAAAATATTTTGATGTAAATGATGTTGACCACTAAAAAGGACAAACCATGAGCGTTTATGAGATGGACAGAAAATATAAATATGTTTATTATGCACTAGAAATACATCATAATGAATTGTGCAACATATCACTACCAAATACTTAGAGACACATATACTAATAAATGAATTAAGAAATAAGAAATCACCATACTTCAAAAAAGACCCCAAACTCTCCTTTAAAAGGCAACAACTAAATTGTATTGGAACCAGATTATTATCACAGATACCATTGTCACCCAAATTGTCCAAATACCTGAGGCAGTTAGGTAGCACAATGGTTGAAGCACTGGTTCTGGAGTCAATAAAACCTGAGTTCAAATTCTGCTTCTGACCCTTATTATTTGGTGAACCTGGGCAGGGCATTTAATCTTTGCCTCAGTTTCCTTAACTGTAAAATGGAACTAATAATACCACCTCTCTCCTAGGATTGTGAAGGTTAAATAATATTATATATATATATATATGTATATATATATGAAACACCTAGCATGGAGCTTGACACGTATTAGTTTCTACATAATGTTAGCTACTATTATTAATAATTCATAAAAATTTTAAGAGCATTTTAAATAGATGCCACTCTACCAAATACTCATAATAGCTAAGTTGAATAGAATGGAAAGTTTTCAAGAGAGATATGCCATTAAAAATTAAAATCATATGCAAATAGAATAAGTTATATACAATTCCTTCCCCCATCTCTGATATTAGAGTTGTTTTAAACTTCCATGTTTTCAATCAACCTTATAGAAGGTAAGCTTATATCCTATTACTTTTGTTCAACTATTAAAAACTTTATCAACCTGTGAAACAGTTCCTATAACAGAATAATAACAGGATAGTGAGTTGTTACAAAGCTGTTTTTCTGTTTCATCAAAAATAAAAGAATGCGATTGTAATAATATCAATGATATTGTCAAGACCTCGTGAGTCAGTAGGAGGTTGAGAGGTGAAGCGAAAAATGAGTCTTTCAGGACAAAAGCAGATGGATATTGGTTTGTTTTAAACAAAAGCAGTAGTAGGTATAAAATGCTGATCTTTCTTCTTTTTTTTGAACAGCTAATAAAAGAAAAGAAATGAAAGTAATAGCATATTGTTTGACAAACTGAAAGACCTCAGTAATTGGGGTAAAGACTCCTGTCCTGATGGTAAATGCGGGACTCCTGGTTCAGAAAAGAAAGTTTGCAAAAAATACTTTTAAATTTAATCTGCAGCTTAACATTTTCTCCATCACTTTCTTAAGCTTAGACAATTAATAAGATAATAAAGTCATGATATATAAATTTTGTTGATTTTTGAGGTGAAAATACCTAAAGTAAAAAATTTAAAGAATGGTTCTCATGTGCTGCTTCAAGTAGACTTCAGTATACCACTAGAAAGACTAAATTTTAAAGAAAAGCTTCTAGGAAAACTGGGAAAGCAGTCTGGCAGAAATTAGTGTTAGAACAACTGTCTCACATTAAAATGACATAGTTGTAAAATCTCACATCATAAACAAGTTAAATACCTTTTGCAACTATACATAGAAGAAGATATCTTACCCAATTGGAGAAAGAAGACATCAGAGAAGATAAAAAATTTTAATATGCTTTATCCCAGTGAATTGACACAAGAGTTTGTTTATAATATACAACAATTGATACAAGAGAATGTTTACAAAAAACATTCACAGAGACATTTTTACAGATTTATATTTTATCTTGTTTTTATTAATGACTTTTATTTTTATAACACTTTCATTGCTGTATATGTTGAAATGAGAAAAGAAAAACTAAAAAAAAGAGTGCAGCAGAACTAACCAACACCTCTAGCATATTTGACTTTACATGCATGTAGTCCCCCTACATCTGCAACAAAGTAATGCATTTTCTCAACTCTCCTCCCTTCCTGAAGTTCCCTTTTATTTTATTTTATCTATTTTATTTTTTGTTCAAAACCTATTAAAATAGTTATAAAAACTATTTAGATCTTTGTTGCCATAAAAATGATGATGATTTATTACAACATTATTTGTGGTTTTAAAAAAAGGTGGAAATATAGTCATCCAGAAATTGGGGGAATGCATGAACAAACTGATTAACAAGATATGACTACATTGAAAGATGAATGAAGAATTCAGACAAACAGAACTTGTATGAAGAATACACAGTGAAAATGAAGAACAAAATAACAAAGTACATAAGCATGCATATATGTATATATGCAGATGTATGAATATAATTTATACAGTGACAATACAATTCCTCTGTATCACAGTTTGACTTCACTGATAATAAAGAAAAAAATCTAATTCTGTATCATGTAGTTTTCGCTATATGTCAGGATTTTGTGGATGAATGCTGTAACAATGGAAATGCAGTGCACCACTACTGCTTGTGCAAGTTTGCCAGTATGAAATTGTATGTGGCTGAGTGTAAAGCAGCCATTTATGTATTGGCTGATGGAATTAAAGGTGACCAACCACAGCACTGTGTTCTTTATCCTGGGCACTAATTGGCTCAGTGTTTATAAGAGTGTGGAAATGGTTAATAAGTTTGAAAAGGGTTCAATAGCAGAGTGGGAAGGGTTTATAAAGCTACTTTGTGGATTTTCACCTATCGAGGGGGTCTCTGGAATGTAACTTCCATAACAGGTGAGGGATCACTGTAATCCTAAAAATTATATGACTGAGGACTACATTTCAACCAGAGTTTTATTTGACATTCAAATCAAATTGAAAACAAAACAAAACAAAACAAATTTATCTGTAGGATATGGATAGGAAGTGGGTGAGACAGCTAACTTGTACATAGTTGTTTACATGTTGCATCCTACATTAGACTGTGAATTCGTTGAGAAGGAGGATGTCTTACTCTTTATATCCCCAACTCTAAGCATCGATGTTGTTCAGTCATTTTTCAGTTGTGTCTGATCCTGTTTGGAGTTTTCTTGATAGAAATAGTGGAGTGGTTTGCCATTTCCTTCTCCAACTCACTTTACAAATGAGGAAATTGAGGCAAAAAAGGGTTAAGTGACTTGACAAGGCTCACACAGCTAGTTTCTCAGGCTGGATTTGAACTTAAGAAGATGAATCTTCCAGTCTCCAGGCCTAACACTCTGTCCACTATGCTACCTAGTTGTGCTACTTCACACACTTAGTAGACACCATCAAACATAAAATATGTTTCATTGGATTCATTGAACAAATAATTCAATACTTTTAGGATTTATGATTGAATTGATAAGAATCTTCCCTTTACCAACATGGCACCACAATTTCTCAGCAAATTAGAAGATTTCCAAACCAAAAGTTTTGTGGGAGAAATTTAATCACCACATAACCAACCTGATGATCAGCCTTTCTGAGGTTAGCTAAATTGACCTTCAGATGACATATTTATATCACTTGGAGGCTTTTACTTTTGATAGAATTTGCTGGGTTTTATATTTTATGGCATATTATTCAGGACTCAACAAAGTGAGGCATCAGAATAGAAGTACAATTATGGCTTCCATCCACGGTACAGTGAAAAGTACTTCTGATTTTATTAAAAAAAATTATTGGTTCCATTGTTTACTTCCTGCATGACATTCTGGAGATCACTTAATTTCTCCTGCCTTTAATTTTTTCACCAAATGAGATAATAATTTCAAAGTACTTAACACAGTTATTGGCACATAGTAAATACTTTACATATGATTATTCTCTTCCTATTCTTTTATCTGTAAGATAAAATTGGATTCAGTGACCCTTAATATACCTGTCAGCTCTAAATCTGTGATAATATATAAAATAATATTTATAGCTGATTACAATGATAATAAATAGCATATAATTAAACTATAAATAGAACATTTTATATTTATTTTTGAACATGAATTTTTTAAATAATTTATACATTGTGACAAAGGTAAAAATATTTATTGTTATAACTCATGATAATATCAGCCTCTCATATAGGTATGTTTGATTTATAATATAATTGTGTATACACACAAATATGGCATTTGCTTTTTAAAAATATCCCACAGAACATATTGTTCTGAAGATGGAAAGCTTTTCTTTTCCAAGCTACAATAACATTTTTCTTGTATCCTTTTGGGTACTTCCTCCATTAAATCATGCTATTTTTTGGAAAGCTTTTCTTATACTATTTTATTGATTGCAGAAGCTTCATTTTCAAAGAACATAGGTCTATACAATGTGTAATGGATGAGCTGTCAGTTACATTTAAATGCATTGCTGCTAAAATGACGTTAGAATGAGCCAGTATGTTCCAGGAGGACATCTGGCTTTGGTGGATTTTGAGAGGGCAGCATTAGTATTGCAGTCGGACAGTGGTGACTAATAAGTTTCCTGTTCTAATCTTGATTTTTAAAATAATGTACAGATCCATAGGCCATGATTTAGACATACCTCCAAGGATTAAGAAATGTTGGTTGGTATTATAACAGAATTCCAAGCACAAATACGTAGCTAAACACGTGTGTATATTAAATAGACATGCATTTACATGTACATACACAGGGATGCTCTATAGCGAGCTCCTATCAACTTTTGAGAGCAGATTGTTAAATTTTCAGTGTGAGAATTTACACTTTGTAAATCAGCAAATGATACTTAGGACCTGATTCATCATTTGGTTGATTTTTTGACAAGAAATTAATGAGGAAAATGATAATAACATATATTAAACTTAAAAGTTTGTCATGTGTACATTTTCTCTATGGACATATATAATATTTCATTATTTTAATGAATGTAATTAGATTGTATGCCATGTAATATAATATTTAAACTATAATATGTAGTCCATATGTGAAAACATACAGGCTTATACTTATTCCTATTTATATTCCTACACCTAGACCTAGACTTGTATCATTAGCCAAAAGGATGTAACATTTCTACTCTTTCTAAACCTTTCCTGATCATGAGATCAGGTTCAAATACTGCTTCTGACATTTACTATCCATCAGGCAAAACTGCTTGATCTCTATGATCAAAGGATTATCTATGTGGAGTTGGAAGGAGCCTCAGAGGCCACCTAATCCAATACTCCAGTTTTATAGATAAGGAAACTGAAGTTTAGGAGGTTTAAGTTATTTGCTCAGGGTCTCAGAGTTAGTGTGAGAAGCGAGACTTAAATTCATTCTCTCTAATTCCTGAGCCAGTACTCTTTCCACTATATCATTGACTTGATGTAATGAGACCTCTGGATACTCACTGGGCTACGAGAAGGTATCATCCACTGAATTTAAAGAATTCAAGTATGTATAACATCAACTTCCCTTTTTTCTTTTTCTGTGGCTTTCAGTCATTTTAGTCTTGACTAACTCTTTTTGACACCATTTGGTATTTTCTTGGCAAAGTTATTGTATTTGTTTGCTATTTTCTTCTCCAGATCATTTTTAGATGAGGAACTAAGGCAAAAAGGTTAAATGACTTGCCCAGGGTCACTCATTTAATAAATGTCTGAGTCCAGATTTAAACTCAGGAAGAGAAGTCTTCCTGCCTTTAGGACTAGAATTCTATTCAGCTGGCCACCTAGATGCCTTTTTTCCTTTTACCCTTTCTTTCTATACATTACAGACCACAAAAGATGAATTGTCTAGGGTTTAGTTACAAGGGGAAAATAATACATAGAAACTGAAAATTAATACAGCATAGTAAGGTCATTAAGTATAGATGAGCATAAAAGAAATCTATCTAGTTCCATACTGAGTGGTGCCAAACCTAACCTGAACAAGACTTTTGATTCCCTTGAGACTAGATATGTCTATTGTTATTGTCATTGGGTAAGAAGAATTCTCTGCTCAGCTGTAGTTCCATTCTGCTCTGTTCCCTCTGCCACATTTCTCTCCCTTTGTTTGAGTCCTTAGTGGCCCCCAGAGAAGAATATTTTGTGTCTTCATATCATCCCTCGAAGGATATTGTAAGTCACTGCCTTGGGTTCTTTGAATCAAAAACACTGGTCCATTCTTCTAAACCAAGACTTATTCTCATACTGAGACCCACTTCCCCTCCTCCCAACCCAGGGAAATAGAGACATTATGGGGTTCCTTTTGTATATCACCTGATCACTTAGCTAACTAGATTTCTCTCCTCATTCCACCCAAAATGAGGGAAGTGAAAGAAATATGTACCTATATTATCCCTGCCAACTAAAGTTTAGAACAATTCACTTCCAAAATTCATAAAAGACAATCTGCTTCTTATGATAAAAATTTGAATAAATTTTTTAAAAAATAAAAATTAATTTTATTACAAATTTTGATAAAGTCAATTGACAGAAATTGATGTGTAATTTAAAAGGAAAAAGATCATATGGCGTATAGGACACCTTGATGCATTGATTCCATATTTGTATCCTATAGGATGCATATTACTGTATTAAGGACAATAGAGTTCCAGGACAGAACAATGAGGAGGAGTGATCCATGTCTCAAACTGCTTATAGTATAGTTAGGATAGAAGAACTGGGACTTTATATCTGCCCTCATTCCTTTTTTTCTCCAAAGAAACTTAAAGTTATTACACCCCCAAAGTCTGACCTGTTTCTTAATTAAGGGGAAAGCACTTCAGTTCTTTTTTTTCTCCACCCCCCCAATCTTTTACTGAGTTCATGGTTAAAATAATAATTAAGTCAAGTGAAAGAAGCCAGTATCAGTTATTCATATGTAATAACATGCTATACTCATTCACTTTTTCTTAAAAGGGGAAGAACATAGGATTTAGACTAAGGAGTGCTGGGTTCCCTAACTTGTAGCTTTATAACTTGAAAGGCAAATGGCTTAACATTTCTGAATCTTATTTCTCTTATTTATAAAATGGAGCTATTTATAGCACCTACCTTATAACATCATTGTGAGGAAGATTCTTTGTAAATCATTAAATGATATATCAATGTGACCTCTTTCCTCCACATTTTTTCTCATTCCCAACTTTTTTATTACTATGGAGGGCAACAAGAGGTCCCTCAGCCCTGTAACCAAGGTATCATTATTAACTTCTCACGATGTCTCACACGTCATGTCTAATAATCTCTTGCCAAGGCTTACTGGTTTCACCCTTGAATTTTCTCTTCTCTCCTCTAATACTGCCATTACCCTGGTGCTAGCCTTCATTACCTCATGCTTGGACCATTGCAGTAGTCTACCAGTGAGTGTACCCAGCTCAGATCGCTCTTGACTCTAATCCATCCTCCATTCAGTCACCAAAGTGATTTTTGTAAAGCACAGGTCTGATAAAGTCACCACTCGCCATCCACTCAGTAAATGCCAGTGGCTTCCTATTCCCTTTAGGATTGAATACAAAGTCCTTTATTTGGCATTCAAAACTCTTCATAATCTAACCCACCCACCAGCCTTTCCTGTCTTACTTTTCATTGCCTTGACACTGGCCTCTTTTGTAACATGAACAAAACACTCCCATTTCTGGGTTTGGCGACTTTTCTTTAGTTGTATCCTATTCCTGGAGTATTTCCCTCCTCTTTTCTGTCCTCTGGCTTCCTTCAATATTCCTCCAAGACTCAAAATTCATTGTTCTACAGGAAGCCTTTCTTGACTCTAATTAATTCTAGTGAATTTCCTCTGTTAATTATTTTCTATTCATCCTGTATGTAGAGTATGGACAGCTCTCAATGTTAGCTTCTTGTTGCAAGATACTTGAAGTCAAGGATTATTTTTTTGGCTCTTTTTGAATCCTCAGTGCTTAGCATAGTGCCTGGGACATAGCAAATAATTAGCAAATGTCTATTGACTATTATTATCATTTTCTGGTCCAATTTAAGGATTGTATAAATGGAGATTTTGAGCCTTTGGACTTCATCCCCCAGAAGTCTCTCAGTATTTCCCAAAATTCTATTTCCTGAGTCCCCACATTTTGCATGATTATATTTAAGTGGCTGTAACTCCTCCCTCTTCCTCTCTTGGACCTGCAACCAGGCTGAAGTCAGGTAGTTCTTTTGTTTTAGTTATTATTAATAAAACTTTATAAAATATAGTATTTAGTTATTGATTATTAATTTTAAAACCCACAGGATTATAGAGTCAAGAGTAGACTCAGGTTTTCTGACTCTTAGACTTGTGTAGGTGTGTGTGCATGCATACATGTGTTTGTGTGTAAAAACAATAGAGACAGAGTCAGAGAACTAGACAGAGACCCAAAGAAAGACAGAAAAAGAGAGGAGGGGGGAGAGAGAGAGAGAGAGAGAGAGAGAGAGAGAGAGAGAGAGAGAGAGAGAGAGAGAAAGACAGAGACAGAGACAGAGACAGAGACAGAGACAGATACACAGAGAGACAGAGAGTTAGCTAAGATAAGATAGAGGAGAAATAAGAAAGAAAGAAAGAAAGAAAGAAAGAAAGAAAGAAAGAAAGAAAGAAAGAAAGAAAGAAAGAAAGAAAGAAAGAAAGAAAGAAAGAAAGAAAGAAAGAAAGAAAGAAGGAAAGAAAGAAAGAAGGAAAGAAAGAAAGAAAGGAAAAAGAAAGAAAGGAAAAAGAAAGAAAGAAAGATAGAAAGGCAGAAAGAAAGACAGAAAGAAAGAAAGAAAGAGAACAGAAAGTCCTAACATGACAAAAGTCCTAACATGACTTTCAAATATGTTACTCTGACTAAGAATGATAAGGCAATAGTCATTTCTTAGGGAAATGAATTCAATTTTATATTAAGCTGGTGAATGCTCATTGAATGAGCCTTTGGGTATTACCTTATTTGTAGCAATGAGATGTTTTAATCATTCTTTTAGTCAAATTGAAACTCCATAGAATCAGATGGTGTGTTACTCATGCTGTAATTGATTTGTATTTTACACTGAATCAAGACCTTATTGAATGCAAATGCATTTCATTAGTAAATGTATCTGACATTAAGCTCAGCAAAATGCTTTCCAAGGGACTGCTCATTAAAGAATGCCATGAAAAAGAGAGTGACCTTATTTTTCCTGTTAAACAAATTTTCCAGAAATGTCAAAGATAAGAGATTAAAGGACACATTGTGGAAAGATTAAGAGGCATGCTGGTTAGTTCATTATGTACTCCAGAATTGTGCATGGTATTCATTTCTAGCATCACTTCAACGTAGACAAAATAGCTTTTACCCAGGTTAAAAAATGATTTTATTCAAAAGGACCAATCCTTCAGTGTCTATATATTTATCCAGATGCTCTGGATAGCACATGCAAATGGATAGCTATTTGCTCATTTTCTATTTCTAAACATCATCATCTCATTACCAAATAATCTGGAAAAACTCATTTTAGTTATTATTTCTTCTGAACACTGAGTTTCGTGGGGGAGGGGGTTCCTTCCTAGTGGCAGTGATGAATTTATATGAACCCATCCCAACCTCCTCACTAAGTACTCCTTGCCAATAATTAAATACATTTATGGTGTAGTTGTCCTTGGTTACTCTGTGAAGTTTAATTCCATAACGTTTATATAGGATGAATTAAAAAGGAATGCCAACATGATTGCTTTTTCTATGATGTTATAGACCATTTAAGATTCAGGGCAAATGATTAGAGTAAGTGTTAGGCAATGCGGTTATGCTACTTGCCCAAGGTTACATAATTAGGAAGTATCTGAGGTTAGGTATGAACCCAGGACCTCTTCCTACTCCTATCCATATTTTTGAGTCAAACTAGAAACCTCCAGATGCTTTCACACCCATGGTAGACTCCCTATTCCTCCCATGTCCTGAAGGTTACATGTGACATCCTTGATTTTATTTCATGCCTATCCCTTCCTTTCCCATTTCTCCAATTTTAGATGAAGGAAGTCAGGGAAATCAGAAGATGGAGAGATGGGGGTGAGCATTCCAAGCAAGGGGGGATAGCCAAGGAAAGTACCCAGATTCCAGAGCTAGAAAGTATTGTTTGAGGAACAGTCAGAAGGCCAGTGTCACTGAATTGAAGAGTACATGATGGGGTGGTGTGAGGTGAAAGAAGATTGGAGAGGTGGGGTTTATGTGTGTGTAGCTTATGAAGGGTTTTGAACAGCATAGGATTTTGCATTTGATCCTGGAGATGATAGGAGGCCACTGGAGCTATGTGACGGTCAGCTTTGTATTTCAAGAAGATTACTTTGAAAACACTTTGTAAACTTTAAAGTATACGTGAGTTACTTCTGTTGGCAATAGTGACATTCCACATACTCAAACATTCTCTTAAAATAAATATGAAAAGCAGTGTCCTAAAATCAGTTGGCAGGAAAGAGTTTTGAAGATTATTAATAGCTGGTGAAACAAAGAGAGCACAATGATTTTGGCTGTGAAAAATCCCTTGATAGGAATGATGCCATTGGCATTATCATCATTATTATTTCATATTTTACACATATTTTGTATGTATTTACTTGGTGAATGTTATGAATGTTTTATAGAATATAAGCTCTTTTGAGGGTAGGGGCTGTTTTCATATTTTGTCTTTATACCTCCTAGATCTAGAGCAGTTCCTGGAATGGTAAGAGTACTTTGATATTTGTTGAAGTGAATCAGATTAAATGCATTTGTAAATTTTTATAAACTGGTTGAATGTTCTCAATTGAATCTGATGTTTTGACATAAAAGTCTCAAAAATATAAAGTTTTAGAACTGGAAGACCTCAGCTAGTCAGCTAATCCAATGCTTTGTAGATGAAAGGGGTGAACTACACCAGAGGTAAGTATATGAAGGCATCTGCCATTTCTTATGCTTCATTCGTCAGAAATTGGCTTTACAATGGATAGATTTATAGTATTTCCCTGGGGAAAAAACCAAACTTGTGACCATGAAAACATCTTTCACAATTTAAGGAAGTTTTACCATCAATAACTTTCAATGATCTATTTATATGCCCTAAAGAGCCAGGGAGAGCAGAGAATCACAGAAAATGCTGGTTTTCATTTCTTAAACCATTAATTTTAATGAGAACTGAACAGAAAAATCATTCCATTAGTTATGATGGGGATGGCTTTGCTTGATGTACTGAGGACTTAGAGTAATAATAAATTGTTGTTCTGTCAATACTTTGTTAATCTATCAGGCTATTGTGGGGGAAATGATGAGCAAACTCCAAAAATGTTATATAAATATGAGCTATTTTGATCAACTAATATTTGTCAATAGATGAAGATATTTTATGAAGTCTATTCATGGAGATATTATTTTAAAAGGAAATGTACCATTTCTCTCTTTCTTCTCAAACAAGCGTATCCTCTAATCTCTGTCTCCTCATCAAAAATGGTACTAGTCCAAAATTAATTAAATAAAATACAAATTACAGTGAAATTAGATTCTGTGAGAATATATGTAAATTGAACTCTGTTTCTAATTGTCTTGGATTTACTTGTCTCGTTTTATTATAATCAGAATAATTATATATATGCATATGCTGTCACTCCTAGTAGAATATAAGTTTCTTGAGGGCAGGGATTGTTTTATTTCATTTTTGTCTTCATGTCTTTGGCAGTTAGCATAGTTCCTGGCACAAAGTAAGTGTTTAGTAAATTCTTGTTGATTGTTAGTCAATCAACAACTAATTATCAGTTGATCAATCATTTGATTGCTATGCCATTCACTTTTGTTTTCCTGACCTATTAATATTAGTCCATTTAAATAATTCATAATACACATTTTCTCATTTTGTTCTTAGAGTAACCCTTGCAGAAGGTAGTGTTTTTTTTATCATTTTTTTCCCAAATGAGAAAAGGAAGGTAAGGTGAAATCAACTAACTGGATCCAAGTCAGGTAGCTAGTAAGTGCCAGAAACTAAGACTTTTAATTCAATAGGGTATTTGGCCTGGTGCATTTTCCATATCATGTTGCCCATTGATACACACAATGCTCATTGAATATTTGTTTAATGAATTGATAAATTTATTCATTTGTCAAATGAAAAGTTTGATTAGAAGACCTTTAAAGCAAAGGTGTCAAACTAGATACTCACAATTGTCGCAAGACTGGCTTGAATCAGATTAAAATGTAATGGTGAAATATTTCACACCAAAAACAATGCCAGTATAGTGCAATTTTAATTGGAGGTTATCTAAGTCAATACACACCACTGCTCTTTGGTTCTTTTCAACTTACATAAGTGTTTTGATTTTTATGCCATACTTACTGTATATGTCCTAAACACTGAGTTATTTTTTGACCATTGTATGTATGTAAGGCAAGATATTTATTATCTGGCTTACCAAAGACACTGGATTTCAGGAATTGACATCTAAGTGGAAAGGGTATCAATGACTGGGAGAATCAGGTAAGATTTCATGGAATAAGATAGGCTTTAATTTCTGGAAAGGAATTCAACAGAAAAGGGGAAAGGGCATTCTAGGCATAGGGAATTCATTGTATGAGTAAAGACATGGAAGTATGACAGTGGCAGGCAAGTTTTTGAGGACAAAATTGAATTCATATTGATTTTTGTGTAGAGAGCACTGAGGATAGTAATATGCAAGGGTTAATAATGACACTAAATTATGGAGAGGTCTGGATGCAATACAAAAAACTTTGAATGTGATTCAAATGATTGAGATCTACTAAAGATTTTTGAAGTTATGTGACTAGATCTATGAATAAGCAAGATATTTCTGGCATAAGTAACAAATGATGGATTTGGATGAAGGAAAAGAAGAGAATCAGCAATACACATCAAAGAATCTTTTGAAAATACAATGGCTTTCAGATGATATCTTGAGGCTTCTAAATATAAATGTCATTGTCATTATCATAATTAATATTTAATATTTTACATATATTTTGTATGTATTTACTTGGTGAATGTTATGAATATTTTATAGAATATAAGCTCTTTTGAGGGCAAGGACTGTTTTCATATTTTGTCTTTATACCTCCCATATCTAGAGCAGTTCCTGGAATGTAAGAGTACTTTGATATTTGTTGAAGTGAATCAGATTAAATGCACTTGTAAATTTTTATAAACTGGTTGAATTTTCTCAATTGAATCTGATGTGTTGTCATAAAAACTCTCAAAAATATAAAGTTTTAGAACTGGAAGATCTCAGCTAGTAAAATGCTTTGTTGATCTTTGTCAAAATATGTGAATGTGACTGCCCTTCCAGGGGAAAGTATGGGTGAGATTTTAATAGAATGGGCAGGTTTGAATAGGCATGGTGGAAGGGAGCATCCACACCATTTACATCTGGATATTTGGAATTATAGATATGGAGCAGGAAAACAATAACAATAATAACAACTATGCATGATCTTCATTATCTATTGCATATACTTACATTGATTTTAGGAAGGATTTTTAGGAAGTGAAATACAGTGAAGGATTTTTCACAACTGTTATGAAATAAGAAAACCTATCTCTTTTTTTGTTTAAAAGGCCAAGCCTCTCACAATTTGTGTTTGACAAAAGTAAAGATCCACGATTTTGGCATAAGAATTCACTATTTGGTAAAAGTTGCTGAGAAAACTGAAAAACAGTCTGGCAGAAACTAATTATAGAAAAATATCTTGTATGACAAGGCAGAGGCATGGATGGTCTCAGCCAGGTGAAAGCAAAGAAACCTGAGTTTGCGCCTAAACCTTAGGAATGCTGGGATCAAAGGTCAATGCCTTTCTTGCCATGTGCAGGACTGAGCATGCGCTTTCCTAAGACAATCCTTACAGATTAATTATTTCCCCTGTGCATACACAGGTGTGGACTGTTATAGTTTAGAATAAAAGGTTTGTATGAAAATTGCTGTTGGTTCCTTTCTCTTCCCGAAAAAATATGATATATGTATTTTTTGTTCTTTTTCTTAATACTTATAGTAGTATATATTGGATATATTAAAATTTTTTCTACTCATCAGAGTGACTGAATAAGTGACTTGCAAATGAATTCCTTAATAATTCATTCACCTTATTAACTGAAGGAAGCACTAAACCTTAACTCATGCCAGAAATCCAGAATAAGAATATTTTAATAGATATAAAGACTTTCATGAAAGAAATATTTGGAATTGAAAGGTAGAGTAACTTGTTTCTCCTGAACATGTCTACTGAGAGGGTCAAGAATACAAAATAGCATTGCTAGAGGAGTGTTTGAACATCAAGTGTTTTGGAAAAATGCTAAAACAATCAATGCACTAAAGTGCCTTTTATAGTGAGAAATTTTAGACTGCCCAGGTCTTCTTTATCAATTATCTAAATAGTGACAATTTACATTGCTCAAAACTGACCCTTTTCTGATTGAGTAATAGAAATATCTACAGCTCTGAATTTATATGATCTTGTTGCTTGCTATAAAATTAAACTACTTAAAGACATTTTTGGAGAGTCCAGGGTGTTTCTTTTTGAGTTGTTTCCTGAAGTGGAATGATTAAAGTTTTGAAAAGGGAATTCATGAAAACAACCCTGTCACATCTTGAAATAGAGGAGCTTCAGAAGAAAGTATAAAAGCTCTGAGGTAGAGCTGGAGGGTGAAATTTTCTTTCTGAGTTTTAGTTTCAGATTATTCCTAGTTTGGAGACATATAAAATAAAAGAAAGAAATAATTAAATTTACCTGGATAGCTTGTTACAATTTTATTTGGTATGTGTCTCAATGGATTAATTGTTATAAAAAAAACTTCTTGATGGACAGGAAGAAATATATTCAGAGCCAAGTGTAGAATAATGGGGTTAGCCATATTCTCAGAAGTGGAGTTGATCCCTATTACCCTTTTCTACTCTCTCTCTCTCTCTCTCTCTCTCTCTCTCTCTCTCTCTCTCTCTCTCTCTCTCTCTCTTTTATTAATTCCATAATACACCACTACAGCTAAAATTTTCCCTGTTGGACTAAAAATAAAGTGCATCTTTGATTTTTTGTGTGTCTTTGAGGCTTGTAAAAATATTCCTTATTCAATAAGGCATAGTAGTAGTAGTAGTAGTAGTAGTAGTAGTAGTAGTAGTAGTAGTAGTAGTAGTAGTCTCTTGGTAACTGAGGATGAAGATTGTCTTTGTGCGTTTTCATCTATGTTAGATGAGTGTGCACAAAGACACTTGTGTGTGAGGGAGATTTAAGTAGAAAAGTCGATGCGCAGAGACAGTGCCACTCTCTAGGGTTGGAAGCCTGGGTCCAGTGGTATAAAAAGTCGTTACACCTGGAGACTTCCTCAGCTGCATTGGATGGCCGTGTTGTCTTTTGTGCTCCAACACACCCTGAGCACTCCACAGTGCTTTGCTGCATCGCCCTCTCAGCCGTTGAACCTTCTTGTTGGTTTCTTCCGTCTTTTCCACAGAAGCAGTCTTCACATGCTGGGTGAGCAAAGCCCTAGTTCACCAGGGGTCGATGACTTGATGGCTACCCTCACAAGGTTTAGCCGGACTGTTGAAGCCATTGCCCGGGGTGTGGCCACTGCCACATGCTAGCAGCTACTGGAAGCTACAAGTGAGAGCTGGGTGTCAGGTGAGGGTCAGAGGTTGGAGAGTTGCCCTAGGCATAAGAAAGGAGGTAACTAGATGAAATGGTGGATGAAATGCTATGCATGCAGTCAGAAAGACCCTAGTTCATATCCAGACCAAGACACTATGTAATCACCCAAGTGATAAGTCATTTAATATCTGTCTGATTCAGTTTCCTCAATTGCAAATGGGAACAATATAGGACCTACCTCTCAGGGTTGTTGTGAGAATCAAATGAGATAATAATTCAAAAGTGCTTAAAACAATGCCTGACACATGGTATGTGATTAATTTCATTCCCCTCTTCCTTCAGTAAAGCTAATAATTCTCTAGTTTCTGATTGCTCTGCAGTTTCAAAGATCAGGCAAAACTTAGTTCTTGTTTCTTTTGTTTCTCACATTTTGAAGCTCTGAAAATAGAAATAACACATGACCCTCCTAAATATTTTCTATACCTAAATCCTACCAGAAGACTTCTTCAGGCACCAACTACTAACTTGGTCTTATATTCAAGTTGTGAGAGCTTGTCAAACCCCTTTCAGGGCTGCTCATCCATCCCTCTTTGGTGTTCATTTCTCACCAAATTCTCACCTATAGCTCCAAGAAGCTGTAGTATATGCAGCAACTACAGCTAGATAAAACTATGTCAGCAGATGGGCTAAACCAGGTTGAGTGTAACTGACAGGTCTCAAACTGTCACTGAGTTTGGGGGGTGTCTATCCTAAGCATGTGAAAACTTCCCTGAGTTGAATGGGTGGATGAAAACAATTTGTTCCAATGGCTTTGGAGGCAGGTGAAACTGGCAAAATACTTAGAGGTTGGTCAGATATGGAAGATACCAAGGCTATTTATTGAATCCCAGGGCATCAGTAGTCATCCTTACTTGTGTCTTGTCACTGGACATTGATTATTCTGGAAAAAAAGAGTGAGGCTGACCACTGTGCAAATCTGTCTTACTTAAATCAAATTCACTCACAAGTCAAGACATCATCCATTCATGTCATTTATTGATCCTTTCGAAAATGAAGGATGAGCAACAACATATCCCCACTTATTCTGTTAAATATTTATTTTTTATTTAGTATTTTATATTAATATAATTTTAAATAATTTCCCCCTTGACATCAGCAATCTATGTTCTCTCCTTCCCTCCCTTTCCCTTCCATGCTCCTTGGCAGGTAACATGATATAGGTTAAACATGTGCCTTCATGAAATACACATTTCCATGTTCATCATGTTGTAAAAGAAGACATATCAATTATACAAGAAGAAACTTATGTAAGATATAAGTTGAAGAATGCTAAGCTTCAATCTGAATTCAGACTCCATCAGTTCCTCCTCTGGCAGTGGGTACCCTTTTTTCATCATGAGGTCCTTGGAGTTGTCTTGGATCCTTGCATTTCTGAAAATAGTTGTTATTTACAATTGATCAGTATATATTATTGCTATTACTATATATAATACTCTAGTTCTGTTCACTTCACTTCGCATTACTTCATTTAAGTCTTTCTACAGTTTTGTTTGTGATTATTTTGTTCATTATTTCTTCTGGGATGTATTTATTATGGGGCAATTTCATATAGGACATACACTCATTTCCACAACTTATTCAGCCATTCCCCAATTGATAGAAGATCTCTTAGTTTCTAGTTCTTTGCTAATACAAAAAGCTACTATGAATATTTTTGTATAAGTAGGTCCTTTTCCCATCTCTTTGATTCCTTTATGATATATACCTAGTAGTGATATTTATGGATCAAGAGGTATGCACAACTTGATGGCTCTTTGGGCAAGGTTCCAAATTGCTGTCCAGAATGGTTATATCAGTAACAACATAACCCTTTAACCTATATTGCTCAGGTACCAGCAAGATAAATTATTTACTAAATCTCTTCCCAACTCATGTTATATAATATTAATATTTAGAGTACATAATCATCATTCACCAAACATCTATTAAGCTCTTTTGTGACAGGCAGTTTGCTGGCACTGGGCATATAGAAACAAAAATATTTGTCTACTGGATAGTAAATATACCTTTACCTTTATGTAAATTCTTTGACTATTCTATTTCAAATTAAATGTTCTTCAGAACCTCCCCCCCCCCCCCCCCCACCTAGTCCCTGCCTTTCCAGTCTTCTTTAATCTTATTTTCCTACCTTCCCTTCTTGTCCTTCTGCAACCACATACTCTGGCTTGCTATCAGTAATTTTCTTGTTCCTCTTACAAGATATTCCTCAAGATTCTGGACATTTCCACTGTTTTTTTTTTTCACATGTACGGAATTCTTACCCTTCTCATCTCTGCCAACTGAATTCCCAAAATTCCCAGATAAAATTCTACCTTCTATAAGGGACATTTCATAATCTCTCTTAATGCTTCTATCTTTCCTCAGTTGCTTATTTCCAAATTATATTTTGAATATGTACACAAAAATTGGAAAAAAAGGGGATGATTTTTAAATTCTTCCAAATGTTAGGTGGCATTTTATCATCATTTTACAGCTTTAGTTTAACAGACTTAAATTTTAAAAGGGTTTTTATATCACTTTAAAGAACAGAAAAAATTGATAATCTGACAATTTCAGCTTCATCAGAGATGGGAAGGATTGACAAAGGATTGACAAAATTGTGTTTCTGCTAGTGCTGAATTATGCCTACTCGTGCACAAGGCATAGAGTAAGTTGAAGAGATTCTTTTCTTAGCTCTCTACATTATCAGAATGAATTATTTTGATGAAAGTGGAAAGTAAAGAGGAAAAAAAACAACAAAAAAGTAGAATTTTAACCTGTGTCAGAAGGTTGAGAGCTGTAAGAATATAATAAAGTCAAGCAAAGAATCCCAGGATCCTCAAAGGTACCTCAGGAGCCACTTAGTACACCATAGATATGACTGTAAATGTCCATCTCAAGAGTTAAGTGTTCATCTGATTTTTATTTGAAGATCTCTAGTGAAGATTTCGTGAGACCTCTAGTGAGAAGAAAGACCAATGCACTTTTGAAGTTAGGGATTATTTTTATTTTGGGGCAATCAAAACACATTATTTGGGCAGTAGAGCAGAACTGATATAAGTAATCCGCACCTAGTAGGAGAAAGTAGTTTTATCAAGAAAGAGGACTGAAAAGATGTCATTCAACTGGTAGAAGTTCATTATTTTTTCCACTAAACTCATTTCTCTTTCCAATGCTAATATTTTTGGAAGTGGTATTACTATTCATCAGCTCACTACTATTTATAAACATAAAGTAATTTTTGTGACCTTCCTCTCTTTTACCTAGCAGAATTCACTCACTAGGTCCTCCCAGTTCTACTTTTGAAATATCATCCTCTACTTATTACTCATTGCTACCAATATAGTATACACCTCTCATTGCCTTCTTTTCCTAGTGCAATGACATTCTTTTTTCCTTCATAATTTTCTAGATTAAGCTTTCTTACATATAAATGTGGTCATGTCACTTGTGCTCAAAAATGATCAGTGACTCCCCCTAACCTATTGAATAAAGTTCAGACATCTTTGGCTCCCAAATGTGGTGAGGACCCTCATTGTGTGTCTTTTTTTTTCTTTTTCTTTTAAATACATTTGTATTGATGTCTTTTATTTTTCACATCACCATAGTTTCCCCCATGTCTTTCCCCTTGCCCTCCCAGAGAATCATCCCATATAAGAAATAGCATTTTTTAAACATTATTTTATTTGGTCATTTCCAAACATTACTCATTGGACACAAAGATCATTTTCTTTTCCTTCCCCCTCCCCCACCTCTTCCATAGCCGACTCATGATTCCACTGGGTATCACATGTGTTCTTCATTAGAACCCATTTCCATGTTGTTGGTATTTGCACTAGAGTGTTCATTTAGAATCTCTCCTCAGTCATATCCCCTCCACCCCTGTATTCCAGCAGTTGCTTTTCCTTGATGTTTTTACTCCCACAGTTTATCCTCTGCTTGTGGATAGTGTTTTTTTTTTAGATTCCTGCAGATTGTTCAGGGACATTGCATTGACCCTAATGGAGAAGTCCATTACCTTTGATTGTATCACAGTGTATCAATCTCTGTGTACAATGTTCTCCTGGTTCTGCTCCTTTCGCTCTGCATCACTTCCTGGAGGTCGTTCCAGTCTCCATGGAATTCCTCCACTTTATTATTCCTTTTAGCACAATAGTATTCCATCACCAACATATACCACAATTTGTTCAGCCATTCCCCAATTGAAGGGCATCCCCTCATTTTCCAATTTTTGGCCACCACAACGAGTGCTGCTATGAATATTCTTGTACAAGTCTTTTTCTTTATTATCTCTTTGGGATACAAACCCAGCAGTGCTATGGCTGGATCAAAGGGGAGAAAGCCTTTTATCACCCTTTGGGCATAGTTCCAAATTGCCCTGCAGAATGATTGGATCAATTCAAAACTCCACCAGCAGTGAAATAGTGTCCCTACTTTGCCACATCCCCTCCAGCATTCATTACTTTCCATAGCTGTCATGTTAGCCAATCTGCTAGGAGTGAGGTGATACCTCAGAGTTGTTTTGATTTGCATCTCTCTGATTATAAGAGATGTAGAACACTTTTTCATGTGCTTATTAATAGTTTTGATTTCTTTGGCTGAGAACTGCCTGTTCATGTCCCTTGCCCATTTATCAATTGGAGAATGGCTTAATATTTTGTACAATTGATTTAGCTCTTTGTAAATTTGAGTAATTAAACCTTTGTCAGAGGTTTTTATGAAGATTGTTTCCCAATTTGTTGCTTCCCTTCTGATTTTAGTTGCATTGGTTTTGTTTGTACAAATCCTTTTAAATTTGATATATTCCAAATTATTTATTTTGCATTTTGTGATGCATTTTGTGACTCTTTCTACGTCTTGCTTGGTTTTAAAAACTTTCCCTTCCCAAAGGTCTGACATGTATACTATTCTGTGTTCACCTAATTTTCTTATAGTTTCCTTCTTTATGTTCAAGTCATTAACCCATTTTGAATTTATCTTGGTGTAGGGTGTGAGGTATTGATCTAAACCTAATCTTTCCCACACTGCCCTCCAATTTTTCCAGCAGTTTTTATGAAATAGTGGATTTTTGTCCCGAAAGCTGGGTTCTCTGGGTTTGTCATATACTGTCTTGCTGAGGTTACTTACCCCGAGTCTATTCCACTGATCCTCCTTTCTGTCTCTTAGTCAGTACCAAATTTTTTTGATGACCTCTGCTTTATAATATAGTCTGAGATCTGAGACTGCAAGGCCCCCTTCCTTTGTATTTTTTTTTCATTATTTCCCTGGATATCCTTGATCCTTTGTTCTTCCAAATGAACTTTGTTATGGTTTTTTTCTAAATCAGTAAAAAAAAATATTTTGGGAGTTCCGTGGGTATGGCAATAAATAGATAAATGAGTTTGGGTAGGATGGTCATTTTTATTATGTTGGCTTGTCCTACCCATGAGCAGTTAATGTTTTTCCAATTGTTCAAGTCTAGTTTTAGTTGTGTGGAGAGTATTTTGTAGTTGTGTTCATATAGTTCCTGTGTTTGTCTCGGGAGATAGATTCCTAAGTATTTTATTTTGTCTAAGGTGATTTTGAATTGGACTTCTCTTTCTAGTTCTTGCTGTTGAGCTGTGTTGGAAATATATAGAAATGCTGATGACTTATGTGGGTTTATTTTGTATCTTGCAATTTTGCTAAAGTTGTTGATTATTTCGATTAGCTTTTTGGTTGAATCTCTAGGATTCTTTAAGTAGACCATCATGTCATCTGCAAAGAGTGATATCTTGGTCTCCTCCTAGCCTATTTTAATGCCTTCAATTTCTTTTTCTTCTCTAATTGCTACTGCTAGTGTTTCTAGTACAATGTCAAATAATAGAGGTGATAATGGGCCTCCTTGTTTCACTCCTGATCTTATTGAGAATGCATCCAGTTTTTCTCCATTGCAGATGATATTAGTTGATGGTTTTAGATATATACTATTTATTATTTTTAGGAACAACCCTTCTATTCCTATGCTTTCTAGTGTTTTTAATAGGAATGGGTGTTGTATTTTATCAAAGGCTTTTTCTGTGTCTATTGAAATAATCATGTGATTCTTGTTGGTTTGCTTGTTGATGTGGTCAATTATGTGGATGGTTTTCCTAATATTGAACCTGTCCTGCATCCCTGGTATATATCCTACTTGATCATGGTGAGTGATCCTTATGATCACTTGCTGGTGTCTTTTGGCTAGTATCCTATTTAAGATTTTTGCATCTATATTCATTAGGGAGATTGGTCTGTAATTTTCTTTCTCTGTTTTTGGTCTGACTGACTTTGGAATCAGTACCATGTGTGTGTCATAAAAGGAATTTGGTGGAATTCCCTCTTTGCTTGTTATGACAAATAGTTTGTATAGTATTGGGGTTAGCTGTTCTTTGAATGTTTGATAAAATTTACTGGTGAATCCATTAGGCCCTGGGGAATTTTTCTTAGGAAGTTCTTTGATGGCCTGTTGGATTTCTTTTTCTGATATGGGATTATTTAAGAAATCTATTTCTTCTTCTGTTAGTCTAGGTAATTTATATTTTGTAAATATTCATGCATATCACCTAGGGTGGTATATTTATTGCCATATAGTTGGGCAAAGTAGTTTTTAATGATTGCCTTAATTTCCTCTTCATTGGAGGTGCTGTCCCCCTTCTCATCCTTGATGCTATTAATTTGTCTTTCTTCTTTCCTTTTTTAAATTAGATTGACCAGTACTTTGTCTATTTTGTCTGTTTTTTCAAAGTACCAGCTTCTAGTCTTGTTTATTAGTTCAATAGTTCTATCACTTTTGATTTTATTAACTTCTTCCTTAATTTTTAGGATCTCTAGTTTGGTTTTCTTCTGGGGGGGGTTTAATTTGTTAGTTCTCAAGTTTTTTGATTTGCATTTCCAATTCATTGATCTCTGCCCTCCCTAATTTGTTAATATATGCACTCAAGGATATGAATTTTCCTCTAAGTACTGCCTTGGCTGCATCCTATAAGGTTTGAAAGGACGTCTCACCATTGTCATTTTCCTCAATGAAATTATTAATTGTTTCTATGATTTCTTCTTGAACTAACCAATTTTGGAGTATCATATTATTTAATTTCCAATTAATTTTTGATTTGGTTCTCCATGTACCCTTACTGATCAATATTTTTATTGCCTCATGATATGAAAAGGTTGCTTTTATTATTTCTGCTTTTCTGCATTTGAATGCCATGTTTCTGTCACCTAGTGTATGGTCAGTCTTTGTGAATGGGCCATGTGGTGCTGAGAAGAAGGTGTATTCCTTTTTGTCCCCATTTATTTTTCTCCATATGTCTATTAACTCTAATTTTTCTAGGATTTCATTCACCTCTTTTACCTCTTTCTCATTTATTTTTTGGTTTGATTTATCTAAATTTGATAGTGGTTGGTTCAAGTCTCCCACTAATATGGTTTTACTGTCTATTTCCTCCTTCAATTCTTCTAGTTTCTCCATTAGAAATTGGGATGCTATTCCATTTGGTGCATACATGTTGATTAGTGATATTTCCTCATTGTCTATACTCCCTTTTAACAGAATATATTTACCTTCCCTATCCCTTTTGATCAGGTGTATTTTTGCTTTGGCTTTGTTAGATATCATGTTTGCAACTCCTGCCTTCTTTCTATCAGTTGAGGCCTAAATGGCCTTACTCCATCCTTTAATTCTAACCTTGTGAGTATCAATCTGCCTCATATGTGTTTCTTGAAGACAACAAATGGTAGGATTTGGGGTTCTAAACCAATCTGCTATTTGTCTACATTTTATGGGTGAGTTCATCCCATTCATGTTCAAAGTTATGATTGCCACTTGTAGATTCCCTGGCACTTTGATATCTTCCCCTAGTTCTGACCTTTCTTCTTTAGCTATAACCTTTTGAACCAGTGATTTACTTTAGGTCAGTCCCCCTAGTCCCCTCCCTTGATATGCTTCCCTTTCTAGCCCCTCCCTTTTTATGCTCCCTCCCCCTGCCCCCTCTCCTTCCCACCCTTTTTATACTCCCTCTCCCCTCCCCCTCCTTAATTTTCCTTTCCTTCTTACCCTGTTGGATAAGATAGAATTCAGGATCCCAATGGATCTGGATGTTCTTCCCTCTCAGAGTTGATTTCACTGAGAGTAAGGTTTAAGTAAAACCACTTCACACTCTCTTCCTCTCCTTCTTATATGAGAGTTTTTCCCTCCCCTTCCCATGTGTATCTTTGTATGGGAATGATTATTCTATTTAGTTCCCCCCCCCACATTTCTTGAAGTAAATCTTAGTATCATCGATTCACCCCCTCCCTTTTTCTTTCTTTGCCCCCCCTTTCACCAAATCTTCATGATGCCCCAATCTTTCCGTATGCATGATTCTTCTAACTACTCTTATGATGCATACAATTTTTGAGAGTTACACAATACATTTTCCCCACATATTAATATATATAATTTGATGTAAATGTAGTCCTTATAGAAGAGAGTTTGACTTAAAGAAAAAGATAAGATTTATCTTCTTTCCCCTTTCTTTCATATTTACCTTTTCATGTTTCTCTTGCTTTCTGGGATTGGATATCAAAATTAAGTTCTGGTCTTTTCTTAGGAAATGCTTGGAAATCTTCTATTTTGTTGAATGCCCATACTTTCCCCAGGAAGTATATAGTCAGTTTTGATGGGTAGTTGCTTCTTGGATGGAGACCCAGCTCTCTTGCCTTTCTAAATATCGTGTTCCATGCTTTGCGATATCTTAGAGTGTTAGCCGCTAAATCATGTGTGATCCTTATAGGAGCCCCTCTATATCTGAAGCTCCTCTTCTTGGCTTCTTGTAGGATTTTCTCTTTTACTTGGAAGCTCTTGAATTTGGCGATTACATTCCTAGAGGTTGTCTTTTGGGGATTTAGTATAGAGGGTGTTCTATGAACCCTTTCTATTTCTATTTTGCCCCCTTGCTCCAGAACATGTGGGCCATTTTCTTCTATAATCTTCTGTAGTATAGCATCAAGGTTTTTGTTTATCTCTGGTTTTTCAGGCAGACCAATAATTCTCAACTTATCTCTTCTTCCTCTGTTTTCCTGGTCTGTGACCTTATCAGTGAGATATTTTATGTTTTCTTCTAATTCATTAATTTTTTGTCTTTGCTTTATTAATTCTCACTGTTTTGCAAGCTCACTGTCTTCCAATTGCTTATTTCTGGTCTTTAGGGACTGGATTTGTTTTTCAGCTTGTTCTACCTTTGTGTTAGGGACTTCCAACTCTTTCTCCAATTGTGAAGTCTTGTCTATCAGACTGCTGATCTCTTTCTCCCATTTTTCTTTCCAGAAGGTTTCCATCTCTTGGATAAGCTCCAATTTGAATTCTTCCAGAGCTTTTGGATAACTTCCATTTTGGGAGGCCTGTTTTGATTTTGTTTGGATTTCATCCTCTTTCTCTTCTTTTCCTTGGGTACTCCCGCCATAAAAGTTTTCAATAGTCACTTTTCCCCCTTTCTTCTTGGAGGCTTGATTTTGGGCCATGTGAGCCATTTCTTTGGTGGTTTTATTCCCCTTTCCTTTTTGATCTGGGGTGGGTGATATTGTTCAGTCATTCAGTCATATCCAACTTTTTATGACCCCAAGAACCATTGTATATGAGACCCTTCTGTCCTCTACTCTTTCCTAAAGTTTATCTAAGTTTGTGTTCATTGTTACTATGACACCATATATTCATTGAATCCCATCCCTTCCCTTTTCCTTTTGCCTTTGATCCTTCCCAGCATCAGAGTATTTTCCAGTGATTCCTGCCTTCTCATTTTGTGTCCAAAGTCTTTTAGATTTAGCTTCAGTATTTGTCCTTCCAATGAATAATCAGGATCATTTCTTGAACTATTGACTAATTTGATCTCCATTCAAGGGACTCACAAAAGTCTTTTCTAGCACCACAATTTGAAAAGATTGGCATCATTAGGTTTTCCTTATAGTCCCACTCTCACAGTCAGACATTACTACTGAAAACACCTTAGCTCTGTCTATATGGATCTTTGCTGGGACAGTGATACCTCTGTTTTTTAGTATGATTTCTAGATTTGCCATAGCTTTCCTTTCAAAGAGCAAGTATCTTAATTTCATCTCCAGTTGTAGTCATCATCTGTGATGACCTTTGAGCCCAGGAATAAATGATGCTGCTTCCAATTCTTTTTCTGCTTGTCAGGAAATTATGGGATCAAATAGCATGATTTTAGTTTTTATTTCTATTTTTTTCAATGTTAAGTTTCAAGCCAGCTTTTACAGTCTCTCCTTTTACCCTCATCAAAAGTTTCTCATTTCTTTTTCACTTTTTACCACCAGAGTGGTATCATCTGCATAAATTGAGATTGCTGAAGGAATCAATTTGGAGATAAATATGGTTACAGTCACACAGGTACCTGAAGTCTCTGAAAGAACTTAATATGACTTAACTACAGGGAACAATTTTTGGATGAGTCCTCCATTTTATCTTGAATAGCGCTTGGTACAACTCTTTGTATACACTAAGATAAACAATTGACTATTTTGA
Organism: Monodelphis domestica; assembly: GCF_027887165.1. NCBI lineage: Eukaryota > Metazoa > Chordata > Mammalia > Didelphimorphia > Didelphidae > Monodelphis > Monodelphis domestica. The sequence goes on from NC_077234.1 coordinate 190,355,232, forward strand.
ATCCATTCTTTCAAGGAAAATAAAGTAATTTATTTTCTCTAAAGTTGGTTTATGGAGAGAGTGAAGCATTTTTTTTCTATAGTCATTTGAGACAACTTTCTATATATTTAGTTGTATAGAAAAACAATTGGAGTGGATTCAAACATAAGATTCTGTTCCGTATGTGTTCACATAGAGGCTATCTAATATGAAGTCTCATATCAAAAGAAGGACAATATGGGGCACCTCTTTTTTTGTCTCCATACCTCCACATTTTCCTCATTTTTTCCTTACACATCACTCAGTGACAATAATGCTGATTCATTATAGAAATAAAGACTTAAATAGATTTAAAAGAATGAAGACCTCATCATTTAAAAATTTTTAATTGTTTAATTAATTAATTAATTAGGACTATTTTCCCATGGTTACATGATTCATGTTCTTTCCCTCCCCTCCTCCCAAAACCCTCCCATAGCCAACAAGAAATTCCACTGGATTTTACATGTATCATTGATCAAGACCTATTTCCATATTATTAATATTTACACTAGTGTGATCATTTAGAGTCTACATCCTCAGCCATATCCCCTTGACCCATGTAATCAAGCAGTTATTTTTCTTCTGTGTTTCTATCCCAAAGTTTTTCCTCTGAATGCAGATAGTGTTCTTTCTCATAGATTCCTCTGGGGTGTTCAGGATCACTGCATTGCCACTAATGGAGAAGTACATTACATTCGATTGTATCACAGTGTATCAGTCTCTGTGTACAATGTTCTCCTGGTTCTGTTCCTCTCGCTCTGTATCACTTCCTAGAGGTCATTCCAGTTCACATGGAATTCCTCCACTTTATTGTTCCTTTGAGCACAATAGTATTCCATCACCAACAGATACCACAATTTGTTCAGCCATTCCCCAATTGAAGGGCATCCCCTCGTTTTCCAATTTTTTGCCACCACAAAGAGTGCAGCTATGAATATTCTTGTACAAGTCTTTTTCCTTATTATCTCTTTGGGGTACAAACCCAGCAGTGGCATGACTAAATCAAAGGGCAGACAGTCTTTTAAAGCCCTTTGGCCACCTCATCATTTTAAATTCTAGTAGTGAAGTTAAATAATAGAACACAAAGTTATTATCAACACTATGGGTATTACGAGTATTAATTGTATAAATTGAAATATTGGTAATCCATAAAGCTTTTAAAGACAAAGTACCATTCAAAAAGTAATAAATACTTTTGTGTATATATGTGTGCATATGTGTTTGTGTGTCCGTGTGTGTGTGTGTGTGTGTGTGTGTGTTAGAGGCAAAGTGTTGAACTGATGAGACAGATTCCTTTGGTTGGATTTATATCTACCCAAAGGAAATCATATTTCAAAGGGAACTTATCAGAAAAAAACGCTCCTTGGCTCAGGAAAATTAGTACTTACCTAACTAATTTCCCTTTGGCATATCCAAATACAATAACATCTGCCCCATGACCCTGTCTTAAATTGAAGATTATTTTTCATGTCATTGGCCTGCTTGAGGAATTAGGAAATTTAACTTAAATAAATGTTTGAACATGAAAACAGAACATTCTTAAGACCAATTTGCCGTATTACAATAATGTGAATCTAGAGCCTTACTTTATGTTTAATTTCAAATTTGTGTATAAGACGACCAATAGCCCTTTCAGTTCCAAGAATGAGCAAACATACTTTCTGTGAGTTGAATAAATTGAATCAATATTTATTGGTGTTTTTCAAATATATGTCCATTTTATTATGAGTAAAATACAAGTATTTTTAAAGTTAATTTTTAAAGAATTTATAACAGTCTTTTGCCATATTTTTTTACTCAGTATATGATTACAAATTCTAATGAAGTTTTACAGTAATTTGGCTAACACTGCCTGACTAGAATATCCCTTCTAATACCCATAAGCTCCAGAAACATGCCCAGACATTAGAAATTAAAAAATACAGAAGATTATTGGAGATATTTACCACAGACCAGTTCAATATGAAAGGTTAACAACTACTCTGATTTAACATTAAATAATTATTTCTAAAATTACTATTTTTAACATCTAAAATGACATGTCAAACATAAAGAAAGAAGTGACCAGGCGCCCCCTGCTGGAAAACCAGTAAAAAGGGAATTAGAAATAAAATAACATTTATGGAGGATTGTGATTATTATTCTCATTATTCTACTTCACTAAATGGCAACTGCTTTTGTTCAAAATATTTCTCTCTTTTTTCTTTATTTTATTCTAGTTACAAATTTACACATAAATTTCCCAGGGTTATGTGACTCGTGTTGGCTCCCTCTCCTCTTCTCTCCCCCCTCCTGTAGTTAACAAGCAATTTTACTGGGTTATACATGTATTATCACTCAAACGCTATTTCCATATTATTTATTGTCCAAAATATTTCAACCAATTACATATGTCTTTCTTACACTTTATTCCTGTCTCTTTTACTTCAGGATGTCAGTTTACCTATTTAGATCCTTTTTATTGGTTACTGCCATTAACTTCTACCCAGTGGATGGTCTTGGAGGTCATAGAAGGAAGTCCTTCCCAAATTGTGGGTTGTGGTTCTCCCATAGATGGAGGATTTATTATAAAAAGACCAATAGCTCTTTTTAGTTCCAAGAATAAGCAACATGCTTTCTGTGAGTTGAATAAATTGAATCAAGAACATTTATTGCTATTTTTCAAATATATGTCAATTTTATTATGATGAATAAAATACAAGCATTTTAAAAGTTGATTTTTAATGAATTTATAGCAGTCTTTTGCCCTGTTTTTACTCAATCTATGACTACAAATTGTTCTATTCCACTAAAGCAAGCAATTCTACTTTTTTACATTAAAAAAAAAGATCCTCCTTATACTGGAAAAGATTGGGAACCCATTAATTGAAATCCTTGTTTATGCTTTCACTCTGATTAAAAGAGGCAGACTCAGCAAGTTAAAAGTTTATTGAACATTTCAAAGTAGAAAAGTCTTAGGAGGGCTGATGGGATTTCAGCCTCCTATATCAAACGTATTTTGGTTGAATCATAGGATCATGAGGAGGTGAGATGCATGCTGTTCCTCCCTAGGTATTTTGATTGACCCTCATTGAAATGAGGAGATGGGATTAGTGAGCCATGAGCCCTGCAGGCAGCTGCTTGCCACTTTTTCAAAGTTAAAGACAAAGTTTTAAAAATGGAGTCCCCTAGAGAAATATAGCATGGTAGCTGACTTTCCCACAAACCACTGCTGTAGTGGAAAGTAGGAGTTAGGACATTAAGGTAATTCTGATATAATAAGAAAGTGATTTTGTGACTTTGGAGAAGATACCACAACTTCACGTCTCATTTTTCTCATGTGGTAAATGAAGGACCCAGACTGCTGAAGTCCTTCCCAGCCATGACTTTGTCTCTGCCTTTGAGTAATTCAAAGATTAATACAGCTCAAGGATGTGGCTAAAGCTATGTCCCTGGGGACTTGAAAGTGATATTTGACCACCCATTAAGGAAAAGTGAAAGAGATTTAAGTGGAAAAGTCAGTGCACAGAGGCAGTCCCACTCTCTTGGCGCTGGAAGCCTGTGTCCAGGGGCATGAAAAGTCGTTACACCTGGAGACTTCCTCAGCTGTATTGGATGGCCGTGTTGTCTTTGTGCTCCAACACACCCTAAGCACGCCACAGTGCTTTGCTGTGTTGCCATCTCAGCCGTTGAACCTTCTTATTGGTTTCTTCTGTCTGTTCGGCCAAAGCAGTCGTCACATGCTGGGTGAGCAAAGCCTTAGTTCACCAGGGGTCGACAACTCGATGGCTACCTTCACAAGGTTTAGCCAGCCTGTCGAAGCCCTTGCCTGGGGTGTGGCCGCTGCGGCATGATAGCAGCTACTGGGAGCCACAAGTGAGAGCTGGGTGTCAGGTGAGGGTCAGAGGCTGGAGAACTGCCCTAGGAGGGAACGACAAGCCCTCCATACCAGAGGTACTACCCCTCCCTGAGCACCCCATACACCCCTGCTCCTATAAAGGACAGATTCAAGTCTCTCCAAGCCACAGCGCAGTGTGAGATCAGAAAGATGCAAGACCGATGGTGGGAAAAAAGGCAGAAGAAATCCAGCATTTTGCTGATACAAAAAACTACAAACAATTTTTCAGTGCCCTCAAGACTGTCTATGGGCCATTAAAACCCACCACCACTCCCTTGCTATCCTCTGACGGTGACACTCTCATAAAAGATAAAAAAGGCATCAGCAACAGGCGGAAAGAACACTTCAGTCAGCTTCTCAACCGACCCTCTTCAGTCGACTAAAGAGCCCTTGACCAGATCCCCCAAAACCACACCATTGAACAGCTTGACATCCCTCCTTCAATAGAGGAGTCCAAAAAGCCATTAAACAAATGAGTGCAGGCAAGGCACCTGGTAAAGACGGGATCCCAATCGAGGTGTACAAGGCCTTAAATGGAAAGGCGCTCCAGGCATTCCACATAGTGCTGACCAGCATATGGGAAGAGGAAGACATGCCCCCAGAACTCAGAGATGCCTCCATCATAGCCCTATATAAGAACAAAGGCGCACCAGCAGCCTGTGACAACTACAGAGGCATCTCACTACTCTCCACTGCTGGAAAGATCCTCACCTGTGTTATACTCAACAGACTCCTGTCATCTATTTCAGAGCAGAACCTGCCTGAATCACAATGTGGCTTCCAACCAGATTGCAGCACCATCGACACGGTCTTCACGGTGAGGCAAATGCAGGAAAAATGCCTTGAGCAGAACCTGAGTCTCTACATTGTCTTCATAGACCTGACAAAGGCGTTCGACACAGTGAACAGGGACGCATTGTGGGTGATCCTCAGCAAGCTCGGTTGCCCAGCAAAATTCGTCAAACTGATCCAGCTCTTTCATGTCGACATGACAGGGGAAGTCCTATCTGGTGGAGAGACTTCCGACCGCTTCAACATCTCCAATGGCGTGAAACAAGGCTGTGTCCTCGCTCCTGTACTATTCAACCTATTTTTCACCCAAGTATTACGACATGCTGTGATGGATCTAGACCTCGGTGTCTACATCAAATACCGACTGGATGGCTCACTATTTGACCTTCGCCACCTGACTGCAAAAACAAAGACAACAGAGAGACTCATCCTGGAAGCTCTCTTCACAGATGACTGTGCTCTCATGGCCCACCAAGAAAATCATCTCCAAACCATTGTGGACAGGTTCTCTACCGCAACAAAACTGTTTAGCCTGACTATCAGCCTCAGCAAAACAGAGGTGCTGTTCCAACCTGCACCAGGGAGGCCAACAAACCAGCCGTGCATTACAATCGACCTAACATCAACACTTTCAAGTACCTGGGCAGCACATCACCAACAACGGGTCCCTAGACCACGAGATTAATGCCAGGATCCAAAAGGCCAGCCAGGCACTCGGGCGGCTGCGCTCCAAAGTCCTCCAACACAGAGGTGTAGGCACTGCGACAAAGCTCAAAGTGTATAACGCAGTGGTCCTCAGCTCGCTCCTGTACGGTGTGAGACATGGACACTGTACCAGAAGCACATGAAGCAGTTGGAGCAATTCCACCAACACTCCCTCCAGTCAATCATGAGGATCCGATGGCAGGACCGAATCACCAACCAGGAAGTCCTTAGCAGAGCCAACTCCACTAGCATCAAAGTCCTGGTCCTCAAAACCCAGCTACGATGGTCTGGACATGTCATCCGCATGGACCCACAGTGAATACCAAGAGAAGTATTCTATGGTGAACTGTCAGCTGGACTCAGGAAACAAGGTCGACCAAAGAAAAGATTCAAGGATCAACTAAAGTCAAACTTGAAGTGGGCTGGCATGACACCAAAGCAACTAGAACTCGCTGCCTCTGCCAGAAGCAGCTGGCGAACCCACATTAACCATGCCACCGCCACCTTTGAAGATGAGTGATGTGGACTGCCGGGGACATCTACAGAGTTGCAATAGGGGACAGTTTAGAACTGTGGGGGGACAGCTTAGAGCTGTCCAAGAAGTTGCAAGAAAGAAAGACTGGAACATTATCAAAGAGGGATAATGAACGTTAATTGTAAGCAAAACACCAGATTTAAAGCTCTTCTCAAGAGACACAATCTATCCTCCCCAATCCTCCCCAGAGTGTGAACAGGGGAATTAACCCTTTCCCAGGAGATCTTGGAACTGTTCATGCAGCCTTGAACTGAGATTACTATGTTTTGGTGTACTCAGCAGGAATGGTAGGTCACAAACACCTGGGAAGGGGAACTCTATTCCATGAAGTCATGAATGGTTCACTGCAGTCAATGTCTTGCCGCGGCGCATGAACACCGACACCAGGCCACAACTGCACCTCCCGTAACAACTGGCGTCCCAGGCCCCATGTGCCACAAACTCTGTGCCTCAACCTTTGGACTTCAAAGCCACATGAGGGTACATCAATAGATGATAATGCACAAAGACAATTGTCATTCTCGGTCACTGAGAGACTACCATTACTAAGGAAAAGTAGGAAAGGTAGCTAAAGTACCCGGTAGAGCTTCCTTAGTTGAATTCATGATCCACACAGAATCTGCTGCAGCATTGAAGGGAAAACTCAAATGCTCAGTCTTTTCAGTATTGGGTCACCACATGGTTGGAAGAGTAGTTTAGCTGTTCATTTTCCCTAACATGTCCAAATGCTAAGTCATATATGTGGCCACCTGGAAGCAGTGAAGAATTATATATGCATTCTGTATATGTGTGTGTTTGTATATATGTGTGTGTGAGATAGAGACAGAGAGAGAGAGGAAGAGAGAAATAGACAGAGAGATAGAGACAGAGACAGAGAGATAGAAAGAGATAGAGACAGACAGAGGAAGAAAGAGAGACATATATACAGAGAGACAGAGAGACAGAAAGAGATAGAGACAGATAGAGGAGGAGAGAGAGAGTGAGAGAGAGAGAGAGAATTTATTTAGTATCTAACATGATAGAATCTACAAAGTTCTGGGAATATCAAGGAAAAATTCCTATTGCATAAGAACTCACTTTCTAAAGGGGAGACAACATGCAAACAATTAGGTACTTACACAATAAACAACAGATAAATTGGAGGTCATCTCAGAAGGAGGGCACTAGCATTAAAGGAAACCCAGGAAAAGATTCTTGCAGAAAGTGGGATTTTAGCTGAGTTTTGAAGGAAGTCAGGAGATGGAGATGAAGAGGGAAGCATTATAGGCATGGAGGACAGTTGATAAAAATAGAAACATTTGGGTGATGTAGTATCTTATTTGAAGAATAGTAAGGAGGCCAGGGTTACTGGGTTATAGAAAATATGGTAGGAAGTAAAGTATAGGAAGACTCAGAACATGAGAGATTTTGAGCTTTAAAAGCCAATTTGTTTTTTCTATATTTCATCTTGGAGTAATAGGGAACCATTGGAATTTGGTTGGGGCTGAAACAGTGAAATTTCTACTTTAGGAGTGCTACTTGTAGGGATAGGCATGTATGTGTAGAAAGTTGATCAATGTTTCAACAAAATTATTCTATTTCTTCTTTCATTATTTCTTCACTTAACATACACATTGAATTGCACATTCAGGTGCATTAAAAAAAAAAAAAGAAATACCTTGCCTGTTTCGCTACTATACTAATATTGTGCTAAGCATGGGAAGATGTAGTAACCATTGAATTGAACTAAATTTTATTTCCTGCAGCATGTCTCCTATCTCTATTTCTGTCTAAGAAAGAAAAGGCTCTTAAATCTGTCTGAGATGCTAAGAGAGATGCAGACTAATTTAAATATAATTTATGATCAGCTCATAGAATTTTTTAATTTCCTGAGGATGATTTAAGTTCATATTGGAGCAAATCATTTATTGAAAAAAGCATTTATTGAAGCCTAGAAATGAACTGTAGTTCTCTTTTGGGTAGAACATTATTTTCTTTTTCACCATCTCATCTTTATTGAAAGTGCTAAATAATTATAACAGGAACAGAGATGTTCTTCATTTAGTATTTTTATATTTACAAAATGTTTTCTCATGAAGTGTTCTTTATCTTTGAAGGTAATTATAATTCAGACATAACTCAAAAGTAAAGGATTATTATATAGCAAGAAAGTGCAGTGGATAGAGTGGCAGGGGTGGAAAGGAAAACTGAATCAAGCTTTGTTATTTCTGCCACTGAGGTAGAGCAGACAGCAGTTGAAATGTTGGAGTGAAGATATTGACAGTGAAAGCAGTTGGAGGGGGGAGGGGTCACTTAGAGAGTGACAGTTGCTTTCAAGAGGTTTCTCTTTCCTGGCCCTTGGACTGGAAGGAGCACTCTCCCTGTCTCTGGAGAGAAGTACCTCTATTTCTGGATTTTTCCCAACTGTGTGTTTCTACCTGAATTCCTGTGGATCATGTCATTGAACAAAGGGATTTAAGGGGATTGAACTTAAGGCTGATCTTTAGGGGCACTAGCCTAAGAGACAGGCCCAACCAACTCTGTTCCAAAGTCTTTGAACTTAAGAAAGCTACCATAGACAGGAATAAAAGAAACCCTCCACTAGCCTGTGAGGCCTGGCTTCAGCTCAATAGCTGAGAAAGACTCAAACCCAATATGTTGATAAGAATAGGAAAATCCCTATTCCCTCTACCCTGATACCTTCCCAATCCAAACTTCTTATTAAATTCATCTTTAGTTAAATAATACAGTCAGATATCTTTGTAAAGATGAGGGGACCCTGAATGGAGTAAACATTTTTTAGAGGAGAAGATTCTCTGTAACCGTAAATACTCCAAATCTCAAGGTGCCTGTCCTCACCTCTCCCTCGTTTCACCCCTGTTATATTATCTATCCTCAGAGTATCATTTTATTACACAGGTCAGGAAGACTCAATTCTGTGAGTCCAAATCTGGCCTCAGATGCTTATTCGTTGTGTGACCCTGGGCAAGTCACTTAAGACTATTTGTTCTCATTTCCTTATCTGTAAAATGAGCCAGAGAAAGAAATAGAAAATCATTCCATTCTCTCTGCCAAGAAGACCCCAAATGAAGGTCATGAAGACTCTTATATGATTGAAATGGCAGAAATGTAACACCACAAATTACTCTCATCCTTCAGATTCTATGAATTCTATCTTACATGCCAAGACTAAAAACTGCCCTTATAGGAAGAATTTAGTATAAGGAACCTATAAAATTTCTTTCATCAAGTCATCTTAAACTAAGTGGGAGGGAGGTGACATCATTTTGCAGTTTAGTCGAATTCCACAATTTAACTAGGCTTGTACATGGGACAACTTTTCTCTGTCACTCCTTTTTTTTTTTACTTTTGTTATAGCGCCATGATTCAATGAGGTCTTTGTGAATTGATTGTAGTTGAATTGGTGCAGAATATATCTAAAATTATCTTTTTATTTGTTAGTTGGGGGTATTGTTGACTGTGATATTTTAGAGAGCAAATATGCTCACTAATTTGTTGTGCATTATTCATGACTGCAAGGTACATGTTATTTGTATAATCTAAACAGCATGATATAGGCTTTTTTTGTATTTGTTTTATTGATGTTTTTTTTTTTAATATCCCAAGACACTAGGGCCCCTTATATAAGCTTTTGTTACTGGAAAGTCAAACAGTTAAGTAAAAACAAGTGACACATTGATTGCCTGCTAATATAGGCATGGCTGAAAAATTCATGCCTTTTCTTTTTGTCTTTCTTTTTCAAAACTTTACCTTTTTTTCTAAAATTTATACTAAGTATTGATTCCAAAGCAGAAGAACTGAAAGGGCTAGGTAATTGGGGTTTAGTAATTTATCCAAGGTAACACAGCTTGGAAGTGCATAAGGCCAGATTTTAACCCAAGACTCCTGTTTCCATGCCTGGCTCTCTATCCACTGAGCCACCTAACTATCCTAGCTCTTTTAATTGTATGTAAATTAGAAGCAAAAGGTGATTTGCTATTGTAAAATGAATATCTATGCAATGGAATGTGATTATGCTATAAGAAATAATGAAATGGGCAATTTCAAGGGCAGTAGAAAAGAGCTTTATGGATTGATGCAGAATGAAGTAAGCAGAAATAGAAGACGTATATAGATATGTATAATAGAGGAAACACATTTAATATTGTATATAAAATATAATATAATAGAGGAAAACAACTTTGAAAGATGAGAACTCTAATTAATATAATAATAACTCATAAATCTAATAAAAAACTATTAAAAATTAGCACCTGAAATACCTTCATGGAGAGAGTGAATGAAAAGAAGTAAAATCCTCTAGGGTGTATTTTGCTCATCTCCCAGGACATAGTTCTACCAAATTTAACTTGTAAAAAGTGAAATCCTGACTGATTACTTGAGTCATTTATGGATTTCTCTATAATTAAAGCATAGGTCCTTACATTGAGTAACTCAAAAGTTATTATAATTCGAAGTAATAATTAAAGTAAAGAATTATTGGTGATGGGAATAATATACTTTTTAAAAATCCTCATCTTTGCCTATGTATTGTTTAAATGGCAGAAGAGTGGTAAGGGTTAGGCAATGGGGGTTAAGTGACTTGCCCAGGGTCACACAGCTGGAAAGTGTCTGATATCAGATTTGAACCCAGGAACTCCCATCTCTAGGCCTGGCTCTCAATCCACTGAGCTACCAGCTGCCCCCCCCCCCCCAGTGACTTTTTAAAGGTGTTTTTTTAAAAATATTTTTTCTCTTGTAATCATTTTACATGCTATTCTCTGAATTTTTCTTTCATCCCTCTGCATGCCTACCCCTCTCACATTTCTCTAAAGTTCTTTATATTTGTTATTTATGGCCAAATATAATGCTAATCACATACTATCCCACAGTTTTTGAATTATTTCCCTTTTCCCTAGGCTTAAATCTTTAGGACCTTTTTTTTCTTTATCTTTAAATCAGTATACACATATCTGAACTAAAAATGCTTTAATTTGCGAATTATCATAATTATGTTTCCCCCCTTTTTTTTTGAGAACGGATTCATACGAATGTGAAGATTTCTCAGAATGGATAGAGGAGAGCAATTTGTTCCAATGGCCAGGAAGGTGGGGCAGAAGCAGGCAGTGGGGAGTGCTGAGAGTGGGTGGGGAGTGCCAGACGGCAGAGATGCCAAGGTCCTCCGCAGCATCCTGGGCTATCAGCAGTTGACCTGGATTTGGCTTTGCCAGTGGACTTCCATGACTTTGGAAGAGTGAAGCTAATCACCGGAGTCACAGTGGAAAGTTGGGTAAAAGATGGAAGAGCCCTCCCCGCAGAGGGACTCGTCTTCTCTGAATACCCCGGCCACCCTGGTCCTGCAGCCTATCCTCTAATGAAGCACGCCTCGCCTTGACCCCGGCAAACAACTTTCCCTTATTCAAAGCGGCTTTTTTTTTCTTTTCTGCTTTTTGCTTTTCACTCACTAGAGGGAGACAGAGGAAAAGTTTTCAAAGAAGCTAGCACAGAAAGGGAGTGGAATTTCCAACTACTGGGTTAAATCAATTTGGTCTAAATCTCTGAAAATAACTGGAGGTGGTGGCGTTGTGGGAGAAACGCACCCCAGTTTGTATCAGGGTCTCTCCCCAACAACGGGAGACCCAAACTCTGTGCAATCAACAAGCAAAGAATGTTATTTGAAGAAGAAATGGTTCATGGTAATATCATAGCCGAATAGTTGGTGGAACAATCCAGGGCTAATCAGGTAGCCTTAGGGCTGATCCATAAGCTCAGGGGCTAGTAGAGTAGCCTCTCTGGTGCTCATGGGGTAGCAACTCTCCGGGTGTGGAGTAGCCGTTCTAGATGTACAGTGGCAGCTTCACATGTGGAGTAGCAGCTTCCTTGCTCTGAGGAACAGGTTTGGCTTATTTATTAGGGTCTGGGAGCTACTTATCTCCCATTCCAGAGAAATGTTCACCTTTCCTGAAAACCCTGGAAAATGGGCACAGCCAAATTCAGGTGGATGTGTGTTTTGGGGTTTGACATGTACGCTATAGGAAATAAAGATCATGCACGAGTTTGGAGGATCCTTTTTGGAATGCCAGAGTTCCCAGTGCACAGGTTCCATGTTCCCCCATTGCTCAACTTGTCATCATTTGTCAATGTAGGAGAGGTCTCACTGCCCTTCTGGAAGGAGAATATGGCAGGCTGGGGTGGACCAGGATAGGTAATTTTATCTTACAGTTCTGAACTAAAGTAAACATAGAATAATCTGAGTAATTAATAAAATAGATTGGGTACAAAGCTGATGCCTAGGATAGAGCATTTTGATCAATCTACAATTCATGCTTGACTCATGTTGAAACTACAAGTTTTATACTTGATGTTTAACTAGCACCAACTGGTAAGAAATGCAAGATGTTAGTATATGAGGGTCTTTGTTCCTATTACTACCCCTCACTGCCTGCTGTTTGCTCCCATCAGTGGCAAATGTCAAATTAAATGGTGCAGCAAATTCAGACCCTTATTTTTTGATGGCCTCATCTTGAGATCATTTATTACCGATCATTTATCCATCTGCATTCATTGGTTAGGGTTGATTGCCAATTGAGGTTGATGTTTTTTTTTTAAAGGCATAAAAAATCAATTATTTTTTCCTCTCATTTTCCCCTCTTCTGAAACTCAATTAATATATAGGCTAAAAGAATTTGAGAATGTTGAGTTTCCCCTAAATTCCTTTTGGGTTCAAATTTTGTTGCAGCCTAATGTTGGTGTTTTATTATGGGAATTGATTGGAATCAAAATATCAAATTTTAACCATTTAGATACCATATATTAAAACATTTATTAATATGACAACTTGTCATTTCCTTAGATACATTTTTCCTTATTCCTTCTAGTGAGTGGAAGACTTGGTATTTATATTTTTGAAGAAAAAAGGTATCACTTCAGGCTAGCCATAAGGGTTGACACAATTTCTTGTTTCCCAGGGTTGTACTGTCAATATTGTCAGCCCATACCATACTCTCCTTTAAAGAGGGAAAAAAAAACCTAATCTGAAAACAGCAGGGGGACTCCTTTCATTAAGAGAACAAACAATATTTGTCTTTACTCAGAACTACATATTTATTCCAATTATGGCACCAAAGGCCATTCTTAAGCAAAGTTATGAAATAGACCTAATTTGTCTTTGCCACTGAATCATGCACATTCTCGATTCTCTCTAATCCTCAATCAGTTAAAAAGTATTTGAGTGCCTTCTTTGTGTCAGATTATGCTAGGTCCTGGAGTTCTGAACACAGAAAAATGATGCAGACTCTGCCCTCAAGATGTTTACATTTGGTTGAGTAGATAACAATATGTACACATGTAAGTATATACGAAATAAATGGTTTAAAACAAATAAATACAAATTAAGAGTCCTTGTTGGCCCCTTCAACTCATGGTACCCTTTAACTTTCCAGATCATACCATAACACTCCTGAGAGACAGCTTAGTAGAATGCCTTTGTGTCAGAGGACCTGGGTCTGAATCCTGACCTTGCCATTTATTACCCATGTGTTCTTGGGCAAATCACTTCTCTAGTTTTCAGTTTTCTCACCTACAAAATGAGATGATTGGACTCTATGATATAATGTTTCTTCCAACTCAAAATCTATGATCTTAAGATTCATCATCTCTTCCTTAAATAATACTGATTTGTATTTGTTTATCCACTTCTGTCTTCTGCTCAAACTTACTTTTCATGAACTAAATGTATTAATGTCACAGTGGAAATAGTTGAGATTGTTTAAGATGTTAACAATCTCCTTTTGTTCTCCCTTTCCCTTTACCCTCAGTAAAATAAATGGATAGTCTTTGATATGGAACTTTTGGCAATGCATCTCATTTGAAATAATCAGTATGGGAATAAAATTTCAGGCATCATGTGAAACAATGAGCAAGATTCTTCTTGGCAGGGAAGTTTTCCTGTAGAGTCTCTTTCTAACCATAAGCCAGGTGCTACAACACATTTTTATATTTTTAATACAGATCCTGTATTATGGGATCCACCTTTTCTGAAGGAAAAGGATTAATGCTTTTTCCTCATTTTGTATCACTATTATTTTTTGAAGGAGGGGGAGGATAAGGAGGAGGATAAGGAGGAGGAAGAGAAGGAGGAGGAGGAGAAGAAGAAGAAGAAGAAGAAGAAGAAGAAGAAGAAGAAGAAGAAGAAGAAGAAGAAGAAGAAGAAGAAGAAGAAGAAGAAGAAGAAGAAGAAGAAGAAGAAGAAGAAGAAGAAGAAGAAGAAGAAGAAGGAGGAGGAGGAGGAGGAGGAGGAGGAGGAGGAGGAGGAGGAGGAGGAGGAGGAGGAGGAGGAGGAGGAGGAGGAGGAGGAGGAGAAGAAGGAGAAGAAGGAGAAGAAGGAGAAGAAGAAGAAGAAGAAGAAGAAGAAGAAGAAGAAGAAGAAGAAGAAGAAGAAGAAGAAGAAGAAGAAGAAGAAGAAGAAGAAGAAGAAGAAGAAAAGGAGGAGGAGGAGGAAGTGGAGGAAGGAGGGAAAGAAGAAAAAGCAGAGGAGACTAATAGATTTCTGGGCCTCAGTTTTTTAATCAGTAAAATCAGAGAAATGGTCCAAGAGAGGGTCAGCAAGTATGGGCAATAGACTGGAGACCACACATGGCCTCTAAAAATTAGTTGAAAGAATTAGGGTTATTTGACCTGATATAGGATATGATATATCAAATTGTGTGCACAACTGTCAGGTGGAAGAAATATTGGAATTGATTAGCTTCTACACAGAGAAGAACTAAGAACAAAGGATGGAATTTTTGGAGGAGCAGATTTAATGCTCAATGTAAAGCAAAAAGTTTTCCAAACAGTTAAAAAATAAAATCAAGTTTGGGTCTTCAAGCAGAGACCGGTTAACTAGTTGTGGAGGATGCTTTAGAGAGGATTCTTGTTTAGGTACTATCTGGATTTGAAGACATCAGGTCATCCTTCCAACTCAGTGATGTTCTATAATCCTTACAGGTCTAACCTTCCTGGTATCTAATCTAAGGAAAAAAAAGGAGGGTATGGAGAGAGAGGGACAGCTCTGGGCCTATAATTTGGGTGCAAGACAGCAGCTTGTATTTAGAATTTTCAAAGGCATAGGCCTTTTTTGTTAGGTATTTTTGCTGCTTGCTTCCTGCCTCTCATTTCCCTTAATTACAGAACAAGCACCATTTCATGTCATTCTGAAATGGAATGCTGATCCTTATTTCATTAAAAATGTACGCCATATAAAATATGGATCAGCAGCAGGGCCCTCTGGTGAACAGTAAACCGCAGTCTCTCCACTCTGACCTAAATTATTTGTGGTGGTTTTATGATCTGGAAAGCAAACTTCTGCATTCCAATGTCTCTTTCTTTTTAAACAATTCCATTGTAATATGTCTGGCCTCTACATTTCTACTTTAGAACAAAGAAGTGCCATCACTAGGGAGAAAAGAGATACCCATTGCATGCACGGAACATTAGCTGTGTCCAGGAAGTCTCTATCCTCTCCAATGCCAATATGCGAGGCTGATCTTTTTTGTCTTTTCTCTGCTGACTTACTTATTAGCTGTAGTTCTGTGGCCAATTTAGTCATGTGTTAACTCTATATGGTTTTAAAATTTCACATCATGTCGTCCGCCTGAGATACAAGTAAGCTAAAATCCGAGAAGTTGCAGATTTTCAACTTTATTGCTGTAACAAAAAGAAGAAAAGTGATGTATTGAAATTGAATTTTGGATTTGAATTTAAAAAAAGAATAAAAAAATAGGATAATCATAAAAAAGTGATTAAGATGACAAGTGTGAGCTAGATTTACAGGCTTTTCATAGGAACTAGTATTTTATTTTTATGATGTCTTAGAGTAGAACTTGTTTTCTTTACTTTAAGTTTCATTCCTTTATCAGACATGTCTAGGTTGTAAAAACATAAAAGCATATTGGAAAGGCCCCCTTTCCTTCCCTTTGTTGATTTGAGACTGGAGTGTGAAATTCAGCAGAAAATTTGGAGACAGAGAGAGGGCAATGGAATGGCTCCTAGACTATGAGCCTGGAGATTTGGGTCCTTGTTACACTAACTAGCATGTGGCCTCAAACAAGATATTTAAGTTCTCTGGGTCTCAGTTTCCTTATCTGTAAGATTAAACAGCAAGGACTGTGATCTTTCAGGGTTTTTTTTTTCAGCTTGAAAGTCCAAATCATCTCTGGTTCTGTCCCCTACAATGAAATCCAAATACAAAAATAACTGTTCTACATAATATACAATATTGCTGGATGGTTAGAGCATTATCACACTCCATTTATTTTCTTAAATTATTCTAAAGAATATAATTATTTCCTGAACCTTATTTAGACCATATTAATTATCATTTAGGAGGAAGCAGATTCTGCATGTTAACATTTAATCACACTAAGGTCTTTCCAGTTTCCTCTTCATTCATGTGTATTGTAAATACATTTGGAATTTTGCCTTTATCAAGTTTATTCTCATCTTGGACAGAAATTCGCATCACAAAAGTACATGCACTCAGTTTTGAGGAACTACAAACAGGTACAAGAAATTCTTGCTTAGAGGTAGGACTAGATGATCGTTTAGGCTTGAATTTCCTTATGAAAATGATAAGAATCTATAGTTCTATGAACAAAAGCATGTTGAGGACTAGCACAATTTATTATTTTAACTGAAAACCAATATTTCGACTTTTTAATTACAGCTCAGATATCATGAGAATTGTTGCTTATGTAAAGTAACACTACATTGAAGAAGATTTTAATGAAACTTTTTGTCATTTCTCTCATACTTTATCATTTTGAATTCCTATAAAAAACATGTGAACCTATGACAAGCAGTGGGCAGCTAGGTGGCACAATTGATAAGTGTTAAACTTGAAATCAGGAAGACTCATTCCTGAGTTCAAATCTGGATTCAGACATGTATTATATGTATGAACCTGGGAAAATTACTTAAGCCTATTTGCCTCAGTTTCCTCATCTGTAAAATAAACTGGAGAAGAAAATGGCAAACTGCTCCAAGACCTTTGCCAAGAAAATCCCAAATGGGATCATGAAATCAGTCATGACAAAAACGACTGAACAAAACAACATAGCAAATAAAAAATGACTTGCAACCCTCTGGAATATATCTCCTGGGGTAGTGTAGGTGTGCATATATCATTATTACATAAGTAGCCTTGTGTAGAGGTTATATGGAGATCCACAAAAATAAGGCTTTCTGGAGTATATGGGAAGGATGTTTGATATGCTTCCTTAAAAAAATCCTTATCTTCAGGGGCAACTAGATGGCTCAGTGGATTGAGAGCCATGCCTAGAGATGGAAGGTCATGGGTTCAAATATAGCCTCAGTCACTTCCTAAATGTGTGACCCTGGGAAAGTCACTTAACCCCCATTCCCTAGCCCTTACTGCTCTTCTGCCTTGGAACTAATAGGCAGTATAGATTCTAAGATGGAAAGTTTAAAAACAAAAAACCCTTACCTTCCATCTTAGAATTAATATTGTGTATTGGAAGCCAACTAGAAGAGTGGTAAGGGCTAGGCAATGAGGGTTAAATGGTTTGCCCAGGGTGACATAGCTAGGAAGTATCTGAAATCATATTTGAACCCAGGATGTCCAATCTCTAAGACTACCTGTCTATCCACTGAGCCACTGAGCCACCCAGTTGCTTTCATTTGATATGCCTTTCATTTATCTTTCTTGCTCCATCTCCTGGCAATCCTCTTTCTATAACCAATATGCAAGTCCAATTAGTATACTTTCCACAGTCTACACTTGCTTGTACTTTTCTACTTTCCTAACTTTGTCTTCTTCAGTCTATTTCCATTTTGCTGAAATCTTACTTGTCTTATAAGTCTGGACTCAAATGCTACCTCCTCCATGAAGACTTCCCTAATGATGTCAGGTGAAAGTGATCTCTAACTGTTGAATTCTTACAGCTTGTTATCCTTTATTGTGAACACATATTTCACTTTGTACAATAACAACAAGAATTTATTTTGTATCTTTTATTTGTGATATGTGATGACCTTTTGGGTATTAGAACTGTGCCTTAGTCACAGATAATACCTAAGGGCTCTTCTGTTCCTAAATCAATGGACCTGTCTATGGACCTTCTTCCTTCAGCATCTGGCATTCTCTGAGGCTATAAATTACATCAGTAGTGAGAGTTCCCTTACTGGATGTATACTTTCACCTATGCAGGGAATAACTTCCAGTGTGGGAACTTTCTCCACTGGTGCAACTTAAGAGTTTTAGGGAGTTGCTTCGTGATACAGAGATGTTAATTTGCCCAAGGTCACACACCCAGTATGCAACAGAGGAGGGACTTGAAAACAGGTCTTCCTAACTTTGCAGTCAGTTTTCTAGCCACTATGGAAGCGCCATTTCATTCTTCTTCTTCATTTCTTTCTTTTCCTTCCTTCGTTTGTTCGTTTGTTCATTCGTTCGTGCGTTCGTTTGTTCGTTTGTTCGTTTCTTCCTTTGTTCCTTCCTTCCTTCCTTCCTTCCTTCCTTCCTTCCTTCCTTCCTTCCTTCCTTCCTTCCTTCCTTCCTTCGTTCCTTTGTTCCTTCCTTCCTTCCTTCCTTCCTTCCTTCCTTCATTCCTTCCTTCCTTCCTTCCTTCCTCAAATCAGATACATGAATGCCATCAGATGGAAGAATTAAGAATTCTAAATAAAGACTCACCATCCTGAAAATGTACAAAGTGGAATAGATCTCAGTCAGTACCAAATTTCTCCACCAGAATGTTGGCCATGGCAACTCATGGGGATCAAATATCCATCATTTTCATCAGGAAATTGTTCACACTAATGAAATTATGATTCTTTAAAAAATGATTTTTCACATATGGAGTTGGGCAGAGGATTCTCTAATCAACTTTCTGAGTTTATGAGGTGGTGAACATTTGTCTGTTATTGACGTATCTTCTTTTGGAGGATTTCAGTGTTATCCTTTGTCAGTCGCACTTCATGGAGTGAGTGGGGGTGAATTGTTATGGCACAGATCTTGGTGAACTGGAACTACATATTTGTTTTGACTTATAAAAGGGAGAAAAATAAAAGATCAAGACACAGAGGGATGGTTCTGCCCTAGAAGAGACTAATATAACTAACTCATTGCCAGTCAGTGAGGCTTATCATCCCATGAGATGAGATCTCCTTGAGATGACAAAGGCCATGTCCATACACTTCAGAGGGAGATATAATGAAAAAGCCCAAACAAAGGCACTTTCATCTCAGACCAAGTAAATCAGGGAATCCCTAGATAGACTCAGACACATATTGACCATATGATTCTGGGCAAGTTACCTAACATCTCAGAGCTTTAGACAACTATTAGTTGTAGAGCTGGTGCTGACCCAGATCGGCAGAAAGCGTTTCCTCACCTAAAAGTTGCCTGTACTAAGCAAAATCCCAAGTCTAGTACCTTTACCTGTTAATAGGTCTATAATTATTTTCAAGCAAACCAAGCATATTTCTCTCCATTTTATAGATCAGTAAATTATAACCTATGTATTATAAAGGGAGGTTAAGTTGTATTCCAAGAGGTTTGGCCTTTCACTATAGAGAGGGGGAAAGAGGAGAAACCCCCCTTCTCAAAGTGGGGTTCAGGGGAGACAGCAGATGTAATGTGTTGGCTCAGAGAGAGGAGAGGGGGTTTGAAGATTTTCCCCCTTCTACCTTCCCTCCTTAGCTAAAGCTGCTCTCCCCAATTCGCTCTTGCCTCTCTTGTCCCCCCTCCACTACTCAAGACCAGAGGGTCTCCCCTTGATCTGTTCACTCACCCTCAGCTTGGGGAACAGAGAACTTTTAATGCCAACTCAATCAGGTAATACAAAGGAATAACTAGCAGTAAAGAATGGGAAAAGTGGGGAAAGGGGGTCTCTGTCTCTCTATCTAAACCCTTTCCCCTCCCTCCTCGAGTTTCGGAGGGAACTCAGGTCTTGGCAGCCTGAGTCCCCTGAGAGAAAGCCAGGTTGACTCACCCCTGAGCAACAGGAACTGAGGTAAAGTCTGCTCAGGTTTCTCTTCAGAAAGTCCCCTTCAACTGGGAAGTGTTGGGGGAAAAGATTTGTAGTCACCAGCAGGAAAAGTGGGTAACCCCGAAGAGAAAGTCTTTTTTTCACCCTCTCCCTTTGGTTTCTCAAGACTGAGTCACCAACTCCTCTACCAGCCAGAGTCTTCTCCTCTAGATTCCATTCTCTTGGTACCCCTCCCCTGTCAAGGTGATTAATTTCACACTCTTCAGCCTGGCACTTTTCTTATGTGCTAGCCTCTGTCACACCTAGAACAGCTGAGTGACTTATTCATTGCCACATATATATTTGTCAGCAAGATGCAAACCTATAGGTTTACATACTGATTCCAAGTCCAGTGCTAAATCTACTAGGCCATTTTACCTCTCTAGAGGCAACTTGTTTTTCAGTTATTTCAATTGTATTTCATCATGTCTAACTGTTTGTGACTCCATTTAGGGTTTTCTTGGCAAAACTTACCATTCCTTTTCCAGCTCATTTTCCAGATAAGGAAATGGAGGCAAACAGGGTCAAATGACTTTGCCAGGGTCACTCAGTCAATAAGTACCTGAGTTCAGATTTTGAACTCACAAAGATGAGTCTTCTTGACTCCAGACCCAGTACTCTGTCCATCCTGCCACCTAGAGGCAACTAGAGAAGTCATTAAGTCAGTCTGAAGGTAAATTACTATTTTCAGATAACCCTAGAGGGAAAATTCCCTAATGCTTAATTAGAATGACCTAATGAAGAAAGAAAGTGAATTATGAACTCTGGTCAAATGTCTGACATTATAGAAATTTTGTCTAGATTGCTTAGTGGGGATCGTCTGACCCAGTTTTCTTCTTTCTATGTTCCTTGCATGTCAGCCTAGGTTTTTGGGAATTAATGAATGCTTCATGAATGGAATTGCAAAATGGCAGTCCAGAGGGGTTTAATTGAAATTGGCCTCCTCTCTTTCCTGATTGGGCTGAGCTAGCAAAGAAAGAGAGTTTAAAGATAGATAGTCTTTTAGAGTCTAATGATCTTTCGTTTCAGGTTTTATCAATGAAGCTTGAAGGTTGGACCCCTGATATGATATAAAAGCGAGATCAGGGTTTTCTGCCTCTCCTCACCATTCCTGCCTTTGATTTTAATTGTACCTTTCTGCTCAATATCCACTGTGACATTATTATATACTGATGGAACTGTGTCTCTCTCATACTCTTATTTCCCAATCCAACCTTATTGTGCTACTTCTGATCATGATAATTTAGCAAGCACCCATCTCAAAACAATCTGGGATGCGATACATACTAATAAATAAAATTTAAGCCAAATCAGGCTCAGTGCCCAGATTGCCAGGCATAGAGATTCGCAAACAACTGGGACATTAAAAAAATATGAAAAAACTCCCATAAAAGCAACTCAGCCAATATGTGGAACACTTCGTGTTTTTTTTATAATTTGAAATGTCATTTAACCATATTGAAAATTGGGTTTCAGGCATTTTCAACAACTGAAATGACATGTTGTGGCTTTCCTGGCAGATTGTATTGGGCAGAGGACTGGCATCTAGCAGTTCTGAATTAAACTAGCTAGGTCGAAAAACCATGTCCAGAATGCTTTCTTTACTTACCACAACTTCTTAAAATTTCCATTTTCTTTTAAACTAGAGCTAAAGTCAGGCACAGCAAGGTGGCTCCATGGATTGAGAGCCATGCTTATAGATAGATGGTTCAAAGATTCAAAAAAAAATTCTTGTATATAATTTGCATTTACTTATTAGAGGATGAGTTTTACCTCTTCAATAGAACTTAGTGCTTGTGAAGATCAGTGACTTTTCCTTTCCTCTCTTTCCGATTTTTTAAAATTCTGTTTTGTTGTTTTGTCTCCTAGCCCAGGGATTTATTCATGGAAGTCTCTTAATAAATGTCTATTGAATTCAATTGAGTAGATTGGGAGAACAGCTTGAATTATTAAATGACTGAATATATAGTCCCTCCAACTAAGTTCCAAGGACTAATGAAATAGTTTCTTGTAGGGAAGGATTTCAAGAAGGTAAGTAGGAAGAATTTGCGACAAAGAATGTGAAATTTGGCAGTAGAAGGAGCTACAGTTGGAGAGTGACTCAGGCTGGGAGGAAATGTGGGAAGGAAGGACTTTTGAGGCATGGTCCAAAGCAGGACAGGCTATCAATGGGATGGAAAGCAATTGAACTCCCTCTAGTGTAGACAGCTTTATTGTCCAAAGCAAGGTTTAAGGGACTGAAGCAACTTAGATTGGGAAAAGGGCCTGATCAGTACTGTGCTCCCCTCATTCTATACTCTCATCCCCCTCAAAGAAAACTTCAAAGAATGGTACTCAACTGTACACTATTTTCCTATCTTTGCTAGTGGCATTTTTTTAAAATCCCTTTCCTCCCCTCTTAGAATCAGTACTGAATTTTGGTTCTAAGGCAGAAGAATGGTAAGGGTTAGGGAATGGGGGTTAAGTGACTTGCCCAGGGTCACTTAGCTAGGAAGTTTCTGAAGTCACATTTGAACCCAGGACCTCTTATTTCCAATCCTAGAAATCAATCCACTGAGCCACCTAGCAGCCGCCTACTAGTGGTATTTGTTTAAGCCAGGCTCTCTTGTGACAATTTCTTCCTGTTGTTTTGGGTGGTGGTAGTGGAAAGCAAATTGTTAGAGAAGATAAGAGTGTGTTTTTGCATGTTGGTGTTGCCCTCAGGACTTTTATACTTTCCAGGGTATTCACATTTGTGTTGTTGTAGTCCTCAGAGAGTGTTAATGAGGTTTTCTTGACCAAGGTACTAGAGTGACTTGCTATTTCCTTCTCTTGTGAATGAAGGCAAACAGGGGGTGAGTGACTTATTCAGGGTTATGTAGCTAGTATCTGAGGTTGGGTTTAAACTCTGGTCTTGACCTCAGGCCCAGTACTCTGTCCATAGACCCACTTAGCTACCTTAGCCTTGATAGGTTTTGTATTTCCCAGGTTCCACTTAGGAACCTGTTGTTCTGGAATACTTGGGCAGGCAGGTGGTATAGTAGATAGAGTGTTTGAACTTGGATCATGAAGACTCAACCTTCTGGGTTCAAATCTGGCCTCAGATACTTACTGGGTATATGATCCTGGGCAAGTCACATAACCTGGTTTCCCCCCCAGTTTCCTCCTCTTTAATATGAGCTAGAAAAGGAAACGACAAGCCATTCTGGCATCTTTGTCTAGAAAACCTCAAATGGGATCATAAAAACTCAGCCACAAATGAATCAAATGAGAAACAAAATTCTGGTGTGGGAAGTTAAAAGATATCCCTGGGAATTATCGAGGAGCAATTTAGTTGTACAAGTGACCCTTTATCTCTGAAGAAAAAGTCTAAAAATTGAAAAACTCCATTACAGAAGTTAACTCTTTTTACCAGAAGGGAGGGAAGGCAAAGGAAGAACTAGAGGAGAAAGTTTTTCTTCTGAAGTACACTGCTAGGTAAGATTTAAAGGAATTTGGAATCCATCCTTTTCTGATTAGGATGGAAAAGTAAAGAGAACACAGATTCCTTTTTGTTCACACTGTTAGAAATAAAAGAAAAATACAATAATTAAACACTTACATTGTACCAAGTACCAGAGATATCAATACAAAATAAATTTCCCTGCCCTTAAGGAGTTAATATTCTAGCAGGAGAGAAAAACATATGAGGGAACAGCATCCAGAAAATAGTGTTTTTGTTTGGGAAGTCACAAGGACGCATCGGATTATAGCTTCAGAGCTGGAAAGCAGAGAGGGGTTGGGGATAGGGAGGCTACACACACAGGGGAAGGAGGTTGGCATGGGCCAGTGACCCAGAAGGTGGTGGGGCAGATGGCAAGAAGGTGGCTAAAGTGGAAGAGGAAGCAGAGCTTGAGCTCTGCCTCTAATACATCCTCACCAATCAGAGCAGCATAGGCCCTTGGACTAAAGTTCTAGAGATGAGAATGTTAAATCTATTAGCCTAAGCCCTCTACAGAACAGTATAAATCAGTGGTTCCTGTTGATTTTCACCTAGTGGTCCAAGGATTTTAGGCTAACTGTTCTTTTAATAGTATTTTAAGTGGTAAATACAGAATATTACAAGTGTTATATTAAATTATGGCGCAGCTTGGTGGTGCAGAAGATAGAACATTGACCCTAGAATCAAGAAGACTCAACTTTCTAAGTTCATATGTGGCCTCAGATACTTCCTAGATGCGTGATTCTGGGCAAGTCATTTAACTCTGTTTGCCTTAATTTCCTCATCTGTAAAATGAACTGGAGAAGAAAGTGGTGAACTGTTCCCGTATCTTTGCCAAGAAAGCTTCCCATGATGTCATGAAGAACTGGATGACTGAACAATAACAAATCTTAAATTACCCTGGGGATTCAACACTGACATAGATAAATGTTTTAACATCTAGTATCTAAACTTAGGTTTGACCCTATTATTCTAGGTTGCAATTCCACTAGAAAAGAGGCTATATAGATCTTAAGTATGTATGTCTACTCACCCTTTCATACCTACCTCCCATCTCCCAGCACAATGCCAAATATAAAAGGCACATAAATAATTATTGAGATGAATGAAAACAACCCTAACTACTTATCTGTATTGGAGATTGTTACCAAGATTAATTTATCTATCATTTTAAAGCATTTTGCAGACATTAAGTATGGAGGAAATACAGATTTTTTTCATATCATAAAATTGGTGAATATTTTGAATTCAGATAATCATCATCACACTACACTTAACAATATATAATTTGAACTTTTCATACACATTAGTTGGGATACAGAGCATCATTTAAAACTTTTATAACTACTTACCCATCTCAAACTATGTATTCAAAAAGGCTCTCAATGTAATAGGGATGAATGATTTGGGGAAAACAGAAACAGAAATGATATGAAACATGTCAGAAAAATGACAGAGAACAGAGATGACATGTGACTTACACTTATTTACAAAAGAAGAAAAAACCCAGCAATTAGATAACTAATTTTTGCCCAGAGTGTTCAGTTCCCTGAGTAGTAAATGCAAAGTTAGGTAAAATAGCAGGCGGGCAGAGAGCAGATTTGGTGGGGAAGAGGGAGCCAGTGAAGTAATATATTCTATTACTGGAGTAGGAGGAAACTGAGAATAAATACTTACCGACTGCAACCCACAGTTATTTTCCAGGTAAACATTGTTCAAATATATCCCAGATGTAATCCTTTGCTTGTTGCAGAAAATTTCTTTGAAGGTAAGAAGATATGGAACATTAGTTGTCCCTCCCCAGCAAATATGACCTGAGGCTCCACCCTGAAAGAAAAATCCTAGATCTCAAATGATAATAGCTTTGAGCTTATGAGGGTTTGGGGGAGGAGAAGTACTTTTCTTCATAAAAATCCTTTAAATTAGACATTTATTACTGCTCTTGGTTTCTAGGGAAAAAAATCAGATGCTTAGGGAATTCAATCAATCCTCATTAAATATATACTGTGTGCTAGATATGAGGTGCTAAATGTATTTTTTTTTAGTTTACTTTTGTTGATCAGCTATGTTTGACTCTTTGCGTCTCCATTTGAGGTATTCTAGATAAAGATACTAGAATGATTTGCCATTTCTTTCTCCAGCTCATTTTACAGAGAAGGCAACTGAGGCAAACAGTGTTAAGTGACATGCCCAGGGTTGCTCAGCTAGTAATTGTCTGAGGTCAGATTTGAACTCAAGAAGATGAGTGTTCCTGACTCCAAGCCTGATACTTTATCCATTGCTCTACCTAGCTGCCCATAAGTGTAATAGTACGTTCTCTCAAAGAACTAAAACACTGAATGACTTGTCTAAGGAAACATGCCTGTTAAATAAAACATAGCATCAGAACTTGAACTCAAGTGTACAATCTTCAAGACCAGAATGGTTTTCACTGCGCCATAGTTCTGAAGCAAGTGCTTCTTAGTTGACAAAAGCAGACCTGTGCACAATAGCCTTTTTTCAGAATATATACCAACCTAGAACCTCAAGTCCTGTGATAACTGCAGAGGAAGTCAATGACGACCTTTGCAGTTGTTTCTCAAACCAAATGTTGAGAAGAAGTACATAATAGAGAGTGATTTGATGCTGGCAAGTCCAAATGCCCAAGGTAGGAGGATGCGAAAATGAATCCCTTAGGAAGGAGGAGTGGGAGTCTTGTATTTATCAACCATAGATGCATTTGCCCATCTGTTGGCTTTGTGGATGATTTTACACAAATACTTACAGAGATTGCTTAATTAGGTGATGCATCATAAGTCAAAAGATTCCAATTACATGCAAACTTATGATTGAAATATTTTCGTTGGAGATTGGATATTGGAGGAGACTACAAAGGTCATCTAGTCCAAACTCCTCCTTTTACAGACAAAGAAACCAAGGTCCAGGTAGCAATTGGCAGGACTAGAGATGGGGCCGTGATTCTTCAGTATTCCTTCTATCATTCCTAGAGAGGACGCATTTTAGAGTTTTTACATCACTAATTTCCATAGAGTTTACTTTTTCTAGTTTGTGTGATTAATTCATGAATTGCTCCCAATTTTCTTTTGATTTATACTTCTTTATAACCAGGTACTTCAAATGCCCACCATCGCTACTAGCAGATCCCAAAAGAAAAATGCTGGTCCTTTGAACAAAAGTTAGGCATTAAACTAGAAAGTCTCAATGGGAACACAACTTGGTAGATGATAACACAAAGTATTTTAAATAAGAAAAGATCTCTTGCCTCTTTCCTCACATTTAGGAGCGCGCGTGCACACACACACACACACACACACACATGCACGCACACACAAATACTCAAGTTCTATTCTTTCTCTACCTTTCTACTGTGTCCTTACCAAAGCATCCCTTAGGAAATGTGAAAGGTATTCTGGAATGGTTTCTTTGCAATGCAGGAGCAGATAGCAACTTTATCAATGTAGATTTTGTGTGTGTGTGTTAAATTGAACCTTATAGAGGAACCCTCTATTGAAAACAGACAAATGCATTTGAAATGCTAGCAGACGGTCTGAGAATGGGGACACATAAGTGGAGAGAAAAGAAATCTCCAGGCTTTTACTGAAATATTTCTTAGAAAAGGTGCTAAAGATTTTTTTCTCCCATATTGAACAATAAAACAGTAGAGGGTTTGAAAATTAGAAAATTACATAAATGAGTAAATACTTGGGATACTCGGTTTGTAAGGTGACTCATTGGTTAAAAAGTATTTTAAATACTTTTTTGAGACAGAGAGTCAAAGGAAAGGAAGAAGGAAATAAGCATTTATATAGTATCTACTATGTGGAAGGCACTGTGCTAAATCACTTTTTTTTCTCACAAATATTAGCCCATTTGACAATTGTCACAACAACAATAGTACCTGTAAAGTAGGTACAATTATCCTCATTATACAGTTGGGGAAACTCAGGAAAATAGAGGTTAAGTGACCTGCCTATGTCTATTGAGTATATGTGGTCAGATATGACTGACCCCAGCTTCTATCCAAAAGGGAAAAATTATAAAAGAGGAATAAGAGAAAAATCAACACAATTTATAAATACTTTGAAAAAAATCTGAAAATATATATCCTATGCCACATTTCTGGACTTCTCTCCTCTTCAAAGGAACAGAGTGAGGAATTTCTTTTCATATCTCTTCTTTGAGACCATTCTTGTTCTTTGTAATTTTGTAACATTCAGGTTCTATTGCTTTGTATTTTGTTGCTTATATATTAAAATGTTAGTCAGTATGTATGTTGTATCACATGCCCGCTTATTTCATTCTATGGCAGATGTCAGTCTTTCCTTGATTCTTTGTATTTATCATATTTGTTTTCAAAAGAACATTAATATTCCTTTATATTCATGTCTTGTTCATTTATCCATTTGTGTCCGACTCTGTGTGACCCCATGGGATTTTCTTGGCAAAGTACTGGAGTGGTTTGCCATTTCCTTCTACAGTGTATCCCCATTTAGTAGATGAGGAATTGAGTTAAGTGACTTGCCCAGGTCAGATAGTTAGTGTCTGAATCTTGATTTGAAGTCAGATCTTCCTAATTCCTCTAATTTATTGTGCCACCTTATTGTGCCTATTGTGCCTAGTACCCTAATATAATTGACATATTTATAATTACTAGGCTACTATGTCTATGTATACAAGAGTCATTTTAAAAAAAAAAAACAACTTCTTTTTAAACCCTGATCTTCCATCTTAGAATCAATACTTGCAATGGTTCCAAGGCAGAAGAGCAGTAAGGGTTAGGCAATGAGGGTTAAGTGACTTGCCCAGAGTCACACAGCTAAGAAGTGTCTAAGGTCAAATTTGAACACAGGACTTCTCTAAGCCTGGCTCTTAAACCACTGAGCAACCTCACTTCTCCCAAAGATCATTTTAAATAGCACTTAACTAAAAATCAAAACCAAAGAACTTTAGTATGGATTATCATTTATTGTCTTTTGTCTCTTTAAGAAAACCAATTCCAGAGGAACTGTCCTAGAACATTAAAAGTAAATTGAAGTTTGTGCTTACTTATATCTCCATTGTTCTGATGCATATTTGCATAATTTGATTATATGAACATCATGAACTGTTACATAGAGCTGTGCTTGTAAGGACAATTTTGAAAAAATCTTTACCCCTGCTTCCAATATCCTTTTTTTCTTCTATCACATGCTTACTACTCTACTCAGAATCTACATCAGCTTGTTGCTTGGGGCAGGGCTGGGCATCAAGGATGCCAACAACAGACCTGAAAACTGAAGTTAAGGATGAAGCCAAGAGCTCCGCAGATGAGGGCAGAGGATGAGGAACCTAAGGAAATTCATTGTGCAGAGTAACTTGAGCTAGGAGGGCTGGAAAAATACACACAAGTATTTGTGTTGAGATATAAGTCCTAAGAAGTAGAAATATCTGGTTAAAACTCCTTGGCAATGCATCTATTTTATAACTATGACTACATTTTCACACGCAGCTACTTCTGCCCAAAATGGAATTCATTCAAGGATTTCTGAGTGCACAATGAGCTCTGACTTTCATTTTATCCAAAAGGCTCGGTCCTGTGTCCTTTGTCCTCCCTTCCCCCCAACTAAACACACATGACCAAAGAGACCCTAGAGCTGAACAGAGAGCTGTTCCCTGGCAACTGGAGCAGCTAGAGGCATTTAGGTCGCTGGACCAGAGATTAATGCCAGCTCCCGGGGAATGAGAAGGTCAGGTCAGAGCAGGGTGCTAGATGAATCAGACTCTCTACAATAATTCAAAGTGTCACACTGTATAATGTGGATAAACACTGATTAGACATGGGAGAATTCCCTAGAACATAAGCTGAAAATTCAGAACGACATTTCTTTAAGGAGCCAATTAGTAGGGGTTGGGAAAAGACTGTCAAGATGTTAAATTGCAATTCTTCAAGAAAATGTAGACAATTTTGCTTTATCAAATGTAGACCAAAATTATATAAGCTACTATGTCCGTGTGCAGAAATAAGTTTCATAACCTTTTATCAAATAAGGAAATAACAAGGAAGAAACCGGAATTGATTTTATTTGCCATCTTTTGGTGACTAAAGAAGAATATTACTGTGTCTTTAAGAGGACCAGTTCCAAGTCAGTAGCAATGTCCTTGGAAAGAAAATTTAACAGTAGATACTTTAATCATAAAGGAAACATCCAAATGAGACTACATAAAGCTAGCCCAGTTGTTGTATTCTTTTATAGACTTCCAAGAATTTAAAGAGTGAATCACCCAAAGAGACGATTGACTTTTCCACCTTATGGTGGGATAAGATACAGACTAGAGATAAAGGAGTTATCAGATGTTAAATAGGTACTTCATCCCTGGGAAAAGAAAGGATTATTTTTTTTTGCTAAAGCCTAGAAACTCAAATGACTCAGGCACAATAATAAAATAAGATAAGCAAAAAACCCCCCAAAAAACCCTAGGTAATTATTTGGAAGTCAATATCACAAAGGTACAGTGAAACAATATAGAAAATGATACAGTCAGAGCACGTCCCTCTAAACCCCCATCTTAGGAGTTGGGAGATTGTTTAGAAAAGATGACATTGGGGATCATGAACTGGAATGTCCTAAACCCAAATTAAACCTAAAATTTCCTGGGCAGTGCATTAGATATTGGAGCAGTGACTGTTGCAAAATTAATATAGTAAAAGAATTAGTGGTCCTTAAGGGGAAGGATGTCATTGTTTTATTTTTGTTTTGGTAATTCCAGAGCCGGCACATAGCAAGGGCTTAGTAAATGCTTTTTAGATTGAAATAAGTTGAGAGAATGAATAAGATTCTATACTCAGGATATTTCTTCCTGCCTAGCTCATGCTAATTGAAACCTCATCTCCACCTCCTTCCATTCAGGTTTGGGGTGAAGCAGGGTTCTATACAGGTAGGCAGGATTCGGGTTTGGAGAAGCAATTGGGATTTTGTCAAAGTGCAATGAATCATGTGATGGGAAAGAGAGCTGTGCCTGTAAACAATGATAGAACACATAATCTAAGAAAAATGACAATTCTAACCAATGATTTTGAGATAGGACATAGAAGAAGATAAAAAGGCCATTTCTTTTCCTTTATTATAACTGCGTGTCAGGAAGTATAGTCTGGCCTGTCCCCCCCGCCCCCCTACAGCCAGAGCTATGCTTTCAGCTACATCTGGACAGTTGTAAAGCGAGGAGGGAGAGTAGAATCTTAGCCCAAGGGGAAGGAAGGCGCCTTTTAGTAGCTTGCGTCAAGCTGTAGACTGACTCTTTGCAAGTGGCCGAAGCAGGAGCAGTGGAGTGCTCAGAGCTTGGTTAGACAATGAAGATGCCAAGGTCATCCGCTGCATCCCAGGCCATCACCAGTAGTCTTCACTTTTGTCTTTAATAACCCTGGAAGAGAGGCTACTGACTTTATGCAACTCTACCTCATTTCAAGCCAACTCATGTATAAGTTGAGATACCAACTTCATGATTTCTTGGTCCTCTTCAAAATGAAGGATGAACAATGATCCGATCATTTGAAAATTGAACATTCAATTAATCATTTAAGTGACAGTGATGTGTTGGACATTGTACTAAGTGCTGGGTTACAAAGAAAGAAAGAAAGAAAGAAAGAAAGAAGAAAAGCAAAAGATAATCCCTGCCCTGGAGGAGCTTATGGTTTAATAGAGGAAACAACATGCAAACAAATACAGGACTGTATAGTTAAAGCAAACTATGTACAGGATAAATAGGCAATGATTAAGAAAGCAAAGGGACTGATATTATGAGGAGTTGGGGAAGGCTTCTTGCAAAAGATTCATGAAGCAATTTCTACTTCACACTTGCTTTAGAACTCTATCAACCAGCTTCTAAGAGGAAATTTTCTGTGATACCTTTTTGCTCTGGAGAAGTTTTAACAACTAGAATTTCCGTGGCCAAATTGGAATATGCATCTCCTACACATCCAAGTCAAGTCCATTTTGTGGTAGCCTATTTTTGTGTGATAGGACTGCTGCAGAACACTGTGGCTTCCAGCTGTGGCCATGTAATCAATGCTTATAGGCGTGAAGGGGCGGTAGGAAAATGGAGAGCCTGACCATGTTTGATTCTTATCTGCAGCTACTAGAATCCACCTTGGAATTATACATGGCTGTCAACTTTTCTGTCAATTTCTTTGCAGTTTATGCCTTCTATACCTGAAAAGAACATCATCACTCTGAAAGACTTACATTGATTGAAATATACTGGGCATTCCAATGAGTTAGATTAAACCCTTCCATGATTTGACCTGCCTATCTTCAGCTCCATGGTCCCAGGATAGCAACATTTTTTTCTTATCTTGTTATTTTTTGGTCAGTCTAGGAATGAGGCACCCCTGTGCCACTGTTGCAGCATTTTAAATTAGTTTCACCACAGTCATCAGCTCTGTGATTATCTCTGCTTCTTGAACACCTGGTCTGACTTTAGAAATTACTTGCCATCTGGTCAAATACTGAGTAATTATAACAACTTAATGGCAGGCTAAAATACTGTTTGTTAAGAGACTTGATGGTCTTTTCAGATAGTTGAGTGGTATTAAATTAAGCTCCACCATCAACTTAGCAAATATTTTCACTTTATGGACTTAAAAAATGTAACTTTTAGAGGTTTCTATGGGGACCAACAAAATTTTAATTTTTATAGATATTATGTATGCAAGGAATATTAGAATTACCTCTTCAGATGTTTTGCTGTGGTATTAATTTAGTAATTTACATGCGATGTGAATGAAAGAGAGTTTGCATAGGGTAGTGGATAGAGATTGTCATGAAAGCCAAGAAGATCCAAATTCAAGTTCTTATCTAATATATAATGATTGTGTGACCCCAGGTGAGTCATTGACCCTTTCAGAGATCCAGGGAACTAATCTAGGTTGGAAAATAGCTGCTGACCTTTTTTTTTTTTGACAGAGTGATTTACCTTACCAATGAATCCACAGGTTTGAATTAAAATAAATAAATGAAGCAAAAAAATGGCCTTTGTCTAGCAAGTGTGAGACAATTGGAGGACATTAGTTATTTTTAGTGCTTATGAATGGAATATCATTGATATGTCTAGGTGACCTTTCTGTGTGGTATAGTACTATGAGAAATATGAACTCTACTGTTGAAGTTTAATACCAGGTTAAAATGATCAAGTTGTTGTGAAAAATAAAGACAACATAAGACAAAACACTAAATTGTCAATGAGCTTTTAACAGTTAAATTTTTTTAAAATCATATTTTCAAGTGTGTGTGATTATAGGAATATGTGTATGTGTGTGTGTGTATGTATATATATATATATATACACACACATATGTCCTCTTTAGGTTCTGACAAATGAAATAGAAAGCAATATAAAATTGGTGTGGTCATCTTCTTTTATGCACCATTGTATCCACGTTTTCATAATTCGTTTAGAGTATTTTTTTCTAGATTCCTGCTTTGTTTCCATTACAGAGAATTAATCCACTCAACATTTAGGACTCCTTCCTGTCCTTCCCTACCCCCCTTTTCTCTTCTCTAACCTCAGGTCTGAACTATCTTCATTGGTAAGTAAATTTGCAGAGCAGGGCAGCTAGGTGGTGCTGTGGACAGAGTGCCAGCCTGGACTCTTCCTGAATTCAAATATGACTTCAGATACTTACTAGCTATGTGACCATGGGAAAGCCATTCAACACTCTTTGTTTCATTTTCTTCATCTATATATTGAGCTGGAGAAAAAATGGGAAACCACTCCAGTGTCTTTGACAAAAACAAAACTCTAAATGGGTTAATGAAGAGTTGGACACATCTGAGAGGACTTTAAAATTACAACAAACTTGTACAATAGGGGAAAACTCTGACTGAAGTCACAGGGCTTCAGAGGGCCAAATAACACTTAGGGAGTAATTAGAACTTAGTTTTCTCATCTTTAAACAATGGATTTGTACTAAAGAACTTCTGAGAAAATTTCTAACTCTATATCCTATGAAAAATTTATTATCTCATTTTATTCCCACAAATATTTGGTAGGAGTAGGTAGGGCAAGTATTACTGTCCTCATTATAAAGGAGGGGAAAAGTTATGAAGTATCTTCTATGTAAACAGGTTATATGCTAAGTACTTCCCCAAATATCTTATTTGATTCTTATAACAATTCTAGAAGGTAGATATATTACCAACTCAGTTTTATAGTTGAGGAAACTGAGGTCGATAGTGGTTAAGTAACTTATCTAAAGTCACATTGTTATAAAATATCTGAAGCTGAATTTAAGTTAGATCTTCCTGATTGTAGGACCAGAGTGTTAAAATGACTTGGCCGGTATCACAAAGATAGTAAATGATGGCATCAGGCCTTAAACCCAGTCTTAATGACTCCAAATCTAGCACTAAATCCATGATAACTATTGTATTTGGATAGCAAAGCTTAGCCCATGAGGAAGGAAAGAAGAAAGGAAGAGAGGGAAAAAGAAGAAAACAAAATAAAAAGAGCTTAGTAAACCAAAAAAAAGAGGAAAGAAAGAAAGAAAGAAAGAAAGAAAGAAAGAAAGAAAGAAAGAAAGAAAGAAAGAAAGAAAGAAAGAAAGAAAAGAAAGAAAGAAAGGCAGGAAGGAAGGAAAGAAGAAAGGAAGGAAGGAAGGAAGGAAGGAAGGAAGGAAGGAAGGAAGGAAGGAAGGAAGGAAGGAAGAGAAGGAAAAAAGAGTGCCCTTCATTTGATGAGCTATTTTTCTTGGAGCTGTAGTTGCTAGAATTTACATTCGCATCCCTAGCTCACATGGAGTAGGTGAAGCTTCCCTGTAGTTCATCATCTTTATTCTGTTTCCAATTTTTTTCCCTAATTAGCCACAATAGATAAACTGCTCTGATCCTCTTTCTCTCTCCTTTCCATTTTTGGCATCCTGTCAAAGTGCTATCATTCTGAACAAGTGAACAGCACAGCATCCTTATAGGCAGAGAACAAAAGATAGGGAGAGGAGAGACACGAGGGTTTTAATTTTGCCCCAGAAAATAAGTAGCTGGTGACCTTGAGCTGGTTGCTTGTCTTTCTGAAACTCAGTCCTTCTTCCTTCCATAAACCCTGAGTTTAAGAACAGCACATACCCTAGGGCCACGTGTATCTTAGGTCAGCTGTTTCTGGGCAAATTCATTTGAAATCATATTAGTGTTCAACTTACTCTTTATTGAATTTAGGTTTCAAAGAGTCTCCTCTTAAACTGATAAAAAGAGAGGAAAAATATGGGGTATATATAGATTTCCCTTCATTTCTCCAGTGCCTGGCATCTCCTCTATGGCACATTGTTCTCTCTTTGACCAGGTGCAACCCGTCATCATGGTGATAAACAGACACATCACACAGGGCACCACCCTGAAACTGGTTTTCACTGAGACAGTCCTCTTACCTATAGCTGCTCACTAGCCCTGACACTATCAAGCAGGTTTTCCACTGAACAATTCTCTCTTTGTCAGGTGGCTGGAACTTTGAAACAGCTGTGAGTTCACACACGCACTCACACACACACGCACACACACAAATTGCCTAAATAGAGCTCTATTGTCTTTTTAATAGACTCCCACAAAATGTACCCCTTTCCCTATTATCTTCTTCCCATGCCAACATGCAAATTTGGGAGCAAAAGGATTTCCCTTTCATATTTGATTATCATTATTTGGAACCTTTGCAAATATTCAATATTGATGCCTTATTAGAAAACCGAAGATTTATTAGTCAAGGAAATGCAAAGATAGGAAATGAACTTTAAGAAAGAATTTATTTCTTTGCTTTTTAGAGTGTGTTAACAGTAGTTATGAGTATTAATTGGGCACACCTAAAAACGTATTTTTATCATGTGAATTAATGGTGACACACATCTTTTATTTTTACATTACTTTTCTTCCTAACTATATCTTTCCCTTTTATCCTACCCAGATCTCTCCTGAAGTGTCAGCTAAGATCTCACCTTCAAGAAGTCTTTCTTTGATCCCTTAAATGCTAGAGCCTTCCTTTCTGAGATTATCTACAACTTATTTTGTTTCTACCCTGTTTGGACATAGGTGTTTGCATACTTGACTTCCCTATTAGATTGTAAGGTCTCTGAGGGGAGGGAATGCTTTTTTTCACCTTTATATACTCAGCACAGTATCTGGCACATAGCAGGTGCTTACTAAATGCTTACTGGCTTCATTTGTAGAAAAGAATAAAAAGGGAACAGGAAAAATATTAATAAAACTAGCTCACAGATTTATGGAATGTAGAATATGCAATGTGTCACAACCATCACCCTCCACTTCAAAAAAGGGAAGAAGGTACATTTTCCTTCTCTCTTTTCAGACTGGGATTTTTCCTTGAAATTCCAGTTGTTCCTGTGAACTTTTAAATATGGTGTCGTGTGATTAAGTAACTTGTGTTTCTTGCTTGTTGTTCCATGTTGTAAATTGGAAAGTCTTCCCAGGATGATCCTCAATGAACAGAGCAAAAGAGGAGCCCAATCATCACACAGCTTGCATTTGCTATTTCAATTGCTATTTAATGCATTCTTCAGGGACCCCCGAGTCTAATGGGCCGTGGCTACATAAGCTATTCCAAAGGGATAGAGAAAATCATGGTTCAGCTACCCTGAATGACTCCCTGAAAATTCTATGGAGGAAAGTTGTGAACCATATGCAGATTTTCCTATTAAAAGGCCACATGGAAGGATCAGATTCCAGCAGGCAGAAATCCCATTGCAAAATTTAATCCAAATCAGGACTTTAAAAACATTCTGAAGCTGTCAGTATTATAAATGAATTACTTATTGCAGCATCCTCTTACTACAGTAACAAACAAAACCTTACCCCTGTGACATACTTCATATACCCTGGGAATTAGTGTAGTACAGTCTAAGCTGCGTCACATTTGGGGCTATTGCCCCATGTGAGGAGCCCTGGGTGCCAGCTGACTGTTTCCCTCTTTTCCTGCACTGAGATGTAGTTTAGTGTAGACCTGGCTAGGGGATAAAGAGTTGGTCTGAGAGCAGGGAACACATACTTGGGTTTAAGTCCCAGCGCTGGTGCACACTGTCTGTGTAGCTCTGGGCAAGTCAGTTAATCTCTTAGTATCTAGGTAAATTTTGAGTACTACAGGTAGCATAGGTAGCTAACTACACTGCTAGAGAAAGTTCTCCCACTCAGGAGTTCCCTAAACTAATGGTGTCAAACCCAAATGGAAATAGGGCCACCAAAACTTACATGTTTTGCATGCCCAGTATTGACTTAGAAATTGACCCTGCAGTATTGACCCTGCAGCCCAGTATTGACTTAGAAAAACTTACTGACATTATCTATGTTTTAATATTTTGTGTCCGGCACCTAAGTGGCTCAGTGGATGGAGCACTGGGTCTGGAGTCAGGAAGAATAGAATCCAAATCTAGCCTCAGTTACTTCCTAGCTGTGTGACCCTGTATATGTCTCTAATTGCCTAACGAAAAGATCCACTGGAAAAGAAAATGTATGGCAGTGTCTTTGCCAAGAAAACCCTATGGATAGCTCTGGTCCATTAGGACATGGCTGGACTATTGAACAACAACAAATTTATTTTGTTAAATGTTTCCCAATTACATATTCATTCAGTGTTGCTGCTGCAAGTTATTCTATATTGAATATTCTTGCTTGAAACCAAGGAAATCAGTTACATTTTTGTGTTCTGCAGTTATTAGAGATTCCCATTAGTGTCAGATTTTTATAAACAACCCTGGGTGAGAAGAAAGTACACTGAAAAGAGACTCCGGAGCCTTGAGTTCTAGTTCTGGATCTGTCAATAAATCACTCAAAGACATCTCTGTGACACAATTGCTCATTTGTCAAGATGCTGGATTGGAATATATCATTTCTGTCTATGAAATTCTACAAGTCTATACATTGAAAAGGATGTTATCAAGTTTTAAAGTATGTAATTTAGATTAATTACATAAGGATGATAGGTTAATAAAATGTATTGCTGGAAAGGACTATGGAAATAGTAGTGTCCAGTACATTTATTTTGCAGTTGAGGAAACTGAGGTCCAGGAGAAGTTAAAACTAAGCCAAATTAAATTCACATGTAGTAAATAGCTGAACTAAAATTTTGTCAAGATTTTGCTATGTGATAGACTTTTGTAATGCACTGGAGATTAAAAAATATATGCAGACCTGACTCAAGGTGCTTACATGCCAATGTGGGAATCAAACATAGGGAGGAGAATTAGAATTGGAAAAGGTTATATGTGGGCAGTGAGCTAGTGCAGTGGATAGCGCATTGGACTTTGAATAAGAAAGACTCATCTTCCTGAGCACACACCTGGCCCTAGACACTTAGTAGCTTTGAGACTGGGAGCAAGACACTTAACCCTGTTTTCCTCAGTTTCCTTATGTGTAAAATGAGCTGGAGAAAGAAATGGCAAGCCACTTCAGTATCTTTGCCAAGAAAACCCCAAATGGGGTCACCAAGAATTGCGCAGGACTGAAATGACTAAACAGCAAATGAATGGCAAAGTTACCTGCGGGGTGGCATGGTGTGGAAATTGTGATGAAGTGGAATGTAGCCTGCTTTGAGGTCAAGATAAAGTTAAAAATCACCTCTTAAAACTCAGGATACCAGGTGTGAGAATCTGAGGTTTAAGTCCATTTTTTTTTTTGGCTCCATGTCCTGTACTTTTAAATACCAAGGAACACTCTTTCAAAATATCTTCCTTATAATATAAAGAGTCGGAGCAGCATAGTAGTTAGAGAATCCACTGTTGGAATCAGTCCTTGTTTCATGTGTGAATCTGGGCAAATCACTTCATCTTTTAGCTGCTTACAAAACCCTCAAACACAAGTTATGGAATGTTTATAGACAGTCAGTTTGTCCAGGTGGATTCCACCCTGGGAGTTCCATACACAAACGATAACATGTATCTGAACCAAAGAACCCCAATAAAATAATTAAGTATACAAAATGAAGATGAAGATAAATTTTTAATAATCTTTTATTTCTTCTCCTGTATTTTTTTCATTTCATAATCTAAGCATAATTTTTTTCATTTCTTTTAAAGCAATTTACCTAGCAAATATTTCTTCTGTTTAATATTCTCTTGTACGAGTGTTTATATCTTCTTTATTGAACCTAAACATAAGTGTACCTTTAGAAACAATTCTGAGTTATTACTAAACACAAAAATTGCCTTGTTGAGTGACATTTTAGACAGAATCCTTGCTGATCCTACTTGACAGGTCTCCTATGCTCCCCCAATATATAATTAGATATTTCAATCTAAGTAAACTTTTATTATGTCTTTCTAAATGCAAACCTGCTAAACTCTTTTAATAAATGCACAGATAGAGGAAAGCTGAATATTGATTATCAAATGATCTTTGACACACACGAAGGACTGTCAAGCATCTGCTTTTCTGGCAGTGTTGATGTGGGCAATTCTCATTTGCAGCAGGCTGTAGCTGCAGCTGGTATGAAAGAAACTAAATTTAATATCCTCAGTAAGGGCAGCATATTGTGGCCATGACATGCTGGTTATTTCATCCTGAGCATGTACTTCAAAAGATGAGGGTTATAAAAACACCACATTTTGTTAAGTTTCCATCCAGAAATGATAGCCCATGGTCCTAGTTTTATGAAAAAGTCCATTACTGAAGAAGCATTTTGTAGAAAGTAACCACCAGTGATGATGCATACCACCCACCTCTTGTTAAAAGAGGTCACAGATGAGAGGAAAAGAAAAGCACAGATATTTTTCAGATATCTGGTCATTAAAAATAATTATTTTAGTTGACTTTTCGTACTAGTAGGACAGGCAATATGACCTGGCGGAAAGAATCTTGTCCCAGGAGCTAAAAACACCTGGGATTAAATCTCCATGGTGCATTCTGTTTATATAGTATAAAGATTAATATAATTCTCTTATGATTGTGAAAATGAAATTAATTAACTCTCCCTGATTGTGAAGATTAAATTAACTCTCCTCCCCCATTTTTAGATTTAATCACCAAAATTGTAAATATCCCACTTAATCATTAAGTGGGGGGAGGTCAGTGACCCAGGTGTGCAAGTGGGTAACGAATAAGAATCAAACTGCCCCCTGGGCAGTCCTAAGCAAAGCTTCAACTGTGATTGGTAGATGTAAAATTAGGGGAAGGCATAGGAGGTGACTCAAAAGAAAGTGTCTTTAAAAGGGAGTTACAATTTCCTGTGGGGAGATCTTCAGAGCTCTTCTTTGAAGAGATCTTTGGAAAGAGCTTTGTCTTCTAATGGAATTCTGAGTTTGAGTTGGAGGCTGGTGAAGAATCTGCTGACTGAACCTGAAACCCTGTATTTGGTGAGACTGTTCTTAAATCTCTCTCTTTGGACTGACATGAGGTGAGTGAAAAAAGCTGACTCCCTTCCTGGATTTTCTGAAGAGATTAGCCTCAGGAGAGACCTACATACCTCTTGAGAGAGGTTCCCTGCATCCCTAGATCTATGGCTATAAGGTCTGAGGCCTCTCAGCCTAAGGACTAAACTCCCCCTGTTTCAGGGATCAGAGCAAAATATTTAGTGTTTAGGCTAGATTTCTTACCCTAACCTCTCTCTGATTTCTTACTTTTACTCTCTATATTTTGTAAATAAATTGCTAAATAAATCTCTTTGGAATTTAATTAAATTCCTGGTGACCCTACTCTTGAATAATCCAGTCCAACCTTTATATAAAACCCTCTATATCCCCCCTTAAAATAGTAAGCATCTATAAAGAAATTTAAGGTTTGCAAAATGCTTTGCATATGTTAACTCATTTGAGCTTTAGGACAACCCTGTGACGTAGGTGCTATTATTATCCTCATTTATGGATGAGGAAACTGAGACATATAGAGGTCAATTAATTTGCCCAGGGTCATCCAGATAGTATGAATTTGAGGTAAATTTGAAATGAAGTTTTCCTGATTCCAAGTTCTCTCCCTGTGCTACTTAGTTGCCAAATGCTATATGACTATGAGCAAATCACATAACTTCTCAATGTGTTAGGCATCTAAGAGTAGAGCTACAAGGAGTGTGCACTGGTAGCATTACTGGCCTAGTACCCAACACCAACAAGAATATACCAAATAGAACCCAACACCAAATAGAAATACTCTATTTAGGAGGAATGAGTTGATTGGAAGTGATAGAACTGCAAAAAAGAAAATGAAAGGGAAAAAGCATTATTTTAAAAGAATACAAAAAGGAAACAAAGATGTCTAAAAGAGGACATCAATAGGGCAATTTTGTTACTACCATGTTAAATATAATATATACTTCAAAATTGTATTAACCGATTCCTGTTCATGGTTCCATATATGATCCTTTCTTTTGCTCTTCCTTGCACACTAAACTGTTTGTATTTTTTGATGACTATTAAGGTCATAATAAAAAAAGTGAGCTTTTATTGAAAACTTAAGAAAAATTGGTCATTTAATGAAGTAGCTGTTATAGTGGGCAAGATACTGGACAAGAAGCCAAGAAGAACTAGTCTATAATTGTATGATCCTGGGCAACTCCATTAACTTCTCAGCCTCCTCTCTAAATAGGAATAATAAGAATGCCTACCTCAAGAGTTATTGTAAAGATCAAATAGGATTATACATGTAATGTGCTTTGCAAAATCTTTATTTGTCTGCCTATGGCCAGTTTAAATAAACTGGTGCTGAATCTCTACTTTCAGAAAAAAAATAGCTGAAGAGAATGTTTGAAAATATAAGGAATTTTGGAGGAATCTGGGGATATTGTCATTCGAACACTGGGCATGAGTTCCAACCAATCCAATAAATGTTTATTAACCATCTACTATTTGCCTATGCTAAATTTTGGAACATAATTAATAAAAATAAAGATAGTTCTTGTCTTCAAGGAGCTTATAATCTAAAGGGGAGACAACTCTTGAAAGGCAACAGGAATGGAAAGAACTGGTAACCAAGGAGCATCCAACAAAAGAGCATCTCGTTCCATGGATCTGGAACCAGGCAGGGAAGCGCACAGTGGAGTGAACTGAGTCTATTTTCTGTCCTTTATAAAGGAAGGCACTGGGTGGAATTTGGTATTCCATTCTCCAGTCCTGCATTCAGAGGGGACAGAAGGCTGAGGAAGGTGATTTTCATCCATGCTTGACTTAGTAGCCTGGTGGTATATTCAGAGGTGATGAGCATATACTGAGAGGGGGTCTTGTTCTGGATAGTAGAAATAGGGCAAGACACCAGATTGAAAGGAGAGCATCTGAGCCAGCCCCATATGCTCCCCTGCTTCAAATCTAGTCTCATCTACTTACTAGATGAGACTACCTACTTACTAAAAGAATGAGGACAGGACTTCTGGGTAAGCATGGTGGCAGATTAGACGTGGCTTGCTTCCCCTCCTCAGACCCAACCATATAGACAACCTCAAAAGACCCCCAAAAAAACATCCTCATAAGAACGGAGGAACTCCACAGTAGGGTCCAGTACTGAAGGTACATGGGATTTGGGCATTTCCACAATATAAGGGAACGAAAAAGCTCCCACCCAAACCTGAGCTGACCTACCCTCCCCCACCACACCTATGGAGTCAGAGTTAAAGTCAGAGCAGAGCATGCCAGAATCAACAAGTGAGGGAGGGGCACCCCAGGCCTGAGCAATGGGCAGCCCCAGGTGTGGGGAGCTAACTAAGAGCACCAAGAACCTACCCCTGTGAGCAGTAACACCCAAAACCCCGGCAGGCAGGCAAGGGGAGCTCAGATCTAGGGTGCTCAGAACTAGCACAGCATAATCATTGAGTGCATGAAGGGCACCCCTGAAGTGAACAAGGAGCACCAATAGGTTGTGGTAGTTAACTAAGATGACCAAAGACTTACCCCTGAGAGCAGTAACACCTGAAAAGCTGGCAGGCAGGGGAGAGCAGACTCTGGGATCTCCCTGGAAGACAGCACAGCTGTAGAGAATCAAGAATTGGCCCGAGGCAAAAGCCTTGATCATTAGACCCATACACAGAGAGCCAGCCCTCCTCACTCAGATTTCTGAATGGAAAGGGGAGAAAAAAAAACATAGAGATGGCAAACAGTTTACAGGAACAACACCCCAACACCAAGGAAAGCAAGATGAATGGGTTAACTTTGCATACAT
This sequence comes from Monodelphis domestica, assembly GCF_027887165.1. Lineage (NCBI taxonomy): Eukaryota > Metazoa > Chordata > Mammalia > Didelphimorphia > Didelphidae > Monodelphis > Monodelphis domestica. Next base: position 190,397,731 of record NC_077234.1, read on the forward strand.
TTTATGGAGGAAAAATATAGAATACAGAGGAAATAGCAGAAGAGGAAATCCAAATAAATGCTTCAAAACCTTCCAAAAGAAATGGAAATTGTCCACAATCTCTTGCAGAATTTAAACTGGAAGTTATCAAAAAGATGGAAGTCTTCTGGCAGGAAAAATGGGAAATAATGCAAAGGGATTTCAACAATCTGAGGGACAAAACACTCAATTAGAGAAACAACTGGAAGCCTCAAAAAGCAGGGCAGACCAAATTGAAAAGGAAAACCAGTCTTTAAAAGTCAGAATCAGGCAACTGGAAGACAATGATCTTGCAAAAGAGCAAGAATTAATGAAGCAAATTCAAAAGACAAAGAAATTAGAAGATAACATAAAAATCTCACTGACAAGGTGACAGACCTGGAAAACAGATGAAGGAGAGACAATCTGAGAATCATTGGTCTACCTGAAAATCCAGAAATAAACAGAAATCTTGATATAATAATATAAGATATCATCCAAGAAAACTGCCCTGAGGTTCTAGAACAAGGGTTGAAAATAGGCATCAAAAGAGTTCATAGAACACTCTCTACACTAAATCCCCAAAAGACAACTCCCAGGAATGTAATTGTCAATTTCCAAAGCTTTCAAGCAAAAGAAAAAATCCTACAAGAAGCCAAAAAAGAGACAATTTAGATATAAAGGAGTGTCAATCAGGATCACACAAGACCTTGCAACTTCCACACTGAATGATTGCAAGGCCTGGAACATGATATTCAGAGAGGCAAGAGAACTGGGTCTTCAACCAAGAATCAGCTATCCATCAAAACTGACTATATACTTCCAGGGGAAAATATGGGCATTCAGCAAAAAAGAAGATTTCCAAGTATTTGTAAAGAAAAGACCAAAACTTAGTGGAATGTTTGACATCCAAAAACAAAGAGCAAGAGAAACAGGAAAAGGTAAATATGAAGGAAAGGGAAAAGGAGAAAATTGTTATCTTTTTCTTTTTTTAAACTCTCTTCTATAAGGACTACATTTATATCAAATTATATATATATGAATATGTGGAGAAATGTAATGTGTAACTCTAAAAATTGTATGCATTATTAGAGTAATTAGAAAAATCACTCATAGGGAAAGATTGGGGCATTAAGATGATATGGAGAAAGGGGGGAAAAGTAAGAAAAAGGGAGGGGGAATCATTGGTGGTACCAAAATATACTTGAAGAAATAGAAAAAAAATAGAATAATCTTTCTCACACAAAGATACACATGGGAAGAGGAGGGGAAGAATTCTCCTATAAGAAGGAGAGGAAGAGAGTATTAATTGGTATTACTTAAACCTTACTCTCAGTGAAATCAACTCTGAGAGGGAAGAGCATCTAGATCCATTGGGATCTTGAATTCTATCTTATCCAACAGGGTAAGGGAGAAGGGAAAACTAAGGGGTCAGCGGGGATGGAGTATAAAAATGGAGTGAAGTAGAGGGGAGGGAAATTAAAAGATCATTAAAAAACAAACAAACAAACAAGAAGGGAAAAAAGGGAGGGGCTAGAAAAGGAAGCATATCAAGGGAGGGGACTAGGGGGACTGCTCACAAAGTAGACCTTCCAAAACAGCACCTTTACCCACTCAGAGGTTCCCACCCATGCTGGGGGCTTAGTCCTCTGGGTTGGGGGGGAGGGGTTCTGGGACCTTCCCTCTGCCTTTACCTTAGACCCGAGTATTCTTGGGTTCTGGCTTTTAGGGGGTGTACCTTTTGATTTGAGTCCAGAAGGAGGGTTCCCCGCTTCTGTCCTTTTGCTCAGCTTGAATTTTGGTGTCCTAGGAGCATTCAGTCTATAATTGGTAAGGAAGGGTTTTCCCAGGTCTGAACTTTTGCGGCTTGTTAAGCAGTGATCTTGACTCTGCCTACCCATATGTTGTCTTAAAGAAACACACATGAAGCAGGTAGATACTCACAAGGTCAGAATTAAAGGGTGGAGCATGAATTATTGGGCCCCAACTGATAGAAAGAAGGCAGGAGTCGCAATCATGATATCTGACAAAGCCAAAGCAAAAATAGACCTGATTAAAAGGAATAAGGAAGGTAAATATATCCTGATTAAAGGGAGTATAGACAATGAGGAAATATCACTAATCAACATGTATTCACCAAATGGTATAGCACCCAGATATCTAATGGAGAAACTAGGAGAATAAAAGGAGGAAATAGATGTTAAAACTATACTAGTGAGAGACATGAACCAACCATTATCAAATTTAGATAAATCAAATAAAAAATAAATGGAAAGAGGGAAAAGATATGAATGAAATCTTAGAAAAATTAGAGTTAATAGACATATGGAGAAAAATAGAGACAAAAAGGCATGGCACATTCACAAAGATTGACCATACCCTAGGTTATAAAAACATGGCATACAAATGCAGAAAAGCAGAAATAATAAATGCAAACTTTTCAGATCATAAGGCAATAAAAATAATGATCAGTAAGGGTACATGGAGAGCCAAATAAAAAATTAATTGGAAATTAAATAATATGATACTCCAAAATCGGTTAGTTAGAGAAGAAATCATAGAAACAATTAATAATTTCATTGAAGAAAATGACAATGGTGAGACATCTTTTCAAACCTCAGGGGATGCAGGCAAAGCAGTACTTAGAGGAAAATTCATATCCTTGAGTCCATATATTAAGAAATTAGGGAGGGCAGAGATCAATGAATTGGAAATGAAAATAAAAGAACTTGAAAGCAAAAAAATTAAAACCCCCAGAAGAAAACCAAATTAGAGATACTAAAAATTAAGGGAGAAATTCATAAAATCGAAAGTGTTAGAACTATTGAACTAATAAATAAGACTAGAATCTGGTACTTTGAAAAAACAAACAAAATAGACAAAGAACTGGTCAATCTAATTAAAAAAAGGAAAGAAGAAAAGCAAATTAACAGCATCATAGATGAAAAGGGGGACCTCACCTCCAATGAAGAGGAAATTAAGGCAATCATTAAAAACTACTTTGCCCAATTATATGGCAATAAATATGCCAATCTAGGAGATATGGATGAATATTTGCAAAAATATATATTGCCTAGACTAACAGAAGAACAAATAGAATTCTTAAATAATGCCATATCAGAAAAAGAAATCCAATAAGCCATCAAAGAACTCCCTAAGAGAAAATCCCCAGGGCCAGATGGATTCACAAGTGAATTCTATCAAACATTCAAAGAACAGCTAACCCCAATACTATTACAAACTACTTGACATAATAAGCAAAGAGGGAGCTCTACCAAATTCCTTTCATGACACAAATATGGTACTGATTCCAAAGCCAGGCAGGTCAAAAATGGAGAAAGAAAACTACAGACCAATCTCCCTAATGAACATAGATGCAAAAATCTTAAACAGGATACTAGCAAAAAGATTCCAGCTAGTTATCAGGAAGGTCATTTACTATTATCAAGTAGGATTTATACAAGGAATGCAAGGATGGTTCAATATTAGGAAAAACATCCACATAATTGACCATATCAACAAGCAAACCAACAAAAATCATATGATTATCTCAATAGACACAGAAAAAGCCTTTGACAAAATGCAACACCCATTCCTATTAAAACACTAGAAAGCATAGGAATAGAAGGGCCTTTCCTAAAAATAATAAACAGTATATATATAAAATCATCAGCAAACATAATCTGCAAAGGGGATAAATTAGATGTATTCCCAATAAGATCAGGAGTGAAACAAGGATGCCCATTATCACCGCTATTATTTAACATTGTACTAGAAACACTAGCAGTAGCAATTAGAGAAGAAAAAGAAATTGAAGGTATTAAAATTGGCAATGAGGAGACCAAGCTATCACTCTTTGTGGATGATATGATGGTTTACTTAAAAAATCCTAGAGAATCAACTAAAAAGCTCATGGAAATAATCAACAACGTTAGCAAAGTAGCAGGTTACAAAATAAACCCACATAAGTCATAAGCATTTCTATATATATCCAACACATCACAGCAGCAGGAAATAGAAAGAGAAATCCCATTCAAAATCACCTTAGACAATATAAAATACTTAGGAATCTATCTGCCGAGACAAACACAGAAACTATATGAACACAACTACAAAACACTCTCCACACAACTAAAACTAGTTCTGAGCAATTGGAAAAACACTAACTGTTCATGGGTGGGATGAGCTAACATAATAAAAATGACCATCCTACCCAAACTTATCTATTTATTTAGTGCCCTACCCATCGAACTCCCCAAAAGCTTCTTTACAGAATTAGAAAAAACCATAACAAAGTTTATTTGGAAGAACAAAAGATCAAAGATATCCAAAGAAATAATAAAAAAAAGCAAAGGAAGGCGGCCTTGCAATCCCAGATCTCAAACTATACTACAAAGCACTGGTCATCAAAACAATTTGTACTGGCTAAGAGACAGAAAGGAAGATCAGTGGAACAGACTTAGGGTAAATGACTTCAGCAAAGCAATCTATGATAAATCTAAAGACACCAGCTTTGGGGACAAAAATCCAGTATTTGATAAAAAATGCTGGGAAAATTGGAAGATAGTGTGGGAGAGATTAGGCTTGGACCAACACCTTATACCCTACACCAAGATAAACTCCAAATGGGTGAATGACCTGACCATAAAGAAGGAAAATATAAGTAATTTAGGTGAACACAGAATAGTATTTTTGTCAGACCTTTGGGAAGGGAATAATTTTAAAACCAAGCAAGACTTTGAAAGAGTCACAAAATGTAAAATAAATAATTTTGACTACATCAAATTAAAAAGTTTCTGTACAAGCCAAACCTTTGTAACCAAAATCAGAAGAGAAATAACAAACTGAGAAACAATCCTCATAAGAAAAACTCCAACAACGGTCTAATTACTCAAATTTATAAAGAGCTAAACCAATTGTACAAAAAAATCAAGCCATTTTTCAATTGATAAATGGGCAAGGGACATGAATAGGCTATTTTCAGTTAAATAAATCAAAACTATTAATAAGAACATGAAAAAGTCTTCTAACTTTCTTATAATCAGAGAGATGCAAATCAAAACAACTCAGAGGTATCACCTCACACCTAGCAGATTGATTGGCTAACATGACAGCTATGGAAAGTAATGAATGCTGGAGGGGATGTGGCAAAGTAGGGACACTAATTCACTGCTGGTGGAGTTGTGAATTGATCCAACTATTCTGGAGGGCAATCTGGAACTATGATCAAAGGGTGCTAAAATATTGTCTGCCCTTTGATCCAGCCATAGCACTGCTGGGTCTGTACCCCAGAGAGATAATAAGGAAAAAGACTTGTACAAGAATATTCATAGCTGCGCTCTTTGTGGTGGCAATAAATTGGAAAAGGAGGGGATGCACTTCAACTGGGGAATGGCTGAACAAATTGTGGTATATGTTGATGATGAAATACTATTATGCTCAAAGGATTAATAAAGTGGAGGAATTTCATGGAGACTGGAACAATGTCCAGGAAGTGATGCAAAGTGAGAGGAGCAGAACCAGGAGAATATTGTTCACAGAGATGGACACATTGTGGTAAAATCAAAGGTAATGGACTCCTCCACTGGTGGTAAAGCAGTGATCCTGAACAACCTAGAGGGGTACAGGAGAAAAACAGTATCCATATCTAGAGAAAAAACTGTGGGAGTAAAAACACTAAAGGAAATCTACAGCTTAATGATATGTGAATGGGGAAATAGACTCCAAATGAACAACCTATTGCAAAGAACAACAAGATGGAAAGAGGTGTTGATCAAGAACACAGGCAATACCCAGTCAAACTGTGCATTGGCTATGGGAGGGATGGGGGAGGGGAGGGGAGGTAAATAAAATTATTTTTTAACCAAGAGAAAAAAAAGACAAAAAAAAGATAAATTAAATATCAAAAAACAAAATATCAAATAGAGCATAAAAAAGAATGAGGACAATAATAGCACTTATTATCCTACATTGATATGAGGATAAAATATTTTAAGTGCTTTGCAAACCTTCTAGCTGTTTTTATTGCTTGGTCTACTACCACTACCACCACTACCACAACCACCACCACCACCTCCATCACCATTACTACTACTACTACTATTACTATTACTGCTGTTATTACTACTACTACTATGTTATTACAACTATTATAGGCTGGCTAAACCTTGTGAGGGTAGCCATCGGGTCATCGCTGACCCCTGGTGAACCAGGGCTTTGCTCACCCAGCATGTGAAGACTGCTTCGGCAGAACAGGTGGAAGAAACCAACAAGAAGGTTCAACGGCTGAGAGGGCGATGCAGCAAAGCACTGTGGAGTGCTTAGGGTGTGTTGGAGCACAAAGGACAACATGGCCATTCAATGCAGCTGAGGAAGTCTCCAGGTGTAATGATTCTTCGTGCCACTGGACCCAGGCTTCCAGCGCCGAGAGAGTGGGACTGTCTCTGTGCATCAACTTTTCCACTTAAATCTCCTTCACACACAAGTGTGTTTGTGCACACTCATCTACATCACAGATGAAAGCGCACAAAGACAATCGTCATCCTTGGTTATCGAGAGACTACTACTACTACTACTATTTATTACTATTACTGTTATGGCTGCTACTATTACTACTACCATCACTACTATTACTACTTCTACTACTACTTTTGTCATCTACTACTACTTTTGTCATTGCTACTACTACTATTATTATCATTACGACGATTATTCATTACTATTAGTATTTCTGCTATTGCAATTATTACTACTTCTGTTATTATTACTACTACAACAATTATTACAATTGTTACTATTACTACTACTACTGTTATTGCAATTACTACTATTCCTACTACTACTCCTACTGCTTCTACTATTACTACTAAATTTTTGCTAGACAGACAGAAGAGATTATAATATTCAAATTCATGTAAGTTTCCATTTGTATTAAATTCAATTCAATATAATTTAAAATGTAAAAATGTAAAATTCAAATAAAACCCCCCCAAATATTGTTTTATATATTCCAGTTTCTGTGATAGGCATTTTTTTACAAATATTGTATCATTTGATCTTCACAATTGTATAATTGAGGAAACTGAAGAAAACAGGTTCAGTGACGTGCTCATGGTCAGACAGTGAATAAATGGTCAAGACTGGATTTGATTTCAGGACTTCTTGATTTCAGACTCAGATAAAATCTTTCCTTTTTGCTAATTGGCTCTTATTCTCCTCCAAAGTCGTCTTCTCTCACTTCCCCTTCGCCCCTAAGGCATTCTCCTATGGAAGTAGAGTTCTTTAAAAGAAACTAGTTAAAATAAATGAGAGAGACGATGCCATCTTTCTCAGTGGTTACTCTGGTGCCTGCTGCCATGAGCCCGGTTCTCACTGTCATCTCCAATTTAGAGGTGGCTCTTTAGGATATTTTGCCATTATGCCAACTGTGAAAACAATTACCCTGGATGCCATATCCTTGAGATGAGTGCTGTTTGTCATCCATCCTCAAATAGAGCTGTGCTGACACCGGGGAGGTCATGTACATCGGAGATCACCAAAGTGTTATGCCTGACTGTTATAGAGAGATCAGGGCTGTGAAAGAGGGGAAGGAAGTTGTTGGGGACAATGGCAGCAATAAATGATATAATTTAATGAACCAAACAGTTACCAATACCTACTGGACCTTCCAGAGGCAAAAGGAAAGATAGGACCAGAGAGTCCAAATTGGAATTAAATAGGATAAACCTCCCCTAATAGGCAAACACAGAGTTGGAGTATAATCTTTATTTGCAGGCCATCTTTTACATAATGTGGCATCTGTTCCCAGCACTCGACTAAAACCATTTTCTACAAAGCTTCCAACACTCTTTTTAGATGGTAAAACGGATAACCTTTCTTCCATTCCCATTCATCTCAAACTCTCTCCAACTTTGGACGTGGTCACACACTCCGTCTTCTTCAGCCTTTCTACTTGCTGCTCTCCCTGGATTTTTTATCCTACATCATCAAGAAGATGGTATGAACAATGGAGTGCTGGGCTTAGAATCAGAAGAGATTTGGAATTACCTTCTATGCTGATATCCCCCTATCGACTCCTTAAACTTTTCCTTGCCCTCATTACAACTTCTAGTACTTTCATTCTTTCAATCTATTACACTTGCTGTGGCCTTAATTCCTTATCAGTTTTGACTGGATAATTAACTAGCTTCCCACAAACTGCTTTCTACTGTTTAAACCAGAAGTTCTTAATTTAAAATGCACAGAAGGGTACTGTAGATAGATTTCAAAGGATTCTATGAATTTGGATGAAAAAAAAAAAAAAAACCTTTTACTTTCACTAATGACCAACTGAAGTGTCACATTTCCTTCAATTGTTTATAAAATACTATTTTCTGACTAGAGATTCATAGGCTTTACCAAACTTCCAAAGGGGACCATAACAAAAAAAATAGTTAATGACCCCCCACTTTGAATCTTTGCCCTCATAAGCTTTCTGTTGTTAGTGCAATGCCAGTTCTCCACCCAGAGCAGACAAATGAGACAGTAGATAGAGTGCCAGGCTTGGCCAAGAAAACTCATTTTCCTGATTTCAAATCTGGTTTCAGGCACTTACTAATCATGTGACCTTGAGCAAGTCATTTAACCCTGTTTGTCTCAGTTCTTCATCTGTGAAATGAGCTGGAGAAGGAAATGGAAAACTACTCTAGTATCTTTGCCAAGAAAACCTCAAATAGGGCCATAATGAATCAGATACAACTGATACAACCTAACAATAATTCTCTTCCCTGCTTTCTCCATTTATCTTCCTAAATGGCTGGAAGACACTGGGAAATTTTTCAATTATTGTATTGGGTTCAGCAAAGATTCATGTTATCTAATTTTAAATGGGCTTTCACTGCTACCTGGCAATCCTTTTATTTTTCCTTTATTGATTTTCAGTCATAATCTCCTATATGACTATAGTAAATCTTCTCTGCCTCAAATCCTCTTTGGTTTCCTAGAATGAGAAAATTCATCATTGACCCCTTTTTCAACTTCTTTGAAATTTGTTTCATAATTATCTAAAAGGCCAAGTTAACCTATTCATTGTTCTTCATTTCCATTTCTCCACTATTTGTGGTATTTGTTCCTAATTCCAAGAAAAGTGAAATTTAAAGGTTTTATTGTTTAGAGGTTCCCTGATTTTGTATATTGTAATGAAATTTCTAGCGAGGCTTCAAGGAATTTTGAAGGAGAGCAGCCAGACATTCATGTAATGTTTCAGGAAACACAAATATGATTTCAGGAGAAAGTTTAGAAGGACAAAATGTTGTGAACTATACAGTAAAAGCATATAAATACAGAATGAATACAATATTAAGATCTCAATGTCAAGAAAGTTATAAAGATTTGACCTTCATTTTATAGAATGGAAAAAAGTTTCATTTGCTTTTATATTAGAAATATACATTTTTATTTTGTAAGCCCTTGAGTACTTCAGTAAGATAGGTGACCAATGCATTCCTTGTAGATGCCTGTGCGATGGCTGTGATACAAGGATAGGGCACTGAAATTGGAATTGAAGGCTTGGGTCTGCTATTTATTACCTGGATGCCAGGGGTGTATGTGTGTTTGTGGAGGACTGGCACCTGGTATGAGAGCTTGGTGAGCTCTTTTCAGGATTGTTTCCTTTTTTTTTTTTAGTATCCACTTGTCATCCAACTCTCACCTGCTGTAGTATGTGCAGTGGATACATCCCAATAAAAGTCTTGACAGACAGGCTAAACCAGCTTGAGGGGAACCAACATGCTTCAAGTCTGTGGGTGGGTTTGGAGGGTGGAGGAATATAGAGACTTCTTGTGGCAGAAGGGATAGAAGAGAATAATTTGTTGCAATGGCCAGGAAGGGGGCAAAGGCAGACTATGGAGTGCTTAGAGCTTAGATAGATATTGAACAAGTCCTGGTTATCCATGCATCCTTAGGTATTACTGGTCATCTTGACTTTTGTCCTGTCATTGGACTTTGATGACTTTGGAAGACTGAGTGAGATCCATGACTTTGTGCAGCTCTGCCTCAATTAAATTCAATTTATGTACAAATCGAAAGACACCACCCAGTGATGTCATTTTGGTTCTCTTAAGAGTATGAAGGATGCCTTGACAGCATGGGACAAGTCATTTAAACTTTTGAGACCTTGATTTTCTCATTATAAAATGAGGAAGTTGGATTTAGATGACTTCTAAAATTCCTTGAAGCACAAAATTTATTATCCTATGATAGGTATTCCAACGATATGGGTGACATTTAAAAAATGATATATTTATCATGTTTTCTTTTCATAATTTCACATTCTCTCTTTCTTGAAGTTTCTCACTGAAAGATGGCCCTTCTCTTTGACAATATTTGCTGTTGCTTGATATCCTCTTCCATATTCTAGATGTTATTATGTCTTCCAATCATCCCCTCTTGTAATTTCAATAGATGCATATTTTATATACACATTTTATATGTATATTCTATATTATGCTTATATATTATTATATGCTATTTAGATTATGTATATGAATCTTCAACTGCTCCATACATATATATACATACATATATATGTTCCCCTTTTCTTCATTTCATTTCACTCTTATGCCTTCAGCAACTATTTTCTCCTTTATTCCTATCTCATATAAAATTACTTTATTCCTTACTAGACCTACCACTCTACTACTCAAGTGATCCCATTCTAGTTCTTCTCCTCCAATACATTACTTCCACTACTTTCTTACTTATTCCTTCTATGTCTACTAGCTCATTTCCTGCTCCCTACACATATGCCCATGTCTTTCCATTCTCTTGCTAACTATCCTTATCTATTTTGTGCTCTGTGAAAAGATCACCTACAAAGGTGCTTCAGCTTCTTCTCTTCTCACTCTCTTCTTAATCCCTTATAGTCCAGGTTCCACCTCATCATTCCCTGGCAACTACTCTCTCTGAAAGTAACTAAATTATCCTAGTTGTTTCTTTTAAGGCCCAACTAAAATCACATCTTCTTCAGGGAACCTTTCTCTACTCATTTTATTTCTAGTGCCTTTATTATTTTTTTCCATTTATCCTTTCTACTTATTTTATCCTGTATTTATTTTTATATATTTTGTTCATTCATTGTCTTTCTCTTTAGATCATGACCTTCTTGAGAGCACAGATTGTCTTTTTCATCTTTTTTTTTAACCCCTAGAGCTTAGCAGAGTGGCCAGTATACAATAGGTGCTTACTAAATGTCTATTGATGGATATTTTGAATGATTCTCTTGTTCTTTCTCTACTACCTTCAAATATCCCATCTATCCAATCCTTAAAATATCTTTACTAAAGCAATTCATCCCTTCAAGAGATTTTATATCTCTCCTCCCTTTCCTCACCAAACTCTCCTGAAAAAAATGCCTACACTTGCTGCTTCAGCTACTGTTTCTTTTATTCATTCTTCAACATTTGGCAATCTAATTTCCAATTTCATCCCTCAACTCAAATTTTTTTTTCTCCAAAATTACCAATAATCTATTGGTTATCAAATCTGATAATCTTTTCTGACTCCTCATGCTTCCAGACCCATTTAATGCATTTTGTTGAGCACTGTCTCTTCCTGAACACTCTCTTCTCTATACATTTTTTATAACATTGTTCTGTCCTCGTACCCATGTGACTATTCCTTCCAGTTATCTTCCATACAACAATCCTTAACTCTAGGTGTCTACCTAAGGCTCTGACCTAGACTTTGTTCCCTTCTCTTCTCTTACTACAATACATATTTCTTTTTTTTTCTCTCTATTTCTGCCTTTCTGGCTCTTTCTCTGACTCTATATCTCTCTGTCTCTCTGTCTCTTTCTTTCTCTCTTGCTCATTACTTTCCATTAGTTCAATGACAAACTCTAGGAAGATAACTGACAGGAATGTAAATATGCACATATAGGTACATATTCATTCTATAAACATATATATATATATAAAGATATATACTTGAATATAAAATGTATATATAAATATCACATGCATAAATACATATAAATCTGTATATCTAAACCTACTCTCATAACTTTAGTCCCATACCACCAACTACTTAATGAATATTTCCAACTGCTTGTTTTATTATCTTATTTAGATGTTTGTCTCTTATCCAATATGTCTAAAAACTGAACTCACGGTCTTTCCCTCTGTTCGTATCCCCTTTCAAACTTTTCTGTTTTTGTCAGTTATCAGCATCACCAGCCATCCAGTCTCCCAGGATCATAGATTCAGCATTATCCTTGACTACAGTGGCAGGAGGATCATGCATAGGTTTTTTTTCCTTTTCCTTGAAATGAGCTTGGGTTATTATGATTACACAGTGTTTAAAAGCTCATCTAAATATCAAATTCTCCTGATAGTACTGTATTACTCTGAATCAAGGAACATACATCGGAGAATTAAAATTGCAAATTAATCAGAAAAGCAATGGAGAAATCCATGATGCAATAAGTAGGTTGTAGCAGTTTGCCAAAGATGACTTGTTTGAAGTGATACTGAAAATAACATGAGCATATTTATGGCCAAGAGAGGGAGTGTGTTAGTCAGGAAGTGAGAGTGAGAGACAAAGATGAATGAATATCCGTGATATACTAAGAGAACTAGAGAAAGGCTTCCAATGAGTTTGATGAGACCTGCATAGAATATTTACAGAAACAAAACAAACCACGAAAGAGGATACAACTGGATGACAACATAAAGTGACTATGATCTGTAATGACAAAAGGAATTCCCATACTGATCAGTTCCTCCATCCATCTATACTTCTCTTCTGACCTTTCTATGGTAGAGTTGTTAATGAACTTAGAAACAAGCAAAAGGGAGAAGAGGCAGCAATCAGAAGAGAAAAGAGGTCCTGGATCAACAGAAAAAGTATAATCAGTCCTTCAATAAAAGATGTCTGGAACAGCTCATTACACCTGGGGTAGAGGGAAAGGTTCTGCAACAAATGTAAAATCTTTCCCTAATAAGCACTAATTATTTTTTCTATTATAAATCATTAGAAACCTACTTTAGTACAAGCTTCTGGCATTAGTTGAGCAGTCTGGCATTGTTTTTACCTCTAGTACTTTGAACAACTTTCTATCACTGGTTAGAACTTTCTATAAAAGGCTATGGTAGGATCTGCCAGGTACATTTCTCTCATAGTAGTACTTATTATATGGAAGCAAATGACAGTTTCATGGTTTATTTTTCTGTTTTTCTATTCTAAAACCTTTGCTTTGCTTTGTAACCATGAATTCTGGAAACAGAAGGCTTACAGACCTGCAATCCACCAGGATGAAGCTTTAACCTAGTGGAGGAATTAGAAATAAGAGCAAAAGAAGAACACAGTGTGATGCAGAAGAAAGATACCTCTAGGATAAGGTAGGAAGTCTGAGTCATACTCTTCCCTTCATTTTTTACTAGCTATGTACCTTTGGGCAAGTCAGTTAATAATCACTTTGGGACTCATTTGTTCATCTGTAAAATGAGGGAAAAACATTTTACCTTTCCCAAGTCAAAATCCTAGACTTTATAATCTCTTCTCAGCTCTAAGATCTTTGAAATATCTAGGACTATAGCATTCTAATCTCAGTCATAAACTTCCAACTAGTGCACTGAAAGATTCCATCCTATTCTTTATATGGGGAAAATGATGCTGTAATATCTTCTACTCACTCCCCTCCCCGAGACAGAAGACTTCCAGTTCATACAAGGGACTGGAGAGAAGGGGAGTTATGGAAGGCAAAGGCTCAAACCATCTTTCTCATCTCCTTTTACTAGTTTGCAGCAGTATTCGTCACCCAGTGTCACAATTTGTGCCATAGTAATACAAAGTTGTGGATGAGCACACTCACCCTTTTCTTGGTGGGCATCATTATTTACCCTTACTCAGTTCTTTCCACTTTCAAAGGGGTGCCTTCCATTTACTTTTAAGAGCTCTCTCTCCATTGCATGATTCCTGAAAGAGACAAACCAGTGAATACACTTTGAGGTCTTACCTATGCTTTGCTCACAGCTCTGTTTCTCTGCTGACTTGGATGTAGCAACTGGCTGGTAAAATTACCAGCCTTGCCTACTGTTATGTTAGATTATACCTGAACCTGCAGGTGTTTATCTCCAGTTATTTACCTCCAGGAAGTTAATTAAAGTAAATCAAGGAGATTTCCCCATGGATAGAAATTAACCTGAAGGAACCCTGCAGGCATAGGCATAATTCGGGAAACAAGGACTGTATCTATCACTTTGGAACAAGGAAATAAGAAAAGAATTCCTCTTTCCCACATAGTACTGTAAGTATTTAGTAATGTTCTAGGAGACCAGCTGATATTAGACTTGGAAAGAAAAGTTATTTGTCACCTCTACCACATGATGCTCTTTGTAGATAATAGAAGCACCATTTTAGTAGGGTACCTGTTTTTGCCTAAGAAAATGACACTTTAAGAAGTGGGTAACGATATGAATTGTTTATAGTGAGTTACTTTCTAAAATATTTGCTCTTTGTAAGAAGGCATGCTATACAAATTTTAATAGATTTGGTTAGTTTGGAGAGCGGCAAATGCATATAAGGTGAGGCAATCTAATCCCCAGGTAGTCATTTTGAAGTATTTTGCTTTTATTAGAAATGTACAGTTTTATTTGCCAAGCTTAAAATTAAAAGATATGAATTTAGGAGATAAGTGAAAATGGAAGATTCATCTCTACATAGTCCATTTAAAAATATTATATTCAAACTACTGTTTGAGCTATTTCTCCTTCCTTTTTTTAGGAGGCTCATATGAATTCTTGAGTGCTAAATGTACCTTAGCTTTGGGTTTCCTTCCATGATCAATTTCCTAATAAGGAAAGTCTTACCAAGGTCATAGGTTTTAAATATCCTTTCTTGTGTTGTTAATTCTTAATATTAAAAATATTTCAAATGATTCCTTACTAAAACTCTCCTCTATGGGTCTCATGGGAGCATAGTGAAGATCTTTGTTTCCTCAAGGCTGGGCTGGAAGGTCTCAGGATCTGATAGGCTGAGAGAATTTAGTGGCCATCATGCTTTGTGTTCACGTTCCAAGAGTGAACCTAAGTTTGAACTGGTCCCTCATCAAAGGATGGCCACTGGCTAGAAAATTGCTTTGGCCATATAAATTCAAGAGAACAATCTGTTCAAAGTGTGGAGTCACAGTAATTTTTATGTAGTAGCGCTGTGGCTCAGTAGATAGGATACTAGACAAAATCATAAGTCCTACCTTAGATGCTTAATTGGTTTTGACTCCGGACATATCATTTTTCCTCTTTCAATCTCAACTTCTTCATCAATAAGATGATGAAAATAATAATACCTACCTCTAAGGGTTATTATGAATATCAAATGAGATACCTTATGTAAAATGCTTTGTACATCTTATAGCAAGATATAATATAACTGCTCATTACCAGGGGAGTGCCCAAATCTACAATTTTATAGATCTTTTGGAGTATTGAAGCAAGATTATTTATTGCCTTTTTTAGAATACTGTTAGCTCTGGAAGCACCCTTAGATATCCTCTAGCTGAATCCTTCACAAATGAGGAAGGTGAGTCCCAGAAACAAGGCATATGGCTTGCCCAAGGTTACATAGTGAATCAGTGGCAAAGTCAGAACCTGGATTTAGATCTCAAGGCTGCTAATCCAGAACTCCTTTCACTGTACCATAAAAGAGTTCAGAAATGAAGTGAGCAATTCTGGACTCTGAAGAACTCTGAAGTAAAACTAGGAAAGAGCTCAAGAAACATTCCTAGGCATATGTAACCCTTGTGTCAGAGGCTCCTTCCTGACATCAGGACCTAGGCATAGTTTGGGGATTAATCTGCTTCATTGATTTCATGCAGGTATGAATCAGGATATTTACTTAATTTCCCCAAGAATATGATGAGAACACCGATTCACAAGATTTTGAAAAATGGAATGGGTCTAGCTACATACTAAAGAGTAGAGAAAGGACCACTCACCAAGCCAATAGAGAATCAAGAAATTCATTGTCTATCTGGAAGATTTATACAAGGAAAGATAATTTAAAAATTCAAATCCTCTAGGAGAGACGACATAGATTTAAAGAGTAAGTGGCTGATAAGGGGTTAGTTTCCTGAAAATAGATGTTGATAGGTAATAATGGAGTAAAATCCTAAGAGAAGTATACCTTAAAAGTGTGCTATAGCAAAGAAAAGGGTGGCTAGGTGCCACAGTCGATAGAGTCCTGGGCCTGGAGTCAAGAAAACTCATATTTCTGAATTCTAATCTAGCTTCAGAAACTTACTAGCTGTGTGACCCTGAACAATCCACTTAAGCCATTTGCCTCAGTGTCTTCTTCTGTAAAATGAATTGGAGGGGGAAATGGCAAATCACTCCACTACCTTTGCTAGGAAAATTCCAAATGGGGTCATGAAATGTAGGATACAACTGAACTGAATTGGGAAGAAAAAAAGATAGCAATAATTAATTTTAAATACTTTAGAATTTTGCATAAGAAATACTCTGATGAAGAAAATGCTACAGAGATCCTTTCCATCCATGAGTCAGTACAGTACAGTATAAGCAGCTGAATCAGAGATTTTGAAGATTAAAAACAATCTTAGCTTTTTTTTTTTAATAGAAAAGTCATTTGACGGCTATATAATTAGAAAGCAATTTAATTTAGACATGTATGTAATTGCAAATGTAAATATAACATGCTTTGCTATTTGTTTTTTAAATTAAAAACAGAGAAGCTAAAACTTCAGTAAATATACCATGTAATAAAAAATATACTTCAGTTAAGAGAGGTGAAGGGAAGGAAAAAAAAAACCAGAGAGTGAGAAGAAATTAAAATGAAAATAAAGAACAACTAGGAAGAGAAAGGGAGATAGAAACAACCATGTCCTGAGATTTAAATGTGCATACACACACAGAGAGAAATAGAAAAATATATTAAGAATGGCAAAATGTCCTTTCCCCAAAGAATTATTGAGGGACCTTCAAACAAAGAAATTCAAGTCAATTAGTATTAAAATACAAACATCAATTAATAGATATTTTGAATGATTTTTCTTTCTTTTTTTCTTCTTCCATTGCTGTTGGGTTTTTGGCACATGTATAAACTCTCTAGGTAAATTATACACAGGTGTGAGGTGCTAGGAAAGAGGGAGAATGAATAGAACTATGGGACTTTTAAAATTTTTTACTTACATTTTAATTTTTTTAATTAAGAAGCATTTTTGTTTTTCCCTTCCAACTTTCCTATTCCCCTCAATCCCTGCAAGTGATGGAGAAACAACAACATAAAAAAGAAAGCTAAGGGGAAAAACAAACAAATAAAGCCAGGAAAGATCTAGATAGTGAATATCATGAAAGATATAGTGAGAAAGGAATGAGAGTCCATGAGAGCAGAGTTTAAAAGTCAAAGTGCAAGAGATACTCTGGGCAAAAAATAGGGCTTGTGGGAAAAAGACCATTAACTAAATTCATAGAAAGTTTTCTGTATAATAAAAAAAAATAAATGAACTGAGAGAGGTCAAGCTATAAGAATATAAAGTTTATGAGGGCAGGGAAATGACATATTTCATATATATATACATATATATATATATAATGACCCTAGAATATTGCCTTTTTGCTTTAGAAAGAGAATTTCTTGGGTCTCAGCCTTGGGAATTACTTTGAGACAATTCCTAAATTTAAGTGCTGGGTAACTTTGTTTCTAGAGAGAGAAAAAAAATTCCTGAGTATGTGTGTCCTTGAGAGAAAGAAGAGGATTACTCAAATGAAAGGAGAGGATCTTGTAGGTAGGGCAACAGTTAAGGTGAAGGGGACTTGTGACTTGAGAAATCAAGAAATATGGACCTTGCTATCTCCTGCTTATTGCAATAAGTTATTTGAACAACAAAAATCCAAATGGAAATAGATTGCTTCTCCAGCAGCAAAACTATATTTGCCTTCAGGAGAAATCTGAACTGCACAGTGATATGGGAAAGACTTTGTAGGACTCTAATAGAGTTGAATATCTAAAAGAATGTCAAAGAGCCCCAGTGGTAACTGCAAGGTGGTTTCCTTCCAAGAAGTATGATTTTGAATGTTTTATAGTGTTTTCATTATTTACTTATTGGTTTTTCAAGTCCTTTGAGTTCTGAATATATTTTCTATAACTTTATTTTTTAACCTTTATTTTCTGCCTTAGAATTAATAATTAATATGTATTAATATGTATTAATTCTAAGGCAGAAAATTAATAAGGGTTGGGCAATGGTGGTTAAGTGACTTGCCCAGGGTCACACAGCTAGAAAGTGTCTGAGTTCAGATTTGAACCCAGGACCTCCAAGCTCTAAGACCTAGCTCTCAATCCACTGATCTACCTAGCTGCCTTCTGTTTAATTGGTTCTTATAAGACTTTTCTCTCTTCATTATATAAATATGAATTAAAGTGTTCCCTACTCAATATGCCTGTGTGCCTTGAAAGAAATTTATTCCTATATATGAGGAAACTTGGAAGCCAGTTTGCCCTAAGGTACATTTGGAAAATTTTCTAGATGGAGGAATTTGAAACCAAAGTGACAAAATCATCTTGTGTGTATGTGTGTGCATGTGTGTGTGTGTGTGTGTGTGTGTGTGTGTGTTAGCCCCTAGGATTGTGCTCAGACTATGTGAGCCCTGAGTCACATTACAGGAACTGTGTGTGATATGGCACAGAGTAATAAGCTTTAGATTTACACTCACACTGATTACTTGTATTATTCTATAGTAGGCAGTATAAGAGAAAGTGACACTTGTGAGGAAGTCAAGAATGGGCTCAATGGTCAGAGATTTGGGGCAAGTTTTGACTGGTGGCATTGAATCACAGAATCATAGACCAAGAATTAGGGGAAAAAATCTTAAGGTGCATCTAATCTAAATCTATTATTGTTTAATTGAGAGAACAAAGTGATATTGAATAGAGGGCATTTAAACAACTTATCCAAGTTATTATTATCATTGACTCCATTAGTAAGAATAAGAGGTGGGATGTGAACCCAGATCTTCTGCCTCTTAAATCAAGGCTGCTTCATTGTGGCACACTGGCTTTCCAGAATGAATTTGAATTATTTCAGCAATCAATTGGCTTTTTCTCAGCTATTGTCTTTGATTTCTTTGCTGCGTTTGATAATGGTGGCTATATCTAATTCTTAAAACTTTTATCTTCTGTGTTCCCACAATGCTATATTTCATTCATGTCTCCTCCAATGATCCTTTCCAATGAACTACTCCTATTTCTTCTGTTCTGGACTATATCCCTTCTTCCATTCTCTAACTGTGTGTTGTCTTATAATTTAGTCTTCCGAACTTTATTTGCCTCTCTCCATGTAATGCCTTTCCGGGAACTCATACACATGTTTATGGCTTCATTTATGACTCCCACAACTATAGCTCCAGTTATGAGCTATCTCTAGGATGCTCGTTCTACATTCCATTTAATTCAACAAACATTTATTAAACGTTTACTAGGAACTAAACACTGCTTGTCATTGTAGATATAAAGGCAAAATAAACAGTCATTGTCTTTTGGGAACTTACTTTCTCTTAGAGGTGTGGACATCTCCAACTGTGGGCTGGACTTCTTTTCTTAGATTTTTCCACCAATAATTCAGACCCAATTTGCCCAAAAAGGAATTTTTTTTTACCTTCTCTCCTAAACTGTTTAATATCTCTTGACTTCCCTGTTTGTCTCACTATTATTTTCTTGGTTATTCCAGAGTCACACATCAGAATCATCTTTGCTCCTTTCCTCTTCTTTAATCCTTAGCACTTTTGGGTTAGGAAGAAGGGGCTGTGGGAAATGCAGGTTGTCAAACATGCAAACAATAATAATATATGACATCTTCAGGAATTTCCATACTCATAGAATATAGGCTTTGGGAACCTGTGTTCCCTCTCTTATTTTGCTCTGAGAATGTGGCTTTACTGAATCTATGGCAAAAAGTACAAAACATCTGGGAAGTTAATCAAAATGCCATCATCTTTTCTTGTATATATCCTTTAGAAAGTTTCTTACATGCTTGATAATAGGGTGTCTATTCAGAGATGTAAGCATTAAGTAGCAATTCCTAGTCTGCTACTTTATACACAAGATGTGGCAGGAGGCCATGTGAAATAACCTGGGAGGCAAAGAGGGGGTTTACATTTCTGACCTGTACAGTATGAAAAAGCTAGCTGCAAAAGCATGCATCATAAATGGCACCACCTTTCATGTCTAAAGTATATGCTGTCAGTACTAAATATTATTTCTATAAGTTCCATCAACCTTACACTCCCAAACTTCCTTTTTTTCCCCTTCCTTAATGTCATTTCCTTTGAGGCAATAATGAATAGGAAATGAAAAGCTTGTAATATAGAGTACGATATTTTAAGTACTTTGATGAATCTGCTTACATATGAAATCTATTTGAATAAGTAGCAAATGCCATAATTAACAAAGATGACATTCAGGATATAGTAAATTTTGTTCTATGATTGCTCCCTCATTATAGTTCCAGAATTAAGACTGAGATAGATACCAGTCAAAAATAAGAAATAGAGGTCTATGCTAGTGTCTCTGGAATGAATAGGCTGGATTAAAAGAGGAAACTAAAGGTTGACATTCTTTGATTCTATCCTCTTTGCCTTTTGTCAATGAGCTAGGAGGTACATATATGGGTTTTGCCACCTAATTAGCTATGTGACTGTCATCAATTTTAATTTTTTTTGAACTTCATTTTCTTCATCTATTAAAAATCAGGGAAAAAAGTTAGCCCTCCCCATTTCACAGGATGTCAAAGAATTAAATAAACATTATAGATGTTAAAGAGCTATCTACCCTTTTGTCTCCTGTTTTTCATTTCAAAATATTAAGTGCCTACTCTGTGTAGGACACTATCCTAGGAAATGGACATACAAAGTAAAATACAAAATGATCCCTGTTCACCACAAGTAATTAATAAATGTTGAATGAATGGATGAATGATTGAATGAATAAGTGGCATTTCAAGAATGGCTTTAATTTGCATGAATAAGCATTTAAGTTAAAAATAAAGGCAGCAAACAGCATGCAACCAGTGAATATTTTGAAATATTAAAATAAGCGATGGAAAGATATATCATTAAGTACCTTCTCTATAAATCTTAAAAAATAGATAACTTCACCATGACAGAATAGTCAAAGATTCTAAAATAAATTATTTCCTTCATCTTTTTTTCTAAACTTTTACCTTCTCTCTAAGACAGAAGAAAGGCAAAGCCTAGGCAATCAGAGTTAAGTGGCTTGCCCAGAGTCACACAATGAGGAACTCTCTGAGGCCAGATTTTAATTGAGGTCCTCCCTATTCCAGACCTGGCACTCTGCCCACTGTGTTATCTGTCTGCCTCTTTTTATCCATCTTAAGGAAACTATAATATTTGGACTCCAGCATTTCAGCCTGCTATTTATTAAATAAAGATATGGAAATAGCACTAAAGGAGACACAAACAGGAATAAAATCTGTACTAAACAAAATAAACAAAGAGAAAATATCTAATGAAAATGGCACAATTTTAAAGCTTTCGAAAGAACATTCCTCAAGATATCTGAAATAGGGATAGGGACAATATCAAATGATTGGAAAAATCTCAGGTGGTATAACTACTTAAAAATTGGGAAATTAGGAGGTCATCAACAACTAATCTATAATATGAACCTTTATGTTACTTTCTCATCTTTATAAAACCTTATGATCTACATATTTTAATCAAATTATTAATATAAAGAGAATAGGTAGACTTTTGTAAATTATACTCTACATAAATAATACATCATAAATATCTTCTACTGATTCTGTCTTCATAATTCTACATATGACTGGAAGGTACTAAGCACATAGAATTCTTGATATATTTTTGTTCATCAAATTGTTTTCCATTTTGAGCATTTAATTTGGTATCATCAAATTCAGCTTTGAAGATTCTCCTCCAGTGAAGGATTCCCACGCATGTTAAAATTATAAAAGATTCTTTGATAGCTATAACTACAGAGATCATATGTTCAATGTTTTCCTATTGATGTTAAGAAAAGTACTAAACAGAGAACTACATGCTTGACAAATATGCTTGCCACTTCCAAATGGTATACTGCACAGAGTTCGATTGCAAGAGGCATTGGGGGTGGGGGAAGAATGCACATATATTTCTAGCCTGTGAGAGCATTGAAGTGACTGCATCAAATCCAATCCAATATATAGTAAATAATCTCCCAAATAGGATGCATAACAACTCTAAAAACTTTGACCTAATAATTCACAAAGGAAAAACAAGTGGAGGAATAAAGCCTTTTGTTCCAATCATGATATAAGATTTAATGGATAGCTCATTAAGCTGCTTCCTTACTATATGTGTATTCAGAGAAACATTGCAGTTTGACAGTGATCTGAGCCTATTACTGATTTAAAGAAGAGTGAGCTAGATGGGCAGTACATAGAATATTATAGATATGATAAATGGTTAATTTACTAGATTATACTCAGAAAATAGCAAAGTATTTCCAGTAATGCCATGCTTCTTTTTGAAACAAAAATTCATCACATTGACACTGTATCTGTTGGTAATGCATTGTAGCTAGTCATAGAACAGTACAATCTGAAAAGAAATGGAGTTGAAGGTCATTCAAAGTAAGATCTGAATTGGTTGTAGTGTAGTATATTATCTAAGATGATGTGTACAGAAAATGGTGTAAGAGATTTTGTGCAGAAGATTCAAGATCAGAAAATGAAATGGGTTGATTATGGAAAAAGATCAAGGAATAATATGTAGAGAGTCCTAATGTCATCTTAATACTTAGATAATGACAAACAACCTTGAGAAAGACCCATACTACATTGATGAGATGCTCCCATGAAAGAGAACATATGTAATAGGGCTTTATACTTGTCCAGGTCACCTAAAGTGTTGGCATTTATGTGGGAGACATCAGAGATCTGATTCTAGTAAAAGACCAGAAAAAGGAAAAAAGAAAAAAATGGAAAAGAGAAAATGTGGTGAGGTACCAAAGATGAGATTCTATCTCTAGCACTGGAGAGGATATTTACATTCGTGAGATTTCAGATCCATTGAAATATAAGATGATCTCCACTCTCAGTGTTTTGTATCTAGTTTTAGCAGAAAACGAGGTCATGATAATAATAACTCTGATAAACAGCTCAAAATGTTCTTTACTCCTTTCCTCTCAGACTTCTGTGCAAGTTTATATAAAAGTGATTCACTTATCAAATGCTCTTTTCCATTATCACCACTATTTTCCCTTCACTTTTAGAATTTTCTACCAAGTGTCTTAAGTTGCACTTAGCATGATATTTGTGATTTACTTGTGAATGCAGAACCTTTCTCATTATATAATTTGTATTCTTCTCAGGAAAATTTTCTAAATAGAATTATTAATAAGGTTGTTCAATTTTGGAAGAAGACCTAGGAATGCTTATATGATTAATACATGTTTATTTAAAAAAAAAACCACTTCATAAACTTCAGAATTGAGAATGCAACTAAAAATCATACTACTGAAAGTCTTGAATTGAAATTCAAAAAATCTCAGAAGCAGACCAGAAAGTCTTAGAATCATAGAATTTCAGGAAGTTAATGCCTGTGTGTCTTTTGGCAAATCACTCAACCACTATGGACCTCTGAACACTGAAAATATTTGTAAAAATTGAGGTCTTGGATAGGGTAGCCTCTAAAGTTGCTTCAAGTTTTAAATCTATGAAAGGATAAACTACTAATAACTAAGAACAATCAATTTTTATAAATCCTGTCACCAGCCATAGCTGGTTTTCCTGGTCAAAAGTGTGAAGTAAAATCCTTTTTAGGTAGGATATGGGCAAAGGAAAAAAATTCTCTCCTCATCCCCAGTTTTGAGTTCAGAATACAAAAAGCTGGTGGTGATCCTGGAAGTTAGAGTTTAAGAGTGTAATGCCTAGTAGTAGAGCCAGAATAACCCCTACTAAAACAACAGTAAGGAAGAAGTATAATGGAAGGTTCTACACCACAATGTGATGGTAGACTGAAAAGGATGAAATTATAAAGACTCTTAGAGAAAAGGGATATGGCTAGACTAGCTGGGAACTTGGATTGGGACTCATGTGGTTTACTATCCTCTAGACCTATGTTGGTAAATCTTTTGCACACATGACTGGAGGGGGCTGCTCCCTTTCCTGTGCCTGAGGACATTTCTCCCATCACCCACCCCTCTACCCACCAGCCCAATGGGAGGGCTTCCTCCCTCTCCTATCTGGGTTAAGAGGGAGGGGCTCACATGCAATGGGAGGATTGCAGTTTAGGCACTCCATCTCTAAAGAGTTCACCATCACTGCCCTAGAGTCGTTCAGCTTTTACTGTTCCTTCAATTATCACAAATATTTATGTGTTGTGGAGAACAGAACTGGAAAGTGTAGGATTCTCATAATTAAATACATTTAAATTTATCAAATGTGATATTAAAATCATTCCTTTTATTCTGTGCATCTTTAAAATATTTTTTAATTTCATTTTTATCTTTTATTTTTTGTATTACCAGATTTTCTCCTAATGACCTTCCTTTTTGCCCTTTCCCAGCCATCTCATATAACAATTATTGTTAAAGGAAAATATTTTTATTTTCATAAAAAAATGCTGAAAATAAATACAGTTTACTATGAAGGACTTCTCACTTCCCCCAAAGGAGTGTAAAAGGTGTCTTCTTTGGTACCATGTTATTTAAAAATTTTTTCCATATTTAAAAATTATTTTATAGTTGTTTCTTCCTTTTATATTGTCATATTCATTATTTTACTTTGCATTAGATCATATAAATCCTTTTGGACATCTCCATAGTCATCATATTCTTTATTTCTTATATCATCTATGTTGTTCAACCTATAGGCCAGAAACTTATTGTTAAGTTTGGGAGATGCCTACCTCAAGGATGCAAAGATTTTCCCTAGAAGAATTGGTAGATGAGAATAAATTGTTCTGTGGGCCATGAAGGCAGCTGAAGCAGGTACTGTTGAGTGCTTCATCAGACACTGAAGATGCCAAGGTTGTCCCCTGCATTCCTAGCCATCTCCAATCATCCTTATTTTCATTTTGTCACTGTTTTTCAGTGATTTTGGAAGAGAGAATGAGATTGATGACATTGTGCAACTCACACAAATCCAAGTCAAGACATCACCCATAACACGCTGTACCTTGAATCCAACCTCATGATGTCATGGTCCTCTTCCAAAGTGAAGAATGGAGAACAACAGCATTATAATATTATTCCATTACATTTAAGCACATATTGCTGACAGCAGAAGAGATAGCCAGCTCTAAAATATGAGAGGAGATCTCAAGTGAAGATCCCCCTTTTGTGACTGAGCCTGCATATCCATCAGAGGGGAAAAGGGAAATGAGTGTCGATTGAAGAGGGAAGAAGTAATTTTCTGAGGCACTCAAAGATCCAAATACAACCAGAGGGGCTATCTCTGGAGTTATGTCTGGAGACCAATGTATGAGTTTGATCTGTAGGCTATCATTATGTTTCAGGTAACTCTATTGATACAGGGTATTTTGGCAAAAGAGGGCACCATCAGAATATGGTGGAAGGACAGGAGAAGTTTCACGTAGAAGATGGTGTTGAAAGTTGTGATGAAAACAAAGGATTCTAAGAGTCAGAAATAAAGTTGAAGCCAATTCTAGATAATGTAATACTTTGTACATAGTAGGTACTTAATAACACTTATTGTCTGATAGATCAAAGGAAATGCTATCATCCCTTAAGTTAATGCCACATTTATCCAGTATCTGCAAGAAGAAGCTCTTTCTTTTAAGCAAAGGTATTTCTTCACAAAAGACGATCAGTGCCATTTCCTTTTGGTCATGACCCTAATAACTCTCATTTTAATAAATAGATTTTTGAGATAATTCAATTTCAGTCTTTTAGTTATGATCATGAGGTTTATTGAAGAGAATAAAGTAATTTACCCTTTCCCTTTGCATATAGATCAGGCAGGGACCTTTTTTAGTTGAAATGCCTTAATAGTGAGCCATGATGCCCCCAGGCATTATAGAAGTTCTTAGAATTGATAACCTTTGTTCAGAAAGTTTCCACATTGATAACCTATTCTAGCTGGTTTACAGTGTAATGAGGCTATGCTGAAGAGTTATTCTAGTTCTCATTAAATCTCTGAGCCAGAAGTTCTCCATTTTCAGAATTATGACCATTCTCTGATGCCCCCAGTGCCTCTTTAAATACTGTCTCTGATGGACACTTCTGTTTATTCTTCTGTTTTTCTTTTATCTTCCTTCTCTCTTTCATCTCTCTATTCCACATGTTAGTTTATATACTGTCTTAGTTTTTCTGACACTGAGATTGGGGTTCTCTAGCCAATTTAGTAAAAGATATCAGTTTTTTTATCATCAAGACAATCAGAGGGGTGTGTGTGTGTGTGTGTGTGTGAAAGACAAGGGGAAAGAGAGAGAGAAAGAAAGAGAGAGAGAGAGAGAGAGAGAGAGAGAGAGAGAGAGAGAGAGAGAGAGAGAGAGAGAGAGAGAGAGGAGAGAGAGGGAGGGAAAGAGCAAAGGAGGGAGGGAGAGGGAGAGAGAGAGGCTGGGAGAGGGAGAGAACTATTTTTTAAAGAAATTCTGCCTCAAACAAATTGTGCTGTGAAGACAAACAGGTGAATTATTTAAACAGAACTGAGAGTAATGTGTGAAATGAAATTGAAGTCATATATGGTCCTATTGGACACTTAATTTTTAGACTAAGCTGATATTCATCTGCTCTGAACAATTTGGTTAGGTGTCTATATTTGCTCATTATTGCAAGTGTGAAGAAATTATTTCCTAACAAAATAAGGTTATCATGATGAAAAATAATAATAATAGAATTTCCCAAAGCAATTTAGTAACCATAATCTTAGAGCTTGAAATATATTCATAGAAGTTATAAGTATTTGGGAAACCTAGTTGTGAATATCCCAGGAATAAAAGAAAAGGGTTAAGAAAAAATCTAAAACAAGACAGAAGAATTTAAACCTATTGTCATATTGTAACAGAGGAAATTCAATCTCTTTTTCATGCCAATAATTTGCTTCAGGTTATATTTTTGATACCTAAACAATTTTATGTTTAATAGTTGAGAGGGCAGACATTACTGGTATCAATATATCATCATGGAACTCTTTTTCACATTGTCTGGAAACATTGATAATGGCAATGATGGAGTGTGTATCTTTTTACCTAATGGGATTTTAGAAATATGTAGCCAGTTAATGGGTTTGGTGGCTCCTGGGATTCATTTACTCTTACTTATGGGTGGTATCCATAGCATTTTCTTTTCCGTTGGTTCAATAGCTAAGAGTGACCTGGTTCGAGATCCCTGACAATTCTTTGCAATAGTTGTTCTCCAAGGGCCCCTCCCCAGCCACTCTGATATCAGAGAGCTCCTAATTTCTCTTGACTGACAGAGGCAATGAATGAAAAGGAAGGAAAATCTTTTCAGATGTATTTTGCTCCTCTTCCAGCACATAGTTCTGAGAAATTCAACTTGTAAAAGGTGAAATCCTGGCTGGTGATTTGTGTGATTTATGGATTTCTCTATCAAAGGTAAATTGTCAGGTAATGAACTTGTTCTGTTGCCCGAGTGAGGGTAGAAAGAATCCACTCTAAAAGTCAAGTGCTCATCCACAAGTACTATTTGCTAAACAGGGCCCTGGAACAGAGAGCTGACATTGGCTCTGCCAGTTATCTCCTTTAAATGTCCTCCTGATGGGTTTTCACACATGTGAGGACTCGATCAATCAATCAAAAGCCATTAAAGTGCCTGTTCTGTGCCAGGCAGTAATGATTTCACCTGACCTCTCTATCGAAATCCTGAACTGTGTATCTTTCTCATTATTAATACTTTCAGTGGGGGTTTGTGCATGGGAGAGTCAGTGAGGAGATCTACATAAAATAGAGGCTCCAGTGTCTGCAGAGGAGATGTTCCAAGACCTACACTGGATGGCTGAAACTGCAGATAGAAACTGCTTTTGGGGTTGTGGGATGGAGTCTTATATATATATCTCACATATTTCCTCCCACTCCAAACTCATACATACACATGTGTGGAGGAATACTCATTTTTTGTTTATATAGTTTCCCAGGAAATTGGAAAGTGACTACAGGAAACATTGATATAAAACCAAAATGATTCAGTCATAGCAGAAGAGACTGCAAGTATGGAAGGTGGGGGTCCTGACTACTGCTACCTTTGGGAGCTCTAATTTCATTGTATCTTAAGCTACAAGCAGACCTTCAGTGCTTCCCTGCCCCACATGGCAGATTAGGGATAACTTAAACCTCAAAAAGTGAACAACAGGTAAGGGGATCCTATGATACAGTACAGTGGGCAGGAGTAGGAAGAGAGAAGAGAAGAGAGAATGGGAGAGGAAGGGAGTTGGAGGGGAAGGGAGGAGCAATAGGGAAGATGGAGGGGAGAGGAGAGGAAGGAGAGAGTTAAGGCCATGACTGCTGGATGGTCATTCTTCTTTCCACTGAGTCCATCCTCTACTCAGTTGTCCAAGATCTTAAAGCACAAGTTTCACTGTGGCATCCCTCTACTCAATAAACTCCACTGACTCTCTATTACCTCCAGGATCAACTAGAACATCCTCTAGTGTCTACCATCTTCCCATCACCTTTCTTGGACCTTATACTCTTTCAACCCTCACATACTCGGCAATCCAGTGACACTGGCCTCTGCTGTCTTCCCTTTCCAATGTGAGCCTACAATGAGCTCCCTTTTCTTCTCTGCATCCCAATTTCCTGTGTTTTCTTGAAGTATCAAATAAAATCTCAGTTACAGAAGTACTTCTTGAATTCCTTTAGTTCTTGGATCTTTTCTCTCTTGATTCTTTCAAATTTATTTTGTATATAGTTTGTTCAAAGTTGTTTGTATGTCTTCCTCCACATTAAACTGATCTCTTTAAAAATAGGGATTATTTTTTCAATTAATAGATTAATGAATAAACATTTATTATTTCTACTATGTATCAGGGACTGTGTTTGGCACTAAGGATACAAACAGAGGCAAAACATAGTCCATGCCCTCAAGGATCTTACATTCTAATAAAGATGGCAAAATGGAAACAAATATCCGTGTGTGTTTGTATGTGGAGAGAGAAAGAGAGAGAAAAAGATAGAAATAGACAGAGAGGAGAGAGAGAGAGAAAGAGAGAAAGAGAGAGAGAGAGAGAAAGAGAGAGAGAGAGACAGAAAGAGAGAGAGAGTGACAGAGAGAGAGAGTTATATACAGGAAAACAGGAAATCATTTATAGAGGATAGACACTAGAATTAAGAGGTAGTTTCCTATAGAAGGTACTCAGGCATGTCACTAGTCTCTTTTCTATATCTGTCTCTCTGACTCTGTGACTCTGTGACTCTCTGTCACTGTCTGTCTGTCAAGTTCACAGACCTCAAGTTAAGGATCCCTCATAGGAGGACTTTCATGCTAGGAAATTTGGTGAAATATTCCACACACTAACCTGTTTGTTTGGGTGTTTCCCTTTCTTATACCCTAAATGATCTCATTCTTCTCTGTGCATAGATATGGTCAGGCCAATGCCAAGAAAAACATTTTCTCACTAAAACCCAAACTCTGTATAACCTCATTATCAGTCCTTGTGGTGAGAGAGTACTGGGTACCACAAAATCCCAGTATAGTAAAATAGGTAGAATTGTTGAATGATTTGGAGATGAAATTCTTCAATATCAGTCAAGTCACTTTTATTTTCCCCCAAATCCCCATTTCTACTATCTACTATCTACTATCTACTATCAGAATTATGGCTGTCAGAATTTCCTTTGGGGAAGTCTGAAATGTTGCCATTAGACTGGGTATAAGTCTGAGGAAATTTGAAGCAAGTATATTTAACTTCTTTAGCATGAATGAAAAATTACTATCTCTTCAGTCTACAAAGATGTATATTAATTTTAAAAAGTATTATGGGGGCAGTTAGGTAGCTTAGTGGATAGAGAAGCAAGGCATAGACACAGGAGATCCTGGGTTCAAATCCAAACTCAGATACTTCTTAGGTGTGTCATCCTGGGCAAGTCACTTGACTCCAGTTGCCTAGCCCTTAAACACTATTCTGCTTGGGAACTGATATTTAGTATTGATTCTAAGAGAGAAGGAAAGGGTTTTAAAAAATCATTACAAAGTATTAAGACTCTTAAAATCTGGCTTTTATGGTCACAATTCCTCTTATAAAAAATTATTGTGAACTTAACATTCATTAAACCAAAAAAAATTCAATACACAGAAAAAGAAAAGAGACATATAAAAAGTATGGATCTTAGCTAGGTATACTTTGTTTTCAGTATGTATTTATTTGTTAAATTTAGGAACGTGTAAGTTGTTTTCTTTGTGTCCCCTTTTGCATTTTTTGTTTCTTCATCAATTATTTATTCATCCTTATTACTCATAGTTTATATATTCCTCTTAAATGTTCATGGTTTACAATGGTTTGAGGGGGGATCTGGTTGTCCTAAGGGCATAGAGGAAGACTTCATAAAGAGGACGACTCACTTTTGATTCCACAAAGGCACTCAATCACTCTTTTCTCATGGGTGCTCAACCAGAGGTTAGAAAATGCAAAGGCTGTTTGACTTTCTCATCCAGACTAAGTCATTTTACCTTCTTTGAGCTAGACTTCAGTTTTCTTCCCTATAAAGTCGAGATTCCTCTCATAGGGGATATTAAGAGAGGTAGCAGTGGTGCAGTGAGCTAGTGTTTGAGGCAGAATGCCTTCGGCACAACTCCCATTTCTGATATATTCTGACTCTGTAACCTGAAGCGAGTCATATCAGTGGCCCAGGCAACCTTCTCAGACTGTAAGTTGGAGAACAGTGGCTGATCTGTATTGGATGTAGAAAGTTTTTCACTGTAGAGTTCCTATGCCAATAAAATCACAGAATCAGACAAAAAAAATACTGAGGCAGAAATGTTTATATTATTTGAACATAGAATTTTTATGAGGTAATTATATAGTGCCATGAGGTTTAAAAAAAACTTTATGAATACTGTCAATGAACTTTCTTGTTTATTCAGTACAAATATTATTATACACTAAGGAAATGGAGGTTGAAATATTATATGGATCCATAAAGATAATAATTTATATTTTAAGGTTTGTTTTTTGTTGTTGGGTCATACCATTATTTTTTTAAACTCATACCTTTCTCCTTAGAATCAATACTGTGTATTGGTTCCAAGGCAGAAGAGCTATAAGAGCTAGGCAATGGAGGTTAAGTGACTTTCCCAGGGTAACATAGCCAGGAAGTGATTGAAGACAGATTTGAACCTGGGACCTCCCATCTTTAGGCTCTCAATCCACCAAACCACCCAGCAGCCCCCAGGGTCATTCCATTATGTCTGGCTCTTGGTGACCCAATGGACCATATAACATGCCTATACTATCCATGGAGTTTTCTTGCCCACTGGAGTGATTTGTCATTTCTTTCTCCAGTGGATTAGGATAAAGAGAAGTTAAGTGATTTGTCCAGAGTCACACAGCTATTAAGTTTCTGAGGCTACATTTGAACTCAGTATGCCTGACTTTAGAACCAGTACTCTCTCCACTGAGTCACCTAACTAGGTGCCCCTATTTTAAGGTTTACAAAATGCTTTGGAAATATCTCATATTATTATTATAAGAGAATATGAGATAGTAGGTTCTATTATTATCCTAATTTTGAAGGTGAGGAAACCGAGGCAGAGCTAGAGTAAATGACTTGCCTGGGGTCACAGCTAACCAATTATCTAAACTTCAAACTCAGGTAAGATTTGAACTCAGGTAATTCTGACTCTAGCCCCACCACACTATCCACTGCCTTTTCTAAGAGATCAGCAATGGGTTTGCCAAATATTTTACCTTTTGGGTTAAAACAAACCAAAGGGGAGGAAATGTCAAACTACTCCAATAATTCTACCAAGAAAACTCCAAAAGCAGTCCCACAGAGTCGTACATAAATGGAATGATTAGAAAATAGAACAAAAAGTTATGGAGAATTATAGATTTTTAAAAAATAGTCAAGTGGCTAGACTAGCCTTTAAAGGTTAGAGGTTTCAGACTTTGAACATAGTTCAGGTCCTGAGGTTGGAAGGAGAACCCCAAAGAGCTCATGGAAATGCTACTTTTTAGTATGAGCAGAGAAGAGGGCATGGCTGACTTTGCAGCATCTTCAGGGCTGCTCCTAGTTTTCATTACAAATTTGAGGCAGTGTCTCAAAATTCCCTTTGATTAATTAGTCATTGTTTCTTTCTCAAGTTCTAAATGAATGGAGCCCATAGAGTACCTCTGATTCTGTTCAGTGATATATAGTCTGTGACATTTATTACGAGCATTAACAGTAATTTACCCATCGTTAATCAGAGCAGTCAGCTACAGTACTTTTCAATCACTCAGAATACTTACTTTACTAGTTGGCTGGAATATTTTATATAACCATTAGTTGAAGAGCCTCCACAAACAGCTTGTAAATTTCAGCGGGGGCCCACGGTTCTGAACGGCGTAGCGCCCTATTTGCGGCTAATTTATGGCCTGTGTTTATGTTTGTGCCGAGACTCCAGCTTTCCTGCTGATCAAGGTTTGAAATATGCAGCCATAAACTGTACTCTTATATTGGTCCATCAGATTAGAAGGAAAATCTCATGTTCTCTCTGGAATCCCTCTTTACAAAGTCCTTATTCATAGCTGAATGCTGGTGATCATATCTAAAAGCAGTAGTAATACCAACCTGCCTGAAATGCATCATTCCTGTTAATTTGTTACCAGGAAAGCTGCCATCACCTTATGTTAGGGGCAATGATTTTAAGGGAGTGTGTAGAAAAGGGATGAAGATGGTCTTTTGTTGAATAGGAGAGTAGAAGCTCCCATGGCTTATCCGCGAAGTGATACTATGGATAAAAGACTAAGCCTGCATTCAGGAAGACCTGAGTTTGAAGAAGACCTTGAAGAAGACCTTGATTCAGATATTTGTTAGCTGTATGACCCTAAGGAAATCACTTAACCGTTTGCCTCAGTTTCCTTATCTGTATAATGAGTGGAAAAGAAAATGATAAACCATTATAGTATCTTTGCAAAAAAAAACCCAAAACATCACAACAAACCCCCAAAGACCAATCCAGATGAGGTCAGGAAGAGTTGGACTCAATTAAAAGTACCAAACAACAACAACAACACATAGGTACCATTAATGAAACCTCCTCAATTATGTTTCTTAGAGGCAAATCATTTAAAGTCCTTGGGCTTCAGGGTCCCCATTTTAAAAATAGGAGATTGGACAAAATGGCTCAAAATGACAATATGACTCTATAATTTAGGACCTGAAGAGACCTTGGAAGTCTTCTACTCCGACATAGTCAAAATGTGATAATATTCCAAAAATGCTTTCTTCAGTGCCTGGCATCCAGTAAGTCCTTAATAAATGTGTGTTCTCCTTCTCTCCATTCCCTTTAACTCTTTCATTTCTAAATGAAAAGAAATGGAGACCCAGAGAATTTAAATAGCTCACTCAAGGTGATAGCAACTTTAGAGAAGAGCTGGGATTTGAACTCAGGTCTTTTAATTTCAGATTTAATATTCTTTCCACAGTTCTTAATTTTATATGGGGTATTGATTATAAGTTTGCATATAAAAAGGTAGGCAAAAAACTGTGGAGCAAGTCATTCCTTCTCAATATATGTAGATATATTATATATCCCTTTCCCTCTCAACGTATGCAGAGAAATGCAAAATTTCTAGTTTTAGCTCATTTTATCTGTTTAGGAATTTTAAAGTTGCCTGAATCTCCACTAGCCCAACTCGTTTCATGCCAAGTGAATTCATTCCAGTTCAATCTCATGTGGCAAAGCTGAAATGCAAATTGCAATGATTTAGTTTGGCTTCACTGCCCTACTTATTGACTCACTGGGCTTCCCTGTTTGGTTGCTCAGAATTCAAATCAGAATGGAGTCTTTAACTCGGTGGGTCCCTAAAGTGAAGGAAGGCTAGTGGTGTGATCCAGTGAAACTAAAACAAAATGATCAAAGTCACTTTTATTTACAAGGCATTTTATGTAGCCAAAGAGCTTCACAGCCTCTATCTTTTCAGGTTCCTCCAACATTATCAGGAATGCAAAATTGGGATTGTCCCAGGGAGGAAACTGAGGTGCAGTAAAATGCTTTCCCAGCATTATCGTACAAGTTAGTAATAAAACTCGGAAAAAGGTCTTACATCTATGAGTCAACATTGATTTATCTTGCATGATCCAGAGATTTTGAATTCATGAAGTATGAGTCTATATTAAAGGCATAAAGTGATTTATTAGAATGAGGAAATGAGTTTCAGCTCACTTTGGGGAACATTTCTCCCCAAAGTGAATTTTTAACAGAAATTTACATGGAAAAAAAGAAAAGGGTAAAATGTTTTGCAAGCCCAACGCTGACCTCTTTTTTGAAGGCAAACAGCTGGCACTATTTCTCCAGAAAGCATCACCCTAATACTACCAGTGGGATGTCAGTTTACCAGGAGGTTGCTGAATAAATCCCGTCGCTCAATCTACCCTTTGTCACTTTGGTACATTTACTATCCAGCTCACCCTCATTTTGATGTCATAAAATGCCTGTTGACAAGTCGCATAGAATAGACAGGAAGAATGAATCTTTGTCTTGCCCTCCCTGCTTTCTGGCCAAATGCCACAAAGGTATCAGCATAAATACTGAACCTTTAATTAGGAGTTTCTGCTAAGAAAATGGCCCAAACCCCACAAATTCTCCTTTTTTTTTTATATTTTTTTCTGGTCAACACTCCCTTTTTCCCCTCCCCCCCTTACTTGCTCTTTGATCACCAGCAGTGACCAGTCCCTATCATCTCTCTGCCTGTCTATGGCATTTCTTCTAGCACATTGACCCCCAGGACAGAAAGCTTTCCTCTAAGCCAGGAGGGAATATGAGTGGGAACTATTAGTAGGGGCTGGTGATAGAAAAACAAAAAATCTGAACACAGCTGCGACTATGAAGAGTTTTCACTAATCTAGAGGTGTTATTTCAAGTGATTTAATTAAACAAGTCATTGGGAAGGGTTGAACTGAGGAGAAGCCAGGGACCTAGTTCACCAGTCTCCCAGCCTCATCAGAATGCAAATCATTTAGTAAAATGAGTATTATTGAATAGCGTGACAATTAAAACCCACTCAGATTATTTCCATTTCCACAGGTAATTATTATCTTCATGACGCTCTAGCTTCCTTTGCAGAAGGCCTGAGAATATAAAGCCAGAGCAATGTTAAAGAAATTACCCTTAATTGGGGTATGAACCATATGCAGTTAAAGCTTGCCAGACACCTTATTGGTATCTGATCTTCATTGTCGTACCAAATAATATAAACCAGACATTCTTCCAAGTGTTATGGGCATGTGTGAACAATTCCCCGATAGCCATTGGGGTGGAGGTCTCTACTCCGAAGCCTTGGGCTGATGGTCTTGTTGGTAATTTTCCCATCTGTTGCTTAGAGCATCAAAACATGTAGGCTGTATGGCCACAATGTTGTGCGACATTGTTTGGAAGCTTGATTAAAGAGCCCTTACATAATTCAGGTGCAAGTGACCTTGTCTTATGGTTACGAGTGAAGCTCAGAATAACTGGTATTTTCTGGTCTTACCTTTCTTACCTTTCCAAATGCAATTTCTCTGCAGGCCCAGTTGCCAATTACTTTAGCAAATAAGTGACCCCCAAGGAATAGAAAGGAAAACGAGGAAAGACAGTCTAAGTGTTCTTTTGCTTAACAGAACACCCAATAACATTAAAAAGAGTAGAATGCACCAGCAATGGTCATTTCTTCTTAATCATTTATTTTTTAATGTTTTTTTGAATCACTTCAAGTTTTTCAGATTCAACCCAATAAGCTTAAAATTCAGATCTGCCTTAGGTTACCAAAGCATATCATTAACCTCAAGGGTTTAATTTTTTTCCCCCATGTTAAATCAGTCTTGCTACAAGCTATAAGCTTTTCATAATACATCCCAACTATTGAGGTGGAGTGAGCCTAGAGAGTGGGAATTCTAAAAATTCCTACATTAACTAACCCTTTCACTATGCAGTATTCAGATTTAAAAAAATCTCCTTCCAAAAATCTTCATATTGCTATTAATTAAAACAAACATTGGCTAAACTGTAGAGTAGTGTTCAGCTCTGTCTAAGAATAGCTGGATGGAAAGCATTTTTATTTTGTTGGGTATATCTTAGGCATTGCTCTGTTCTCAATGGATAGCCAAGTATCACAGGATGACAGTTTTAAAGAAGGAAGAAACATTAAAGGTAGTGTAATCCAAATCAAGAAACTGAGGCCAAGAAGGGTTGTCATTTGTCCAAGGTCATTCAAGTAAAAAGTGGCAAAAAAAATAACAGGCCCCCTGACTCAAAATCTAGCAGTCTTTCCCTTGTGCCATAAAACATATCAGTTTTTTACCCAGGAACAGAGAGGCACACAGTAAATGTAAGTTATGTTTGAAGAATTATATGAGAGGTATAAAGAATACCAACAGATAAATATGATGTGACAAAAAATTGGACTATACACCCAACAAGAGCAAGGGATCATTGTTGAACAGTCCACATGTTTCACTGGTGTTCTTGCAATATCAAGAGATCTGGAGGGAAGCTACCAACCCATTGAGTAGATATCTGATGCTATAAGTTTATAAAGTTCTAAGTTCATAGCTCTAGAGGAGAGGTATCAAACTCAAGAATTGCCCTCTTCATCTAGCTTCCAACTTCTAACTACAGCTCCATCACACCAATCCAGATCATAGTAGATGGTAGAAGGGAGGAAGAAGGGAAGCAAGGAAGGAAGGAAGGAAGGAAGGAAGGAAGGAAGGAAGAAAAAGAGGGAGGAAGGAAGAAAGGAAGGGAGAGAGGAATGAAGGGAGGAAGAGAGGAAGGAAGGGAGGGAGGGAGAAAATAAGGATGCATGGAAGGGAAAGGAGGAAGGATAGGACAGAAAAGGGGTAATGAAGAAGGGAGGGAAAAAAAAAAACAGCTTACTTATTAGGAAACTACTTATTAAAAAACTACCATAGCCAGCCCACTGTGCTAAGGTCTTTAAAATATTATTTCATCTAATCTTCACAAAATCATAGGTTCATAAATCATACATTGGGAATGAACTTTGAATTTCATCTAATAGCTCAGGCCCTCACTTTACAGAGGAGGAAACTGAATGCCCAAGAGCCTAATTGACTCTCACCTGTAGCTCTAAGATGCTAGAGCCATGTGGAGTGTCCATACTCTGGTAAAACTATCTCAGCAGATGGGCTAAGCCCAGGTTAAAGATAACCTAGAGACCTCAAACTTGCTGGTAAGTTAGGGAGATGTCTGCCTCAAGCATGCAAAGACTTAAATTAGTGGAATAGGTGCTGTGGAGCACATAGAGCTTGGTCAGATATTGAAGATGCCAAGGTTATCCACTGCATCCCAAGCCATCACAAGTTGTCCTTTTATCTTGCCACTGGACTTCAATGACTGGATAAGAGAGTGAGGCTGATGAATTAGTGCAAATCTGACTCATTTAATATAATTCATGTACCAGTCAAGATATCACCTTTTGATGTTAGTGATCTCTTCTAAAATGAAGGATGAACAACAACAAATTGTAATTGGGAATTATTAAACAAAGTAAATAAACATAAAATAAAATACAAATAAGGTTAATATATAATTTAAGTCAATATATAGCCTATAGGAATCCTTATGTATGATTTAGTGGTCTCTGTTTCTATTTGATATATTTGAGTATATCTAATTCAATCATCTGATTTTACAGATACAGAAACAAAGAACTAGATAAGGGGAATTATTCAAGATGAAAAAATAAGTCAGCATGTGAAGTAGGATTTGAATCTCAATCCTTTGACTTGAGTCAGTCCTCTTTCCTCAGGAAGTTAAGTGCCTCTCAAGATCACATAATCCATAGTTGTTAGAGCTAATATTTGAAATGCCCTTTAATCAAAATTTAGAATTAATTTCATATCTCAAATTTGCCCACATGATTAGGTTGAATCCAGAAAAAAACTTTGAAGTTGATAACTTTGATCTTTGGACACTTTTTCATTTTTCTATTAATCCTCTCTATCTTTTCCCTTTTTGACTGGTTATAGGCATCAGAGATAACACATTTGTTTGGTAGCTAGACTTTGTCCTCATTCCTTTATCATTCTTTGCATATTCTTTCATTTGTTCCTTCCTACTTGCTGATAGTATTAAGTGCCTGCATATCCTTTCCAGAACTGGTTTCATTTTCTATTTTATCACCCATTATTCTCTAAGTTACTGGTTGTGATACAGGATCCTAATTATTGTCTTTATACAGATGATTCCAAGATCTATATATCTACTTCTACCTTTTTGCTGAGTTCCAGCATTGATTCACCAATGGATATTTCAAAATGGATGTCCTGAAGGCATCTCAAATTCAACCTGTCCAAAGTGCAACTCATTATCTTTCTCCCCAACATTTTCTTTCTTTTGAGATTAACCCAGTGTGGCAACCACAGTATAGTCCTCAACTTGTGTTTTACAGTCATTCCACATATATAATCTGTTGCCCAGAAATGATAATCTGACTCAGAAGAGCTGAAGACACCATGAGGTGAAATGGCATGAGAGAAAAGAAGAGAGGCCTTGATAGAGACTTGGGAGACATCCAGAGTGCCTATGACCTCGATGAAGACTGAGAAAAAAGAGATTAAGAGAAATGGATTGATAAGTATGAGGAGAACCAAGAGAGAAGAATTATGACAACTTTGAGAATAAGTAGTATGTAGTAGGAGAGGGTGAACAATGGTGTTAAATGATACAATAGAAAGTGTGATGTCACATGTCAATATACTAGGGGAAGGGGAGCCTAGATTTATCCTTTGAATTCAGGATATGTGAGCTATAATGAGCTAAGCTGATTTGGTGTTTGGCAGTAATGCAGTATAGCTTCTTTATATTGTTAAAGATAATTTCTTCTCAAGAAGTTTTCTATACCAATATAATCAATCATAGGTGGAACCCAAAAAAGTGGCTTATAATTAGTATATATACTGTTGCTTATGAGGAAAATGCCTCTATAGTTCATTAAAAGTTTGTTCTCTCAAGCAGATTAAGATTCCTTCATCCTTTCTCCCACCTTATACTCTTCGTGTGTTTAAAAAACTTTCCCTCCCACAGCTTACATAAAAGTCAATTTCAGCATGTCTTTCCTGAATTTTCACATATTTTGAATTAGTGGAAAACAGGGTATAATGAATCCATTGTCCTAGGACCATTGATGCTGGGAAATGCTAAGTTTTACATTTTAGAATAAATTAAAATGATCTTGGTTTTTGTCCTGAACTATTAATGCATTGCAAAAGTAATATATTCAGAGGGTGGAACAAAGATAGTGGCCTAGTAGCAGCAAAAATTGAAACCATTCTAAGATTCCTTCCAAACCAAATCTTTAAAAAGTGTCTCAAAATGACAGTAGTCAAAAACCAAAAGCAAGATGGAGAGAGAGAGCTCTCCTGTGGCGAACAACTTGAAAGGTAGGCAGAGAGAATCAATTTTCTCATGGAAAGGGGGAACTAGAAGTAAAACTGCATACTGAGAAGTCCTGGCTGGCCAACCCCCACTGTACTAGGTTCCAAGTCTGGGCGTAGACCAATTTCAGGATCCTGAGACACTTCCTACAGCAACAACAGAGTACCCTGCACCCACTGCTTGAAGCACCAATCCCTGGCACCAGCCTACAGTGAGACCTGAAAGTTCACGGTGCTTGGCCTTTTCAAGCCTGCACTATGGTGAAGACCTAGCCTCACGGTGAAATAGCTTGGAGTACTGAATCCTGCAAGCCATCTGCAGAAGAAACAAAATTATTAGTTTTCAGAACTCCCAGTCCCCAGGCAAACAACAACAACAACAACAACAACAACAACAACACCTAATAATAGAAAATTTCTATGGAGACAAAGTGCAAGGTACAGAATGAATAGAGGACAGTGAGATCTAAAAAACAACATTAATAACTTAAAAAAATGATAATTGGTCCCAGGTGCTAGAAAAATTGAAAAAGAATTGAAAAATCAAATAAGAGAAGTGGAAGAGACATGGGGAAAAGAAATGAAAGAAATGCAAAAAGAAAATAAAAAGCAAAATTGTTCAACTATAGAGTCACAGAAATCTAATGAAGAAAATAATTAATTTAAAAAAACAGAATTGACACACTTGAAAAAGAGGCAAAAAGTCCAATGAATAAAAGAATTCTATGAAAAGTAGAATGGGACAAATGGAAAAGGAGGATCATAAGTTCATGGAAGAAATTCATTCTTTTAAAATTATTATTGTGCAAAAAGAAGCTAATGACTTCATGAGACATGAAGAAACAATAAAACAAAGTGGGAAGAATGGAAAATAGAAGAAAATATAAAAAAAATTTTGATAAAACAACTGAACTGGAAAATAAACCCAGGAGAGGCAATCTAAGAATTATTTTAAAATAGTCTAGACATCATATTACAAGAATTTATCAAAGAAAATTGTGCTTATATTAGGTGACCAAAGAGGAGATAGTGAACATTAGAAGATGTGAAATAAATAATTTTGATTATATTAAATTAAAAGGTTTTTGTACAAACAAATAGAATGCAACCAAAGTTAGAATGGAAACAAGAAACAGAAAAAAATATTTATAATACATTTCTTTAATAAAGGTCTTGTTTCTCAAATATATAAGGAACTAAGAAAAAAAATGTACAAGAATCCAAGTCATTCCCTAATTGATAACAGATAAAAAATATGAATAGGCAGTTATCAGTTGAAGAAAGTAAAGCTATTATGGAAATGGAATTAACTTCCTTTGTTTAGCTTAACTTAATCATTCAAAAACTCTCCTTTCACACTTAGATAACCTTTTACTAGAAAAGGAAGTTCACACCTTCAAAGACCAGAAGTGGATCCCACAAGCACTGCCTTAACCCAGGCAGTGCCAGGCAAATTAAGAAACTATGATGGGTTCCCAAGTTGTGATAGACCAACCCTCAGGGAAAAGAAGTAGAAACCAGTGAGTCAGGAAGTAACATAAGAAAAGGACTTATAAAAGGTGAGACCAAAGACCTCAGCATTCATTTGGTATTGGATTCGTTCTAGGTTGGAACTCTCTGCATTGGGAAGCTCTCTGCTTTGGGAAGGAATTAGACTTTGGTGACTCACTTGGGTTGAAGAGACTTTCACAGACTTCCACCTGGAGATTGTAACTTTATTGGGGGAGCAAGTTTGTTTTTGTTGGAGCAGATTTAGAGTGGTAGGCAGCAAAATCCCCTATCATCTTCATACATTTCCCTCTCTTTACTATCTCTACTTTGCTGTAATAAAGCTGCTAAAGGTACTAACAGCTTTGTAACTTCAGTTAATTTTTATAAACGGTGACAACAACAAATTTTAAAATGCTTATATTTGTCAAACCCATTTTACTTATTATACTATCAATAATCATATGAAAAATGTTCTAAATCACTTGATAAGAGAAATGTAAATTAAAACAACTCTTAGGCACCACCTTATACCTAACAGATTGGTCAATATGACAGTAAAGGAAAATGATAAATGTTGAATGGAATGTGGCAAAACTTGGACACTAATGAATTGTTGGTGGAGTTGTAAATTGATCCAACCATTCTGGAGGGCAATTTGAAATTATGCCCAAAGTGCTCTAAAACAATGCATACTCTTTGATGCAGTAATATCAGTACTAGGTTTATATCCTAAAGAGATAAAGAAAAATGGGAAAAGACCTGCTTGTACAAAAATATTTATATCTGCACTTTATGTGGTGGCAAAGAATTGGAAATTAAAGGGATCTCCCTCAGTTGGGGAATGGCTGAACAAATTGTGGTATATGATGGTGATAGAATACTATTATACTATAAGGAATAATGAACAAGATAATTTCAGAAAGGGCTGGAAAGACACATGAAGTGATACAGAACAAAACATGTAGAACTAGGAAAACTTTGTACACAGTAACTAAAATATCATGGGATGATCAAATATAATAGACTTTGCTTCAAATAGCACTACAGTGATACAGAACAATTCTGAGAGAATTCTGAAAAAGAATGCTAAACAT
Organism: Monodelphis domestica; assembly: GCF_027887165.1. Lineage (NCBI taxonomy): Eukaryota > Metazoa > Chordata > Mammalia > Didelphimorphia > Didelphidae > Monodelphis > Monodelphis domestica. The sequence continues at coordinate 190,439,879 of NC_077234.1, forward strand.
CTCTAGAGAAAGAACCTTTTCTATCTGTATAAATACAGATGAAAACATGGGATGTATCACTTATTTATTTGGGTATATGTTTGGGGGCTTTGGCTTTATAAGATCATACACTTACAAAAAGGAATAGTGTGGAAATATATTAGCATGATTAATATATGTATAACTCTGCACAAATTCCATACCAGCTCTATGATGGAGGAGGGAAGAAATGGGGGAGATAATTTGTATCATATAATTTTGGGAAACTTGTGTGGAAATTTTTCTTAAAATAAAAATATATCAATAAATATGTTCAAAACTGACTTCCAAGTAATCAAAGCTTGAAAAAAAATTCTTCCTAGGATGGGGCCAGCAATCAGGATAGCCCAAATTAGAAATGAAATGCATTAAAATTCCAAGGGCAGTCCATGTTGGGACTGGAATTGTGGCTACTGGATTTCTGTCCTGGGCAATGTAGAGAGATTGAGTTCAAATTTTTAAAAAATGCTACTGAAAGTTCAAAAAAGGATGGGGGTTGAGAAAAAGCTATTCAATTTGATAATTAAGAGATCACTGTTATGTTGGAGAAAGTACATTAAGCTGAATGATGATATCAGAAGCCATATTGCAAAGGTATTAAAAACAAGTGAGAAAGAAAGGAAATAGAGATATTTTGTACAGTTGACTTTTTCAGGGAATTTAGCTCAAAAGGGAAGATGTTATGTAGAATGGTCTTATTAGCAGTAGATCCACATTTTTAAAGATTGAAGAAGACATGACTGTAGGAAGCAGGGAAACAGCAAAAAAATAGGCATGAATAGATGAGAAATAAGTGATAGAATGAGAATGATAATTGGAGAAATTGCTGGGCAAATGGTGCATGTTGAGAGGTTTGACTTGGCAAGAAGAATCATGTCTTCCTGTGAGATGATGGTCAAGGAGGAGATAGCAACAAGACATCTTGTTGAATGGCCTTAATTTTTTCAATATGTTCCTCAGATGAGAGGGTGGTGGACAGATAAAATGGGAGTTTTGAGGATAAAAAGGCTTAGAATAGCCACTGGAGTAAGTGGGAAAGCAAATGGATTAGTGATATAGCAATCTACTAATCTTAGCTCTAATATTAGAGCCAGTCTGAAAGATCACACAGGTCTTTCAGTGACTGACCTAGAACTTAAATGACTGAATGTAAATTTCTTGGTCTTTTCTGTTTATTTTGATAGAGAGTTGTGCAATCCATCCAGATTTCACTTTCAGGATAGGCTTTTGTGTTGCTCATGCTGACAACGTACACACTATAACTATCAGTCACAGCCAGAGAAAAAGGTCAATTCAAGAGTACTGGCAATTTTTTGTCTTCAAGCTTTGATTCTTTGGAACGGAGTTTTGAGCACATTACTTTGGAAATCCATTAGTTGTGGAAGACAGAAGCGATAGAGGTGCATCATCATATTTTTATTCCAAAATGTAAATGTCCTAGGACAATGGATTCATCATACTTTTATTCTACTAATTCAGAATTTTGGATAATTCAGATAGAGCCATGCTGAAGTTGATCTTTTTTTAGCCTTGTGTGTATGTGTGTGTGTGTGTGTGTGTGTGTGTGTGTGTGTGTATTTTTATTGAGTATATGAGGAATATGAGTTTGGAACAGTAGAGTAGCTGTTAGGAGAAAATCTAAAATCTACTTAAGAGAACAAACATTTCTAGAAATGCCATCTTACTTTAAGACAGTAGAGTCTCTGAACAAAAATGGCTCTCTCTCTCTCTCTCTCTCTCTCTCTCTCTCTCTCTCTCTCTCTCTCTCTCTCTCTTTATTTTTGGTCTGGACCCATGATTATATTGGTATAGGGAACGTTCTATGAAGAATTTATCTTTCTAATATAGATAAGCTACAACCACTGAGGGAATATGTTTTACTTGACTGTGCATCTTTGTTAAAATAAATTTGTTCTTGTTTTCCATTTGGGGGGTCGAGTGGACCAGGAAAGAAAATGAGATTTGTTTTCAAATAGAGAGGTTGAGGGGTGCTAATGATTGGCAATGTTGCAAACACTTAGATGAGGTTGCTATACACTGAGTTATCCGTTTTACTTAAGGGTTTTCCTTTATGATGAGAGACCTCTGATGTATAGGAATAATCTATAAATGTTTGTAATATAAAAACAAAGCAAATCGACAAAATTAAAAACAATACAGATTAGTACCTACTATGCAACTTGGGCCATTAGAGAACTGTTTGGAACTCTCAGAGGGCAAATGGCTCACCAGTGACACTAGCTAACATTGACTAGGAATTGTACTTGGACTCACTTATCTCTATCAACTATACCAGGGTGCCATTGAAAATGCAAGCATAACCAATAAAGCAAATCATTTAGGCCCTTTTCTTCTTAACTCTTCCTCAGATAAGTTAGTTGTGTTACTTTCAGTGAGTTATTTCAAATAATTGGGTCTCAGTGATCTTATCTGCAACAAAAAAAGGTTCATCTAAATAGTTGCTCTCTCAGGTTCTTTACAACTCAAACACTGTATGACTTCAGATAGTTCCAAATAATGGATTTCATCTTATTTTTAAAGTGAATTTTCATTGGTATCTTTAAAAAAATCACCAACATTTCCCCCAGTACCCTTGCCCCCTTGCAGAAGGCCATCCAATGTAATAAGTAATGTTTTTAAAGGGAAAAAGATTTTTAAAAATTTGCATAGGTGAGCAATATATAAAAAAAAGTCTAGAAAATGTCTGCAATGTATCACATTCATGAACTTCCTACCTCTTAAGAAAGATGTTGGCTTGCAGTATAAAGATAAAAAAAAAACTTATCAAGAAGGTTCACATCTCAGTTTTAAAATTGCATAGAAACTAGCAGAAAGAGAAAGAAACTAGCAGTAAGGTGGTATGGTAGTTAGAGTGTTCACCCTAGGGACAGAAAAACTCATTTTCCCAAATTCAAATCAGCCCCAGATACTTCCTAGGCCAGTCACTTTATCCTATTTGCCTCACTTTCCACATCTGTAAAATGAACTGGAGAAGAAAATAATAAAACACTTCAGCATTTTTACTAAGAAAAACCCAAATGGCATTTTGAAGGATTGGACAAAAGTGAAAAAATGATTAAACAACAGCACAGAAATTTTTTCTATCTCTTCCTTGAAACTTTCCCCAACTACCTCCAAACCTAATCATCTGACCCTCTTTAAATTTCTCTCCAGTACTTCTTGACTAAGTTCTCATGATGCAATTGATATATATTGTTATTTCTCTCAAGTAAGAAGAAAGTAAAAGATATCAGCCAGAAAAAAAAAATGTATGATTAAGGGAAGGGAATTCCTTTTTATTAAGCATTTATTTTGTATCAAACTCTCTGCTAAGTATTTTTAAAAATATTATCCCATTTGGTCCCCACATAATGCTGGGAGGTGGGTTCTATTATTTTATAGCTGAAGAAACTGAGATAGATAGTGGTTAATTGACTTTTCCAGGGTAACATAGCTAGCAAATATTTGCACTTGTCTTCCAGACTCAGTACTTTGGGTTGGTACAGTAGGAAAAGTGCTAGATTTTTAGTCAGAGGACCTGGCTTCAAATCCCAGGGCTGACAATTGCTACATGATTTTGGTGAGTCACTTAAGTTCCCTGGGCTTCAAGTTCCTTATTTATAAAATGAAGGGATTGAATTAGATGGTCTTCATAATTTTATGAATTAGGTCCCATCCAGATGATCCAAATGTTATCTCCAAACCTCTCTTAAAATAAACTAAATCCTCTGTATTTTCCTTGACATATGTTGGTGTTACTTGCAATAGTAGATCATGATAGAATTGGGATAGAAGATAACATCTAATGTAAGTTCAGGGGGAAAAAAAGACAGACTGATTTGAGAACAGTGTTCAATTTTGAGTCAGAAGTCGAAGGTTTATTTGCTAGTCTTCCTGCCTACTGACTTTGAGCCTCAGTTTCCTCATATATAAGATGTGCAGTCTGTAGATAATCTGGAAGATCTTTCCCAGCTCTAACTCTGTGCTCTTATAACCCTATGGTCAAACAAGAATGGTAGCTAAGAGACAAGCAACTGGATTACTGAATTGTTAAGCCTCAGATATTAAATACTCTGGGAAAAGCATTTCCAGCTTGGATAGAAGTTTATTAGTAGGATTTACATAAGCATATGGACTTTAAAAGTCTTACAGGTTGAGAAGGAGTTAAGTTGGGATCTTCATTGTTACAGTCAGTATTCACACTAAGAAATTTATGGACTCACTACACTGCATGGTCAGCTACCTTTTGAAAGGCATGGACTAGCCTTTTACTCCTTGACTAAAGTTCCTTGCATAGGGCATGTACTTAATAAATGTATTCTAGTTTGATTAAATAAAAAATTATCTTGAATTTAATTTGTAAATACTCATCTAGGGCATTCTCAAAGCCTTGGTGCCGTTTTAAACCTTAATAGCTTATTAATTTAGTTCAAGCTAATAAAGCTTAAAATTGCAATCAGACTTTTGCAATACCCCTTTTATATGCACATTTCTCTTTGTCTGTAAAATGTTAAGTTCCTGGAGGAGAGGGATTGCTTCATTTTTGCCTGAATCCTTAGTGTTTAGTGAAGTTCATAGCAGACATTTAATAAATGCCTATTGATTTTTAAAATATTAATTAAATATCATTGGTAAGTTACCAAGCTAGCTACTTGAATTACAATAGAAACATAGAAAATGAACACTAGTTCATCTTCAGTGTCTCTAACTAGAATCATGCCCCAAATGCTAATAAAGCAAAATCAGTGTATTTTAACACCTTTAGACACATCTGCCTTGGATTCCACACATGGCCTGCCTCAGGCTTAATGCCAGAGGGATTGTAATTTACAAGCTGAGCCAAATGACTGTCAGGAAGTAGCTCTAGGCATGGCAAATGAATATACCTCAAAGGATATCTGAGATTTCATTGGTGTGAGTGCCCCCTTGACTCACACAGATGGTAGTCCTTCCATAATTAGTGGAGGTTTCATTAGATGCCATTGCCAAAACATTCACCTGCTATATCATAGATAAGCTTCTCCAACTTAGTGAGGCGATCATCTGTTTAGATGTTCATACTCAAAGCCTTTTTCAGCTTGGGAGAGCTTGCAAGTCGTTGCTTTCTGCTGGTGTAGCTTCAAATTACCCAAATTCACCTCTAAGTCATGATGAGATATAGTGGAGATTTGGTGGTAGGTGGAATTATTATAAGTAGGTGAAGTATGATAAATAATAAAATAACTTAAAAAATTCTCATTTGTTGACTTATGTGGAATAGATTTTGTGAACTTATTTGTGGGTGTGAGAGAGAGAGAGAGAGAGGAAGGGAGGTAGGGAGGGAGGGAGAGAGAGGGAGAGGAGAGAGAGAGAGAGAGAGAGAGAGAGAGAGAGAGAGAGAGAGAGAGAGAGAGAGAGAGAGAGAGAGAGAGAGAGAGAGAGAGAGAGAGAAAGAGAGAGAGAGAGAGAGAGAGAGAGAGAGAGAGAGAGAGAGAGAGAGAAAGAGGGAGAGGAAAAAGGCCTAGAGAAAGGGAGAGAGACAGGAGAAAGTGAGAGAGAGGCAAGAAAGGAAGAGGGAGAGGGAGAAAGCAAGAAGAGAAGGAGACAGACAGACAGAGAGAGACAGAGAGAGACAGAGAAAGAGATAGACCTGGATAAAAGGTTTTTTGAATAAGGAAGTCATATTTGAATATTTGAATAATGGAAGTCATTTAACTTTTTAGTGATCCAGGCAACTTCCCAAGACTGTAGATTTATAGGCAATTGTCACTCTGCTTTGGACTAAGGAGGTCTGACCCCAAGAATTCCACCTGACATTGAAATTTTAGGTCTGGGACAGTCAAAACAAACACAAAAACTTGATGGGACAAGGTGTTTATTTTTTTAGGGAATTAGACTTGTTTTCTCTGGCTAAACCTAGAAGGAAGAACTAGAAACAATAGACAAAAGTTAGAGAAGCAGATTTCGGTTAGATGTAGGGAAATCTTTCCTAAGAATTAGAATATAGTGGGATTTTACTAAATACTCCTTCTCCCTCTTCTTTCCATTGAAGGATTTAAAATGACTTGAGACCTGAGATAAGCAAGAAAAGGTCTGGATTGCTCAGATGTGGGATTAGGTCCTGTTCTTAGCCACAGAAGTCACAGACTTTTGGTGGTGAGAGACACCTATATAATTTCCATTTTGAATTTTTCTTCTGAGTGTCTGGGCAGGGAGGGAAGTGGGGCCCCACTTTCCTGACAACTGAGCTAGTTAGAGTAGTGAAAATTGAACCTGTTCCTGAAATGCTGTTTGGTTTCAAGCAGAGAACCTGAAAGCTATAAATCTATGGGAGATGGGAAGAAGTGAAAGGCAATGAGGCAAATTGGGATCTGAGAGGGCAAAGGAGCATGCTGTACCATGAAATGGTTATGGTGAGATTAAACAGAACCCCAAATTCAGAGCTTTCCCTGACTCTTATTGCCTTAAAATGTTTAATAAAGAAATCTACAGGCCTTGCCAAATCCTTTCTTTTTTTTTTTTAAGTTAGTCTTCTCTTTATCAGATTGGAGGGAGTTGAGAAAAAGAGGGAATTGATACAAACCAGTAAATCCTGAAGTTTGCTACCTAAAAGCATTTTTATACTTTTGTTTGGGTTTAATGTGAATTGTAGAATGTGGAACTAATGCTCTGTTGGTGGAGTAATGAATTGATTCAAACATTCTGGAAAGCAACTTGGAAGTGAGCTAAGAAAGTTACTGCATCCTTTGATCTGTCTTTGCTGGTAGATCTATACCCCAAAGATATAAATGATATAAAGAAAAGCCCCATATACACCAAAATATTTATAGCAGCCCCTTTTTATAGTAGCAATGACCTGGGGAAAAAGTGATGCTCATATATTGGAGAATGGCTAAATGAGGCATATATGTAGTGAAATATTATAGCACATTAAGAAATGAGTATGATGAATACAAAGAGGTATGGGAAGACTTATATGAACTTTTATAGATCAAAGTAAGTGGAACCAGAAAAATAATACTCACAGTGACTGCAGCAATATAAATAGAATGGATAGTAATAACAAAAGAAATCAAACAATGCTGTGAAATTAAGGTAGACTCCAAAGAAGAGATATGAGAATGTACTTTTCATGTTCTTTGCAGAAATGGGAGACTATGGCTATGGGACATTACATATAATATCATACATTTTATTGAGTTGTTTAGTTTTGATAAAACACTTTTCTTTTTCTCTTTATTCTTTGATATAAAAACTATCTCTTTGGAAAGAAAAGGAGTATAGAGGAAATTAGGGAATATCAGTGATATAAAATCAAAATGTACTTACAAAATTTGAAAAGAAAAATAACTTGTCAAGTCTTATGAATCGGGAGGGGGGATCATGAAGAAGGAAAGGAATATCCCAAACTGGAGTGGGGGTTAAACAGCAATAATAAGATGGACTTCATATTTTTAATATGTTTTGGCTAAATTCCAGGTCAAAACACTAGACTTCTATTAATCCTGAGGGACCAGCTGCTAACACATATGGATTCCAATGAAAAGAGGAGTATATTATCATAGGTAGTCTTAAAACCATCTGGTAGTAAAATAATATGCTATATCCCTCAGGCAATTAATCAATCAATCAATTAATTAGTTTCATTCTATAAAAAGCAGCATTTAGGAGAATGGTTTGAGAGCATCTAGCTCTAGCAACACCACTGTGCCCATCTCTATTACCTACCTTCCATGCTAAATGTCACAAGAACTGTCCCAAAATACAATAGACTGTGCCTGGAGGGAATGAAGCCCCTCTTTGGAGGACTTTAGATGATGCACTTACTAGAAATGTCAAAGAGGTGATTCCAACTCTTATACCGGTAGGATTAAATGCTCTCTGAATTAATTTCCAGCTACGATTCTATACCTGAATAAAATATTTAGGAGCTCCTCGCAAGAAATGTGATTGTGATACATTTTTTTTTTCCTTTTGCCATTTAATAACTAAGAAACAAAATGACCTTTCCTTCCTTAGAGTAACAATTGACTTGGAGAGAGAAAATAAGGACTGACTATAGGCTTGGTAAAAATCCCAAACAACACAAAATTGATTTTTGTCCAACTTGCAATTATAACTGTTTACAACCATCTAAACAATTGACCAACTTTTTAAAACCATATATGTATGGTGTATGTGTATAAGTACACAAACATACTCATATACACACATAAGAATAAGATATTTCTACACCTCAGTCTTTGACTAAAAAAGTAGTTACCTTTCTCAGCAAATCTTATTTCTTGAAAATTCAGCAGTTTGAATGTCAGTTTCTATAACTGTTATCAAGTATAAATAGGATCCTATATTCCCCATTTAAAAGACAGCAAAGATTTGGTCTCATTTGGAATTGTTATTATTCTTTTAGTTTTTCTTCCATGATATCTCAGCATACCTCCATTCTGGTACAATTGGATAAATGCTGCATTTGGTATTAAAGAAACTGGGTTCAAATCATAGTTTTTTCCACTGACTACCTGCATGACCTTGGTATTAAACTCTCGAGGGCTCATTTTCATAATCTACTTTAATTTAATTACAAGTTTAGATTGATAGTGTCCTTATTGAGAGGGTCTAATCCAAGTCATTCTGATCATTATTTCTATTGGCAGTTTTCTTATTTTTTAATCCTACAGAAATACGTGAGACCATAACACACATTTGTTCAGTTTTGTCTAACTCTTGGCGGCCCCATTAGCAAAGATACTGGGGTAGTTTGTTATTTCCTTCCCAGATGAAGAAACAAAGACAAACAGGTTTTGAGTTACTCAGGGTCATGGAGCTAGTCAGTTTCTGAGACCAGATTTGAATTCAGGAAAATGAGTCTTTGTGTCTTCAGGTCTAGTACTTTATCCACTGAGCCACCTAGCTGCCCCATAAGTATACATTTTTACCATTTAAGACCTCCATTTGAATCACACTATTATTGAGAATAATCTTAAATATCAATACTTAAACAAAAGGGGGCAATTTGGAATTATGCCTAAGGGGCCCTTTGATCCATCCATACTACTGCTGGGTTTGTGCCCCAAAGAGATAATAAGGAAAAAGACTTGTACAAGAATATTCATAACTGTGCTCTTTGTGGTGGCAAAAAATTGGAAAATGAGGGGATGCCCTTTGATTGGGGAATGGCTGAACAAATTGTGGTATAGGTTGGTGATGGAATACTATTGTGCTCAAAGGAATAATAAAGTGGAGGAATTCCATGGAGACTGGAATGACCTCCAGAGTGAGAGGAGCAGAACCAGGAGAACAGTGTACACAGAGACTGATACACTGTGGTACAAGAGACTGTAGTGGACTTCTCTAGTAGCTTCAATGCAATGATCCAGGACAATTCTGTGTGATTTATGAGAAAGAACACTATCCACATCCTGAGAAAGAACTGTGGGGGTAGAAATACAGAAGAAAAACAACTGCTTGATCACATGGGTTGATGGGGATATGATTGAGGATGTAGACTCTAAAAGATCACCCCAATGCAAATATCAATAATATGGAAATAGGTTTTGAGGGATGGCTATGGGAGGGGGATAGGAGGAGAGGATGGAAAGAACATGAATTTTGTAACCATGGAAAATTTTCTTAATTAACCAACTAAATTTATATATATATATATATATATATATATATATATATATATATATATATATATACCAAAGATGAACTTAAAACAAAAACTACTCTGAGTTCACTAAACTTAAACTTACTTTTCTTTCTAAACATTCCTAGGGAGGGGAATGGGTTAGGAGGTCTTATCAAGATTTTTAAATCCTTTATATAGCTTAAAATTTTTAAATATTTTTTTCTTATTCTTGCAGCCTCCTCTTCCTCTTTCTCCTCATCTTCTTCATTGCCATAGTTCAAATTTATCCAGCTTATTTTGTTTCACCAAACACTTTCATTACAATTTTGTAAGGTAGTTGGCACAAGCATCATTAAATTCAATTTTTGATGAAGAAATTGAGGATCAGAAAGGTAGGGCAACTCATCCATCATGATCATGCATCTATCAGAGGAGGGATATGAATCCACCTCTCCTGTTGCTTAACTTAGTTCTAATTCAATCCACCAAACTCCATTAGCTACTTAGTGAAAAAAGTAGAATTTGAAAACTGTGATTTAGAGGAAATATTGTTAAACTTGGGGTTCAGATTCTGCCCCTGACTCTTAGTAGCTGAGTGATCATGAGCTAGTATTTGATATCTCTGAGTCTGTTTCTTTATCTGTAATAAAGATCAAATGAGATGTGTATAAAGTACATTGCAAATGTTAAATCACTCTCTCTATATACACGTACATGTATATACATATATGTGTGTATATAATATATACTTTCATTATATATTGCATATATTATTAATAGTAGTATGATATATAGTATATGTCTAATATAGTAGTTTTATACTATATATGGTAGTAATTATACTATAGGAACCTATATACTATAATATGTATGGTCATGTATATATAATCATATATGCAAATATAACACATATATATCATACTTATAATACTCTATGTGTAGATTATGCTATATATTATATAATGTAGTATAGCAATATACTATTATATGTACATGTAATTATGTATACTATATAACACACAAATTATATTCTATCATATCATATATATTAGGTAGTATCATTTTTAGCTTCCACAATTTCCTGCCTTCTGACTCGTAGCTGAATATTCTTTTCCCTATATTGCACTGTTTCCTTCTTCCAAGTATAAATTCCCCTCCAAATGTCCCATGGTGATTTGCATAATATAATTTATTTTGAAATGGTATTTGGAGTCAATGATTGATCTTCTATATGTGATGTGAAAGACAGCAGGTGGACTAGGTTGACCCATGCTCAGTTACTGCATCTACCATTTCCAAGTCAGAAGGCTGAGGATGTTCTTTGTCTTCTGCCCTTTTCTCTTCCTAGATTATACATTGGGTTTATCAATACTTTATTCCACCGCGCCTAAATAATCATGTAGTTTCTTTCTTAAAATGTAGCAATTACTATGAAATAGTCGATTAAACTATAATTTGATTTTGGATTTAATGCGTAGCCCAGAGTATAATTCTTGTATAATGGGCTCCTTTCCTGGTCATATGCTTTCATTTACAAAGAACAGCTATGTAATATCTATGCCATCACACAAGTGCCTGTAATCACAATTGACAGATAAGCTGAAGTTCATCAAATGGGAAAATGATTTGCATGTTCCATTTTGGCAAAGAATTCTTGCCTCGAAGCAATGAGAGTGACATTAGGATAATGAGAGGGCTATTATCAAGAACAGACAAATTCTCTCCAGACCTTCCTAAATAATACCAGGTAGTAGAAAAATTCATCGCTGAGCAGTATACATTTTTCTTCTAACGAATCTAAAACAATATTGGGGAAGAAGATTATGAGTTTCCAATATACACCCAGTACTTGTACACATTACTTGATTTTCATCACATACATGCTTTTGCATGTAATTTTAAAATATTAAAATTGACCAAGAAAAGAAATTTGACCTACACGTTTTTTATCCTCACTGGACTGGCAAAAAATATACCATCGTCATCATTTAGTATCTTCAACAAGGGCAGATTGAACTGTGTAAAGAAAAGAACAAACCACAACATTTAAAAGGAATAATTGAGTGTTGCCATTAAAGATACTCAACCCCATGCAAGGAAGCCTGGTGAAGCTTTTTAACCATAATCACTCATCTTTGTGATGGGAGGCTTTGAATCTGATGGATCTGAAGAGGATGGTATCTCTAGATGTGGGGAAGCCAAAGGTCAGGTCAGATATTTAGGAATTTTGAATTGAGGATAATGTGAGAGAGAATCATTATCTTGGATACAGGTCCACACCTTACATGTTACATAAGAGAATAGATGTAGAGCTGGAGAAATCAGCACAGATTATCCTTTCATAGGATTTAAATTAATGTCCAATACTCCAAGTGTTATATTTTATAAACTTTATTAATGATCACATGAAGTAGAAGAAATAAAAAAGAAATAAAAGTAAAAACAAACAAACAAACAAACCTAATTATTTAACAAAATTAAGACCACGTGACCAAGCTCTCTTTTCCTGTTTAAAAGTCCCCTCCACCAAAGTCCTGACAGGAAGACAAGAGAGCGAGAGGCGGGGCTCCACGAAATTTATATCCTCCCTACCTCAGCACATAACCTGAGGAGAGTGGGGTGCTGGGAATTGTAGTTTTTAGGGCAACAGATTCTAATTACACACTTTCAAATCCCTTCCTCTTAAAGATGGGGAAACTGGGTCCTGGAGAGGTTCAGGAACTTGTTCAGGGTCACCTCGCTCATAATTACCTGAAGTGAACCTAGATCTCTTTGATTCCAAGGCCAGCACATAATCTATTCTGTGATGCCAGGCTGCCTCTCTCTGCTTTACAACAGCCCCATTTTATTGTTGTTGTTCAATCTTTTTTTTTTCAGTTGTGTCTGACTCCTCATGGCCCCATTTGGGGTTTTCTTGGCAAAGATCCTGGAATTTTTTGCCTTTACATTCTCCAGCTCATTTTCCAGCAGAGGCAAACAGGATTAAGTGATTTGCCCAGTATCACACAGTTAGGAATTGATTCGAGTCAGATTTTAACATGGGTATTCCTTAGTTCTGGCTATGTGTTCTATTCATTGTACCACACAACCACCATTTTATAGATGAGGAAAATGAGGCCTAAACAATCTTAGTGGCATGCCTATGGTTACATAAGTAATATTAGAATCTGCCTTGCCAGTCTACCCTGGAGGAGGGAAATGGGTTGTTCTTATGGTGAAGGTAAGGAATTACAGACAGGCAATCAGAGTACTGCAATGGTAATCCCATGAACTTCAAAGATGCTTCTTTTTAATACTAAGAAATGTCAGGTCCTAGGATTCCAAATTAAGTACATATTCCATGCCATCATGCTTCTCAGTATAAGAAAGGTATCTTTTCAAAGTCACCTGAATAGTAAATTCCTTGTTCTATCCTGACTGTTAAAAAATACCAATGGTTTTCCAAACCCCAGAAGAGAGACTCAATTAAAGAATTTCTGAATAGACAACTTTCCCTAAACTCTAGATACTTCAAGGGGAGAAATAAGAGCAAAATAATAGATAAGGAAAAGGAAGATAATAAATAGCAATGAGGAAAACAAGATTAAGTGCTTTCAAAAATACATTCATTTATTAATTCAAAAAACAATTATTTTGTGTATTTAATTAGCACACTAGGAGAGGTGCTTAAAGAAATAAAGGTAGATAAATCATTGCTGTTCCTGCCCTCAGGGAACTTATAATATAGTTAATTAAGAATGCACAATAATTGAGATTCAAGGCAATATAAAATATGTTCTGTAATCAATCTGTGTAAGACAGTGAGGGCATTAGTCATGGTAAGATGGGGTACTTGTTCAGTCATTTTTCAGTCAGGTTTGATTCTTCATGATCCCATTTGGGGTTTTCTTGGCAAAGATAGTAGCATGGTTTGCCCTTTCCTTCTCCAGCTCATTTTCCAGATCAAGAAACTGAGGCAAACAGGGTTAAATAATTTGCCCAGGATCATCCAGCTAATAAGTGTCTGAGTTCAGATTTGAACTCATGAAGATGAGACTCCAGGTCTGGCCTTCTACCCATGGCCCCCTAGCTGCCCTGGAGCGAGGGTAGGAATTAAAAAATGAAAAAATCATATTTTTCCTCAAGAAGTTTTGATCTAGCAACAGAACTCTCCCAAGTATCAAAGGAGGGAACAAATTTCTAGTACAGATGATGTCTGATTTTTTGTGGCTAGCTCACTCAACTAGTACTATTATTTTCTCACCTGCACCTGAGTTGTCCTAGTTAAGTTTAGATGAGAAGTGACCAGAATTCTATTCCCCCCCATGCTCTGAGAACTGATTTCAGCTACAAAATTTCACCCCAATTTTCCTAGACATAAATAAATACTGTTACCAGGGGTGTGCCAGAGCTAACTCATACCAGCTCAAGAGAACTGATTGTTAAATGTTTATTCACAGTATTTACACCTTGAAAATCAGTAAATGCAACATGTTAGGGCCTAATTCACTGTTTTGTTGATTATTAAGACTGAAGAAAGTGCTGGAGAAAGTGCTAATATTTCAGACTTTAAAATGTGTAGTAAAAACATATTTGTAATGCTTACTTTTTTAAAGTTAGTTGTTAAACATTTTCCAGCTCGCCACCCTCTGAAATCACCTTATTTGGAAAAAAAAAGTTATAAAAATTAATTGATTTCTCATGGCAAAGCTTTAAAAATATTGTTTTACTATTTTTTACTTCAAAACTTTTCCATTCATCTTGAAAGCAAAGGAGAGTACGGCGATATTTTAGTTATTCCTCAATGTCTTTCAGACAAAGGTTACTGTCCTGGTGAGTATCTCATCTCTGAATGGATACCACATCATGGATTCCTGTAGATACCTCTCTTTTTGAAAAAAAATCAATTTTATTTTCTTTTCAATTCTAAATTATCTCCCTCTCCACTTTGTCTCTACCACCCGCTAAGAAGACAAGAAAACTAAAATTCATTCCAAATATATATATATATATATGTATGCACATGCATGCACATATATATATATATATATATGTATATATATATATATAGTCATGAAAAAATAAATGTCTGCATTTGCTACATTGGAAAAGAATAAAGAAAAAGAAAGAGAAAAAATGCTTTGATTTCAAATCTGATTCTATCAGCTCTTTTTGGAAGTAAACAGCATATTTTATCATGAGTCATTTGTAATTGTGGTTGGTCATTGTGTTGATCAGAGTTACCTAAATCTTTTAAAGCTGGCTATTTTTAGAATATCACTATAATTGTATAAATTGTTTTTCTGTTTCTGCTCCCTTCACTTTGTGTTAGTTCATAAAAATTTTCCCATGTTTTCCTGAGATCATCTTCTTCATCACGTCTTATGGCACAAAAGTATTCCATCACATTCATATACTTAAACTTGTTCAGCTTTTCCTCAATCCCTTCACTTTCCAATTCTTTGCCATTACAAAAAGAGATACTCTAAATATGTTTGTACATATGGGTCCTTTTTCTCTGCCTCTTTCTTTGATGTCTGGGATACAAACTTATTTGCAGGATTCCTGATTCAAAGAGTATGAACAATGTAACAGCTCTTTGGACATAGTTCAAATTGCTTTCCTAAATAATTAGACAAGCTCACAGCTCTAGCAATGGTACTTTTTATTATTTTTATTATAATTATATATATTTATATATATATAATTAAATAATTATAATTATTATTATACCTGTTTTTCCCCAGCTCCTCCAGCATTTGCCATTTTCTTTTTTCTTCTTTTTTGTCAACATAGACACTCTGACAGGTTTGAGACTAGACTTCTTAAATTCCAACACATCAAAAGCTGAATTAATTTCTCATCTCATCTCCTCCCTGCCACCCCCATTGAAGCTTCACTTATTTATGACTTTCTTATTCCTGTAGAGAAATATCTCTATTCTTCCAATAACCCAGGTTCACACCTAAGTGTTATCCTCAACCTCTGGCTTTCTATCATCCTCCATATCTAAGGTCTTATCCAGTTATCTAGATTTTACCTTTATAATCAGACCTTCATCTTCATATAATTGTACAATTGCAGTAGCTTTCTGATTGGTTAGTCTTCTTGTTTTATGTTTCTCCTCATTTCAATGCCTCCTCTAATCAACTAATCAGATGTTAAACTGATCTCAAAATCCAGGTCTGACCATGTCTCTTCTTCATTTAATCAACTTCAATGATTCTCTTTCACCTTCATATTCCCATATAAAAAGTTCTGTTTGGCATTCAAAACCCTCTACATTTCTCTGCCCCTCTCCTTCCAGTCTTCTTACACCTTACTGTCTGTACCCTCCCCCAAACACCAGATTCCATTATTTGGTGATATTTATCTCCTTGCGGTTCCTCAAACAAGACCCTCCAATTCTTGTTTCCAGGAACTTTCAACTGAAGTAGCAGCATTTGATATGGATGAAATCTTTCATTTTGTCAGTGTTAGGAAGTCATAATAAAAGCATTGTTGGCAATTTTTTTTACCTACAACTATATTAAATAAAAATAGGGAAGATATTGCTAGTTTGTACATTTAAGAAAATCTAAAATTATCATTTGAAAAAACATTTCTTATCTTGGTAAGAAGTACTTGCTTAGTAACATTCAGGGCAATGTAACTGAAAGATAATTTGGAAGTCCTGATCTTTAGCAAGTAGTTTGATGCTGATTAGAACTCTCTGGAAAAAATATTTTCCTGAATTACAAAAAAAAAATACCCATTCCTGGAACCCTTTCCTCCTTTTCACTACCTCCTGGTTTCTTTGATTTTCTTCAAGTCTCAACTAAAACCCCATGCTTTTAAAAGAAGCTTTCTTTTCATACTTAATGTTAGTAGCTTCTCTGTTAATTATCTCTAATTGATCATGCTATAGTTTTTTGCATGTCCCCTATTAGACTGTCAGATTCTTTGAGAATGTGGACTTTTTTCCTTCTTTTTTTGTATCCTTATATTAGTGAAATGCATGGGACACAGTAGGTATTTGTAAATACTTGTTGATCAACTGATTACATCTGCTCAGACTTGGAGGATATTCTATAATATATAGTGATTATATATTCTGTTGGATTATTTTGCAATGGAAAAGAAAGTATAAAGATCTTACTAATTCAACCCAATATTAACAATAAAGTTACTAGTCATGAAATTATAATTGTCCTGGGAAAACCAAAGCAAATCAAGTATCCCATTTATGTGTAATCAATGCTCTAACACATTTTGATAAGCATCTTCACTGGCTCTAGAATAGTTCTTTATTATTAAAATGTTAGCACCTATTATAGAAGTTATAAGGAGGTCATTTTCAAAATTCAGTATTTTTAAGCAATAATTTTTGAACCATCAACATGACTATTTTTGATGTTTTTTTTTTAATTTACATCAGGTTTTGTTTGCCCATGTGGTATTCTTTTCTGTTTCTGGTCTTTTCTCATAGCTTAAACAGTCATATTTACTCAAGTTCCTAAAGAGAGACATGGTTTTATGTTCATCTTTGTGTTTCCAGCCTAGCAAAAGATTTGGTACTGACTGGTGTTTAATACAGGTTTGTTGACTGATTAGATCTGTGTAGACCCTACCTTATATGTGTTATGTTTTAAAAATACATTTGAAGTAAAATTCATTTTCTATAAATATGATATTATAAATCCTATTCAGGTATTTGGGCTGGTCTACAAAATCCATTTAAGTCACAGCATGTCTGCAATGTTACTAGTAGTAGTCCTTCATGAACATTGAGTTCTTCTCACCTAAGTGTTGTCTGATTATTGAATTCTATAAACTTTTTGAAAAATGATCCCCTTCCTTATGCTTGAATACAATTTTTCTGAGTCATCTAATACAATATATAATTATTTCTATAGCAGTAACAGTTTTTTTCTTTTTTTGCCAAAATTCCTTTCAGTTAATCAAAACATTTTTTAAAGTGAAATTTCCTCATTCAAAGGTTCAGAAACAGGTCTGTTTCTGGTAGAGTGGTTGTTTGCCAATTGATCCTGTAAGAAACTTTTTAGATCTTCTAATTGGGCTTGCATTTTATCCTCAATTTTTCCTATTTTATCTTCCATATTTCCCATTTTATTCTCAATATTTCCTATTTTATTCTCAATATTTCCTATTTTATCCTCAAGTTTTTCTATTTTATTCTCAATATTTCCTATTTTATCCTCAATTTTTTCTATTGTATCCTCAATTTTTTCTATTTTATCCTTAATATTTTCTATTTTATCCTCAATATTTTCTATTTTATCCTCATTTTTTTCTATTTTATCCTCAACATTTTCTATTTTATCCTCAATATTTTCTATTTTATCCTCATTTTGTTTTATTTTATCCTCATTTTGTTTTATTTTATCCTCAATATTTTTTATTTTTTCATCTCTAAATATAGTATTGAGGAGTACAAAAATGACAGTACCTATTAATATAAAAATTTGGAGGTATCCTTCATTCCTCAATGCCCCTACTTCAGCTGCCGTATAATTGTCAAAGAATGTAGTACTCATTTTTATATATATATTTTGTAATTTCACAAAACACGTGGGGAGCAGGGCAAAGCAACAAACTTTCCACAGGGTTTTTTTTTTTTCTAATCCAGGAAGTTGTTCCTTAAGGGAAAGGATATTTAGAAACAGTTCTTCCAGCCAGGACTTTAGAGTCCTGTTGCTGAGATTTAAAACAGCTGTTTTCTGTCTATCAGAGTCACACAGCTGGGAAGTATCTGAGGTCCGATTTGAACCCAGGACCTTCTGTCTCTAGGCCTGGCTCTCAATCCGCTGAGCTACCCAGCTGTCCCTTAAGATTAAAGGGAAGAAAAAGAAAAAAAAACTGCTGATTCCAATTTAACTTAAGGAGAAAAGAGAAAAAGTTTTTTATACTCACGTGTTCTAGCAGCTGTGTCTTTAAGCCAAGTTTTTTGTTAAAAAGAAAAAGGACTAAGTGGTGAGACGGTATAGTAAAAAGGCAAGGAATTTCAAAAGTTTTATTGAGAGGATTCTTTAGACTTCCGTGTGGTCAGCCACAATGTAACAAGGGAATCACTTTAAAAGACTGATATATATTAATTTAAGGTCGCCAAGGAATCAGCTATGTAATTCCTAAATAAAAAACTCAAGTCAGCCGTCAGCCTTTATTGGAGTTTAATTACAATAGGAGTAAGAAAGGAATTAGAGAGAGAGAGAAAAAAAAAGGGAGAGAAGGGAATAGGGCTTAAATACCCCTTCTGTTTAGGCTGGGCCAAAAGGCCCAAGCCCTTAGATAGCTGGGGCAAAGAAAAGAGATCAGTCCCTATTACTCACGTGTCCAAAATGGAGAAACAGTCTCAGAGGCCCCCACCTTCAGCTTCCTTCAGAGCAAACCTTCTCAGAGCCCAGGAACCACACCGACCAAAACCTCAACCCCCCTCGAGTCTTCAGCCCCCTATCTTTAAGGAAACCCTCCAAGTTGCCTCCCCTCAGTCCTCACATCTACCAATCACTCTTCATCAATTTCCCTGTCAATGGAGGCTCTCGCTTAACCCAGGACCGCCCAGAGGTTTCTGGCTTTTGCACATGTCTGTTGAAGGTTATATTTTCAAATGATTAAATCTTTACTCCTTTGCTACAGCCCTTTCTAAATCCTGTTAACTTGAGTATGGTAGAGATTGGAATAATTAAATTTTGATCTAGGCTGCAGCCCTTACTCAATCCTATTAGGACTGAATAGGGTGGAGATTTATTCCAAGTATCTCCATTGTATCAAATCTAAAATCAATCAAGACTCAAAGAAATTCCTGTTCTATGCTTAAGCATAGGTCAAAGTCCTTTCCATTGTTCAGCAAAGGGTTTCTGTCCTAAAGTAATCTTAAGAAGGGAAGAGAAGGAACCTCCCATGCCAATGGGGTTCCCATTCCAATAGACTATCAGTAAGAAATTTTCCAAGTATGAAATATCCCAATGGTGAAATTTCCAACATTTATAAGTCTAAGGAAATTTGAGGTTTACAAGTGCCTACTATGTGTCATACACTGTGCTAGGCACTGGAAATTTAAAAAGAAGCAAAAGATAGTCCCTGACCTCAAGGAACTTACAATCTAAATGGGGGAAACAATGTGCAAACAAATATGCATATATATAATTTATATGTATTATATATGGAGAGAGAGAGAAAGGGAGGAAGAGAGAGAGAGAGAGAGAGAGAGAGAGAGAGAGAGAGAGAGAGAGAGAGAGAGAGAGAGAGAGAGAGAGAGAGAGAGAGAAGGGGGGTCGGTGAGTGGGAGAGAGAGAGAGGGAGGATAAGAAGAAAAAGAGGGAAAGCCCTGGAGTTAAGACAGTTTGGGTAAGACTTCCTGTAGAAGGAGTTGTATATCAGGCATATAGTTTTCTGGTGTATTTCATAGAACTTTAGATGCTAGGCACATATTCTCTTTTTAGCAGGGATGGATGCTATGACATTTAGCTGACAAAAACTGGAAATTCATCTCATTAGTCATATCTTCCAGCATCACCTTGGGTTTAATTTCAGGCTCATCCATCACTCAATGTTTTTGTCTCTTCTTGATTTTTGGCATGTCCATCTGATAGCATCTTATAAATTCATGCTACTAGGCAGCTACTCCCTAAGTGCTTGCCATCACAACCTCCCTCATTCTCTCAGCATACTGGGAGAATGGCATCTTATAATTACAAATCCTTGATGACTTCGTATATTTTGGCTTTCCTTTTGTTTTCTTTTTAAATTCTTTCATCTCACAGTCAACTAATTTACTTCTTCAATGTAAGAAAGTATGAGTTTAGTCACAAGAAAGTATTAGAACTGAGATTTAGGCAATGGCAAGGTGAACCAGTTCAGGGATGCCTAAATAGATGGACAGAGTCCGATTAGCATGCGATGCAAGGAGATCTGTGTATTAGGTCACAGGATCATAGCTGTAAGGGACATTGGGAGCCATCATATTTTCTTTATCATTTTACAGATGAGGAAAGAGTGGCCAGAAGAGGTAGGTTGATCATAAGCTTTGAAGAAGGATTAACAGGTCAGTGGCAGAAAGAAGACAAATCCACACACTCAGGAGGTTGTCACCAAGAATAAGGGGAGATTAAACATTTCTTGATTTCTTCAATAAACATTTCTTGATTATTAAATGCTAGAGTCTATGCTAGGTGCCAAAGAATCAGAGATGAATATAAAATCTCTTCTCAAGGAGCTTTAAGCTGGTGGGTCTCCTTGAAGGCATTTGATCATAAGATCTGGGCTTCATAAAGAGAAATCTAGTCCCTGAGAGGATCTAGAGAAACTGTTGTTGTTTGTTGTTCAGACATTCAATGTTGTTCAACGCTTCATGACCCCATGGACCAAAGCTATTAATGGGGTTTTCTTTGCAAGGATACTAGAGTGAATTGCCATTTCCTTCTCCAGTGGATCAGGTGGATCCTTTTTTTCAGGCAATCAGAAGTTAAATGATTTGCCCTGGATCACACAGCTAGAAAGTATCTGAGGCTTGATTGGAATTCATATCTTTCTGACTCCAGATCCAGCATTCTAGCCACTGAAACATTTAGCTACTTCCTAGGCATATAGAGTTTATTTATTTATTCTTTTAAATTAAAAAAATATTTAGTTAATTATTTCAGAATATTTTCCATGGTTACATGATTTATGTTCTTTCCCTCTCCTCTTGCCTCCTCTCCCTGTACATACAGAGTTTAAGTGACTTGCCCAAGGTCATATAGATAGGAAATGTCCAAGACCAGATTTGAACTCAGATCTTTCTGACTCCTGGTCCAGTGCTCTTGACCATAGATATCTCCTTAGAGGAATAATGTGGTTCTATTGATACTTCTTTTCCAGAGGTATTGAGATATTTGGGTTCAAATGGCAACTCTATTATTTTTTCCTGTGTGAATTTGGAGATATTAATTAACAACCTTTCACCACATATGAAATGAAGGGGGTGGATTATATGATGTTGATAGTTTCCAAACCTTCCCAACCCCTCTTAATTCTAGTGTCTTCCCTCTATTAATCATTTCCTAGTTATCCTGTATACAGCTTGCTTTGTATATTTTTGTTGCAAGTTATCTCCCTTGTTCAAATATAAGCTACATGAGGGCAAGTATTGCTTTTTTACCTCTTTTTAAAATGTATTCCCAGCTTAGCACTGGATCCGGCACATAGTAAAAACAATAAATATTGATTGATTGATTGATTGTTTAAGGGTTGGGTTGATTGATTTGCTCAATGTAGCCATTCCACCCCCATTTAAAATAAGTGATAATATGTCCAATTAATCAGAATCATCGGTTTCAGCCTAAGTATAAAAATTACTGAATGAAGTGAAATGATTTTAGATTGGGAGCCTATTCCACTTAGGGCAGGTAGGTGTGGCAATGGATAAAGCACAAAGCCTGAATTCAGAAAGATTCATATTTCTGAGTTCAAATCTGGCCTTAGACGCTGTGCGTCTCTAGAAAAGTCACCCATGTAAACCCAGTGGAATTGTGCATTGGCTATGGGGAAGGAAGCAGGGGAGGAAAAGAACATAAATCATGTAAACATGGAAAAATATTCTAAATTCATTAATTACATAAAAATGTTCAATTAAAAAAGTCACCCTGTTTGCCTTAGTTTCCTCATTTGTAAAATGAGCCGGAGAAGAAAATGGCAAACCACTCTAATACCTTTGCCAAGAAAACCTCACATGGGGTCAGAAAGAGTCAGACACACTTGAAAAAACTACAAATATTCCTTCCATTTGGCCGAAGGATTTCCACACATCCTATGGGTCCCGTATAGAAGAATCCTGTTAACTAGAATTAGAGTATCTCGTAAACCCAAGAGAAGAAACTGGTTTGGGGAGAGGAATGGGAGGAAAGAAGGAGGGGGTTAGTGGGTGAGAGCATTTGCCCAGGCTCATATTATTAGTTCATGGCAGAGCCAAGACTCAGATCTAGCTCTCCTGACTCTTGGTCTAGTGCCTTATACCACATTGTCTTTTGATCTGAGTTTTTTCCTCCCCCTCCACTTCCTTTAATCTCTCACAGTTTAGATTTATTGTGTCTCCCTTTATTCCTTTAACAAAAAGTCAGGGATATCAAATCTCTGGAAGCTCGTTTTGTATTCCTAGCACACACTTTGATCTTTTCATTCCCTATGCACTGTATTTAGAGCGATAAGTAAACAGGTTGTCACACTTTGTCTCACCCATCTCAGATAGAAGTCAGAGATCAAATAAGCCAGGGATTTGGGAACTAAAACAGACAGCCTGTCTCAGACATATACTGATAGGCTCAGTAAACATGTCAGTCTACATGAATTTATTGAGCACCCATGGGGAGTATAACTAAGTACTATATACTCAGAGCTGAGTACCATGCACCAAGAGTCAGGAAACATACGGGTAAAGTAGTTGTGATCTCTATCATCAAGGAACCAACTATTTATTAAAAAATATATTTCGTCAGCCGAAAAAAAACCCACATATGGTAAAGACTTTCATGATATCAAATTTCTACTAAGTAATGATATTTTAAAATGATCTAGAATAGAGAGAAAAATAAAGCAAGACTTCTGCTTTCCATCTAAGTATATTGCCTTCTTCTGACCTTGCCCTGTGCACTAATGTCTCTCTAGACAGTTAGCTTAGTTGGTCTGAGAACAGTGTTAATAAGGTCAAGCTCAGAGGTTAGCCATGCTTGGCTCCCTGGCTACAGAACTCACTTCAACTCTATTTCACAAATGTCTGACCTCCGTTACAGGGAGAACTGAAAAAGAAAGACTATTTGGATCAGCACAAATTTATCAGAACTACTAAGAAAAAAGCCCCAACAACTCACAATTCAAAGCACATGCCCTTTTGATCTTGGGTCAATAGTGTCATTTTTGTCTATAAAGCACATATTAGTATGTCAGATTGATGAAACCACTGAAGATAATATATTAGGAATATCCCTAGTTAAGTGAGGAGCAAGATTATTTAGATCTGGACAGCACTTATCTATATGACTGAATGCATGAATTAATAAAGCATTTATTAAGCACTTACTGTATGCAAAGCACTGCGTTGAGGACTGGGGGTTAGTAATAGAAAAGTAAAAGAGTCTTGACTTCAAGGTGTTCACATTCTAATTGGGAAGACATTATATGTGGAAGGTTTCAATAGCAAGTCACAAGAAAGGGAACTCTGGTCCTTTGGGTACAGCTGCAAAGCAGATGGAAATACCTTTTCTTTGCTCTCATTGCCATTTGTATAATGATTATCTATTTCTAAGGGAAATTAGGGGGCACAGTAGATGGTACCTAACCTAAAGTTAGGAAGACTCTTCTTCCTGAGTTCAAATTGGTTTCAGACACTTACTAGCTGTGTGATCATGGGCAAGTCAATTCACCCAGTTTGCCTCAGTGTACTCACTTGTAAAATAAGCTGGGGAAGGGAATAGAGAATCACGCCAGAATCTTTGCCAAGAAAAACCCAATCCAGCTTACCAAGAGTTGGGCATGACTAAAAATGATGGAACACCAAGAAATTGTTTCTAATGTTGAACCATTGGGTGGTGCCAAAAGATTGGGAGGCCAAGCACTTTCTTTTCTGCATCTCACATGGAGTTCTGAGTTTCATCTCAAGGAGGTATACTTTCCAGGATTGTGACTAGGAGTACTGGGCTGGAAGCTTTACTCTTCCAGAGGATCTTGGGTTCAGAATCTGGGACTTTCTCCATTTCATACCTTGTTGAAAAATAATGGCTGACCCATCTAATTATCATCCCAGTAACTCAGGACTTCTTACTCACTTGAATGTCTTCTCTGCTAAGCCATTTAAAAGAGATTTGGCCTTAATATCTGGGATTTCCTCTTTTCTTTCTTTTTTCTTGATCATAACTCAATGAAGATATACTAAATGAGATATTAGGGATTTTTAAGCAACAGACTTAGTGGAAATGTAGAAAACCAGAGAGATTAATATGTGGAAAAGAAAAAGAAGAAAGGTTAATTGAAGACCAAAGAAGTTGGCCTTAAAAGTTGGGAGAGTATATAATTGAGAGGTTTTTGTATGAATTGTTCCTTGATCAATTTCACAAATATCTCCATTTTTATAAGTATCCAACTTTAGTTCCTTATTGGTGAGAGTAGTGCTAAAATTTGAAGGTTATAATTTGTCAAAAAGATGTCATCACTGTCAGGTTCCAACAAAATGGAAAGGCTTTGAGAGGGGTAAGAATAGCATCCTGTTGTCCAAAGGCCTGAATCACAAAGTTTAGAAAGTCTTATTATCAGGTTGGGTACAGGTGATGAGTTTTGTAGCTAAAACAATTGCTGATGGCCATTGATTAAGTTATAGAAGCAATGTGATCTAGAATGAGAGAAAGCCCACTCTGATTACATTATAGATCCTTCAGTATTAAAGTATTATATCAAGATTGATCCTTATACTAATGTCCCACTTGGATGCCTTAACAAAGCATAAAATTGATCTTAACAAAGCATTAAAAAGCTCCTCAAAGAATAAAGTAGAAAATGGCTGGCTATCATGAATCTTGCCAAACTTAAAAATTTATGAGTTTGGACCAAATAACTGATTGTTTGTATACCCTATCTGAGCACACTCTTAGTTATGATTGTAGAGGTTCATCACTAGAAGCTTAATTACCTTATAATCATAGCTTTAGTACTATAAGGAATCTTGGAGGTTATTGAATTTTAGATCTTCATTTGAGGCTCAGAGGAGTCAATTGACTTGACCAAGGTCACAAGACCAACTTTCTGAAGCAGGATTTGAATTTAGGTCTTTCTGACTCAAAGTCTACCACTCTATCCACTACAACACTCTGCTACTAAGTAATTAATATTTTTTCACTATGACAATTCATGAAGACTTGTTACTAAGGGATCATTTACTAGGGACCATTTCAACATCAAACAAATAGATTTTTTGAAATGTTAAAGTACCAATCTTAATATTATAATTAAATCAATTTATTGAGTACTTTATCTCTTTAGAACCAGGGAGGAACTTAGACATCGTATAATACAATCCATTCATTTAATAGATGAGGAAACTGAAGCTCATATAGATGAAGTGACCCCTCTAATGTCACACAAGTTTGAAAGTGACTGAACTAGAGAGTATTAAGTACTGTAGGGCATATAAAGTGACCAAAGACCAAGGCTCTATTCACCAGGAGAATACTTCCTGAGTCCAGTAAGTCATTATATGCTGAAAGATAACAAGAATTATATTTCTATAAGCTATTCTAAGAATATCTTAGTTCTTTTTTCCCTTAGATATTCAACTCTTTCCAATTTAGAGTTAAACTGAGCCCAGGGAAATAACATACAGTGATTCAGAGCTCCTGATGAGACCATTGTTTATTTTTTATTTGTTTGTTTATTCTTGGTATTCTGTTCCTTTTGCAGGGGAAGAAGGGTGCAGATACAAAAGGATCCCCAGGAAAGCAAGAGGGAGGCACCTGGTAAAACTAGTGCTTTTAGAGGCTTTGCTTTCAGGGCTCTGCAGGTGATAAAGCAAAGCAAAGTAATTTGGTTTTGCAAATGCTGCAAGTCTTTTGGCAATGAAATAAAAATAAATATATGAATCTTTGTCCTCTCTTTTGCAAATTAAAAAATATAAACCAAGGCAGTATTTGAATAATATTCACCAATAACCTGGTTTGCAGGATGCTCCAATAACACCTTCTTTAAAAAGATCAACAAAAGTATAAATCAGTAATGATAATGTAAAAAATTAAACTAACTAGTTCAGGACTAACAGAGTAAATCACTTAATGGACATTAAGTCCTAATTGTAGAAATAATAACTATTAGTCATCCTTGAGATGCCATTAAGGACAGAGTTGCCTTTTATTCCTTGGGAAGGATAGGGGATGAGAATATCAATATGAAGGTTGCTTCTAAAGAAACCTCTTTGGGTTTCAAGTGTGGGAAGGTCTATTGTAAAAACACAGAGAGGTACAGGATATCATTTCTTCTAAAACTGAAAAAAAAACCCAAAAGATTTCTGTTGTACAATATTGAAGTTTCAGAGGCATATATAATGCAATAGAATCACCAGGAAAAGTTTTGCAAAGGCATTAACTCACTTGCCTTGCACATATGGCAAGCCATATTTTGGATTATTGAATGTTTGTATTTACCTTTAGGGCAGGTGGCAGGGAGTTTCAAACAAGTCCATCTGCCAAATCTTCAATACAGAGGAAGTGGCCAGATGTAACCATGGGACATCACTGCAGGAGTAGTTCTACCTAAGGAATCTGAGTCATGAACATGCACGAATTCATTTTGCCAAAATATGTTTCTAAATCCTTGATTCTTTGCTTAAAAGAAAAAAAAATCTTAAAAAGAACATGTCCACAAGGAGTCACTAGGGGAATACACCTGGGCATGAAGATTTCTTAAAAGGAGATACATTTTATCCCTAAATCTGAAGCTGGATATTCTGTTTTACACTTTAAGGGGAAAATTAATTATAGAATTATAGAGTAATAGATGGAATAGTTTACTAGTCCAAATGCTTCACTTTTCAGATGAAGAAATTATAGTTCATAGAAAAGAAATGATATGCTCAAAGTCAACCAGCTAGTTAGAGCAAGGATGGTTAGCCTGGAAAGAGCAGAGGAACTCCAGAAAACTGAGATGAGAATAAGAATGAATTCAGCTATGTGTCAAGACCCAGAAATTACTGATGAATATCAACTTATTATCTTTCTACAGAGAGGTGGGGAAAGCTACTTTTTGCATTAAGGTTTTGTCATCAATAGGATACAGAATTCCAAGGTGCTGAGGGCAGCTCAAAGAATGAGAAAAATCAGGAAAAGCCTTAGAAAGATGAGAGATTTATGTAAATAAAGCCTTGCTTCCACAGGAGAAAGTCCCTCCCCCTCAAAGGCTACAGGCTTGTATTTAAAAGGGTATTTACCATAGGAGTTATTGACAAGAGCTTCCAACAAGGACAGCCAGAGATAGAACTGATACATAGAAATAAGTAAGACATAATTTTATATATACATATATCCTTTTGTCAAATTATTCCTTCTCTAATGGGTAGGGAGTTTCCTGAATATTTTAATTAACAAATACATTAATTGATTAATTTTTTAAAAGATAGGAGTTGGGGAGCTAACTTTTGGTAAGTCTAGAAGGTATTATGAATTTTTAGCCTCTTTATTCATTCATCTATTTATTTAGTTTATTTGCGTATCCATCTATATATCTATGTATGTATCTGTGAATGTATCTATGAATCTATCTCTCCATCTCTCTACCATCTCTCTATCCATCCATCCATACACTCTTTGTTATCTGTCTCTCTCTCTCTCTCTCTCTATCTATCTATCTATCTATCTATCTATCTATCTATCTATCTATCTATCTATCTACCTATCTGTTTGATTCTGTTATTTCATCAGAGCTGTAAGCATCTTGTTCCCAATCTTTTACTTAGAATTAGAGTTACAAGTTAAGAAAGTATTAAGAAGTTAAGAGACTTGCCCAGGGACATGTAGCAAGAATATATTTGAAGTGGAACTTGAACTCAGCTTCAAATGAATTCATAGCAGGTCCTGTAACCACTATTTTTTCAGTAATATCTAAAGCACAATGTTGTATATTTTATACTGGCAATAGGTAACAGCTTTAAGTGTGCAAAAGAAGAGATAATACTCTTTAGAATTTAAGATAAAAGGCCTGGGAAAATTCTTTTCTACTCTTCTTGTTGTCAGAGAAGAAACATTAAGTATTCTTTAAAAGAAAAGAACAAATGTTCAAAGGAAAAACCAAAGAAACTGAAGAGAAAACTTTTTTCAGGAAACTGGAGAACAGAAGGTTTTACTCAGATAAGGCAGGACAGAAAAAGAAGCCCTAAAAATCTGAAGCAATATAATAAATGAGATTCTTCTAGTAGAGGAGGAGCTGAACCTTCTGAAAAGGAAGCAACTTTTCATGTTCCATGCAATGACAATGTCTATAAAGAGGAGCCATTAAAAGAGAGTTCATCCTGTGACAGAAGCGAAGACAAATCAGAGTGGTTGTTGATTCCTGACTGATGAGTTCTTAGGCAGCCATATCAATCAACAAATCAACTATAAACCATTTACTAAGTACCAGGTTCTATACTAAATGTTGGGGATTCAGAAAGAGGCAAAAGACAATCTCTGGCTTCTAGAATCTCACAGTCTAATGAATTAGTCCACAAACAAGTATACAGGAACAATAAAGGTCTATACTACCTTTTATAGAATGTATCTACAGAAGGATGGAGAGCCTCTATAAATAAATCGAAATTAGTGATTATTGCCCACTTTTGGTAATTCATGGAGGAAAAATGATACTTGCAGAAGATGTCTAGGATAGATGATTCAGGATTATAAAAACCTAGGCAATAAGATGCTTCAGTAAACAAAAAAAATTGGAAAGTGAAGAGCTTGTTAAGGAGATGATGACTATAAAGTGAATTCTAGACTGTACCTTAAAATTAAGTTTTGCAAAAAAAAAAAAAGATGATTGTTCTATAGTTTTGATTCATCTCATAAAGGCCAAATAAATCTAGTCTGGCATCAGATGAATCTTATCAAAAGAATAAGAAAATGTAGTGGAAGAGAGAAAATAGATCACATATATCTGACAAGCCAGATAACTCAGCAGCAGGTAGAACATAAGAAGAATATCTATAGAGAAAACCAGAAATTCATAGAAGATCATGCTAAGAAAATTTCTAACAATAAAACTCATGAATTCAGATGTCAATATTCAATTGTGGAAAGTATAAATAATAAATTCAAATAGAACTCTTAATTAAAATCATAAACTTAAACACCAAGATATTTTATAATCTTGATGAGATACTACCTGTGATTGGGGAAAATAACTTGAATATGAGAGTCTATGAAATATGAAATTATATTTAAAAGATGTATCAGAGGATTATCAGAGGAATTCACAAATCCAAAACTGGAGGGGGAATAGCAGGGAACAATTGAGTGGGGATCAAAGAAGGGAGAAACAGAAGAAATATTGTGGTAATAATATATTAGATATCATCTGTAGGAGAATTATAGAATCATAGGGTTTTAGAATTAAAAGGGACTTTGGAGATTACTCTGGGTCCATGAGTTTGCCTTGTTTTTCTTTTTATAATTTTGATAATACTATTTAAATAAAGTTTTCCATTATAATGCTATCCAATCTATTTTATACTTTTAAATACATTATTCAGAGAAGAAGGTCATTGGTTTCATAAAGTTACCAAAGGGGTTCATGGCACACAGAAAAATTAAGAACATCTAATCCTACTGTGACATTTTGTTGTTGTTGAGTTATGTTCAATTTACTATGACCCTATATGGATGAATCAAAGGGCAGGCAGTCTTTTAGTGCCCTTTGGGCATAGTTCCAAATTTCCTTCCAGAATGGTTGGATCAATTCACAACTCCACCAGCAGCGCATTAGCATTGCAATTTTGCCACATTTCCTCCGACATTTATTATTTTCCTTTACTGTCATATTGGCCAATTTGCTAGGTGTGAGGTGGTACCTCAGAGTTGTTTTGATTTGCATTTCTTTAATTATGAAAGGTTTAGAACACTTTTCATGTGTTTATTTTGTCAGTTGAGGAATGACTTGATTTTTTTTTTTGTAAAATTGAGTTAGCTCCTTATAAATATGAGAAATTAGACCTTTGTTAGAGGTTTTTGTTATAAAATTTCCACAATTTGTTGCTTTCTTTATAATTTTGGTTACATTGGTTTTGTTTGTACGAACCTTTTTAATTTAATGTAATCAAAATTATTCATTTTACACTTTGTAATGTTTTCTATCTCTTGCTTGGTTTAAAATGTTTTCCTTTCCCATAGATCTGACAGATATCCTATTCTATATTCAACTAATTTACTTACAATTTCCCTCATTAAATTTAAGTCATTTACCCATTCTGAATTTATCTTGGTATAGGGTATGAGGTATTGATCTAAATCTAATCTCTCCCAAATTGTTTTACAATTTTCTTAGCAGTCTTTGTTAAGTAGTGGGTTCTTGGCCCAAAAGTTTGGATCTTTGAGTTTATTGAAGACTATCTTGCTGAGGTCATTTACTCCAAGTCTATTCCAATGATCCACCCTTCTATCTCTTAGCCAGTCCCATGTTGTTTTGATGATCACCACTTTATAATAAAGTTTAAGATCTAATACTGCTAGGCCTTTATCCTTCACATTTTTTCATTAGTTCCCTTGATATTCTTGATCTTTTATTCTTCCAAATGAACATTGTTATAATTTTTGTAGTGTTTTCAATAGGAATAGGTATTGTATTTTGTCAAAGGCTTTTTCTGCATCTATTGAGATAATTGTGATTTCTGTTGGTTATTGATATAGTCAATTAGGTAAATGTTTTTTTCTGATATTTAACCATTCTTGCACTCTTGGTATAAATCCCACTTGTCCATAGTGTATAATCCTTGTGATAATTTGCTGTAGCATTTTTGCTAGTATTTTATTTAAGATTTTTGCATATATAAATATAGATAAATATAGATTAGAGATTGGTCTGTAGTTTTCTTTCTCTGTTTTTGGTCTGTCTAGTCTTGGAGAAATTTGGTAAAACTTTTTCTTTGCTTATTTTGTCAAAAAGTTTGAATAGTATTGTCATTAGTTGATCTTTAAATGTTTGATACAGAGGCAGAGTCAAGATGGTGGCTTAGAGACAGCAAGAGTTTAGACCTCTGCAAACCCTTCCTCACCAATCAAAACCACAATGCTTCAAGGGGACTGAAAACCAAATCTAAGGACAGGACAGAGATAGGAAACCCTCCTCTTGGACCCAACATAAAAGGTACACCTCCCCAAAGCCTGAATTCTAGAACATGTGGATTTAAGGGGAACAAAGAAGGCAGGTCCAAAGACCCTTCCTCACCTACAGGGTTGAGTCTCCAGTGGTGGATAGAATCTCAAGGGCCCTAGTCTAGAAGGAATACATTACTGGCACAGCTGTATCAGGCTTAGGGCATAGAACAAAGGAAGCATAGAGACACCTGGAGGAGAAGTGCAGAGCAGGAAGCCTAAATGCTATACCATTTGGTGCATACATGTAGATTAGTGATATTTCCTCATTGTCTATACTCCCTTTTAACAGGATATATTTACCTTCCCTATCCCTTTTGATCAGGTCTATTTTTGCTTTGGCTTTGTCAGATATCATGATTGCAAATCCTGCCTTCTTTCTATCAGTTGAGGCCCAAAAGGTCTTACTCCAACCTTTAATTCTAACCTTGTGAGTGTCAACCCGCCTCATATGTGTTTCTTGAAGACAACAAATGGTAGGGTTTTGGGTTCTAATCCAATCTGCTATTAGTCTACATTTTATGGGTGAGTTCATCCCATTTACGTTCAAAGTTATGATTGTCATTTGTGGATTTGCTGGCATTTTGATATCTTCCCCTAGTTCTGACCTTTCTTCTTTAGCTATCTCCTTTTGAACCAGTGATTTACTTTAGGTCAGTCCCTCTAGTACCCTCCCCTGAGATGCTTCTCTTTCAAGCCCCTCACTTTTTATGCTCCCTTCCCCTCCCCCCACTCCTTCTGTGACAAGGAAATCACTTTTAAAGACTGATATATATTAATTTAAGGTCGCCAAGGAATTCAGCTATGTAATTCCTAAATGAAAACTCAAGTCAGCAGTCAATCTTTTATGGAGTTTAATTACAATAGGAGGAAGAAAGGAATTAGAGATAGAGAGAGAGAAAAGGGAGAGAAGGGAAAAGGGCTTAAATACCCTTCTGTTTAGGCTGGGCCAAAAGGCCCAAGCCCTTAGATAGCTGGGGCAAAGAAAAGAGATCAGTCCCTATTACTCATGTGACCAAAATGGAGAAACAGTCTCAGAGCCCCCACCTTCAGCTTCCTTCTGAGCAAGCTTCTCAGAGCACACCGCAACCACTCCGCCAAACTCCTCCACCACCTCCAGTCTTCAGACCCCCCTATCCTTAAGGAAACCATCCAAGTTCCCTCCCCTCAGTCCTCACATCTACCAATCACCTGTCCATCCATTTCCCTGTGCCAATGGAGGCTCTAGCTTAACCCAGGACCGCCCAGAGGTCTCTGGCTTTGCACATGTCTGTTGAAGGTCATATTTTCAAATAATTAAATCTTTGATCCTTTGTTACAGCCCTTTCTAAATCCTGTTAACCTGAGTAGGGTAGAGATTGGAATAATTAAATTTTGATCTAGGCTGCAGCCCTTACTCAATCCTGTTAGGACTGAATAGGGTGGAGATTGATTCCAAGTATCTCCACTGTATCAATTCTAAAATCAATCATGACTCAAAGAAATTCCTGTTCTATGCTTAAGCATAGGTCAAAGTCCTTTCCATTGTTCAGCAAAGGGTTTCTGTCCTAAAGTAATCTTAAGAAGGGAAGAGGAGGAAACTCTCATGCCAATGGGGTTCACATTCCAATAGCCAAGACCCACTATCAATAGGGAATTTTTCAAGTATGAAATTTCCCAATGGTGAAATTTCCAACATTTATAAGTCTAAGAAATTTTGAGGTTTACACTTCCCTCCCTTTTTATACTCCCCCCTCCTTAATTTTCCTTTCTTTCTTGCCCTAATGGATAAGATAGAATTCAGAATCCCACTGGATCTAGATGTTCTTCCCTCTCAGATTTGATTTCACTGAGAGTAAGGTTTAAGTAATTCCACTTCATGCTCTCTTCCTCTCCTTCTCATATGAGAGTTCTTCTCCTCCCCTTCCCATGTGTATCTTTATATGGGATAGATTATTCTATTAAGTACCCCCCTATTTCTTGAAGTAAATCTTAGTGTTATAGATGGTTCCCCCCCTCCCTTTTCCTTTCTTTGCCCCCACTTTCCTCAAATCTTCTTAATGCCCCAATCTTTCCCTATGCATGTTTCTTCTAACTACTCTTATGATGCTACAATTTTTGAGAGTTACACAAAACATTTTCCCCACATATTAATATATATAATTTATGTAAATGTAGTCCTTATAGAAGAGAGTTTGACTTAAAGAAAAAGATAAAATTCATCTGCTTTTCCCTTTCTTTCATATTTACCTTTTCGTGTTTCTCTTGCTTTCTGTGCTTGGATATCAAATTTTCCACGATGTTCTTGTCTTTTCTTAGCAAATGCTTGGAAATCTTCTATTTTGTTGAATGCCCATACTTTCCCCTGGAAGTACACATTCAGTTTTGCTGGGTAGTTGATTCTTGGTTGGAGACCCAGCACTCTTTCCTTTCTAAATATCGTGTTCCATGCTTTGCACTCTCTTAGTATGTTAGCCACTAAGTTGTGTGTGATCCTTATGGGAGCCCCCTTATATCTGAAGCTCCTCTTCTTGGCTTCTTGTAGGATTTTCTCCTTTTCTTGAAAGCTCTTGAATTTGGCAATTACATTCCTAGGGGTTGTCTTTTGTGGATTTAGTATAGAGGGTGTTCTATGAACCCTTTCTATTTCTATTTTGCCCCCTTTGTGGGGGAAATTTTCTTTTATAATCTCCTGTAGAATAATATCGAGTTTATTGTTTATCTCTGTTTTTTCTGGGAGACCGATAATTTGGAGGTTGTCTCTTCTCCCTCTGTTTTCCAAATCTGTGACCTTCTCAGTGAGATATTTTATGTTTTCTTCTAATTCACTAATTTTTTGGGTTTGCTTTATTGATTCTTGCTGTTTTATGATCTCACTTTCTTTGAGTTGCTTAATTCTGGTCGTTAGGGACTGGTTTTGCTTTTCATCTTTGTCTGCCCTTCTATTGGATGCTTCGAGCTCTTTTTCCAATTGAGTAGTCTTATCTGTCAGACTGCTGATCTCTTTCTCCCACTTTTCTTTCCAGGATTCCATCTTTTGGATAAGTTCCAGTTTGAGATCTTCCAGAGCTTGTTGATAGTTTCCATTTTGTGAGGCATGTTCTGATTTTTTTTGGATTTCCTCCTCATTCTCCTCTTTTCCTTGGGTACTTCCACCATAAAAATTTTCAATAGTCACATGTTTTCCTTTCTTCCTGGAGGCTTGATTTTGGGCCATGTGAGCCATCCCTTTGGTGGTTTTATTCCCCTTTCCTTTTTGGTCTGGTGTCTGGGTGATATGGGCGGGTTTTCTGTGAATTTAGGTTGCCTCAGACTAGTTCTTCCCAGCCTCTGAGGTTTCTTAGAGGGCTGGAGCCCTGATCACAGCCAAACTGCCCAGGTGTTCAGCCCAACCACCCCAAGTACAGCTCCGCAGACCCCCGTGCTCAGCTCAGGGTTCTCCCGTAAAACCGCCCTGAGACGTTTTTTCCTGGCAGTCCCCAGATCCCAAGGACCCTGGAGTGCCTCCCCCCCCCCAGACAGAGACGTTCCCCACTCACTCACTGTCCCAGCGAGTTAGTATTTAATTAGTTAGTGAGTTAGTAAGTAATTAGTATTAATTACTAATAATAATTAGTAAGGGCACATGGAGAGAAAAATCAAAAATTAATTTTAAATTAAATAATATGATTCTCCAAAATCAATTAGTTAAAGAACAAATCATAAAAACAATTAGTCATTTCCTTGATAAAAATGACAACAATGTGGCATCCTTTTTAAAGCTGTGGGATGCAGCCAAAGCAGTACTCAGGGGGAAATTTATATACTTAGCTTCATATATTAACAAATTAGGGAGTGCAGAGGTCAATGAATTGACATGCAAATTAAAAAAAATCTTGAAAGCAAACCAATTAAAAATCCTCAGATGAAAACTAAATTAGAAATCCTAAAAATTAAAAACAATGAAAACAATTGAAAGTAAAAGAACTATTGAATTAATAAATAAGACTAGAAGCTGGTATTTTGAAAAAAACAAATAAAATAGACAAATTACTGGTTAATTTAATTAAAAAAAGGAAAAAAGAAAATCAAATTAATAGTATCCAAGATGAAAAGGGAGACCTTAACTCTAATGAAGAGGAAATTAAGGCAATCATTAAAAACTATTATGACCAATTACATGGCAATGAATAGGGCAATCTAGGTGACATGGATGAATGTTAACAAAAATATAAATTTCCTATATTAACAGAAGAAATATAATACCTAAATAACCTCATATCAGAAAAAGAAATTGAACAAGCTATCAAAAAACTCTCTAAGAAAAAAAATCCACAAGATCAGATAGATTCACAAATGAATTCTATCAAACATTCAAAGAACAACTAATCCTAATATTATACAAACTATTCAACAGAATTAGCAAAGAAGGAGTTCTACTAAATTACTTTTATGATACAAATATGATACTGATTCCAAAGCCAGGCAGGTCAAAAACAGAAAAAGAAAACTAAAGACCAATCTCCCTAATAAACATAGATGCAAAAATCTTAAATAGAATATTAGCACAAATAATCCAGCAAGTGATCATAAGGGTTATTCATTATGATTAAGTGGTATTTATACAAGGAATGCAAGGATGGTTCAATATTAGGAAAAACATCCACATAATTGACCACATCAACAAGCAAACCAACAAAAATCTCATGATTATCTCAATAAATGCAGAAAAATCCTTTCACAAAATACAACACTGATTCCTATGGAAAACCCTAGAAAGTATGGGAATTGAAGGGTCTTTCCTAAAAATAATGGACAGTATATATCTAAAACCATCAGCCAACATCATCTGCAATGGGGATAACCTAAAAGCCTTCCCAATAAGATCAGGAGAGAAACAAAGATGCCCATTTTCATCTCTATTATTTAATATTGTAATAGAAGCTTTAGTAGTAGCAATTAGGGAAGAAAAAGAAATTGAAGGCATTAAAATAGGCAATGAGGAGACCAAGCTATCTATCACTCTTTTCAGATGATATGATGACCTGCTTAAAGAATCCCAGAGAATTAACTAAAAAGCTAGTAGAAAGAATCTACAACTTTAGGAAAGTTGTAGGATGCAAAATAAATTCATTAGCATTTCTTCATATTTCCAGCATATCTCAGCCGCAAGAATTAGAAAGAGAAGTTCCATTAAAAATCACCCTAGACTATATAAAATACTTAGGAATAGATCTGCCAACCCAATCAAAGCAACTATTTGAACACAACTACAAAACACTTTCCACACACAATTAAAACTAGATCTAAATAATTGGAAAAACATTAATTGCTCATGGGTAGGATGAGCTAGCTTAATAAAAATGACTATTCCTCCCAACCAGTTGAACCATCAAAAACCTTTTTACTGAATTAGAAAAAAAAACAGAACAAAATTCATTTGGAAGAACAAATGATCAAGGATATCCAGGGAAATAATGAAAAAAAAAATATGAAGAAAGGTAGCCTAGAAGTATCAGATCTCAAATTATACTATAAAGGAGTGGCCATCAAAACAATATGGTACTGACTAAGAGACAGAAAGGAGGATCAGTGGAATAGACTTGGGGTAAGTGGCTTCAGCAAGACAGTCAATGATAAACCCAAAGATCCCAGCTTTTAGGACCAAAATCCACTATTTGATAAAAACTGCTGGGAAAATTTGAAGATAGTATGGGAGAGATTGGGTTTGCATCAACATCTCACACCTTACACCAAGATAAACTCAGAAAGGGTGAATGACTTGAATATGAAGAAGGAAACTATAAATAAATTAGGTGAAAACAGAATAATATACTTGTCAGATTTTTGGGAAAAGAAAGATTTTAAGACAAAGCAAAAGAAAAAAAATAAAAAAATAAAAAAATTTTGATTGCATTAAAGTTTTTGTACAAACAAAACCAATGTAATCAAAATTAAAAGGGAAACAACAAATTGGGGAAAAATCTTTAATACAAAAACCTCTGACAAAGGTCTAATTACTCAAACTTACAAAGAGCTAAAGCAATTGTACAGAAAAATCAAGCCATTCCCCATTTCAGGTGTCCTGAACTATGGCCCACAGGCCACATGAGACCCCTGATGCTATTTATCTTGCTCCCACCACATTTCCGGAAGGGGCACCTCTTTCATTGGTGGTCAGTGAGAGGAGCACAGGATCCTGGAGTACTGTATGTTGCGGTGCCACAATGTGCAGCATCATTCAAGTACAGTACTACTTCTGGTGACATAATTCTTTGTGTGGCTCCTTTTTCTGATTGCAACTGAACAAGAATGAGGGGCTGCACAAAGGATCATGAGGTTGCATAATGGAAGATGTCAGGATGGTGAGTGGTGATCTGGGGGAGGTGATTTCACACTGTGTATATTGCTGCCTGGTATAGTGGTGGCAGTGATGGGCCTGTGCAAGGTGTGATAGGACCATCAGAGACAGTGCTGCAGCCTCCACTAGCCCAGATAAGGGTATATAGATTTGTTCATAGTTTGTTTTTCTGTCCAGCCCTCCAATACTCTGAGGGACAGTAAACTGGTCCCCTTTGTAAAATGTTTGGGGACCCTTGCCCCAATTGATAAATGGGCAAAGACATGAATAGCTAATCTTCAGATAAAGAAATCAAAATTAGTAATAAGCACATGAAAAACTGTTCTAAATTTCTTAAAATTGGATAAATATAAATCAAAACAATTCTGAGATATTACCTCACACCTAGCACATTGGCTATCATGAAAGCAAAGGAAAGTTATGAATGCTGGAGAGGATGTGGCAAAATTGGGACATTAATGCATTGCTTGTGGAGCTGTGAATTGATCCAGCCATTCTGGAGGGGAATTTGGAACTATGCCCAAAGGATGCTTTTAGACTGTCTGCCCTTTGATCTAGCCATAGCACTGCTGGTTTGTTCCCCAAAGTGATAATAAGGAAAAAGACCTGTACAATAATATTCAAAGCTATGGTGTTTGTGATGGCAAAAAAAAAATGGAAAATGTGGGGACACCCTCCAATTGGGAAATGGTTGAACAAATTGTGGTATATGTTGGTGATGGAATACTATTGTTCTCACAGGAATAATGAACTGGAAGAATTCCATGTGAACTGGAATGACCTCCCAGAACTGATGTGGAGTGAAAGGAGCAGAACCAGGAGAACATTATATACAGAGACTGGTGTAGTGTGCTATAATCAAATATAATGGAATTCTCCATTAGTAACATTTCAATGACCCAGTACAATTCATAGGGATTTATGAGAAAGAATGGGGATATGATTGAGGAATGGAGCCTCTAAATTATCACTCTAATGAAATCATCAATAGCATTAAAATAGGTTTTGATCAAGGACACATGTAAAACCCATTGGGATTGTGCCATGGCTAGGGGAAAGTGTAGAGGTAGTGGAAAGAAAGAAAATGATTCTTGTAACCAAGGAAAAATATTATAAATTGACTAATTAAATAAAAATTTCTATAAAATAGAATGAAAAAAAAAGTTTTATACAATTCACTTGTGAATCCATCTGGTCCTAGGGACTTTTCCTTTGGGAGTTCCTTGATGGCTTGTTCAATTTCTTTTTTCTGAAATAGGATTATTTAAGTATCCTATTTCCTCTTTTGTTAATCTAGGTAATTTATATTTTTGTAAATATTCATCCATTTCAGCTTGATTATCATACTTGTTATTATATAAATGGGCAAATTAACTCCTAGTAACTATCTTAATTTCCTCTTTATTAGATGTGAGGTCACCCTTTCTCCTTTGATACTGCTAATTTGAGTTTCGTATTTATTGTTTTAATTTGATTAAACAGTACTTTATTAATTTGTTTTTTCAAAGTACCAGCTCCTAGTCTTATTTTATATTTTAATAGTTCTTTTACTTTCAATTTTATTAATTTCTCCTTTGATTTTTAGGATTTCCAATTTAGTTTTAACTGGGGATATTTAGTTTTTTCTCTCTCTAGTTTTTTAAGCTGCATGCCCAATTCACTGATCTCTTCCCTAGCTGATGTGTTGATATATGCAATCAGGGATATGTATTTTTCCCTTGATTACTGTGTTGGCTATATCCCATAGATTTTGATATGTTATTTCCTCATCATTTTCTTCAATGAATGATTGTTTCTTTGATTTGTTCTTTGACTCAACAGCTTTGAAGTATTAGATTATTTATTTTCTAATTGATTTTTTAAATTTCTCTTTTCACAAGCCTTTATTAATTATGATTTTTATTGCATTATGATCTGAAAAAATGCATTCATTTTTTTCTGATTTCCTATATTTGTTTGCAATGTTTTTATACCCTAGTATATCGTCAATCTTTAGATATGTGCCATGTGCTGCTGAAAAGAAGTTATATTCCTTTTTATCCCTATTCATTATTCTCTCTATATATTAGCTCTAGTTTTTCTAATGTTTCATTCACTTTGCTTACTTTTTTCTTATTTATTTTTTGGTTTGATTTATCTAGTTCTGATAGGGGAATGTTGAAGTCCCCAAACAGTGTGGTTTTGGTATCTATTTTCTCATTAAGCTCCTTTAGTTTGTCCTTTAGAAATCTGGATGTTATTCCTTTTGTTGCATATATGTTGAATATTGATATTTCTCCATAATTTATACTGCCTTTCATCAAGATATACTTAGTTTTCTTATCTCTTTCAATCAAATTTATTTTTACTTTAGCTTTGACTGAGATTATAATTGCTACTCCTGCCTTCTTTGTCTCAGTTGCAGCCAAGTAAGTTCTGCTTTGTTCTCTTACTTTACCTTGGATATGACTATCTGCCTCAAGTGTGTTTCTTTTAGACAACATATGGTAGGATTCTGGTTTTTAATTCATTCTGCTATCTGCTTCCTTTTCATGGGTGAATTCATTCTATACACATTCACAGTTATGATTACTGTCTGTGTTTCCCCCTCCATTTTGACTCCCTCTTTTAATTCTACCTTTTTACTTATCCCTCTTACACTCCCCCCCCCCAGTTCTATTTCTAAATAAAGTCAGTTCCCTCCAATACACTATGCTTAAATAGAGGAGTTATCCTTGACATAGGAAGGGATGGCAGCACACCTGCCATACTTGAATGATGTAGTAGCAATCTGAGGACCTCTAGTTATCTATGTTTAACCTGGAACTTAATCATTGTACAAAGAAGATTTGATTGTTTTTAACCTGTCTTGGTGATAAATCAATTCATCAAAAGTGACAAGTGACAAGTGAAGTTTTGGTTTGTTATTCTTATTTATTGGATTTCCTAAGGTTTTCTTCTTAATAAAACAAAAACAAAAACTTTATCATTTTTAGAATTTATATTTAGTGTGGGTTTCAATATAGAAGAGCAGGAAGGATTAGGCAATTAGGGGTAAGTGATTTGCCTGGGTGAGAGAGCTAGGAAGTGTCTGATGCCTGATTTAAACCCAAGTTCCTGTCTATAGGCTAGTCTCTCCACTGAGCAACCTAGATGCTCCATACTAAGCAGTCTTTTGTGTCTTCCTTTTATCTTCAGGGTCACCCACAAAATTCTGTACTTGGCATTTAAAGCCCTTTACAATATTATCCTTTTCTATTTTTCCAGTCTTTTTCTAATAACACACTTTATTCCATCTTTCCTCTCACATTATGATGATATTATATTGGCCTTCTTGATGTTACTCATGACAACTCCATCTCCCCTAAGCCATATACTTGCAATGGTTATTTCTTATATTTGGAATGTTCTTTCTCCTCACCCCTGACTCATAGCTTCCCTGGCCTCTTTCAAGACTCAATTCAAATTTTAGTTTTTTAAAGAAATCCTTTTACATTTTACTATACTGGCATCATCTTCTTTCTGAGGGCATATACTCTATATCTTGTATCTCACATATTTAATCTGCATCCCCATTAGAATGTGAGCCTCTAAGGGCAAGGCACTATTTTTTCTTTTCTCTGTATATCCAGAGTTTAGTATAGTGCCTTAAAGAGAGTCCCGGTGTAATAAATGCTTGCTTGACTGACTGAGCGATCTTTCTTAGACCCATAAAAATATAACCATACAGTAGTCATTAGAGATTTCCAACATGGGTCCAATGTCTCTAAATCAAACAGAGCATGACTATGGAACTGTACTTTTAATGAATTCAGAGCACTTTGACTCAAAATCATAAAATCTCAGG
Organism: Monodelphis domestica; assembly: GCF_027887165.1. Classification (NCBI taxonomy): domain Eukaryota; kingdom Metazoa; phylum Chordata; class Mammalia; order Didelphimorphia; family Didelphidae; genus Monodelphis; species Monodelphis domestica. Next base: position 190,481,485 of record NC_077234.1, read on the forward strand.
AGAAACTAGGCAAAGCTATAATTGACAATAATTCCCTCTGACCCAGACATATGGTCACATAACCTTTTAGAGGATCCACAATTTCTCTTCTTTCCAGGTCAAGATTAAATTACTTTTCCTATACCATTTAATCAAATAGTGCATTTGTCTGAGATCCTCCAACAGAAAACTTTATCTTTTGACCCTTACAGCAGAAAAAACAGAGAATATTCCTGCATCCTTCTCCAAACCCTCTCTATCACACACACACACACACACACACACACACACACACACACACACACACACACACGCAAACTACTCTTTCTGGTGCTTGTGGGCTCTTCATCCAGCATGCTTTGTGGATATTGTTCAGTCTGAATCAAGATTATTCTATATAAACTACCAGAAGCAACAAGGAGATAAATATAAAGTGAAATGTGGGTCTCCCAGAGAATTAAAGCATCTGTCAGCGTGATCTAAATCGAAAAGTAAACTTAATTAAAAAGAAAGAAAAACCTAAGCCATGGCCATAATGAAATCCAGAGGGTTCCAGGCCTGCAAAAGAGGTAGTAGCACTGAAAAGATCTTAATTAAACAATGGGGTAAAATTGTCAAAGGGTAGCTACTCTGCCCCCTAAAACCTCCTCCTTTTCTTTGTATTTTCGAAAAATTGAAGACAAAACTGAACACACTATTGAATTGCACCTGTTGTGCCCCCAATTAACCAAACCCTGGCACTCTTCGATTTGTTCATTCCAACTGTGTGTCTATCAAAAGCTGAACATTAGGGGCTAGAAAAAAAACTCCTATAAGCTGGTTTCCTGGCATGAGAATTACATACTCAACTGATTAATAGTTCTTAGCTCCTTCTGTGCCTGTCTTTCTAGCTTCGAAGGTCAAATAAGGGAGAGGCAATGGGGAATTGCAAATGGGATATGAAAAATGCCGAGTAGAGCTCCTTGGAAAGAGACAAGGTAGTCACAATATGGTAAGGAGAGAGCATAGCTGAATAAAGCTATTCTCTGGATTTGATTTTTACATTTTAAAGATTAACTAAGCCATCCTAGCATTGCCTCTTTTGCTTATTTCTTTTGTTTTGCTCTTTTCCTTCTTGTATAACTTCTGAGATTGGGTTGGTAAACATTCAGAGGAGGCTGAGCTAAGTCTTTACAAAGTTCATCCTTCATGAATAGTGGGAAAGAATGGGAAGTGATGAAGGGGCTACTTCTTTTGGTAGAGGGAAGGTAGTAGAGGCTGACCTCAAGGTATACCCTAAAGAATCTACTTTTACTTAGGGGAAATTGGATAGTGTAAAAGTTAAGATTAATCTCAAATAATAAAATATTATATTTTAGGATATTTATTAATGATCATTAGAAATTAAGTAATAAAGAGGATACAAAATAAAGACCATGTGCCCATGACTGATCAGCCATTTCAAAATCCCCACTCACCACCGCCACGCGCCCCAACAGGGCCAAAAAGAGGGTGGGACTCTCCATGTCTACATCTAATATCCCCTGTTTACAGGAAGTACTTAATAAAAGGAAGTCAGTGGGCCCCCAGGAAATGTAGTTCTTTTTAAGGGTAACAGATTTTCTATTATTCAATAGCAGTAAGGCATAAATTTGATCTAGACTAATATCTCGCATATTATAGAAAATTTCAAATAGTTATATGGCTTAAGATATGTTGTAAGTAAATTAGAGAAACAAAGAGAAATATTTAACTTATATATGAATAGGAGAAAATTTATAAATAAATAAGAAACAGATCAGATAAGATAAAATGGATAGTCCTGATCACAATATTATATAGATACATCATATAAATGGAGCCAATTCAAATATATACATACATCTATATATACACATATGTTATATGTATATGATGTGTATGTTATTCCCTTCATCAATTGGTTCATGTGAAGAGGTAGTTCTTAAGGGCAGAAATACAGACTGCTGATTGGTGTGTGGGGGAAAAATGCTCCAAATTACTACTAATTAGAGAAATGCAAATCAAAGAAATTCTAAGATTCTAATTCACATCCATTAGAATGGTAAAGATTACAAATAAAGAAAATGAGAAATGTTGGATGGGGCTGTTGGAAAACAGGCACATTAATGCACTGTTAAAGTCCTTTTAAATGGATACTACCATTCTGGAAAATAATCTATAATTATACACAACAAATTACTAACCATATAGCCAAAAGAGTTCAAAGAGGAAATTTTTTATACACAAAATTATTTATAATAATAGTTTTTTGAGGGGCAGGGAGTGGCAAGAAACAAACAATCTGGAATCTTAGCTTACTCCATTACTTGATGAATAGTTGAATAAGTTGTAGTATGTAAATGTGATGGATAATGACTGCCCTATAAGAAAAGAGGAAATAGATCATTTCAGACAGACATGAAAGACATTCTCATGGTCTTAGAAAAAGAAAAATCTGAGTCTGTGTTGCCTCTGCTTCTTGCTTCTAATTTTTGTGACCAATGGCATCCCTAAGTGTCCTAAGCAATATGAGTTAACTAAGAATTCCCTAAGAATATGAGGTAACTCTGAGTTTCCAACCTAAGCCACAAGAGTAATGCTCTATATCAGAAACTCCCACATAGAGGAAAAAAATAAAAGATCTAGTCGTCTAGCATCTTCCTACTTCCCAGACCCCAATCCTAATTTTTTTAAAAAAGGTTTTAGAAGGTTCACTCACTAGAGATTTTCCAATTATCTTGCATTTTCTCCTAAACTGAGAGCTGGATAATAGAGGGAAACATAAGTGCCAAGGAAAATGGATTTAGTTAGACAATGTCACCAGGCCCCCCATAGCCTTGGCATTCTTATACTCCAACACATCTGTGGCATGCTTATTCATCAGTTCTAAAATCAAACCTTCCTTGTCACTAGAGGTATTTAGCTATAGAACTATAGATGTTTCTTCAGTAATTACTGGATTTTAGCCCTTTCAATGTAATATTTTGCAAATCTCTTAGTTGTCCAGCTAAAAGTAACCAATCTTTGCTTATAGGGCACATACACACATTCCCCAAGTGACTGCCTGGCTGGGGGCAGGGATTGCCAGAAATGGGAGTTAGTATTTTTATTGTTGTTATTTTCTGCAACTAGAGGGCAATGTATTCATGGCCTGTGTCTGAAGGGAAGACCAACTACTGCTTAAATTCAAATCAGCTTTATCAAGGTGTGATAAGTAATTTAGGGGATGCTGGAGACAGCATTCCAAAGGATTCCAAAGGAACAGGATTATTGATACCCAGGAAAGAGGGAATAATATTAAAAAATGTTTATGGTTGGAGGCCAAGAAAGAGTTTCTGACAGGGGCAGGACCTTGCCAGGATGCACTCCAGGTTTTTAATTGAATCCAGTTAATTCCATTGTAATGTTATGCTTAATCTATGGGTGGTGAGCTCATTTGCTTAGAGAATGGTGTTAATGAGAATTTGATTTCATGCTTTGAACTAGTTGGGCTTTCCTTTCTAAGGTTACAGACTTGACCCTTAGACCCAGCTTGTTAGTTACAAGGGACTAGCTAGGTGAGGGAATATATATGAATAAATTATTGTAAATGCATCAACATCATTAGAAAAATAACTCAGAGTTCCCAATCTATTGACCCAGGACAGTGGTATAATGTCCTTATAATTACTCCAATTTCCCTTTTATAATTAAAAGGGTGACTACTATGCTCTTTTATTTGACTGATTAATATCCTATTTTTACCTGCTGGAATACACTTGAATGCTTTATCACAATGGTAAAGTGGCAAGATAAGCTTTTCAGAGTATGTCTTTGAAAACTGGGTTTTGAAATATAGGTGAAAATATGAGTAGGGATGGCTCTATCCTATATTGTAATTTTGATTCTAATTCTTATGCTACTTCATGTCTTTTAGATTACAAAGAACCCTTAAAACATTTGCATCCACATGAAAGTAGTTGCTAATTAACATTTAAATAATTAATGTAGCAGTCCACCCCTAGCTATGGGCAAGGGAAACAGTTAGTGTGTACAGAGTGGCTTAGAAGAGAGCATGCTCAGTCTTGAGCATGCTCAGTCTTGCACATGGCTGGGAAAGCCTCTGACCCTTGACCCCAGCTTCCCCCAGGTTAGGCAGGAAAACAGGTTTCTTTGTGCTCACCTGGCTAAGAGAAACCACACCTATACCTTGTCATTAACCAATGATAATCATCCCTATGTATTGTGTATATTTGCATATCAAAGAGATTAAATACCAGGCCACAGCAAGCTCCGCCTCTCTTTTTCACTTGGATCTCAGCTCTCACTGATGCCTGTCCTAGCTCCATCCTTGATTCCTTTTCTGATCTACCTCTCCCACCTGGGACCTGGCCTTCCGCCAGGCACTTTTTTTTCTCTGTCATGTCTCTGACCTGTGTGGTATTAAATTTGGATCTTTGGATGGGTATAAGCCTTCTGAGTAGTCCACTGATCGGAGTTATTGCTGTGGCTCCTTGATAATTGATAAGGCCTGGATTTCTGACTCATTCCTGCCACCTCATATCTCTAACTTGACTCTGCCATCCCCCTCGCAGCATCCAGAACTTCTATCCTTCCTCTATCTTCCTACCTTGAGGCTTCTCCCAGGTTCGAGGAAGCTTCATTCAATTTTAAAGCAACAAGAAGGCAAAATTATTTAAATCATGTAGTATAATATTATGATAATAATATATAGTTTTTCCAGGTTTACAAAGCATTTCACAAATTTTCTCTCATTTTAACTTTACAATGACTCAGGGAAGTAGGTTCTATTATTATCTATCTATTATTATATAATCTATTATTATATTATTATAATAAAATATTATTATATTTTACAGATGAGGAAACTGAAGCTGAGGGAAGTAAAGTGGCTTGTCCAGAATCATACTGCTAATAAGGGTCTGAATTTGATCTTAAGTCTTCCAGATTCCTGCACTAGTACTTCATATGCTGTGCCATCTACCTACGTGAGTTATCTTTTAGCTCTAAATCTACTAATATTTGAAATGTGACAGAATTAAAAATGCAGTATATAAAAGATATATGGCATATTATATCACTATTGATATATCAATTGATATAATATATGACATTATAATTAGAAATGTGACAGAATCAGAAATCTAATTTAGAACAAATTATTAACTAATGATCTATCCTCTACTGGGTTCCTAATTCTATAAAATTTGAAATATGACTATACATTTAGAGTTGAAAAAGATCTTATAGATCATATACTCGTCAAAACCCTTTTTTTTTTTTGTAAATGAGGAAATAGACTCAGAGATATCTAGTGAATGGTTAAGATAAGTCTTTAGATTCTGGAACCACTGTCCTTTCCATTATGCCAGATGCTTCTTAAATGGGTAACTAATTTCTTTTGGCCAGAATTTCCTTGTTGGTAAACCTGGCATTAATTTTAGGATTATTTGAAGTCCTGATTCTCAAATTAATATAAAGCTGATCATGCTTATTAAATATTTACTCAGCACTTACATATTTGTAGTGTAGCACTCCTCATTTAGATTGAATAATTTAGAAAACATCATCATTGTCATTATCCAAAGGTCCTAAATTCAGGCTTGCAAGGAATAGTTTTCTTTCAAGGGACAATTTAGTTCAGAAGTGAGCTTTATAATGAGAGGATGTGGATTCAAATTCCACTTGTGACATTTGCTAGTGGTGTGACCTTTGATAAATCATTTCACCTGTCATGATCTCATTTTGTTTAGTTGTAAAATGAAGAGTTTGGACCAGGTGACTTATAGGATACTTTTCAATAATGGTCCAATTTACTATGTCCTTTAATTCCTTAGTTGTTTCATGAATGCACATTTTATCTCCCCAGTTAGTTGAAGGCAACCACTATATCTCACATTTCTTTAACTGGTAGCCTGGGCTGTAACTAGTGGGCTTGCCTTGGACTTTATGTCCTTTGGTTTCCTTTCCAACAGAATCAGTAGAAGAGGAACACTGGGGGAAAAATGACCCCGAGCAGAACTGATGGGAAAAGTCTTTCATCTGTGAGGAGTTGGTTGTGTAAAGGCCTGAAGTGCAATTATTATCTTCTTCAAACAAGATAGAAGCTCATGGGGTTGAAGAAACTAGGAGATGTGATAAACAACTCTGCAGTTTTTTAGCTTGAATATAATTTCCAAGAAATCACACTAAATGTCAAAGATACCTTAGGGAAAAAGGATTCTTTGTACATGGAACTATTGCCTTTTTCACTGCTAGTCTATACTGTCCTTTCCCCAGTCAAGATCTTCTGAGTTTGTTTGACTTGAATTTAATGTGCGTAAAATGGCAAGACTGAATAGGGGTGGACTGGCTGACTGGCTGGATCAATGACCATTGTGCGCCCCACATTCCTGACTCCAAGGTGCTTTTGGCCCTGAGCTTCACAGTCACTTTTTTATTATTGAGAATTAATTACAAGGTGCTTTAAAGAGATTGATTAATATGAGAGCAAATGCATAGCTCTTCCCCAAATCCATGTAGTCTTCAGGGAAATGACAGTCTTCTCTATTCATTTCCATTATGAGTTGGTATTTTTTCCCTTTCCTCCCATGATGTGGAAATGGGGCTAATGTGCTATATTGTCCTTCGGTTGGCTACAAAGGACATGAGAATGCCTGTTAACATTAGCTTCATAGAGATGAAGGCTATGTTTTAGGGAGCTGCTCAGGCTTGTCCACATAATGAAACACTTGCTCCAAACACTTCTATCATTAAGAAAGTAATAAGGACCCATTCTGAGGTCCATGGAAAGAGAGCAGAAGGTTAATAAATGTTAGAGCACAGAAAGCAACTCAGCCATCATTGCCCATGAATACAGATTCCTTTTATTCTCCTTGAAGTTCAGCTACTAAATTTTTTAACACTTTTCTCTTCATTGCATCTGCCCACACTATGTTAGGGAGTAGAGAAAAAGCTGGCGTGGCTCCTAGAAACCGCAAGATTCCCTAGGTACTTTTACATACCAATGGTACATGGATATTGTAATTCCTCGACACCAGGATTTTCCCTCTGTGGGTACCCCCTTTACCCTTGGTGTCTGGAAATCTTCCATATTGGTAAATGCTTTCATTTACTGATGTGCCCCCTCCAAAAAATTAACCTTTAGTCAATCTTCTCTCCATTCTTAGCTAAGATAGTGCTCAGATGCTGGACATCTGGGTCACTACACTAAGGAAGATGTATTTGCACAGCAATTGGTCATATCGCCTCTCTACACTTGTAGCCTGACTGGATTATTTCCTATCTGGACTCCAGGCTGTACAATCTATTCTTTTAATGTACCCTAATGACCACACATATACACACACACACATATATAACACATATGTATCATTTGCATACATATATACACATAACACATGTGATCATATGCATACACATACGCATATATTTACACATACAAACATATATGAAAATTCTTCCAGACCATAGGACTTTACCAACTAGCCTATCGTTTCATCCTAAGAACCAGCAAGTCTTTCCATCTGCCTTTCAAGTATTGACTCTCATTTGTAGAATATTAGTTTCCTGAAAGCAAGGACTGTCTTGTTTTCCCACTACTTAGCACAGTATTTTATACATAATAAGCGCTTTTTAAATGCTCAATTATTCATTCATCACCAGATACATATTTAAATTTGTTGATTGGCAGGATCCCTGCCAGATATTGCAGAACATTGGCACGGTGTTTAAAAACCTAGGGGTCACCTCCACACAAAGCAGAATCATCAGTCAGACCTCAGTGGAAGGTACGGTGATAATGAATGTTTACAAAAAGGAATGAGGGGCTCCAGGGTTCTGAAATGCCTTCTGAATTCACAAAACTTAAATTATGGTTAGTATAATTTAAATTTTATCTAATTTCATAGGATCCTAGATTTAGAGGTGGAAGGGACTTTTCAACCTCTTCTTATATAACCTCTATCTACTGTCATTTATCTATCCATCCATCCATCCATCCATCCATCCATCCATCCATCCATCCATCCATTTTTCTCTGTATATCTATCTGTCTATTTATCTCCATGTCTGTATATATCCATCCCCCAATCTACATAGATCTATATGTATGTATCCATCCATGTATGAAGGTATGAATGCACATATCCACATATCATCCATATATATGTATGCATGTACCTATCTATCCATGTGTGTATGCATGCATGAATGCATATATGTATCATCTATTTTCAAGGCTATGTAAATGTTAATAATTAGGATACATTACACTATTTGACCACTTAAAAGAAACAATATGAGTATCACTTTTATAGTACAGATTCAAGCACACAACTTGATAAGAAATGTTTCTTACAACTTTTGACAACATAGACTATAAGGCAATATAAATTAAATTCAACAAATATTTCATAAGTTCCTATTGAATCCAGGATACTGTTAGAAGAGATCCTCATGGAGCTTATAATTCAGAAACTGAATATGATGCACACAGAGATGGCTCTCATATACTGTTACAGAAATAGCAACAATAATAACAAATATTTATGTAGAATTTTATAGCTAGTCAGTCAATAAACATTTTTAAAGTGTCTACTAAGTGCCAGGCATTGGCTAAGCTCTGGAAATACAAAGAGAGGCAAAAGGAGTTCCCTGTTCTTGACAAACTCACAATTTGCAAACAATTATGTATTAAAGTTATCCACAGGACAAATAGGAAATAATCAACAGAAGGAAAACATTTAAAGTTTTAAGGTTTGCAAAGGTCCCTATGTATATTATCTATATATGGGTGAGTCACTTAACCTCCCCAGACCTCATTTTCCTCTTATATAAAATGAAGGAGTTGAATTTAATTACTTCTGAGATCTTTTTCAACTCTAAAATTTGTGATCTAAGGCAACAAATTGCATATATCTTTCTGTCAAGATATTAATTTAATGAAAATAAATGGAAATATTTTACAATAGAAGATGATTAAATTGCATTCATTTATTATAATGCAGAGCAAATTAACTCTATCACAAGACAGAATTTTAGAAAATAGGCTGTATTGATCCTTTCTCAGGAAAGCATTACTTTTCAGCTATGTATTAGTAGAAATGTAGATGTCTCTGTGAACCTCAGTTTCCTTTGGGAGCAACTATGCACTGAGAGCTGTCTTGTGCTTTCTCTCTACCCTCAGGCTATATGTCTACATGTCTGCATCAAGAACTGATTCAATCTAATTAGCTAACTTTATCTTTGTTGCAAATACTGGTGAGAAATGGCCATTGCATAGTCCTGTATATACTGGTGGTAAAGTGGAAGCCATGGTGTTTGCCTTCTGAGCCTCCCCTAAACCAAACTCATGTTAAAAATGGTCCCCAGGAGTTGTCCTGATTAAACCTGACCTTCCATCTTTGATTCAGTTCATTCATTTCACCTAATCTTTTCCAATCTAAAGGAGGTAGAGCAGTGCTTTTGACAGGTATCCCTTTAAACAGTTCAAAGACAAGCCAAAATGAATACATGCTCATTGGGTAGTCCAGAAAGGGACTGACTGTCAACTTTTGATAAACAGGATCTATTTTTACAGCCTGAATTATTAAAAGGAAATGAAAGAAGGAAACAACATGCCATTTGTTCCAGAGCTGCCATCTCTATTTGTAAGCTTAATAAGAGAAAGCTCATTCCAGACTTCAGCTGGAAGGACTTTTAGGTTTATTTATAAATGATCACATGGGCTCATAGTTTGCATATTCTCCAAAGGGCATATAAATCATTTGTTATCAGAATGACTGACCTTACTCATCAGTGTAAGGATTTCAGAGGGTGTGGAGCAAGTTAAGTAGAACAAGCAACCCCTTAGAGAAAATAGATGATTCTTCCTGGCATTTCTGAGCAGTAATTTTGACCTACTGGCCTCAGGAACTATATTCAAACAACTATATTCTTTCTATAGCCAAACAAAACCTTTCGCTTTTCAAATAGGTAACAGGACCATCTCTACTATTGAACCATTAGAATGAATAGAAGGAAGGAAACAAATGTATTAAATGCCTACTACATGGCAGGTACTGTGCTAAGCATTTTATATATACTCTCATTTGATCCTTTACATAAGACTGAGACCCAAGTGCTATTATTATTCCCATTTTCCAAATGAGGATAGTGAGGCAGACAGAGCTTAAGTGATTTGTCTAGGGTCACATAACTAGTAAAAATCTGGACCTGAATTCAGATCTTCTTTACTGCAGACCCATTTTCCCATCTACTGGACTAGAGATGCTTATTCATAAATTCAGTTATTCATAGAATCACAGAATTTAGTTATGAAGGGACCTCAATGATAATTCAGCCTCATCCAGACATGAAAAGAATCCCCATTATGCATATCCAGTAATGTTATTTAGTCTTTAAAAACATTTATTAAGAAGAAGATATACTATTGGGTACTAGGGAAAGAGATGAAAAAATAATAAAAAAATAAAATAATTATTGCCTCCCAGGAGCTTGCCATCTAGAAGGAGATTATTATAATTCAAGTTTTAACAGAAATGGATGAAACCTTAAATATGTTCAGAGAAAGAGGAATTACCTCTAAGTAGCCGGATCAGGTATCTGAACTGGATATTAAGGAAAAAGAAGAATTTCAATAGGCAGAGACACATATGGAATCCTTTCCAGACATAATGGATGGCTTTACTCAAATATGTAAGTTGGAGAAGGCAAGATGAAATTGGGGAACAACTAGATTGGAAAAGAGGTCTCATGAAAGAGATATATGTGAAATGTTACTGGAAAGAAACTTTGGTCAGATTTTAGAGGGCCTTAAATACTGAACTAGGGACCAATGTTTGCATAATGGATGGGATGCTGGTCTTGGAGTCAGGAAGACCCAAGTTCAGATCTGGTCTCAGATCTGTGCAACCCTGGACAACCCTCATCTGTAAAATCAACATAAAGGACAGACTATTCCAGTATCTCTCTCAAGAAAACCTTAAATGGGGTCATGAGGAGTCAATCAGACACAATTGAAATGACAACAGCAAATAACAGCCAATAACTGTATTGGAAATTTTGTATTTTCTGCTTTAGGCATGAGAAGCCACTAAAAGATTATAAGGTAGAGGACGTCCATGATAATATGTATGAATTATGAAGATTATTTTGGTATTGATGTGAATAGTTGGGCAAGGGGAGACATCAGAATCAGGGAGACTGATTGCTATCCTGTAACAGCAATATTTTTTATTGTTGAGTCATTTTTCAATCCTATCTAATTCTTGGTGATCCTGTTTGTTTGTTTTTTGGTAAAAATTCTGGAGTGGTTTGCCTTTTTCTTCTCTAGCTCATTTTACAGATGAGGAAGCTGAGGCAAACTGGTTTAAGTGACATGCCCAGAGTCACACAGCTAGTAAGTGTACAATGCTGGATTTGAACTCAGAAAGAGGAGTCCTCCTGATTCTAAGTCCAGTGCTCTATCTATCACATCACCTATTTTTCCCTTACAATAATATAGGCTATAGTGAAAAGAGATCTGATCAATAACGAAAAAGACCTGTACCAGAATATTCATAGCTGTACTCTTTGTGGTGGCACAAAATTGGAAAACGAGGGGATGCCCTTCATTTGGGGAATGGCTGAACAAATTATGGTATATGTTGGTGATGGAATACTATTGTGCCCAAAGGAATAATAAAGTGGAGGAATTCCATGGAGACTGGAACAACCTCCAGGAAGTGATGCAGAGCGAGAGGAGCAGAACCAGGAGAACATTGTACACAGACACTGATACACTATGGCACAATTGAACATAATGGTATTCTCTAATACCAGCAATGCAATGACCCAGGACAATTCTGAGGGACTTATGAGAAAGAATGCTATCCACATCCCAAGAAAGAACCGTGGGAGTAGAAACACAGAAGAAATACAACTGCTTGATCACATTGGGAATGTAGACTCTAAGAGATCACCCTCGTGCAAATATCAATAATATGGAAATAGGTCTTGATCAATGACACATGTAAAACCCAGAGCAATTATACATCGGCTAGGGGAGGGAAAGTACATGAATCTCGTAACCATGGAAAAATATTCTAAATTAATTAAATAAAATTTTCCAAAACTTAAAAAAATAATACATCTCTCCATAATAATGACTCCCTTTTTATATTCACCATAACTCTGTGCTGGAGTTAGTGCAAGTATCATTTTCCTCGTTTTAGTGATTATGAAACATTCAGAAAGGTTATGGAATTTGTACAGACACAGCTAATAAATATTGGAACTAGAACAAAAAAGAAAAGAGGTCTGATCAGAACTCTTCAGAGCAGAGGACACGGTTTAAAATCTCAGTTCTGTTACATACTCACTGATTTTGGGAAACACACTTAATATTTATGATGCTCAGTTTGAGTTCCCTAGAGCATCATAAGACTGACCATGCCACTCCTCTGTTCTAGAAGCTTCAGTGTCTCCCATTTGCCTTTTAGTTAAAATTCAAATTCCACTCTTGGGTTTCAATCCATTCACAATATGGTTCTAGCTTATTTTTCTAGGATGGTTATATGTCAGTCTCCTTCATGAACTTTGTGATGGCAGCCAAATTGCCCCTTTTGCTATTTTTGATATATAAGATTCATCTTCCATATCTGTTCCTTTGCCTAGAATATGCTTTCTAATTCACCTTTAACTATTAGACTCATTAGTTCCTTTCAAGGGTCAACTCAAATGCCACTTCCCAAAGGAAACCATACTGGTTTCTTCAGTTGTTAGTCTCCTTCTTCCTAAGTTACGCACGCGCACACACACACACACACACACACACACACACACACACACACACACAATGTCTTTATATACACGTTGTCATTGCTTTAGTAAAATGTAGGTTCTTTAAGGGCAGGCACTGCCTCAGTTTTGTATTCTTGTCATCGATATAAAGAACAGCGTCTAGCACATAATAAATGCTTAAAAATTTTTTGTTCAATGACTGATTGAAGGACTTTAGACAAGAAAAGTTATTTAAATAGAATACTAGCAAGTTACACTGGGATGGATTGAATTAAAATACTTTGTTCTTTGGCTCTACCTTTCTTAACATAAATTCTTTTTTTGGAAAGAAGAAGATTTGGAATTTTTTGTAGCTGTGTTTAAATATATAATCAAGTATAGATGTATGTACATAAAGGTATAGATATTTATAACACATTCCCAGGAAACACATACACCTGAGATATAAATTTTATTATATCTCTGATATATAAAAAGATATGTATATTTTCTATGTGTGAAACAAAGTATGTACATATATGAATATAGATATATTTTACCAGACTTTTGAAAAAATATACAGAAATATATAAGTACATGCCTATGGCTTCTTGTATGTCTATTTGGATGTCAGAATCTATATTTTTTATTAGTGAACCTTTAATTTCATGCATGTGTAGAACTTCCAACTGTAGAACTGCAACTTTTCTGGAACTAAGATTGCTAACTGATGGCTGATGGCACTGAGAAATTACTGACTGGTCCAGGTCACCCAGCTTGTATGTGTTAAGCTTTCTAGTTCTCTATCTGTTACATCATATTGTTGTTAAAATAAAATTAAGTAGGGAATAGTTACATAGATGGCTCAGTGGATTGAGAGCCTGGCCTGAAAATGGGAGATCCTGGGTTCAAATCTGGTATTAGACACTTCCTAACTTTATGATCCTGAGCAAGTAATTTAATCCCCATTACCTAGATCTTAAAATTCTTCTGCTTTAAAACCAATATTTGTATGAATTCTAATATGGTCAGTAAGAATTAAAAAAAAAAGATTAAATATCCCGACAGCTTATTCCTAGCTGTGTGACCCTGGATAAGTCATTTAAGCCCTACTGCCTAGCCCTTACCATCCTTTTGCCTTGGAACCAATATATAGCATTGATTCCAAGATGGAAGGTATAAAAATTAAAATTAATATATAATGATTTAAATATATTTTATTATATTTATTAATGATCACTAGAAGTGACAAAACAAAAAGCAAATAAAATAAAATCATGTGCCTATGGCTAATATACCTATTAAAAAACCCTGCTCCACCACAGTCGCAACCCAGGAAGCAAAGAGAGCAAGACCAGGAAATCCACCCAATATATCCCCCTGTCTATGTTAACACATAATGACAGGAAGCCAGTGGACTCCTGGGAAATGTAGTTCAAAGGCACAAGATTTCCAATTATATAGAGGTAAGGGCTTAAAAATATAGCTACAAATAGATACATATTGCTATTTATATTTATATAATCAATAGTGATATTGTCATATCAATATTTAGAAAGGTACTTATATTTAATTTATACATGTATCTGCTACCTAAAGCCATGTCTATCATAGATGGTCAGAGGTCATCTAACCTGTCTCCATATTTTATTGATAGGTACCTGTTTTTCTTTTCTTTTCTTTTTTTCCCCTCCAACTGAGTGAAAGGGCATACATTTCTCAGTGGGAAATCTGAATGAAAGGAAATAACTATCTAGGAGGACAAGACAGCCCAGATAGTGCTCAGGTTGTCAGCAGCTAACCTGAGAGGACCAGTAGACTGCCAGAAAAACCTGTCTATAAGAGGCTGCCAAGAAGCCAGATGCTGTTAGCAAAGAACATCTTTCTGAGTTTCCCATCTGTGACATGTGGCTTTCAGCTAAGGAGAAAGGGAGGGAGGAGACAACAGTAGTCCTTTCCCATTTGGATTCGCTTTCTCCCCCAAATGCTGGAGGCTCCAACCCTGAAATCTGCCATTCTGTACTTCTACATGTAGGTAAGATTTCACTTCTGATGAAGGTCTTATCTGTTGACGCACAATCCTTTATGATGGGACTACCTCAGTGCTGTCTTGGTCCATGAATATGCTATATGTGTCAGCATATGCAAGAGCAATTCCGAAAATGTAGTTCTGGATGAATCAAAATCTATAACATTGGAGGAAAAGCCTACATTAGGAAGATCAGATATTTATGTAGGCATGGGAGTATGAGCTGTTGTTTATAAAAAATGCAACACATCTTGGTCCAATTTTGCTTAATCTCAGTTTCCAAATCCAAAAACAAGGCTAATAAGGGCTGGCATAAGATCAAATAAGATAACATATACAATAGCCAACATATGATCTATGAAAAGAAAAACAGTCATCTATCTATAAAATATGGGATTGTGTTACATGACTTTGGACCATCTATGATACTATGATATATATTTTTATTATAAAATATGTAAATATATTTTTTATGTTTTGCTACCTTATTGACATAATCTTACTTAATTAAACTCTTCTTATGCCCACTATACTTAGAGTACTTATATATAGTATAGCAACCTGTCTTAATGGTAATTGTTATGGAACTGTGGAAGTTCAAAATACAGATGGATAAAAGATAAGCACATATGTAAAAGACAAATGCACATGCATGTATACATATATATACATATATAACTATATATCAAATGGGTTTGATAATTATATACATAGACATATATAATTATTACCCCCATTTAAAACTGAATGATGCAACTGGTAATATTGTGTCAGTGCTTTTAGAACCCCTTCAAAAAATGATTGAAATTCTGAAAGTCGCAGGGATGTATAAGCAATTCCAGGAAGGATTCCAAGTCTGCCTATATCTGTCCATGTAGTCATTATTGTTCAATTCATCTGGAGATTGAAGAATCAAACCAGTCATGCATTCTACTAAAAGTCCTGTCTTAAAATATGACCTCAAGCTTTAAGTACATATCTATTTTGTGGTCTCAAGTTCTAATTCTCATTTGTTATTGTCATAAAGCCTCTGTGCAATTCAGTGTAATTCATTACAACTGGCAACCTTTAACCAAGAGAGGCCTAGACCTGTCAGAATGAAGTCATTGCAAAGTAGCAAGTTCTAAAATAAGGGAATTAGGAAAATATTGGTTTGGGCATTTTTGATTTTGAACTGTTACTTTAATTTTGACTATGGGTAAAACTTGACTTTTGAATGTTAAAGCCTTGAACCAAGAACAAGAGTGGTTAAATCCAACTCTAAGAGGATATCAGCTTCCTATGAGTTCTTTCCATCTATTTCAAGGATCTTTGATTTCACCTATGAGTACAGTAAATGAAGATTTTGAGAAGTGACAAATGCATCTGCAAAAAAAAAAGGAGCTCAGAACTTTGTGAAATGGCAATCAACTGAGATGGGGAAACAGTTCCCATGGAACCTTGGGAAAAAGCAGTTAAGAAGCTTGAGCTGGCTGAGAGGGATTCCTTCTCTGGCTGTTAGACCAGAAGGTAGAAGATAGACTACTCTATAGCCATTGCCTTATTCATAAGATTGTGAGCTGAAAAGACATTTGGGTTTTAACCCAGAAGAAACCTGTCAGCATTGCACTCAATATCTCCCCTTCGGGAAAGATAATTTTATTTCCTGAATTTGAATATATCTTGAAATATTCAATCAACAGGATAAATTAGAAAATTGGGAAACCTAATTTCCCTCACCCTCCCCTCTCCTTTCCCTCCTCTACCCAAAGAATAAAAGATCTTTTAGTTAAAGGATTTGATTGTGAGATTTAGTTATTAGGGGAAATTTTCAAGCTTACCATCAATAAGGAGAATATTTCTAAGACAGTTGAAGGGGAACAGGAAGTAGTGTATGGAGAGGGGTTCAAGATCTAGTCTTTTCCCTGGCTTGCTTCCTGGTGTTACCTCTCTAACATTTCCCCTCTACCATAATTCCCCTAGTATCAA
The DNA here is from genome assembly GCF_027887165.1 of Monodelphis domestica. Classification (NCBI taxonomy): domain Eukaryota; kingdom Metazoa; phylum Chordata; class Mammalia; order Didelphimorphia; family Didelphidae; genus Monodelphis; species Monodelphis domestica. The sequence continues at coordinate 190,498,223 of NC_077234.1, forward strand.
TGTCTACTACAGTACCCCTTATACCTTTGAAACTCTTCCATAATTTCATGAACTATGAAGACATGCCCCTGCTACATATAAGTGGACCACCACTGGGGATCCTACAAAAAAGGTTAAGAACAAGAGCAATTCAGAAAATGTAAATCTGGATGAATTGAAATCTATAATGTTGGAGGAAAAACCTACATGTGGGAGATCAGATATTCATTTCAGCATTAGCGAGTTCCGGATCAAAAAAAAAAATGCATCAGTTCTGTTTCAAGCTTGCTTAATCTCAGTTTCCAAATCTACAAAATGAGGCTAATAATGGTGCCTGCTTCACAGGGTTGATGTAAGATCAAATGTGGTAACATGTACATGGTAAAGCCCTTTGTAAATATGAAAGTGCTATCTAAATGTTAGTGTTTGTCATTGTTATCACTATTATTCAAGCTCCCTGCTAAAAATCTTATCAGAAATGATCATCGGGTAATGCTCAGGGACAGACACACAGTCCATCACTGGGATCCATGGCCAATGCCTTTTGGCCTTTTTAGCACCTTCCAGTGCTTACGCTCCACTGGCATAGTCAGTCACCTTTGTGCCACTATGAGATCATTGGGTAGGATTTTAGTTCTACTCACTGCATGAGTTCTAGAGTTCAAAAATTATCTTCTGAACTTGATTGGGGAAATGCAAGTAGCATAGGAAAAGGCACCATTCAGAAAGGAAAAGCAATAGACCATTTCACTGATAGATCTTGGTTGCATGAACTTTTCTTTTAGGCAGTTAGATGAAAAGAAATTCAACTCTTTTTGGTGTGATATTTTGGAAAAGCTCCGTCTTTCCTTTGTACCTCTGAGGCTGCCATTGCATGATGTGTACATGATGGGCCAAGTCATGGTGCGCCATCATAGATCATGGGGACAGTAAAAGTCACCTAATGGCTTGAGCACAAGACAATGACATTAGCTTCAATGGCTTTTATCCTATAGAGAGAAATATAACGTGTGTTATCTGAGAAAAAAAATTCATGTTCCCAAAGTTCAGAGTTTCATCTTATTTAGTATTATTAATGAGCCAGATCTCTCATGCACTAAGGAATGTATGCTGCACTGTTTGGGTTCATTAGCCCTTCCAAGCTTTTTAACAAGTTACCTAGGAGGCCATAAAATGAAGCCTACATGCTCTCAAAGAGTTAATGAACCTCCAAAAGAGGGAGTAATTCATTCCATTGTCCTAAGTAGGATTAAGCCCTTTAATTATGATTGCTAGCAATAATATTAATATTTATTACCCCTGGGAGCCTAGTCAGACTCAGAACCAACCTGGAATGTAATGGAGCTAAGCAGATTGGATTTATAGACAAGGCCCCTGGGAAGTAGAAGTATATCTTTCTCTGAGAAAAATTGACATATGGACATCCTTGTAACCCAGTTTAGGTAGAGTAAAAACTCTGAACACTGAGGTGAATGCTAAGATTCATCAGAATCAAGAATAGCCTTAGAGGTTCTTCTGTACTAAACTAGTTTATACAATTCTTGTTCAGTTGTTTCAGTCGTGTCCAACTCTTTGTGACCTCATTTGAGATTTTCTTGGCAAAGATACTGGAGTGGTTTGCCATTTCCCTCTTCAGCCATATAATTATAGGATTTATGTAAAGCATTTCTTACTCACCTAGGTATTCTAGTAGTTAATATTTAGTGATATAAAAACAATATTTTTACATTTAGTGATATAGATATGTAATACATCCATCTATAGCTATACACCTAATATCTTCCTCTTAATATCCATTTGAAATGAAATTAATTGAATTGAATTCCTAGCTACATGCTTTAAATATTACTCCTGAAGCTGGAGGGTTAACCCTGTCTTTATTCCTATATAGGTGGAACTCTTGACTTTTCAAGACTTTCTCTACTATGTTCCTACACCTAATACCTTTTTCTTCCTTTCTTCTCTCTCCAGCTTCTTTTAAAGTATTATCTTTCCCCATTGGAATGTAAGCTCCTTGAGGGCAAAGACTGACTTTATTTTTGCCTCTCTTTGTATTCATAGCACTTAGTACAGCTGAATTGGCTCATTGACTCAATTGTTTATGCCATGAGCAAACTGGGTAATTCTTAGGAAAGTTGTGTTCAGGTAAGGTGGACTTTTGAAAATTTACATTTCACATACTGAGCAAATGGGGCACCTGTGAGTGAGTGGAAAGTGTCCCAAGTAATAAGCCAGAAGACATGAGTTTGAATTCTACCTCTAGCTTTTGTTGTTTAGACGTTTGTCAATTGTGTCTATAAATTGCTCAAGCCTCAGTTTCTTCATCAACAAAATGAAGATGATCATACTTTCCTCACCTCAAAGGATTGCTCTCATAAACTTTATAAACTTTTAAGAACAACAACAGAAAAAGAGATATGTGATTTAACATTAGAAGGCACCTTATAGATCAATTCTCTTATTTTATAGATAAGGAAACTAAATATCAGAGCAGCTCCAATTAGTCCAAGATCACACAGTAAGGAACGGATTCTGGATTGGAATCCATGTCTTCTGCCTCCAAATCCATGCCCTCGTACAATAGTACTCTTCCTTTCAAATTGCATTTGTTAATTAGACCATTAAAAGCCAAAGAAACCCCACAGGGGAAGCAAGACCAAATCAAATTCATGGGGAGTCCACTTTGAGTTTTTGTCTGAGCATCATGGGATTTTTAATGGTACCCAAGCCCCATTCAGTTGGTTCTTATTTAAAAAGCTCAACAACTTGGAGCATGGATCATCTACATCTATGCACTCTGTGATCCACTCACTAGTGAATAATATAATGGATTTGTCTAGATCCTTTTTAGTTGCCTGCTAAAAATTGCAATGGCTCTTTCATGGATCTGGTTAGGAAGGATCTCTGAATGATTTAATGATTTAAAGAAGAGCATCATCATCAACAACATAACAACAACAACAACATAAACACTACCACCACCAAACTTTTGAAAACTCCTACAAGTCTCCTAACTTATTAATACAAAGCATGAAAAAGATAGACATGTTCACTGGTTTCTAGCCTATTAATATGCCCATATTGTGGAAGAATTGTTATATTATTAATTCCTAAAGACAAAGACTATCTTTTGTCTTTCTTTGAATCTCCAACACTAAGCACAGTGTTTGACATATGGTAGGCACCTAATAAATGTTTGTTGATTGATCATATTATAATAGTTATTTGGTTACAATCTGTGGATCAGTATATATTAGAGGCCATCCACATCTCCTCATCTTGGGCTATTTTTGCCCACATCATGACTTAGATCCTCCTCAGAGAAGCCTCTTGCTTTTAAAAAATATTTTCCATAATTTCACATAAAAAACAATTAACATTTAGATCTTTAAAATGGTATCTTAGAAAGGGGGGCAGCTAGCTGGCACAGTGGATAGAGTGTTGGACTTGGAGTTAAGAAAATTCAAGTTTCCTAAGTTCAAATCTGGCCTCATATACTTGCTGTGTAAACTCAGGCAAGCCACTTAATCCTGTTTGCCTCAGTTTCCTCATCTGTAAAATGACCTGGAGAAGAACATGGTAAACCACTTAAATATCTTTGCCAAAAAAATCCCCAAATAAGGACATGCTCAGTTAGGCATAATGGGATTACTGAATACTAATAATTGTAGGAAGGCAAATTGGTGCAATGCAGGCTCTGAAGTCAGAGGATCGGTGTTCAAATCCACACTCACTAGCAGCATGACCTTGTGTAGGTAACAACTTCTTTGGGATTTAATTTAGTCAACTGTAAAATGAGGGAGTTAAGCTAGATGATCTCAAAAATTTCTGCTCTCTTTTGACCCTTAGTGCTTTATTCCATGCCTGGATCACAGGTCATTCGCAATCCTGCGACCTATTTGGTACTCATCTTATTGGCAATAATCTGATTACATCTTTTGATTTTATACTGATAATCATATAACAAAATTGATCACAAACACAATGAGATTTATGTTAAGTCTGAATCTTCAGGCAAGTTCATTCCCCCAATTTATCAATGTCATGAGCTGAGAAATAAATGTAATTTTTATTTTCATAAATTGCTTTATGAAAACATAAAAATCTAAAAATAAATAATTATGGCTTCTACTTCTTCCATGTATTTATGTGTTATTTTGTATCATATTTTTATATGTATTATGTTTGTCTACTAATACACTCATTATGAGAGAGCAAGACCTATGACTAACCTAAATTTTGTCTCCCCCAATCCTTACTATTGTAGCATTCTGTGACTATAGATACTTCTAACTATGGATTTTTACTGAAGTGTATTAAGACCTATTTTTTTTCATGAATTGGAAGCAAAATTTATCCCTCTACTTTATTTTATTAAAAAATAGTAATTAAGTTACTATGGTATATAGAGTACTCTGCTAGGAAGTGGGGAGGTCAGAAAGGGAAAAACAGCAAATATAGTACTTACTGTATACCAGGCACTTTACAAATATTAAGCTCATTCAGTCCTCATAACAATTGTGTGAGATAAATGCTCTTCTTATCCTCATTTTAGAGTTGATAAAACTGAGGCAAACAGAGGCTAAATGACTCATCCAGGGTTATACATTTAATAAACATATAAGATAATATTTGAATTCAGGTCTTCCTTACTTTAGGTATAGTGGTCTTAATTGCCCCAATTATGGGAGACATAACCTTGGGATGTAAATAATAAAAAAAAAGAAAAGGTACTCTTCATTGTCATATTGAATGTTCTGGGGAAAAATCCATATAGGTGATGGAGGTTCTCCAGACTGTTTTTTTTCCCCAAAGAATATATGTTGATTTCACCCAATCATGAAATATCACAGGGTGTCCTTTCAGTCAGTCATTCAACAAACATTTATAAAGTGGGATTTCAGCTGGGACTTGAGAAAGCCAAGCAAACTAGGAGGCAGAGATGAAGAAGAACATTCCATCCTTAGGGGATGGCTATAGAAAATGTCTAATCAAGAGCTATAATCACGTAAAAGGAAAAGCCAGCAAAGAGGACAGTATCATTGGATCATAAGATGTGTTAGGGATTAGTGGGGAGAGTAGGGTATAAGACAACTAGAAAGGTAAGAGTGAACCAGGTTACAAAGAATTTTAAAAGCCAAATATTTATTTTTTGACATGATGATGAGCCACTAGAGTTTACTAAATATTAGAGATGATATAGTTAGGTTTTAGGAAACAGTATTGTAAAAATGATGTTTACATGCATGTTTGTGTGCATGGTTCTAAAAGTCAATGCAATTTTAATCTCAGTTTCTCTCAAAATTTGTGTGTAGATTAGCTTCAAACTGCACTAACACTTTTTGAACATTTATTTATCATATGCATATAAAATATATACATATATTCATATTTATATAGGCCAACAAATACTGCAAATGGACAAATGAGCAAGTCCCAGAATTAGAGAGGAGGGAGAGAATAGTCTAAATTGCATTTGAGAAATTTTTCAGTGCTTTCAATAACAGAACAAATAAATAAAGAAAAATTCCATCATTTTAGCAACACTATTTCCCCAGAGATATTGTATGATTATGCATTGTGGAATACTGACATCTCCAAGTTATTTAAGTTCTAAGTAGATAAAAGTACAATGGAGAGATGTATAATTACATAAGGAGTCTATAGCCATTTCTAATGTGAGCAACATGTAAGACATGTTGGAAAGAACAGCATTATGCCCTCATGGTATAGTGAAACAAAGAAAAAGAAAATGGTCAACCTGCTGCAGATCTGCTAAATTTGTGCCCACTGTGGTGGTGGTCATCCCAGAATGCACTTCAGACTTTTGTATAGTGGCAACTCCAGAATCAAATCTTGGAGGAGGCAGCATTAGCAGCAGCAACAGCTTTAGGAGCTCTCAACCCACAGATGATATGGGATTTTTTCACAAATGGTAAGAAAGAGATTTCTGGTGAAGTTTTGCTGGCAGTGATTCAAAATCCTGTTGCATTGCTCAGAAGCAGTTATGCAGAGGATGAGAGGCCCTAGTCACATTTCCAGAACAGAGAAAAGCACTAGTGTTTGCAGCTATAGGAGGGCAGTAGACATGGTCATAATTTCAGGGTCCAAAGAAGCACTAGCACTTGTTGGTACTGGGGTAAAAGGTTTTCCTTTTTGAGAAAAGAACAAAACATGGCAGGAGAAGCAAGCACACCTCTCTTCAATTTTACAATCTTGGATGCACTGAAAACTTACAGACTCAGAAAATAGATCTGAAAACAGCAGCACAAAAATGTGAAACCTGTAGTAGTACCTCCTATACACCAAAGGAAGAGACAAACTTTAACAGAAAGTTAAAAATCAAGAAATAGACTGTAAGAATCAGCAAACAGAAACCAAAACAAAAGAACCTTACCATATAAAGTTACTATGGTGAAAAGGGAGCTAAAAACACAGTCAGAAGAAGAGAATGATGTCAAAGCAGCTCCAAGTAAAGCCTAAAAGAACAAGTGTGAATTAGACACAAGCCCAAAAAGAATTCCTAGACAATCTGAAAAAAAAAGATTTTACAAATAAAATAAGAGGAAAATGGGGAAAGAATGTGATGGATGAAAGAAAATTATGAATGTCAATAGTTTGGTAAAAGAGGGATAAAAAATACTGAAAAATAACACCTTAAAAGACAACACCAGAATTAGACAAATGGGAAAAGAGGCACAAATATTCACTGAAGAAGAGTCTCTTAAAACAAATAGAATTAGACAGAAGGAAAAGGGATATACAAAAGCTCACTGAAGAGAATATTCCTTAAAACTTTGAATGGGATTGGAACTCTAATGCACTGTTGGTGGAGTTATGAACAGATTCAGTTTTTCTGGTAAGTAATTTAGAAGTATAGTCAAAGAGGTATAAAACTGCATACTTTTTGACCGAGTAATACCACTACTAGTTCTATATCTCAAAGAGATCAAAGAAAAGAGGAAAGGATCTATGTGTACAGATAGATTCATAACAGCTTTTTTGTTGTGATATTGGAAACTGAGGATATGATCATCAGTTGGGAAATGGCTGAACAAGTTAGAGAAATGATTTTAATGTAATATTATTGTTTTATAGGAAATGATGAACAGGGTGCTTTCAGAAAAATCTATAAACTTAGGTGAACTATTGCAAAGTAATGTCAAGAGAACATTGTACACAGTAGTAGCAATATTTTTTGAAGACCAGTTGCGAATGACATATGATTTTTGTAATACAATGACCCAAGATAAATCCAACAGACTTATGCTATAGAAAACTGGGGGAGAAATTACAAGAAATTTATTTGATAAAAACTTCATTTCTAAAATATATAGAGAGAACTGAATCAAATTTATAAACATATGTCATTCCCTAATTTATGAATTGTCAAAAGATAACAGGCAGTATTCAGAAGAAGAAACCAGAACTTTCTATAGTCATATGAAAAAATGCTCTAAAATGCCTTAGATTAGAGAAGTGCAAATTAAAATAACTCAAAGATACCAGTCAAATTGGTTAATGATTGAAAAGGAAAATGATAAATGTTTGAGGGGATGTGGAAAAATTGAGACACTAATGCACTTTTGGTGGAATTGTGAAATAGATCCAATCATTCTGGAAAACAATTTAGAACTATGACTAAAGGGCTATTAAACTATGTATACTCTTTGATGCAGAAATGTTATTACTAATTCTGTATTCCCAAAGAGATCAAAGAAAAAAAGAGAATTTTAAGAAAAAATCTTAAATTTTCTCTTTCCTACTCATTTCTGCTCCTTTCCATCCCTGTTTACTCCCTAAGGTGGTAAACAATTTTGATATAGGTATCACATGTTCAATCATATAAAGCATTCTTCCATATTGGTCATTTTGTGGAAGAGAGCTCAGATAAAATAAAAAAGAATACAGAATGTGAAATTTAATATGTTTTGGTCTGCATTCAGACTCTGTTACTTCTTACTATGCAGGCAGATGGTCTTTTTCAACTGGAATCTCTGGGATTGCCTTAGATCACTGTATTCTTGAGAAAAAGTAAAGCCATTCACAGTTATTCAAGCAAAAATATTGCTGTTTGTGCAATTATTTTTCTGATTCTGTTCAATGCTTTGCATCTGTACTTGTGTTTCTGGTTTTTTCTATAATCATCCCGCTTATAATTTCCTATACCATAATAGTATTCCATCACAATCATAAAGCACAATTTGTTCAGATATTCCCCAATTTATAGACAGCCCTTCCATTTCCAATACTTTACTGCCACAAAAAGAGCTATAAGAAATATTTTTGTATATATCCTCCTTTTATTTAATCTCTTTGTGATCAAGACCTGGTAGTGATATTGCTGGATCAATAGGTATACACAATTTTAGACTCCTTTGGTCATAATTTCAAATTTCTCTCAATAATGGTTGGATCGGATCACAACTCTACTAATAGTGCATTTGGGTCCCAAATTTTCTGCATCCCCTCCAACATTTATAATTTTCTTTTTCTTAATATTTATCTATCTTATAGGTGTTGTTTTAATTTGCAATTCTCTCAATCGAGAGAAATTTAGAGCTCACCCCCCCATATGATCATAGATAGCTTTGAATTCTTTATCAGAAATCTATCTGTTCATCTCCTTTGTCAGTCTGTGTGTTCTATTTTTTTTTTTTTTGCAAAATGGCTAATATGGAAATGTATTTTACATGTCTGCACATTTATTATCTATATACAAATACTTGCCTTCTCAATGAACAGGGAAACAAGAAAGAGAGGAAGATAATTTGGAATTCAAAATTTAAAAAAGTTAGTTTTTTTCTCATGTAATTGAGGAAAAATAAAATTGAAAACAAAAAAGCTGAAGCTTTTGAAATACCATTTGCCAGCCCCTCAGAAATAGGAATGATCTAGTTGAATTGGAAAGACAACTAGATAAAAAATCACAAGCCCAGGTTCTGCTACTGACTGTCATTAGTTGGCTGAATGAGCTTAGAGAAGTCCTTTACTACTTTAGACCTGAGTTTCTTTTTCTATAAAATAATAGAGTTTGGATATATTATATTTAAGATCCCTTAAAGGCATAACGTCCATAATTTTTAAAAATCAGCAATGAAATTAAAATGTAAGTAAATAACTATTCAATATTATGCTTTTTCCATTAAAATGTGATATACTTGCAGAAAGACTCTTTATGCATATTTTGAGTTTTTGAGTACAAATCCTGTCCCTGTTACTTACTACCTATGTGACCTTGAATTCATCGCTCTGTTATCTCATCTGTAAATAGGACTAGAGGGCCCTTTCAGGTCTAAATCTATAATCTTATGATTTCTATTTATGACTTTTAGTAAATCATCTAATCTTTCTTCATCTGTAATGCTAATGACTCCTATTTTTAAGTGGTTAGAATACAAGAGCTTTTCTCATGTAATGGAAGTGGTACCAATATTGTTATCAATATTTTACAGGCAAGGGAGCAAAGGAAACAAGAACCTTTAATTCTGGCCCAATTACCAATGTTATCGAGTATATCTGAACGTATGTCTGTGATTTCAGATCAAACAATCTTTTTTCCTAGACCACATTGTCTCTTTGCAGGCAGATAGAAGCAATGATAAAATTCCTTGCCAATTTAATACCCCATTGAGGGAGGGAGAACAAATATAATTACTCTGATTTTACAAATAAAAAAAACTGAGGCCCATCCCATTACAGAGGGATTAGCTGCTCTAAAATTGAGTTGAGTAGGATTAAACCATTCAATTTCTAGTCCCTAATCTGCCCCTGATTTACCTTGTGATCTTGAATAGGTCACATCTTGAGCTTTAAACATGTTTTGGCTTCTTTGGCTTTTAATTTCTTCATCTACAAGATTAGACAAAGATGACAACTAAGATAATATCTAAGATACTTTCCAACTCTTATATCTGTAATATTTATAGAGAAAGATGAGTGGTTATGAAGAACAGGGGATTCAGAAGTTTTGTAGCAGGGAATGGAGGAGTTGAAAGGAGAGAGGTAATATGGCTGCCGGTGAGGCAAAGGAGAGAGATGACCCCTGCTGAGAGTCTATTTTTTTTCCTTTTAGACATTATTTTATTTGGTCATTTTCAAACATTATTCATTAGAAGCAAAGATCATTTTCTTTTCCTCCCCCCTCCCACCACCCCTCCCATTGGCGATGCATGATTCCTCTGGGTATCCCATGTGTCCTTGATCTGAACTCATTTCCAGGTTATTGGTTTTTGCATTAGGGTGTTCATTTAGAGTCTTTCCTCTATCATATCCCCTCTGTCTCTGTAGTCAAGCTGTTTCCTTTCCTTGGTGTTCCGAGAGGCTATTTTTGAACAAAATGGGGTGTCTGAGAAATGAGCCACTTATGATAGCCTACTGAGATGTCTTCTCTATGGATTGATGCTGAAGATACCTCAGAGCAGGTAAACAAGGACCCTCCAGAGGGACAAGCCTTTCCCCAGACTTTGGTTGCCCAGCAAGGGTCCAATAAGGACCATTTGTAATTGCCTGACTGAATTGAGGTTCCTGTATGCCCCCTGAAAAGATAGTCCACTTATCTGACTGTGATATTCAAATAAGATAAATTTGAATAACCAGTTTGGATTGGAGAGGTATCAGGGAAGAGGGAAGAGGGATTCCCTAGATAATGTTTGAGTCTTTCTCAGCTTTGGAGCTGAGGCCAGGCCTCACAGGCTGGTGGAGGGTTTCTCTTATTCTTGTTTACACTATATCTGTGCTAGTTTTCTTAATTTCAAAATCTTAGCAGTAGACAGCAAGCAACAAGAAAAGTTCTGACTTTCAGAGCTGGTTCGGCCTGTCTCTTTTGGCTGAAGAAAATAGATGTTCTTCTATCCAGATACTGGGAATGAAAAACTCCACACACTTCCCATGCTAGTAAGGAAGTGATCATCACAAGACCAACTGCCACTCCCAGTTGCCCCTTCCCCCACCAACTGTCAGTCTTATCAATTTATTCTCTCTCTACTATTGCCACTGTTGCTTGTTCCAACACAGTGGCAGAAAGTCCAGAGCTTGCTTTAGTTTCCTTTCCACACATCTTATCTAAAAAAAGACTACCGACAAACTATGGGAGTGGAAACACCGAGGAAAAGCAACTGCCTGAATACAGAGGTTGAGGGGACATGACAGAGGAGAGACTCTAAATGAACACTCTAATGCAAATACTATCAACAAAGCAACGGGTTCAAATCAAGAAAACATCTAATGCCCAGTGGACTTACGCTTCGGCTATGGGGGTTGGGGGGGAGGAAAAGAAAATGATCTATGTCTTTAATGAATAATGCTTGGAAATGATCAAATAAAATATATTAAAACAAACAAACAAAAAAAAAGACTACCATTTGAGTAGTCATATTTCTCATAGTCTTCAGAATTGAGGGAGGGATGTAGCTGATAGTTTTATTATATTTTAATGAGTTATCAGTAATCAAATTTTAAAAACTAGAGGAAGAAAGGCATTACTTTGCCAATTGGGCCATTACTATCAATTGACCACTTATGTATACAATTCGCTAAAATGTGACCAAATTGGATTAAATACTCACTTTATTCAAGTTTATAATGATCTCATTGCTAGGATAGAATTTAGTTGAGTTTTTTTTCCCATTTTTCCCTTTAGTTGTGTTATGTTGCCATTTTATAATTTCCAGGGAAATAGTATTGAACAGTCCAAATGTCAACAATTCTCATGTCTGAGACCCCATCATGTTGTAACCCTCTTTTTCCACTTACTACCTGGTGTCCCTGGGGAATTCACTGAATTGTCCCAGTACTCAAAAAGGGGGGTTGAAAGAAATACCCTCTAGATTTTTGACTAACTCTAGATTTGTGATTTCCCTTAAAATGGGGTCATTTTACTATCTCTACCTATTTTTAAGCAGCTGTTTCATTAAAATAACTTATGTTTTTAATCTTTCTTTTAATATTTGCCTAGGGCCCATTAAACAAGCATGAATTTATAAGTATAAGAATAAATAAAATATAATGGCTGTCTGTATCAATTGAGATAGATAACATAGAAACACAGAACATTAGAGCTAAGTGGAACCTTAGAGATCATTATTCCAAACCATTCATTTTACATGAAGAAACTGAGGCCCAGGGAAACTGCATAATATTCAAAGGCACACTACTTATTATTGGTGGAACTGTGATTAGAACCCATGCCTTATTCCAATTTGCATTTGCTCACATATTTTCATGTGAAAATGTCAAAGAACAAGGAGGAATTTTCCACAAAATTATTCCCTAAACTCTTTGAAGCAGCAGCTGTCAGAATCAACAGAGGCTTCTCTTAATCTGCTTGCCATTATCTTAAAATGGTGAGAGATGAAAGTTGTTCAGTTCTCAGTTTTTTATCTATATTTCCTCTTTCCTTCTCTGACCCAGTGGATCAGAAGATCTAGGGTTAACATTCAATTATTAAGCTGAAGAAGGCTTAGATGTCAGGTTATTCTGAAAAAAGAGGGACCTGAGTTATCCAAAACCAAGGACACAGTAATGGTAGATACTGAAGATTGTCCGAACTAGAAGGTCAAGCTGAGCATCATAAGATTCAGGCGAAAGGTTATGTAGAAATAATATTAACAATGCAAAGAAAAAAGAAAACCAGTGAGGCAGATGAAGTGATCAGGAATGCAGGGAAGTAAGGTACAATTTTTTTAAAGATGTCTTTCTTTTAATAGTGAGTTAACTAAAAGAAACGGTTTGCTGGACTTCAGGAGTTATAAATGCTTTCTCTTTATTTCTATCTTCCTCCTAGCAACCCTACCATTAGTGTAGAATTATGGAATTCTGCCAAAGCTTAAATTATATAGTAGAGTAGAAAGTGTGTTGACATTGGAGAAGACTTGAGTTAAAATCCTCTCTTTGATATGATTTTGGGTGTTTCTTAACTAGTTTACCTATTTGAAAATGATGGTATGATTTTTAGAGTACCTTCTTATTCTTAATTAATCTGTGATCCTGTAAATCAATGACAAGGGGACATATTAGCTGTGTGATACTTCTTTTGGTTCAGAGAAGCTTAAGCCTCAAATCTAAAACAAAGGGAAGACAGATCCTAAGTTCAAATAATGCTTTTCAGTCATGTAGGGAAAAGTGAATGGAATTTAGAGTTGAGAGGATCTGAGATAAGCTTCAGTTTTCTCATCTGTAAAATGAGGATGATGGATTGTAAGACCTCACTGGTCACTTCCAGCTTAAGTTCCTATTACTGAGCAGGATCACTTTGGAAATTACCCTCCTTTCTTTTATTCTGTGTTTTAGTCAGTCACATGCAACTTTTCTCTTTTGCTATATGAAGGCAAAACATTTTAGGAGTCCTGAAGTTCACTAAATTCGTAATGGATTAATAGATAACTCTAGGTAAGTTACTGTTGTCTAGTAAATAGGAGTGAATGTCTCATAAATTAATGAAAATTCAATCTTGAATTGGTGAGTGGTAACCAGAACCCAGAGGTTCATATGATCTCTCTATACCTCCCCCTTTTCCTTTCTTTCTCTGTTTCACTCTTATCTCTGTCTCTCTTTTTAAAGTTAGTGACCCAATGGGAAAATTTACACAAGAAAAGTTAATATCACAGAATTTCAAAGAGAATCAATGAGAGAAATACAAGGAACTTATTCACACAAATATTATATTGTGAGTATACTAGGCTGAGTGCAAAGTCCAAAGCCATGAATAACTATTTGTAAAATGTGTGATCTCTTTGTCAAAGAGAATTTCAATATTGGACTCCACAGTGGCAACCAGAAAGCAGATTGGATGAGAAAATCATCTTACTTTTTGGCTAGCTTTGAACTCTTCTATCATCCCACTCTTGCATTTCAGCATACCAGTATTTTATACAAGGTTCATCTCTATTTAGCAACTAACTTTATGAGGCTTCCTTTCTATTTCCTTCAAACAAAGGGCTAATCAAGATGTAAAGCATGGTTGTTTTCCTATTCAGCACTTGCCCTGTTTGATATGTCATCTATCATCATTTCTGGTCAGTGAAACAGGAAAAAAAAGGTGGCTTTCATCTAAATCTGAAGATGTGTTGACAATCTGAGTATGTCCATAAATAAGAGTATGGATCAGTAAATCCAAATGCAGAGAAGATTACTTAATTTTTTTCTATTTCTAAATTGACCTGAATTTGACGATAGCATTTTTTGCAAGAGCTTATATTTAAGCCACAATTGAGTATTGGAAAAATTATGGCAAATATTTACATTGCACACATTTCACTGCAAAGAGATATTATTTGGAAGCAAAGTACTATGATGGAAATAGTGCAAGGTAGAAAGAATGATTCATGGGTTCTGGTGCTGGTTCTAGAATGAGCTAACACTGTGCTCTTGGCAAATTATCTTTCTTGAGCTTCATTTTTTTTGTATCTGTAAAATAAGGATTGGGTGTTTTCCAAGTTCTCACAGAATCAGAATCTAAGGGTTCTGTGTGTGCTCAAAGGACCAAACCTCAGTCCAACTAAATACAAAAGGAACCTCCACTGTGACACAGACCATGGTAAGCGATCTTCTACTTACTCTTACTAATTATTTTCTGAGGCTAGATAGAAGAACTCTAATACCTTTTTCATATGGCAGTCTGTCAAATACTTAAAGATAACTCTAATGTTTCTTTCCTCCATCCCTAACATTCTAGTGATTCATATATATGAAATGTTTGGTGTCCAGGTGCCACCCAGGTCTTACATGTGGTTTCAAGAGCTGTAGCATGAGCAAGGGCCACACACTGGTTAACAATCTCAACAGGTGAGTCAAACCATATTGGAGGTAATTGATTGACAAACCCAAACTGATTAGTGAATCTTCTACCCCACATATGTGAAGACTTCTCCTGGTGGAATGGACAGATGAAAATAATTTATTCCAATCTCCTTAAAGGTGGTGGAAACAGAGTCTCTGGAGCACTGAGAGATTGGTTAGACATCAACGAAACCTAAGTCATCCATTGTATTCCAAGCTATCACTAGTTGTCCTGACTTTTGACTTGAAACTTGGTGTGGATGATTCTGGAAGAGATAGTGAGGCTGACAACTTCATGCCATTCTGCCTCACTTAAATTCAGTTTATGAATGAGTCAAACAATATCACCAGGGAAATAATTTTGGTTCTTTTTTCATTACAAAGTATAGCAACCATTGATCCAAATAAGAAATTACAAGCAAAGGTTGTGAGGCATGGATCACCTACATTGTTTCTAGTATTATTGTTCTCCATGTGAGTAAATTAAAGCCCAGAAAAGTTAAGGATCAAATGCCTATTGAGTTAGAGGCAGAGCTGGGATGAGAACTCAGATTCTCCCTCCCCATCTCGAAATTACTTGAGCTTTCTACAACAATGGTATCAAACTTAAGTAGAAAAGTTGAAATACAAATGTATGAAACATGATACTTAATTTTAATATGCCCTTTGTTTTCCTGTTAACTTCAATTTAAATATAGTATTCCCTCTTTCTTTTCTGAAGAGTTTTTTCTTATAAAAAGAACCAAAAAGAAATTGGGAGTAGGGGATGAAGTAGCTAAGCAAAACTAACCAATATACTAAGTGAGTCTGGCAATTTAGGCAGTGTTCCATTTCCACAGTTTCCCACTCTTCTAAAGAAGGGAGAGAACTTCATTTTTCTCCTCTCCTGTCTTCGAGCTTTATTATTAAAATTATCATTTTTTCTACTACCATGTACTTTCATTTTCTTCTTATCACAGACATTTTAACAGTGGTTTTCTGAACATACATCCTTGGCATTTATTTGTATTATGGTTCCAAAGCAATGATTCTAATGATAATACTTTCAAGAATATTAAAAGGGGAATAGCCAGAACCATGTTAGGGCAGTTATAATATTTTAATGAAGGAGTAACTTTAATGACTAAGCAAGTGAATTACTCACCTCTGAACAGAAGCAGGTATTTCCTGAACATTTCAGCTGCTGGATGAGAGGCAACTAAGGGAAAGTGAGAATTAATAAACAAAATGTTGCCAATTTAAGATACTATAAACCTATATTTCATAGAATAGGAGGCAAAGTAAAAACAAACAAACAAATAAACCTCAGGAACCTGCAAAATGTAGGCCAACAAGATGGTCTTGAAAGAAGTGCTAAGCAGCTAAGAGGAGAACTTATTTAATGTGACCCTTTTTCCAGCTAACATGTAACATTCATGTATAGAAAAACATACTTTTGTTTCTTTAGAGCAGAGGATCTTTTCCTGGAGCCAATGTTATTCTCTCTCTGTCTCTGTCTCTTTCTATTTCTCTGTCTCTCCTTCCCCTCTCCTCTTCTCTCTCTCCCCCACTCTCTCCCTCTCTATTTCTCTATTTATCTCCCTCCCTTATTCTCTCTCTCTTCCTCTCTATCTCTCGCTCCTTTACTCTATCTCTTTCTATTTCTCTCTCCCCACCCAATCCTCCTCTCTTCCTCCCCTCTCCCACCCCTTTTGTCTATCATCTTTGTATTATCTACTAGATATAGATAGGTATAGCAATATAAATTGGCATATCCACATTTACATATTATTGTGTATATAGATATATATGCATGCATATATATATATATATTAGAACTATTCAATATTCACTATAATTGGTTTTCTTTGTAATCTTACGTATTTTACTGAATGCACCTACAACATTCTAAGATGGGGTCCATAGGTGTTATAAGACTGTCAAAAATGGCGTGCCACCAAAAAGGTTAAGAACCCCTGCCTTAAGGCAATTGTCTAGGACCTTAGAGTCAAAGGAAATGTTATGAGAAGGCCAGAAATAGGCCTGAATGATTGTATTTTGTCACAGTAGTTCATAAAACTCCAGTGTCATTAGCAGAGGAAGAAGTGCTGGTTAGTAATAATGATGAATATATGTGTGGATGTGGGCTAGAATTTACATGTTCAAGACCCACTTGACATGGGGACAGTATTTATTACAGTCTCTTCTGTTTGTGGTTCATTTGCATTAGAATAGCCATCTCACGCCTGGCTTAACTATGAGAGTAACAGGAGCAGCGTTTCCAATGGCAGTTGAAAATGTCAGCCGCTGGATTTCTCTTGGCAAAAGGAGCGAGGGGAGAGAAAGAAAAATGGAAAAATGTCATGGGGGGGGGGGGGGGGCGGGTCTCAGCGTTGCCACTGGCAGACCGTCTTAGCTTTGGGTCCCTGGTCTGTGCTGCCTTAATGAGATCGCTGGAGAATCTTTACTCGCCTAGAATCAGGGAAGTCTTTCTCCAGAATTTCTGGAAAGGGAAAAGAGAGTTGACTTGACTCTTCCTCGGGGATTTCCAAACGGGGGTCTGGAGTGTGCTATTTTTTGAATCTGCTGTATTCACTTTTCATCCCTGCTGCTGTCTTTACTATCGCCAATAATGCATTTCATGTTTCTTAATGAGGGGTTTGCATTAAGGCTGAAGTGCTTTGAACTCTCTAGGCTTCCATTCAGCTCAGCGTGGAGCCCCCCTGCTCTGGGAGGCTGCTGATCACTAGGAGAATTGAGGAGAAGGAACATTAGGGCAAATTAGGGCACTCTATTTGGTGAAAGCGCGGCTTGTCTCAAACCCCCAATGAAGAAGCTGTTCTGTTCGCTGAATACATCATGCTGGGTTGCTAAACGAATGTAATTGCAGAGCTATGTACCCTCCCCGTCTCTACTGTGCCCTGCCCAGATACAGGGAATATCTATACAAAGCAGGCCGGGAATCAATATGCATGAAGAAAAGAGAGCAAGCAAGATGAATCTGCCCAAAGGCCAGGACAAAAGAGAAACCCTCTGCGAAGGTGTTTGCTTCATCCTCAGCCTTTTGTTTGTTCAGCAGCTCCTAAACTCCTGGCATTACTTATTTATTTCTTTATTTTGACTGGGGTGACTTAAATCTTTCTGGCAACTCAGGTTTCCTGAAAAAACAATTTGAAAAGAAAGGATGAGAAGCAAAGCAAAACGAAGAAATGAGTGGGGGGGGGGGGGGGGAGGTGGGCAGGACTAATCCTAGGGAGCCACAGCAAGGAGATAGCCCGGGCATAAAAGAGCTCTGTCACCTCCAGAAAAGAAGTCATCTTGAAGCAATGAAAAAATAAAATCTCTTTCCTGCTTTATTCCACCTTGAAAGCTAATCTCCTTTGACTCTGGGTAAGTATGCCAAAAAAAAAAAAAGTGCCAACTAACAGCAGTCAAAATTAACCCCCACTTTAGAGCCATTGCAACCCAACCCAACTTGAATTGAGGACATTAGCTATCCTTAGAGACTAATGATTTAGATTAGCATAATCAAGCAGTCTTTATGCACATGTGATAGGGGAAAAATTGAAAATAAAGCTAGCACCTACTTCTTAATCTGAAACTTTAGGGCAGTCAGGGCAGGAATAAACACCTCTGGTCTATAATGAGATGCATGGGGCAAAAATGAAAAATCAAAAATACTTTCTTAAATTCAGCAGGGGTAGAAGTTCCACTAGATTTCTGGCTCTGTGAGGGAAGGAAGGATATCTTAGACTTCAATTTTAATCTACACAGTGCCCAGATATTTAGTAAATGTTTGATTACTCTTCAGACCACTAGTCACTTGGACCTTGGAAATCTCACACAAATTAATTCTCCCTCTACTCTTCAACTGTGGCACTGTTACTGCTGGGAAAATTGAAGAGGAGCACCTTTGACTGCCTCCAGAATTCGCTCTCTCATCAATTTACCAAGATGATTCACATGGACAAAAATGGAAGTCCATCCTCCGGTCACCTGGGAAGGCAGCTGATACTATTCAGGACAGGCTTATTCTAATAAGATTAGAATGTGAGCTATAATTTACAAAGCTCCTCCAGTAGCCAAAATTAATAATAACAATGAAGTCCCAATTAGGGGTGTGCTGGAACCAACTCCCCAGTTGTTAAATTTTCATGAGCATATTAACACCTTAGAAATCTGCAAATGGTAAAAGGAATTCATTATTTTATTGGTTGTCTAGACTTAATAAAATGTTAATAAAGTATATTAAACTGAAAAATGTGTGAGCATCTCCCTCTCTCTGTCTCTGTGTCTGTCTGTCTCTCCCTCTCTCTGTAGCTATAATTTTTCTCCCAGTGAACCAGTTGTTATACATTTACTGGTACACCTTTGCCTTCACCTCCTTCTCAAATGACACCATTCCCTGCCTTTTTGCTTGTTCACACCAAGCACTTCATTCTAGTCATATCATTGTAAGTTTCATTCATTTCCCATTAATGACCCTGATGTATTTTAAAGTTTTATGATGGGATCCTAAATTTCAGGTGAGAAAGAATTTTATAGACTATCGAGTCTAATTTTTCCATTTAACAGATAAGGAAACTGTTTCTGACAGAAGATAAGTAACTGGCCCAAGTTTATACAATTACTGTGACTGAGGCATGGTTTGACTTCATTTTTTTCTAATTACAAAGCCAACATGCTGTTTACTGTATTATCTAGCTGACTCTCAAAGATCTGTTCCTTTTCTCAGGGAGCTTTACTTATATAATATAAGGCTGCTATATTGCATAGGGAAGTACACACCTGGAAACAAAATACAGTGGAGTTGTAGCTTGGCTTCCATTTATCAGCACAGATAATCAGGCTTTCTTAAGAATCCAAATTGACAGTTTTCAAGATGAAAATGGAGACCTCACCTCTAATGAAGAGGATATTAAGGGAATCAATAAAAAATGTTATGTCCAATTATATGGCAATAAATATGGCAATCTAGGTGATATGGATGAACATTACAAAAATATAAATTGTCTAGATTAACAGAAGAAGAAATAGAATACTTAAATAATCCCATATTGGAAAAATAAATTGAACAAGCCATCCAAAAACTCCCTAAGAAAAAATCTCCAGGGCCAGATGGATTCACAAGTGAATTCTATCAAACATTCAAAGAACAACTAATACCAATAGTATACAAAATATTTGAGATAATCAACAAAGAAGGAGTTCTACTAAATTCCTTTTATGACACAAATATGGTACTGATTTCAAAGCCAGGCAGGTCAAAAACAGACAAAGAGAACTCTAGATCAATCTCCTTAATGAACATAGATGCAAAAATACTAAATAGAATACTAACAAAAAAACTCCAGCAAGTGGTGATGAGGGTTATTCATTATGATCAGATGAGATTTATACCAGGAATGCAGGAATGGTTCAATATCAAAAAAGTCATTCACATAATTGCCCATATCAACAAGCAAACCAAGAAAAATCACATGATTATCTCAATAGATGCAGAAAAAGCCTTTGACAAAGTACTACACTCATTCCTATTGAAAACACTAGAAAGTATAGGAATAAATGGACCTTTCCTAAAAAATAATAAGAATATATATTTAAAACCATCAGCAAGCATCATCTGCAATTGGGATAAACTAGAAGCCTTCCCAATAAGATCAGGAGTGAAACAAGGATGCCCATTAATTGCTCATAGGTAGGATGAGTAAACATAATAAAAATTACAATCCTACCCAAAGTAATTTATTTATTTAGTGCCATACCCATCGAACTACCAAAAATCTTTTTTTTTTTACTGAAATAGAAAAAACAATAACAAAGTTCATTTGGGAAAAACAAAGATCAAGAATATCAAGGGAAATAATAAATAAAAATGAAAAGGAAGGTGACCTAGCAGTACCAGATCTTAAAATGTACCATAAAGCAATCATCATCAAAGCAATATGGTACTTAGTAAGAGACAGAAGGGAGGATCAGTGGAATACACTTGGGGTAAGTGACCTCAGCAAGGCAGTCTATGAGAACCCCAAAGATCCCAGCTTTGGGGACAAAAATCTACTATTTGACAAAACTGCTAGGATAAATAACTATAAGTAATTAGGTGAACAAAGAATAGTATACTTGTCAGCACTTTGAGAAAGGAAGGGTTTTAAAACCAAGCAAGAGTTAGAAAATATTACAAAATGTAAAATAAATCATTTTGATTACATTAAATTAAAAAGGTTTGGTATAAACAAAACCAATGCAACCAAAATAAGAAGGGAAGCAACAAATTGGGGGGAAATCTTCATAACAAAAACCTCTAATCACTCAAATTTATAAGGAGATAAATAAATTATACAAAAAATCAAGTCATTCCCCAATTGATAAATGAGCAAGGGACATGAATAGGTAATTTTCAGTCAAAGAAATCAAAACTATTAATAAGCATATGAAAAAGTGTTCTACATGTCTTATAATCAGAGAAATGCAAATCAAAACAACTCTGAGGTATCACCTCATGTCTAGCAGATTGGTTAACATGACAGTAAAGGAAAGTAATGAATGCTAGAGGGGATGTGGTAAAATTGGGACATTAATGCATTGCTGGTGGAGCTGTGAATTGATCTAACCATTCTGGAAGGCAATTTGGAACTATGCCCAAAGGGCGATAAAAGACTGTCTGCCCTTTGATGCAGTCATAGCACTGCTGGGTTTGAACCCCAAAGAGATAATAAGGAAACAGACTTGTAGCAGAATATTCATAGCTGCACTGTTTGTGGTGGCAAAAAATTGGAAACTGAGGGGATGCCCTTCAATTGGGGAATGGCTGAATAAATTGTGGCATATGTTGGTGATGAAATACTATTGTGCTCAAAGGAATAATGAACTGAAGGAATCCCATTTGAACTGAAATGACCTTCAGGAAATGATGCAGAGTGAGAGGAGCAGAACCAGGAGAACACTGTACACAGAGACTGATACACTGTGGTAAAATCAAATGTAATGGACTTCTCTACTAGTAGCAATTCAATGATCCTGAACTATTTGGAGGGGCATATGAGAAAGAACACTATCTACATCCAGAGGAAGTACTGTGGGAAAAGAAACACAGAAGAAAAACAACTGCTTTATCACATGGGTTGATAGGGATATGACTGGGATAATAGATTCTAAAAGGTCACCCTAGTGCAAATATTAATAATATGGAAATACATCTTGATCAATGACACAAGTTAAACCCTGTGTAATTGTGTGTCAGATATGGGAAGGGGGTGAGGGGAGGGGAGGGAAAGAACATGAGTCTTGTAACCATGGGAAAATATTCTAAACCACCTAATTAAATAAAATTTTCAAAAAAAAATTCAAAATAATTGATGGATTATATTTAGTTGGTTGTTGTCCTTTCTACTCCAAGAGGTTCAACATGATATCACTGAATGATATCTTGTGATTATCAAATTGTATTTTAATGAGACAAAGTTGCACAGAACCATTGCTCTCATTCTTTCTTCCAGAGTTAAGTCCAATGGTAAGAGAAAAGTCACAATGATTCAGGGTGCAATTGATATCCTTGACTTCTTTATTGTCCATACAAACTATAAGTGCTCTATAGTGCCAGCTTCCACTTCCTTCATGCCCATTGGAACACATTGCTCTCATCACTCCTTCAGTGGAAAGAAAGGACCTCAGTTAAAAACTACCCCTTCTGCTTAGTACTTATGTGAATTTAGGCCTTTTAATTTAATTTGTCTGGGCCTCAATTTCTTTTTATCTGAAAAAAGAGGGGACTGTAAGCTTCAAAGTTCTTTCAGATATCAAAATCTTGTTTTCTCCTGTCCCATTCTGATCTATAATATCTTAATTTAAATATATGTATCTATTCAATAAAGGCAGTTAATTTTATACATTAAATTTGTATATTTGATTTTATGAGGTAATTTCATTTCATTGTCAAGAAGGTGATTCTGGCCCTCATAGATATTGAGTTAGAGAAAACATTAGAGATCAGATCAATTATATTGTAAAGTGATACACAATAGATGGATAAATTTAGTGATACAAAGCTCCCTTTCAAATGCTAAAAGAACAAAATAGAAAACTCCAACACATCAGAGAGATGCTCTATGAAAGATCATTTATTTTAAATCTGACCTGCAATTTCATTGGCATAGAGAATCTAACTGAGAAAAATCCATGTATGTGCTGGTAATTGTTTAACAAGTTATCTGAAAATTAATTTATACTTTTAAGTTTAATCTGTAAAAACATTTTTCTTTTCATTTAAAAAATCTATACAATGAAACAATTGAAGATTTGATGTATAGTGTTTGTGTATTTCTGAGTATACATTTTCACATTGAAAATGTAACAATCTGTTCTTAAGATACAGTTCCATCATATCCCATTTAAGAAACACCTTCTACCAATGTGATTTGGAAACTGCTCCATATTTTAGCCTTCCATAATTGACTGGTACACTGAGATGTGTTTTTGTTTCTACTCAGTCTTTTTCGGTGGTGTTTGACTCTTCGTGACCTCATTTGGGGTTTTCTTGGCAGAGGTACTGGAATGATTTGCCATTTCCTTTCCCAGTTCATTTTACAGATGAGAAAACTGAAGGAAACAGGATTAAGTGACTTGCCTAGGGTCACATAGCTAATTAGTGTCTGAGACCATATTTGAACTCAGGAAGAATAATCTTTCTAACTCTAGGCCCAGCACTCTATTCACTATGCCACCTCACTTCCCCAAGAAGTGATTTACTCTGGGTCATATAACCAGTATATATTAGAAATAGACTCAAATTTAGGTCCTCGTAACTCTAAAGGCATCTCTGGATCAAGTCCACTAAACACAGGAAAGATTTGTACAGGGTGAGACATTGCCATCTGATTCATATGAAATAATATATCCAATAATAAAATCTAAATGATTCAAATTAACTAATTTGACACAATTCTGAAAGGCTACCAAGGCAAATGGTTATATCCAGGTAGAAGAAACTGATACAAAAATGTTGACAAATAGTTAAAGCTATAGAGCTAATTAACTGATGTCAAAACCAGGATTAGATCCCAAGTCTCCAGACTCATTGTCCTATTCTCTTGATATTAGAGCATGCTGTTTCTTCATAAGGAAACATACAGATTGACACATACCCCCCAAGGGAAGAACCAGGTGAACGAGTATTGGTCCTTCCACCCAGTACAGAAACTTTTTTGGAGAAGGTTCTTGTAGGAAACTCCCAGTGTCATTCAAGTAGTGAGAATAAAGTGTCAGTGCCAAGATTTGAAAGCAGGTCTTTTGTGCATTAATGTTGTTGTCCTTTCCCCCACATCCTAAATGCTTTTCATTGATTCATGGTTTATTGACTGGAGATGGGGTGAGATAGAAGAATAGAAAGAGATGCCATCAGGGAAAGTCATACCCAGAGGGTCCATGTAAGTTTTTCTGTTTAAATTAGGGAACGACAACCATTTCTCATCACACAGTCCTCATATCCCACATCATCTATGCCTTGAAGCAGGAAGGGAGTTGGAAGGTAGAGTGAAAATGTCATGAAACATGTGAAGACTAAATTGCCCTTTTGGGAAGTTGTTCATGTTACTTTTTGTGTATTTTCTACTTTGACTGTTTATCTCCATTCATTTAGCTGGCAAGCAGGCTACATCAGTTTGAGGATAACGAGAGACCTCAAACCATCACTGAGTTAGAGAGATGACTGCACCAGGCATGTGAAGATTTCTTCAAGCAAAAGAAGTGGATGAGAATAATTTATTCCAACAGTCATGAAGGTGGTGGAGGTAGGTGCTGTGGAACACGTATAGCTTTACTAGACATTAAAGAAGCCAAAGTCATCCATTGTATCTCAAGCCAGTGCCAATCATCCTGATCTGTCTTGCCCTGGACTTGGATGACTGACAATGAAGTTGTCAACTCTGTACAACTCGGCCTCCTTAAATCCTCTTGATGTGCATGTTAAGACATCCTTTAGTGATGCCATTTGGTTCTCTTTGAGTACAAAAGACAACCAACCTATCTTCATTTATGTTCAGTATCTAGATATGGCAAAAGTAAATGAGTAAAATTTGACTCAAAATCATGAACATATTCATGTAATATGGCTAGCAGTGTCTGGACATGAGGAAAAATGGTTAGTGGTAACAATCCTATCTACACACATGTTTGTACTCTGTCTGCTCTTTAGGTTTTTAAGCTAAATTTTTCTTAAGTAATCAGTATATTCTCCACCCTGTAGGATTTTTTTTTTTTTGTGGCAGAGGAAATCATGGGTTGGAGAAGGCTATGGCAACAAATTTTTGTAGATTCTATTAGGTTGAAAGGTCTTGAGTATAATGCAAGCAACAGTCTATCTTTGCTGTCCATGGACCAGACTAGCCAAATACAAAGCCACAACATTAGCAAGATTGCTATTTGATTAGATTAAGACTTCTAGGGTTTGGCCATCACTAATCGTGAAGCATGTGCACACACACTTGTGTATTCCCCCACCCCACAAACACTCACACTTATATATGCATATATAAACATATATTTAAGTATATATTTATAGCTTTTTTCTATACATATATACATAAATCCATATATACATAATGTCACAGAATCTTAGAGTTGGAAGAGACCTCAGGGTTAATTTTTCCAAACCATACTGAAACATCAAGTTCATCTGTAGCATAGTCAATAAATGGTGATTGAGCCTTTGCTTAAGGACTTCCAGTGAAGGAAACCCATCATGAGACAGCGCATTATATTTACATATGTGTTTTATTGTTCAGAAATTGCCTCTGACATGAAGCCTAAATACGGCTCTGAAAAAAAAAAACAACTTAAAAAACCCCCAAGGTTTCAGCTTAGAACAAGCATATTGACAACAAAAACAAAAAGTGGAAATAATGATAGAGGGCTAATGGGAAAATGGGCTTATAAATACAAAGTTGGTAGAGTTGTGACATAGTTTGATCATCTGGAAAGTATTTTGGTATTATTCAAAAAATGATTAAACTGTTCACATACTTTGTCCCCAAGATTCCACTGCTAGGGATAAAATCTCAGGAGATCAAAGTCAGAAAGATCCAATAGACACAAAAAAAATATTTATGTTGACTCATTGTTTTGTGCCAGCAAAAAAATCTGGAAACAAAGCAATTGCTCATCAATGAACATATGGCTAACTGACTCTCTTTCCCTTTCATGGTCATGTTTATTTCCCACCTATATAGAGGAATGGGACTATGGTGTATAGTATTACATATGCTGTCAGGCTCAGTTGATATGTTGGTTAATTTTGCTGAGCTGCTTTTTTCTCTTCCCTTCTTTTAAAATGTCCCCACACACATACACCCAGAATGGCTCACTGGGCAGAGAAGGAAGAAGTTATATATTTAGAAATAAATAATGCAAAAATAAAAGACACCAGTAATATTTGGGAAAAAAAACATCTCACAGAAAAATTTACCTACCCCTTAAATTAAAAATATCATACTTTATGAACCCAAAAAGAAATGTTTTTTTTTGAAATCCTCCCATTTCTTGCTCTTAGTTGTGTACTCTAGAGCTAAGGGGAGAAAGACTATTTTCTCTTACTGAAAGCACTTAGTAAAACATTTGGAAATATATGCTAGGCCCTCAGAAGCCTTCCCCATACTAAACATCCCTCCTCCACTCTCATTATTTAGTTTCATCAACCAATCCTAATATATACTATATAATCTCAAGGGTCTTCCTCAATCTGGTTGTGCTTTAGTGAGTGCTTTCTAGATTATATATCCAGTTCATATAGAAATGTGACTCTGAAAGTAAAAGATACCATTCTAGATTGGTCTGATCATTGTAGAGTATAGTAGGACAATTACTGACCTAGTCTTGTATGGTAAGCTTCTCCTAATATAGCCTACGATCTTATGATCATACCTCTGACTTAGCAGACTTCTGATGGTCTGCAGATTGAGAAAGAAAAGACGAGAAATAGTGGCTATGTCTATACTATACTGAGGATGGCTTCAGGGTCCAGCTTATTGTGGCAAAGCCAAAGGTAATAGATAAAAGCTACTTTTCTTTGTTCTGCAAATCTGATACTTCCTATTGTGCAGGTCCAACTCTGAAAAACATTGTATTTGGAGTACAACATCCAGCCAGTCTTGAACTCAGGGCAGAGCATTAAGGGATTTTCATTTATAAATGGTCCAAGATTAATCACTCCCTTCTTAATTTTGTCACAACAGATACTGAACATTATGTCTTGGGAAGTAGAACCTCAGTATGGGGCAAGTCTGCATGCCCTGAATCTGTCTGTCTGTCTATCTCTCCATCCATCCCTCCATCCTGCCTTTTCTCTCTGTCTATCTGCTTCTCTCATCTCTGTCTTCATAGTATACCACCCTGAAGACATACATTAATGGCATTCTTTCAAACAATTCCAAATTCATTTACTTGTGATATCTTCCAGCTAATATCTTTCCAATTTGTCTCCAAGAATAGCAGGGCAGAATTTGTCAAACTTTTAGAAAATCTAGATAAATTATACCTATATCATTCCTCTATCAAAAAAGATTTGGTATAACCTATTTTTGATGAAACAGACTTGCTCTAATTAATCATTTCTTTTCTTTCTAAATATTCCTAAACTATATCTTTAAAAGTACATTTCAGGGACTTCTGGGTAAGCATGGCGGCAGATTAGACACGGCTTGCTTCCCCTCCTAAGATCCAATGATATAGATGACCTCAAAAGACCCCCAAAAAACCATCCTTATAAGAACAGAGGGACTCTACAGTAGGGTGCAGCATTGAAGGTACGTGGGATTCGGGAATTTCCACACTATAATGGAATGAAAAAGCTCCCACCAAAACTTGAGCTGATCTACCCTCCCCCACCACACCTACAGAGCCAGAGTTAAAATCAGCAGGTGCCAGAATCAATGAGTGAGGGAGGGGCACCCCAGGAGTGAGGAATGGGCAGCTCTAGGTCTTGGGAGCTGACTAAGACCACCAAGGACTTGCCCCTGAGAGCAGTAACACCCAAAACCCCAGCAGGCAGTGTAAACCTCAAATTTCCTTAGACTTATAAATGTTGGTAATTTCACCACTGGGATATTTCATACTTGGAAAATTTCTTACTGATAGTCTATTGGAATGGGAACCCCATTGGCATGGGAGGTTCTTTCTCTTCCCTTCTTAAGATTACTTTAGGACAGAAACCCTTTGCTGAACAATGGAAAGGACTTTGACCTATGCTTAAGCATAGAACAGGAATTTCTTTGAGTCTTGATTGATTTTAGAATTGATACAATGGAGATACTTGGAATCAATCTCCACCTTATTCAGTCCTAATAGGATTGAGTAAGGGCTGCAGCCTAGATCAAAATTTAATTATTCCAATCTCTACCATACTCAAGTTAACAGGATTTAGAAAGGGCTGTAACAAAGGAGTAAAGATTTAATCATTTGAAAAATATGACCTTCAACAGACATGTGCAAAAGCCAGAAACCTCTGGGCAGTCCTGGGTTAAGCTAGAGCCTCCATTGGCATAGGGAAATTGATGAAGAGTGATTGGTAGATGGGAGAACTGGGAGGAGGAACTTGGAGGTTTTCCTTAAAGATAGGAGGGTCTGGAGACTGAAGGAGAGGTGGTTGAGTTTTTGGGTCGGTGTGGTTCCTGGGCTCTGAGGAAGCTTGCTCTGAAGGAAGCTGAAGGTGGGGGCCTCTGAGACTGTTTCTCCATTTTGGACACGTGAGTAATAGGGACTGATCTCTTTTCTTTGCCCCAGCTATCTAAGGGCTTGGGCCTTTTGGCCCAGCCTAAACAGAGGGATATTTAAGCCCTATTCCCTTCTCTCCCCTTTCTCTCTCTATATATATCTCTAATTCCTTTCTTGCTCCTATTGTAATTAAACTCCAAAAAAGGCTGACGGCTGACTTGAGTTTTTCAATTAGGAATTACATAGCTGATTCCTTGGCGACCTTAAATTAATATATATCAGTCTTTTAAAGTGATTCCCTTGTAACATTGTGGCTGACCACACGGGAGTCTAAAGAATCCTCTCAATAAAACTTTTAAAATTCCTTGCCTTTTTACTATACTGTTTCACCACTTAGTCCTTTTCTTTTTAACAAAAAACTTGGCTTAAAGACACAGCTGCTAGAACACGTGAGTATAAAAAACTTTTTCTCTTTTCTCCTTAAGTTAAATTGGAATCAGAAGTTTTTTCTTTTTCTTCCCTTTAATCTTAAGGGACAGCTGGGTAGCTCAGCGGATTGAGAGCCAGGCCTAGAGACAGAAGGTCCTGGGTTCAAATCGGACCTCAGATACTTCCCAGCTGTGTGACTCTGATAGACAGAAAACAGCTGTTTTAAATCTCAGCAACAGGACTCTAAAGTCCTGGCTGGAAGAACTGTTTCTAAATATCCTTTCCCTTAAGGAACAACTTCCTGGATTAAAAAAAAAAAAAAAACCCTGTGGAAAGTTTGTTGCTTTGCCCTGCTCCCCACGTGTTTTGTGAAATTACAAAATATACATATAAAAATGAGTACTACATTCTTTGACAATTATATGGCAGCTGAAGAAGTAGGGGCATTGAGGAATGAAGGATACCTCCAAATTTTTATATTAATAGGTACTGTCATTTTTGTACTCCTCAATACTATTTTTAGAGATGAAAAAATAAAAAATATTGAGGATAAAATAAAACAAAATGAGGATAAAATAAAACAAAATGAGGATAAAATAAAACAAAATGAGGATAAAATAGAAAATATTGAGGATAAAATAGAAAATGTTGAGGATAAAATAGAAAAAAATGAGGATAAAATAGAAAATATTGAGGATAAAATAGAAAATATTGAGGATAAAATAGAAAAAATTGAGGATAAAATAGAAAAAATTGAGGATACAATAGAAAAAATTGAGGATAAAATAGGAAATATTGAGAATAAAATAGGAAATATTGAGGATAAAATGGGAGATATGGAAGATAAAATAGGAAAAATTGAGGATAAAATGCAAGCCCAATTAGAAGATCTAAAATGTTTCTTACAGGATCAATGGGCAAACACCCACTCTACCAGAAACAGACCTGTTTCTGAACCTTTGAATGAGGAAATTTCCTTCCCTGAAATAGAGATGGAAAACACCTTCCCTATAGCCCAGTTAACAGACTGCTTCTCTCGTGTAGTGCAAATCTTGTCTGAATTTAATCCCCAAAACCCTTCCCCTGCAATCCCAGCTTCTCATGTTCCTTCTCCTACAGAAAACCAAATTCCAATGCAAGGGAGATCTTGTCCTCCTAGAGAAACCTGTCCTTGTCAAACTGACCCACAGGTGCAAAATTCAACTAGAGGCCTGTTTCCTCTAAGAGAAGTACCTGAAATAGGACGAAATGGGGATGTGGTGACTTTAAGACATAGGATACCGTTTACTCCCCAAGAAATAAATGAATTTACACGAAATATCCCCACATATGAACAAGATCCTTTTCTAGTAACAAAAAAGATGGGAGACATAGAAGCAGAGCCAGGAGAACATTATACACAAAGACTGATAGACTGTGGTTCAATTGAACGTAATAGACTTCTCCATTAGTGTCAATGCAATGTCCCTGAACAATCTGCAGGGATCTAGGAGAAAAAAACACTACCCATAAGCAGAGGAAAAATGGTGGGAGTGGAAACACCAAGGAAGGGCAACTGCTTGACTACAGGGGTTGAGGGGATATGATTGAGGAGAGACTCTAAATGAACACCCTAATGCAGGTACCAAAAGCATGGAAATGGGATCGGATCGGGCACAAATGTGATACCCAGAGGAATCACGCATCGGCTATGAGAGGGGTGGTGGGAGGGGGGGAGGAAAAGAAAATGATCTTTGTTTCCAATAAATAATGTTTGAAAATGACCAAATAAAATGATGTTTAAAAAGAAAAAAAATAAACCTCCAAAAAAGATGGAAGCCTTCTGGCAGGAAAAATGGGAAACAATGCAACAAGAATTTAACAATCTGAGGGATAAGAACTCCCAATTGGAGGAAACAGCTGGAAGTCTCAAAAAGCAGGAGAGACCAAACTGAAAAGGAAAACCAGTCTTTAAAGACCAGAATTAGGCAACTGGAAGACAACGATCTTGCAAAATAGCAAGAATTAATAAAGCAAAGTCAAAAGACTAAGAAATTAGAAGAAAACATAAAATATCTCACTGACAAGGTGACACATCAGGAAAACAGAGGAAGGAGAGACAATCTGAGAATCACTGGTCTACCTGAAAATCCAGAAATGAACAGAAATCTTGACATCATAATACAAGATATAAGGAAAAATTCCCTGAGGTTCTAGAACAGGGCGGGAAAATAGGCATTGAAAAAGTTCATAGAAAACCGTCTATACTAAATCCCCAAAAGACAACTCCCAGGAATGTAATTTCCAAATTCCAAAGCTTTCAAGCTAAGGAGAAAATCCTACAAGAAGCCCAAAAGAGACATTCAAATACCAAGGACCACCAATCAGGATCACACAAGCCCTGGCAGAGGCCATACTGAATGACCACAAGTCCTGGAACACAATATTCAGAAAGGCAAGAGAACTGGGTCTTCAACCACAAAACTGACTATATACTTCCATTGGAAGTATGGGCATTCAACAAAATAGAAGATTTCAAAGTATTTGTAAAGAAAAGACTAGAACTCAGTGGAAGGTTTGATATCCAAACACAAAGAGCAAGATAAACGTGAAAAGGTAAATATGAAAGAAAGTGAAAAGGAGAAAAATGTTTTTTTTTCTTTTATTCAAACTCTATCCTATAAGGACTACATTCAGATCAAATTACACACACACACACACACACACACACACACACACACACACACATATATATATATATATTAATATGTGAGGAAAACATTATGTTTA
This sequence comes from Monodelphis domestica, assembly GCF_027887165.1. NCBI lineage: Eukaryota > Metazoa > Chordata > Mammalia > Didelphimorphia > Didelphidae > Monodelphis > Monodelphis domestica. The sequence continues at coordinate 190,529,861 of NC_077234.1, forward strand.
ATTCTCAAAAATTGTATTCATTATTAGAGAAATTAAAAGAATAACTCATAGGGAAAGATTGGGGAATCAAGACAATATGGAGAAAGAAAAAAAAAGAAAGAAAAAGGGAGGGGGGGAATTGATGATGGTACCAAGATATACTTGAAGAAATAGAAATAAATTAAATAGAATAATCTTTGTCACACAAAGATATACATGGGAGGGGGAGGGGAAGAATTCTGTTATAAGAAGGAGAGGAAGAGAGTGCTAATTGGTATTACTTAAACCTTACTCTCAGTGAAATCATCTTTGAGAGGGAAGAATATCTAGATCCATTGGGATCTTGAATTCTATCTTACCCAACAGGGTAAGGGAGGAGGGAAAATTAATGGGGGGGGTTGGGGAGAGGGAGTACAAAAAGGGTGGGAAGGAGACAGGGGAGGGAAATTAACAGACACTAAAAATAAAAAAAAATAAGAAGGGAACAAAAAGGGAGGGACCAGAAAGGGATGCATATCAAGGGAGATGACTAGGGGGGACTGATTTAAAGTAAATCACTGGTTTAAAAGGTTATAGCAAAATAAGAAAGGTCAGAATTAGGGGAGGATATCAAAATGCCAGGGAATTCACCAGTGACAAAGACAACTGTGCACGTGAATGGGATGAACTCACCCATAAAACGTAGATGAATAAGAGAGTGGATTAGAATCCAAAACCCTACCATATGTTGTCTTCAAGAAACACACATGAGGAGTTTCCTGGTACTTCCGGTTAAGATGGCGGCTTAGAGAAAGCTAAAGCTCAGATCTCCTGAAAACCCTTCCCGACCGATCTCAAACGATAAGCTCCTAAGGCGCCGAAATTCAAAACGATCAACAGCACAGACCCTGGGAACCCTCCTCCTGGACCTGGACCCGGATCAAAAGGTATGGCTCCCCTTAAAAGCCAGAACCGGAGATCCCTCGGACCTCAGGGGTAGGAGCGCAGAGTCCAAGGCTCCCGGAAGCCGCAGCCCGGCGGGGCTCAGAGAGCAGAACCCTCAGGGCCTTCTACAGTCCCGGTGAAAGTTACTGTCTGGGGCTTCCGCTGCAGAGAGCTGGTCGAAACAACAGCAACCCTCAGGGCGGGCAAGACAGCCTCACGGGCTGGATCCTGCTATCCAAGTCTCAGTGAAAGTCCTCGCCCTCGGAGCTTGGGCTAGCTGCAGCCCATCCCCCCGCAGGCCGACGAAACAGCCTCACGGCCAGCGATTCTGAAGGCAACTCCCGGAAAGCGAGCCGGGGGGAGAGTGTGGCCTCGTGGTCCGACCCTTCCATTCCAGTTCCAGTGAGGCATATTCAGTTTAACCCAGGGAAAGCTCATAGAACCAACATCTGCCCAGGACTAAAGCCTCTGAACACCAGACAGAGATAAAAAAAGCTAATCCTCCACATTCAGAGATGGCAAACTCCACAGAAGCACAGAAGCCCCAAAATACCAAGAAAAATAAGAAGAAAGGGGCGACTTTGGACACATTCTTTGGAGCCAAAATACAAAATACAGAGCAGATAGAAGAAGATATACAAGAAAATTCTCCAAAATCTTCCAAAGGAAATAGAAACTCTCCACAAACCCATGAAGAATTTGAATCAGAAATGACCAAAAAGATGGAAGCCCTCTGGGAGGAAAAGTGGGAAATAATGCAAAAGAAATTCACACATCTACAAAACCAGTTTGACCACCTGTAAAAGAAAACCAGGCTTTAAAGGCCAGAATCAGGCAGCTGGAAGACAACGATCGTGTAAAAGAGCAAGAATTAATAAAGCAAAGCCAAAATACCAAGAAATTAGAAGAGAACATAAAATATCTCACCGACAAGGTGATAGATCTGGAAAATAGGGGGAGAAGGGATAATTTAAGAATAATTGGACTCCCAGAAAAGCCAGAAATAAACACCAAACTGGACATGGTGATACAAGATATAATCAAAGAAAATTGCCCAGAGATTCTAGAACAAGGGGGCAATATAGCCACTGACAGAGCTCACAGAACACCTTCTACACTAAACCCCCAAAAGACAACTCCCAGGAATGTAATTGCCAAATTCCAAAGCTATCAAACAAAAGAAAAAATCCTACAGGAAGCCAGAAAAAGACAATTTAGATATAAAGGAATGCCAATCAGGGTCACCCAAGACCTTGCAAGTTCTACTCTGAATGATCGTAAGGCATGGAACATGATCTTCAGAAAGGCAAGAGAGCTGGGTCTCCAACCAAGAATCAGCTACCCAGCAAAACTGACTATATACTTCCAAGGGAAAGTATGGGCATTCAACAAAATAGAAGACTTCCAACTTTTTGCAAAGAAAAGACCAGAGCTCTGTGGAAAGTTTGATACCGAAAATCAAAGAGCAAGGAATACCTGAAAAGGTAAATATTAAGGAAAGGGGAAAATGTGATCTTCTTCTTTTACTCAAACTCTCTTCTATAAGGACTACATTTATATCAACCTATGTATACTAACATGTGGGGAAAATGTAATGTATAAATAGGGGGTAAAGATAGAATAAGATAGAATAAGAAAAAGATAGAAAAATAGAATAATGGTTCTCACACAAAGATTCACATGGGAAGGGGAGGGGAAGAAAACTCCTATAAGAAGGAGAGGAAGGGGGGGGGGTTAATTAAACCTCAATCTCAGGGAAATCAGCTCTGAGAGGGAAAAACATCCAGATCCATTGGGATCTTGAATTCTATCTTACCCAACAAGGGTAAGGAGAAGGGAAAACCAAGGGGGGGGAGGGGGAGAGGGAGAACAAAAAGGGAGGGAAAGAGAGGGGGGAGGGGGAGGGAACAAAAAGGGAGGGACTAAAAAGGGAAACATCAAGGGAGGGGACAAGGGGGACTGTTTCAAAGTAAATCACTGGACTAAAAGGTAGAGCCGAAGAAGAAAAGGTTAGAATTAGGGAGGGCAATCAAAATGCCAGGGAGTCCACAAATGACAATCATAACTTTGAACGTGAATGGGATGAACTCACCCATAAAACGTAGACGAATAGCAGAATGGATTAGAATCCAAAACCCTACCATATGTTGTCTTCAAGAAACACACATGAGGCGGGTTGACACCCACAAGGTCAGAATTAAAGGATGGAGTAAGACCTTCTGGGCTTCAACTGATAGAAAGAAGGCAGGAGTGGTAATCATGATATCTGATAAAGCCAATGCAAAAATAGACCTGATCAAAAGGGATAGGGAAGGTAATTATATTTTGTTAAAAGGGACTATAGACAATGAGGAAATATCATTAATCAATATGTATGCACCAAATAATATAGCACCCAAATTTCTAATGGAGAAACTAGGAGAATTGAAGGAAGAAATAGACAATAAAACCATACTAGTGGGAGACTTAAACCAACCATTATCAAATTTAGATAAATCAAATCAAAAAATAAATAAGAAAGAGGTAAAAGAAGTGAATGAAATCTTAGAAAAATTAGAATTAATAGACATATGGAGAAAAATAAATAGGGATAAAAAGGAATACACCTTCTTCTCAGCACCACACATGGCACATTCACAAAAATTGACCATACATTAGGTCACAGAAACATAGCACACAAATGCAGAAAAGCAGAAATAATGAATGCAGCCTTCTCAGATCACAAGGCAATAAAAATAATGATTAGTAATGGTACATGGAAAACCAAATCTAAAACCAATTGGAAATTAAACAATATGATACTCCAAAACCGTTTAGTTAAAGAAGAAATCATAGAAACAATTAATAATTTCATCGAGGAAAATGACAATGGTGAAACATCCTTTCAAACCTTTTGGGATGCAGCCAAAGCGGTAATCAGAGGTAAATTCATATCCCTGAATGCTTATATTAACAAACAAGGAAGAGCAGAGATCAATCAATTGGAAATGCAAATGAAAAAACTGGAAAGCGATCAAATTAAAACCCCCCAGCAGAAAACCAAATTAGAAATCCTAAAAATTAAGGGAGAAATTAATAAAATCGAAAGTGATAGAACTATTGATTTAATAAATGAGACAAGAAGCTGGTACTTTGAAAAAACAAACAAAATAGACAAGGTACTGGTCAATCTAGTTAAAAAAATGAAGGAAGAAAAGAAAATTCACAGCATTAAAGATGAAAAGGGGGACAGCACCTCCAATGAGGAGGAAATTAAGGCAATCATTAGAAATTACTTTGCCCAATTATATGGCAATAAATACACCAATTTAGGAGAAATGGATGAATATATACAAAAATACAAACTGCCTAGACTAACAGAAGAGGAAATAGAATTCCTAAATAATCCCATATCAGAAATTGAAATCCAACAAGCCATCAAAGAACTTCCTAAGAAAAAGTCCCCAGGGCCTGATGGATTCATCTGTGAATTCTATCAAACATTCAGAGAACAGTTAATCCCAATACTATACAAACTATTTTACATAATAAGCAAAGAGGGAGTTCTACCAAACTCCTTTTATGACACAAACATGGTACTGATTCCAAAACCAGGCAGGTCAAAAACAGAGAAAGAAAACTATAGGCCAATCTCCCTAATGAATATAGATGCAAAAATCTTAAATAGGATACTAGCAAAAAGACTCCAGCAAGTGATCAGAAGGATCATTCACCATGATCAAGTAGGATTCATACCAGGGATGCAGGGCTGGTTCAACATTAGGAAAACCATCCACATAATTGACCACATCAACAAGCAAACTAGCAAGAATCACATGATTATTTCAATAGATGCAGAAAAAGCCTTTGATAAAATACAACACCCATTCCTATTAAAAACACTAGAAAGCATAGGAATAGAAGGGTCATTCCTAAAAATAATAAACAGTATATATCTAAAACCAACAGCTAATATCATCTGCAATGGGGATAAACTAGATGCATTCCCAATAAGATCAGGAGTGAAACAAGGATGCCCATTATCACCTCTACTAGTTGACATTGTACTAGAAACACTAGCAGTAGCAATTAGAGAAGATAAAGGAATTGAAGGCATCAAAATAGGCAAGGAGGAGACCAAGTTATCACTCTTTGCGGATGACATGATGGTCTACTTAAAGAATCCTAGAGATTCAACCAAAAAGCTAATTGAAATAATCAACAACTTTAGCAAAGTTGCAGGATACAAAATAAACCCACATAAATCATCAGCTTTTCTATATATCTCCAACACAGCTCAGCAGCAAGAACTAGAAAGAGAAATCCCATTCAAAATCACCTTAGACAAAATAAAATACCTAGGAATCTACCTCCCAAGACAAACACAGGAACTATATGAACACAACTACAAAACACTCGCCACACAACTAAAACTAGACTTGAACAAATGGAAAAACATTAACTGCTCATGGATAGGACGAGCCAATATAATAAAAATGACCATCCTACCCAAACTTATTTATCTATTTAGTGCCATACCCATTGAACTACCAAAATACTTCTTCACTGATTTAGAAAAAACCATAACAAAGTTCATTTGGAAGAACAAAAGATCAAGGATATCCAGGGAAATCATGAAAAAAAACACATATGATGGGGGCCTTGCAGTCCCTGACCTAAAACTATATTACAAAGCAGCAGTCATCAAAACAATTTGGTACTGGCTAAGAAACAGAAAGGAAGATCAGTGGAATAGACTGGGGGAAAGCGACCTCAGCCAGACAGTATACGATAAACCCAAAGATCCCAGCTTTTGGGACAAAAATCTACTATTCGATAAAAACTGCTGGGAAAATTGGAAGACAGTGTGGGAGAGACTAGGAATAGATCAACACCTCACACCCTACACCAAGATAAATTCAAAATGGGTGAGTGACTTAAACATAAAGAAGGAAACCATAAGTAAATTGGGTAAACACAGAATAGTATACATGTCAGACCTTTGGGAGGGGAAAGGCTTTAAAACCAAGCAAGATATAGAAAGAATCACAAAATGTAAAATAAATAATTTTGACTACATCAAACTAAAAAGCTTTTGTACAAACAAAACCAATATAACTAAAATCAGAAGGGAAACAACAAATTGCAAAAAAATCTTCATAGAAACCTCTGACAAAGGTTTAATTACTCATATTTATAATGAGCTAAATCAATTGTACAAAAAATCAAGCCATTCTCCAATTGATAAATGGGCAAGGGAAATGGATAGGCAGTTCTTAGATAAAGAAATCAAAACTATTAACAAGCACATGAAGAAGTGTTCTAAATCTCTTATAATCAGAGAGATGCAAATCAAAACAACTCTGAGGTATCACCTCACACCTAGCAGATTGGCTAACATTACAGCAAAGGAAAGTAATGAATGCTGGAGGGGATGTGGCAAAATAGGGACATTAATTCATTGCTGGTGGAGCTGTGAACTGATCCAACCATTCTGGAGGGCAATTTGGAACTATGCCCAAAGGGCAACAAAAGAATATCTACCGTTTGACCCAGCCATAGCACTGCTGGGTCTGTACCCCAAAGAGATAATGGACACAAAGACTTGTACAAAAATATTCATAGCTGCGCTCTTTGTGGTGGCCCAAAACTGGAAAATGAGGGGATGCCCATCCATTGGGGAATGGCTGAACAAACTGTGGTATATGTTGGTGATGGAGTACTATTGTGCTAAAAGGAATAATAAAGTGGAGAAGTTCCATGGAGACTGGAACAACCTCCAGGAAGTGATGCAGAGCGAGAGGAGCAGAACCAGGAGAACATTGTACACAGAGACTAATACACTGTGGTATAATCGAACGTAATGGACTTCTCCATTAGTGGCGGTGTAATGTCCCTGAACAACTTGCAGGGATCCAGGAGAAAAAAACACCATTCATAAGCAAAGGATAAACTATGGGAGTGGAAACACCGAGAAAAAGCAACTGCCTGAATACAGAGGTTGAGGGGACATGACAGAGGATAGACTCTAAATGAACACTCTAATGCAAATACTATCAACAAAGCAATGGGTTCAAATAAAGAAAACATCTAATGCCCAGTGGACTTACGCGTTGGCTATGGGGGTTGGGGGGGGGAGGAAAAGAAAATGATCTATGTCTTTAACGAATAATGCTTGGAAATGATCAAATAAAATATATTAAAAAAAAAACAAAAAAAAAAACAAAAAAAAAGAAACACACATGAGGTAGGTAGATACTTACAAGGTCAGAATTAAAGGGTGGAGCACGACCTATTGAGCCTCAACTGATAGAAAGAAGGCAGGAGTTGCAATCATGATATCTGACAAAGCCAAAGCAAAAATAGACCTGATTAAAAGGCATAGGGAAGATAAATACATCTGATAACAGGGAGTATAGACAATGAGGAAATATCATTAATCAACATGTATGGAACAAATGGTATAGCACCCAGATTTTTAGTGGAGAAACTGGGGGAATTGTAGGAGGAAATGGAAAGGAAAACCATATTAGTGGGAGATCTGAACCAACCACTATAAAATTTAGATAAATCAAATCAAAATATAAATAAGAAAGGGATAAAAGAAGTGAATGAAATCCTAGAAAAATTAGAGTTAATAGACATGTAGAGAAAAATAAATAGGGACAAAAAGAAATATACCTTCTTCTCAGCACCACATGGCACATTCACAAAGATTGACCATACACTAGGTCACAGAAACATGGCATACAAATACAGAAAAACAGAAATAATAAATGCAGCCTTTTCAGATCATAAGGCAATAAAAATAATGATCAGTATGGGTATATGGAGGAACAAATAAAAAATTAATTGGAAATTAAATAATATGATACTCCAAAATCGGTTAGAGAACAAATCATAGAAACAATTAATAATTTCATTGAGGAAAATGACAATGGTGAGATATCCTTTCAAACCTTATGGGATGCAGCCAAAGCAGTACTCAGAGGAAAATTCATATCCCTGAGTGCATATATTAACAAATTAGGGAGGGCAGAGATCAATGAATTGGAAATGCAAATAAAAAAAAAAACTTGAAAGTGAACAAATTAAAAACCCCCAGAAGAAAGCCAAACTAGAGATCCTAAAAACTAAGGGAGAAATTAATAAAATCGAAAGTGATAGAACAATTGAACTAATAAATAAGACTAGAAGTTGGTACTTTGAGAAAACAAATAAATTAGACAAAGTACTGGTCAATCTAATTTAAAAAAGGAAAGAAGAATAGCAAATTAACAGCATCATAGATGAAAAGGGGGACCACACCTCCAATGAAGAGAAAATTAAGGCAATCATTAAAAACTACTTTGCCCAATTATATGGCAATAAACATGCCAATCTAGGTTATATGGACAAATATTTACAAAAACATAAATTACCTAGACTAACAGAAGAAGAAATAGAATTCTTAAATAATACTAAATCAGAAAAAGAAATCAAACAGGCCATCAAAAAACTGCCTAGGAAAAAATCCCCAGGGCCTGATGGATTCACAAGTGAATTCTATCAGACATTCAAAGAACAACTATTCCCAATACTATACAAAGTATTTGACATAATAAGCAAAGAGGGAGTTTTACCAAATTCTTTTTATGAATTTATGAATGAACAAATATGGTACTGATTCCAAAGCCAGGCATGTCAAAAATGGAGAACAAAAACTGCAGAATAATCTTCCTTAGAACATAGATGCAAAAGCAAAAAGACTCCAGCAAGTGATCAGGAGGTCAATCACTATGATCAATTAGGATTTATACCAGGAATGCAAGGATGGTTCAATATTAGGAAAACAATCCACATAATTGACCATATCAGCAAGCAAACCAACAAAAATCACATGATTATCTCAATAGATTCAGAGAAAGCCTTTGATAAAATACAACACCCATTCCTATTAAAAACACTAGAAAGCATAGGAATAGAAGGGTCTTTCCTAAAAATAATAAAAAATATATATCTAAAATGATCAGCAAACATTATCTGCAATGGGAATAAACTAGATACATTCCCAATAAGATCAGGAGTGAAATAAGGATGCCCATTATGAACTCTATTATTTAACATTGTACTAGAAACACTAGCAGTAGCAATTAGAGAAGAAAAAGAAATTGAAGGTATTAAAATAGGCAATGAGGAGAAGCTACCACTCTTTGCAGATGATATGATTGTCTACTTAAAAAATCCTAGAGAATCAACTAAAAAGCTAGTGGAAATAATAAACAACTTAAGTAAAGTAGCAGGATAAAAAATAAACCCACATAAGGCATCAGCATTTCTATATATCTCCAACACATCACAGAATTAGAAAGAGAAATTCCATTTAAAATCACCCTGGACAATATAAAATACTTAGGAATCTATATGCTGAGACAAACACAGGAACTATATGAACAGAACTACAAAACACTTTCCACACAACTAAAACTAGATCTGAGCAATTGGAAAAACATTAACTGCTCATGGGTAGGATGAACTAACATAATAAAAATGACCATCCTACCCAAACTTATCTATTTATTTAGTGCCATACCCATTGAACCTCCAAAATACTGTTTTTATGGAATTAGAAAAAAATATAACAAAGTTCATTTGGAAGAACAAAAGATCAAGGATATCAAGGGAAATAATGAAAAAAAAAATGAAGGAAGGCGGCCTTGCAATCCCAGATCTCAAACAATACTATAAAGCAGTGTTCATCAAAAAAATTTGGTACTGACTAAGAAACTGAAAGGAGGATCAGTGGAATAGACTTGGGGTAATTGACGTCAGGAAGACAGTATATGACAAACCCAAAGACACCAGCTTTTGATAGAAAAAATCTGATAAAAATTGCTGGAAAAATTGGAAGACAGTGTGGGAGAGATTAGGCTTGGACCAACACCTCACCACCTACACCAAGATAAATGGGTGAACGGGTGAATGACCTGAACCTAAAGAAGGAAATTATAAGTAAATTAGGTGAACACAGAATAGTATACATGTCAGACCTTTGGGAAGGGAAAGATTTTAAAACCAAGTAAGACTTAGAAAGAGTCACAAAATGTAAAATAAATAATTTCGACTACATCAAATTAAAAAGTTTTTGTACAAACAAAACCAATATAACTAAAATCAGAAGGGAAGCAACAAATTGGGAAACAATCTTCATAAAAACCTCTGACAAAGGTTTAATTACTCAAATTTACAAAGAGCTAAATCAATTGTACAAAAAATTAAGCCATTCTCCAATTGATAAATGGGCAAGGGACATGAATAGGTAGTTTTCAGATAAAGAAATCAAAACTATCAATAAGCACATGAAAAAGTGTTCTACATCTCTTATAATCAGAGAGATGCAAATCAAAACAACTCTGAGGTATTACCTCACACCTAGCAGATTGGCTAACATGACAGCAGGAGGAAGTAATGAATGTTGGAGGGTATGTGGCAAAGTAGGGACATTAATTCATTGCTGGTGGGGTTGTGAATTGATCCAACCATTCTGGAGGGCAATCTGAAACTATGCCCAAAGGGCGATAAAAGACTGTCTGTCTTTTAATCCAGCCATAGCACTGCTGGGTTTGTACCCCAAAAAGATAATAAGGAAAAAGACTTGTACAAGAATATTCATAGCAGTGCTCTTTGTGGTGGCAAAAAATTGGAAAACGAGGGGATGCCCATCAATTGGGGAATGGCTGAACAAATTGTGGTATATGTTGGTGATGGAATACTATTGTGCTCAAAGGAACAATAAAGTGGAGGAATTCCATGGAGACTGGAACAACCTCCAGAAAGTGATGCAGAGCGAAAGGAGCAGAACCAGGAGAACATTGTACACAGAGACTGATACCCTGTGGTTCAATCAAAAGTAATGGACTCCTCCATTGGTGGTAATGCCGTGATCCTGAACAACCCAGAGGGGTACAGGAGAAAAAACACTACCCACATCCAGAGGAAAAACTGTAGGAGTAAAAACACTAAAGAGAGAGAGAGAGAGAGAGAGAGAGAGAGAGAGAGAGAGAGAGAGAGAGAGAGAGAGAGAGAGAGAGCCTGATCTAGAAAAAGGAGGTCCTAGGTTCAGATCTGAACCCTGACACTTCCTTGTTATGTGACCCTGGTCAAGTCATTTAATCCAAATTGCCTTGTTCTAGCCACTCTTCTGCCTTTGTATTGATTCAAAGAAAGGAAGTAAGAGTTTAAAAAAATAATACATTTCAAAATTTTGCTAGGACCCAAAGTCAAATTCATTGAGCTATGATTCACACATTATATCATTTCCCCTTTTTTTGAAAATCAGGGAAACATTTGGCCTTTTGTATTTTCATAATACCTTTTTTCTGTTTTTTTTTTAAAAGATCATTCAAAGCTCCCTGGAAGTGACTCATTAATTACAGCTCTTACTTCCTTTTTTACGTTTTTAGAATGTAGTTCATCTGGGCTTGTTTACTTAACCTCATCCAAGATAGCTATCTGCCCTCTTGTTAGCTCCCCTTTTGTCTGGGTATGAAATTCATATTGTCATCAAATAATAAGAATGAAAGTTATTAGTATTATTGGTTAAGTATTTTCTAGCCCAAAGATCAATCTTCTTAGCAGAGAAAACAGAAACAAGAGAAGAGTTTTACAGCTGTTTTCTACTTGGTGTTTGCTATTATTCTTCCTAAGTATAAAGAAAACTCATTTATTTTTGTTCTTCCTCCCTTTACCAGCCTCAATTCATTATATATATATATATATATATATATATATATATATTTCTGTTTTATGTTGTTGAGCTGACAAGACAATGTGATAGGAGAAATCTTTTTGTCAACAAGCATTTTTCATGTATTTACTACATGGCAGGTGCTGTACTAAGTGCTGGGCCACAGAGAAAGGTGAAAACAGTTGCTTCCCTCAAGGACTGTGACATCTCATGGGAGAGGACAAGGAAATTGAGTACAATCTAAGAGGAGAATTTATAGAAGATGGGAATACTGGAAAAAGTCTCCATAAAGCAGATATTTGAATTGTCCTCAATGAAACCAGGGAAAGTAAGAGAAAGAAGTGAGGGAAGAGGGGAATTATTCTCCTTGCTGTTCTTTACAGAATGACAGAGGTAGAGGGGCAGAACAGAGTGCAAAAGGCAATGAGAATCACAGACTTTTAAATATACAAACAATAATTGAATTACTGGTTTGTTAAATGAGAAATCTTCATCCAATCACCAATGAATTGAGATACTAGTGGAGAACCCAAACCCAATTCCTATTGATATTCTTTATATAAATGAAACTGGAAGACATAACTAATTGAAGAATAGATCACAATTCTCCTCAAATAAGTAAACACAGTTGTTAGAATTGTTTCCATTGTGCACCCATAATCAAAAAAAAAATGCTTTTTCGTAGGAAACTTGCTTATCTCAGTCTATGGTGCTCATGATGATCAAGGAGAGTACTATGAAGATCGTTACATCCTATATTCTCTTATCTGCTGCAGAGTATGAAGATGTAGAAATTCTAAGAAAATTTAATAACAGATTTGGAATTGTCAATAACAGCTTTATTCTGAATGACTTCAATTTGAAAATGGGTATAAGGAAAAAACAGAGAAAAGTATGTTCACCATATAGTTCTTAAGTAGGAAAGAAAAGAAGTCATAACTTATTATATTATTTAGAAATTTCCCACTGATTTAAGATAAATAACCTCCTTCCAGAAGAGATTTGAGAAATTTTGGACATAGTAAACACTGATGAAAAAGAGATTGAAAAACAGTATGAAAGAATGTAAGATTTGAAACTAAAGAACTTATGTTTGAATCCTCTGGGTAAGTGATGTAAATACTTTCCCCCCTTAATTTCCTCATGGAAATGAGAAGATGGAGGAGTGGAATGAGAGGATACTACACTCCCTTCCAGCTCCTAATATTTGATCTTATGACGTTATGAAGGCATACAAAACATTGATTTTTATCTTAAAAGACAGGATATGAAATGTTACAAAGTGAAGTTTGGAAAGCAAAACAGTTTCTATAATAACATCATAAAGAAAAAGAACTTTAAAAGACGGAAGACCTCTCAATCAGTTCAATGATACAACCATGAATCTAAAGGATTGATGATGAAAAATGCTGTCTATTAACAGAGAGGTGATGGAATCAGGGTTCAAAATGAGAGATACATTTTATATGCTCAATTCAGGACTTTTAAAGTATATTTACTTTTTACTATATTTTCAATTTTCTTTTCCCCCCTCATGTGTATGTTAGAGGGGGACACAGAGAGGATAAATGCATATTACTTGAAAATACCAAAAAATTACATGTATTTTAAAAAGAGAAAGAATATATATGTAGAATACAGACAACTTCTTTCAGGTAACAGAGTTAGCCTTCAGGACTGATGAAATCAAGCTACAAGTAGTCCAATAAGCATGAGGGACAGGTTCAGAGAAATTGATTGTAGGATGCTGAATGATCAGTGAAGATGGAGGCTGCCTGGAGTGACTCCTCCATCCAAAAAGTCTATTGGGGTCTGAAAGGATGATAATGGAATATAACCCAAAAAGAGACACGTATTGCAATGGAAAAAATGCTGGATTTTACACTAGATGATCAGATTTTTTTCCTGATTTCTTCCAATTATTAACTGAATAACACTGGGAGCAGTAATTTTTTCTCTCTAGCCCTCAGTTACCTGACTGTAAAATGAGGGATTTGGAGTAGATGGGCTCTAAGTTCCTTTGCAGTATTAAATCTATAAATACTGCTAGACACCAGGGGGCATCAATAATGAAAAGGAAAATCCTAAATCAAAGCCAGAAACAGATCCATACCAAGACAAGTCAAAAGCTGGAATCAGTGAGAGCCAAAGCCAGGGTCAGAGTCCACAGGTAAGATCAGTATTGCTGATATTCCAGAATCAAATGACATAGAAAACAGTATATGGAAAAGTGTAAGCGGTCTTAGAAAACTGCTTTAACAAGGTTTGAACAAATCCTGCCTCTTATTAAAAGCAACAGTGGGGTTCACTAACTGTGGGTATCTGGAATTTAAAGGGAGAACACTCTAGATTACGATATTTTAGAAATATTCTAGGATATGGAAACTAATAGCTGGTGGAAGTTGGAGGGCATTCTCTGAGGATGATTAATAAAAGGAAATCTAATACATTATTACCTTTCCCCAATTTTGTGTATCCAAATTGGTCTAAATGTGCATGCACAACTTTTTCCATGTTTCTTAGCTTGACAGAGAGCCTATGCCCTCATTTTTGTGACTTCTAGATTATGGTGAAGTAGCACAAGTAGGAGATAGTTCTCAATGGGTGTTTATTCCTGTGTGCCATTCTTTGAAAATGGAATGATAGAGATAATTGCTTTAAAGGTGTTATGTTTATTTGTACTCTAACATATCTGAGAGGCAGCATAGTCTGAATCAGTAAGACCTGAGTTCAAGTTCCACAGCTTACACAGTTTGTTGTATACCCCCAGGTAACTACGCTGTTCTTAGAAATTTCAGAGCAGATGACCAAAATAGGTAAATTGAGTTTCTTACCAAGAGTTCCTCTACACTGTTGAAATCAAATTTGATCATAGAAAAAAAAGAGAGAGAAAGAAAAGAACAAACAAACAAACAAAACAAAGAAGTTTCTATCGATAATCATCTAAAAGATCTCCTATACTCTGATACAACGATAATTCAAAAGAAGAGAGGCTAATTTCCTATAATAACACCAACTTTCCAACTCCTTCAAAGATGGAAGTAGTTAATAAATGAAAATGACAAGTTGAAATTTTAATAGCTATGTCAATCAACTTAGCTATTTATTTTAACAATAAACAAATTAGTAAATTGTGTTTTTATGTTGCTAAACTTACTTTTCAACCTAAGATCTCATTTAACTATTGGCTGCTGTTTATATTATGGGTTGTTTCTATAGAATCTAAAAGAAATGATAAAATGGTGTATCATTGCTCTTTTGTTCATAAAGATAATTATTACTTTAAAAAATCTCCTTTTTTCTTTGCTGAAAATCCCCTTAAATGTCTCCTGGGGGAGAGGTCTCTTAATCTTATCTCCTCTGAGAAAATCTTACCTGTGTACTCCTTTTAAGTCTAAAGAGTACCACCATCCACATATGGTAGCAGTTCAATTGGAGATCTTTTGTCATAAACTCTGAAAAAAAATCCCAAAAGACAAAAATGAGAACCTGGACAATGTGGTTAGATTCATATAATGACATCATCTCTAGCCCAGGTCTCTTAAGAGTCAGTTATAGCTCTTTGGGGGGGCGGGGGCATTGGAATTGCTGAAGAAAATGGACCTTTGTCTCATTTTAGCTCTATCGGAAGAAAATTTTTGACCAATCCATATTTGAATAACACAAAAGAATTACTCTTTATGTGTATTGAGGGAAAGGAAGTGTATGGTTACTTCACAGCTAGAGAGTTTTAGCTATAGCCTTTAACCACATTTTGAGAGAGGATAAAAAGTCCTATTAATTAATTTTCAGATAATACTGAACAGGGAGGCACTTAATATATTATTTCTAGGTGCCTGCTGACACAATGGAATTTGGTGAGATTAGATCCTCGTCTAGGAAAACTGAAATGTTATTTAACCTGGAAAAGCATAAATTAGGGTACCTGGAGAATTATAATCTCAAGCATAGATACTTACTTGAATAGAAATTCTTGGAAAGCAGTTCTATTGCTTAAAACCCTACGGGCAAGAGTGGGCAGCAAATTGGATTGTAAGCTTGTGATTTTTTATGGTAATAAAAAGCCAAGGTAATTTCAGTCTGCACATGTACAGACACTGTTTTATGGAAAAGTGGGATAATAGCTGTTCCCTTCTATGAAGTGGTGAGAAGGTAGAAGAGATCGTGACTATCAGAGATGTCAAACTGGAGTAAACTGGACAAAAAGAAAGTAGAGGAGAGGTGGGGGGAAGTAGTAGTTTGGGATAGAAGTGTTTAAATACATTCACTGTACACGAGCCAATTAAATGGTAAACAAAAAATGATGCCTTTTTCCAGGATATTTAATTTCAGGATGGTCATCAGAGAATTTGACCCAAGGAGAATTGCTATTGCATTTTCTGTCTTGGCATAAATTTATTAGATAAGACCTACATTGGGAAAAGGAAAATCTGAAGAGACTTAACTGCCACCCAACTCACCCTATCCCATATATTGAATGCTAATAAACATCTCACAAATACAAATGAACACTTCCCATTGGCTTTGTAGAGGGAACAAACACATAGCCTAATGATTGCAAAGAGAATTCTCTTTTAGAGAGAAAACTTTAGAAAGCATGTAATAAAAACATTAAATGCCCTTACTAGAACAATTTAAAAATCCCAAAATTATAGAGAGAACTTGCTGACCACAGTTTAAAAAAAGCAGAAAAATAAAATTAAATTATAAAAACAAAGGTCATGGGGATGAAGTAAACCCTTTACTATTTCTATTATTTTAAAGTTACAGAATAAGGAAAGACAATGCATATTTCAAATTTCAAAATACCCTAAGTAAAGTTTTCATCAATATATGTAATATTCTACAGATTTGGGGGGGAGGATTCAGAAACTTAATTTGTCCATTTTTCCATATTATTCTATGTTTTGAATGTCTGATTCAATTATGGAATTTGCTTACTTAATAGGTACAAAAGCCAAGGAATAGTTTAAAAGGGAATCTGTGAGAATTGACAAATTTTTTAGAAAATTACCTAGAGAATCGTAAAGTCAGTTGGATGTGAAAAGATCTCTACTGCTAACTTAGTTGAGATGATTTGTTGCTGTGATAAGTAGTTGTATGCTACCAGCTGTTTACTCTGAAATGTTACAGGGCAGAGTAATTAGTAACTATCTCAGAACTTCCATCCCTGGACACAAGGGCAAATTATCATGAAATAATTTGAATGCCTTCCTGAAAAGTCTATCCAGACTTCAGAATCAAAAACACACCATCTACCGAAAAAATTCTGGCTAGAATACAATTACTTTCAGACTCTATGAACAAGTCTCCATCAATTAACTTATCCACAAAGATGTTTCCCTCTTTTTCCCCCTAAGCAAATTCCTTATCTAAAAATACTTGCTTTATTTTAAATTATTTCAAATTATCATTGTTTCTGTTTCCTTGGTTACTCAGTTGGGTAGCCTCTTCCCTTGCTTTAATATCCACTTACTAAAATAGAATTTTGGTATTTGTTTTAAACTGAAATACACTTCACCTAAGGAGATCAAGGACTGATACCTGTGGTCACATAAAACTAAGAGATTTGACTATTTATTTCCTGAGTTCAGGAATTAATATAATATTGATTTGGAATAAGATCCAAGAGCAGCTGGCTGTCTAAACTTCTATGACTACTTTGCTTCTCTAATCATGCTCCCTGATATGTTCAAACACTCTCTCCGCTAGCTGCTTCTAGGAGAATACAATATTAAAGAAAATATTAACAACCCCCTTTAGACTATGTTTTAATAGATTATTTTAAATATACAGGCATATATATATATATATATATATATATGTATGTATGTATATACATCCTTCATTGAGATGTAGGTTCAGAAATCAAAGATGACATAGAAGACTGGTACAGCTTTAAATAAAGGATCGCCTGCCATGTGCTCATACTGTAGAAAGAGCAGAAAGAATATTGAAGGAAGAAAGCAGCAAAGTTTTCAGATGCAGCTCAAAATAAGCAGAGTAAGGAGAATGATTGGCATGATAACTAGAATAATGGAAATAATAATATTGGAAGACAAAAGACCTCTAATGCATTAACTAATTGTGGCTTAAAAGGGCTGATGCTGAGACATGCTTGCTTGGTAGAATGGGACAAGGGTTGTCAGACACTGGCCAATGTGTTCATTTGTTTAGCACAGCTATATTTCTGGCTTATAAGAGAGGGAGGGTTTTGTTGTGGAATAAGATCCATTCAGAAGTGATAGTCATGAAATCTTTTTAAAAGAGTATCATTTAAACATTAATTCTCAGTACCAGATATTTAATTGTGTTATAAAGCAGTAATTATCAAAACTAGCTGGTACTGGCTAAGAAATAGAAAGAACAATCCCCTAGTTGATAAATGGTGAAAAGATATGAACAGACCATTTCAGAATGAAGAAATCAAAGCAATATATAAGAATATGAAAAAATGCTCTATATCACTCCAAATCAGAGAAATACAAACTAAAAACAATTCTGAGATATCATCTCACACCCATCCGATTGGCTAAAATGATTAATGGGCAAGTTTTGGATGAGATGTGGGGAAATTGGGGGTGAGGTAGACATTAACGCATTTGGTGGAACTGTGAACTGATCTAACCATTTTGAAAAGCAATTTGGAATTGCATCCAGAGTTATAAAACTCTTTTACCACTGGGCCCAGTGGTATTGCTGGGTTTGTTTTCCAAGGAGATGAGGAGGAAAATGAAAATAACCTACGTGGTCCAAAATATTTATAGCAGCTCTCCATGTAGTGGCAAAAAAAAAAAAAAAAACAAAACTGAAAAGGGAAGGGATGTCTGTCACTTGAGGCTGAACAATTATGGTTTATGATTGTGATGGAATATTACTGTGCCATGAGAATTGATGAGCAGGCTAATTTTTTAAAAAAGCATGGAAAGAACTACATGAGATAATGAACAGTAGAATGAGTAGAACCAAGAATGCATCATATACAGTTACAGATTGAATACTTGAAGAAGAAATTGTGAATGTTATTGCCAGAGAATGAACTGACAAATGGAAACAAAAAAGACATTATATATGTACATATGTAATAACCACACACAAATATAATGTGGGGAAGGGAGGAGGAAAGGGATGAAACAGGTATGTGAATAAATTACATTAATAAAAATAATCATTAATGTTTAAAGGAAATTGTTATTTTTCATGATACTGCTTCTGCTGCTGAAACCACATTGGACCTGGAGTCAGAAGACCTATGTTTGGGGACTAGCAATCTATAGAACCACTTTTTAAGTCATTTAATCATTTGTCCCTCACTTTTTTCTTCTATAAAACAGAGATAAT
The DNA here is from genome assembly GCF_027887165.1 of Monodelphis domestica. Lineage (NCBI taxonomy): Eukaryota > Metazoa > Chordata > Mammalia > Didelphimorphia > Didelphidae > Monodelphis > Monodelphis domestica. Next base: position 190,548,810 of record NC_077234.1, read on the forward strand.
AGTTGTACTAACTATATGACAGGATAGAGGACAGAAGTGCTTTATAAATGTTTAAAATATGTATAGAAATTTTAATTATTATTAACTATGTGATTTTTACCCAGATAATACAAAACAGTAAGCAACAGAATGCACAATCTTTAACTCTTAACAGAAGTGTTGATGAAAAACAAAACAAAACAAAAACAGAACTATATTCCCAAAGTAACTAAAATGCTATCAAGTATCCATAAATAAATATTTCAAAATAACCACGTGCATAGTAAGGCTACTTGGTTTCTATAATTATTATAGCATTCTCTATATATGATGGTAAATGATGATACTTGCATCTGTTGTTAGGCATAGTTACAACTAATGTTTTGGGAACTTGTCTACTATTTTATGGATTGAGGCACTTTTCTATTTGGGAATATTCAGAGACCTCTTAAAAGGGTTTTAACTCCCCAACTTATTTAGAGGGTCTGTTGTTTCACAATATACACATCTTGCATTTTCAAAATTTAAACTTTATTCTGAATTATTAGAGATAAAAATGTAAAGAAGGAAATATCTCACATAGAATGTCTAAAACTATAAAAGGGAAAAATGACAAATATTGAAGGAAATGTAGAAAAATGGGGACACTAAAACACTGTCAGTGGAACTGTGAACTGATCCAACCATTTTGGAGAGCAATCTGGAATTGTATTCAAAGAGTTACTAATCTGTGTAAATCGTTTGGCCCAGAAATAGCATTACTAAGTTTAGTTCCTAAGGTGATTAGGGAAAATGGAAATGAACATATATGTTCTAAAATATTTATAGGAGCTCTCTTTGTGATGTCAAAGAACTGGAAATTAAGGGGATACTCATCAATTGGGGAAGGGCTGAACAAGTTGTGGTATACTATTGTGATGGAATACAACTGTAGTATAAGAAATGAAGGGCAGGCTTCTTTTAGAAAAATATGGAAAGATCTATAAGAAATTATGATGAAATGACCAGAACCAAGAGAACATTATATACAGCAACAGAAATATTGCTTGAAGAATGACTTGTGTTTGTCTACTTTCAAAGAAAGAACTGATAAGTAGAAATAAGTAAGATATAATTTTATATAGACATACGTCATACATATGTTAGATGATATTTTCTCTAATGGGAGAGGGGAGGGATGAAGTGAGTTAGTGTGTATTTTAATGTAATGAATAAATACATTTAAGTTTAAAAAGGAAGCAATCCCTACCTTACAAATACTTATTACCTATCCTATAACATGTACATATATATACATATATAAACACATGCAGAAGATAAGTAGAATAAGAATAATAAAATATTTAGGGAGGGAGATAATCAGCATGTGGTGAGGATTTAGAAAAGCTTCATGTAGAAGGTGATGCTTAGGTTTGGTATTGAAAGTAGATCATAAGAAGCTTGATCTTGAAGGAAAATCATAGGATTAGAATAACCTCAGAGACCATTTAGCAAAATTTCTCATTTTGCACATTAAGGAAACTGAGGTCCAGGGATGTTAAGATATTTAACAATTAATAAGCTTTATTAGTGAGACAACAATCCAGGTCTTCTGACTCCAAATATAATAGATTTTTGGTTGTAGCAAGAAGAATTCTATTTGGTAGAAGTGAGAAGTCACTATAATTCAGATATGGGGAATGGTTAATGCAAAAACATGTAGGTGGGAGGTAGAGAAGTATAGTTTGAATAGACTATAGAATCCTAGAAATGAGGTAATATATAATGAGGCTATAAAAATAAGTTCAGTGTAGGTTGTAAAGGACTTAAAACTTTTTTATCCTTATTTATATTTTCTCCATCATGTTATTAAATTCATTTTTTCTTTTCAATCTCCATATGGATGTATAAATATCTTGACTGTATTACAGTCAATATTACTTGACTATCTTTTTCTTTATAACTATTTAATCTGGACAGAGTATGTCCTCCTTTTGTCTTGTATTGCCATGAATATTATTAATTCAAATTTTGTCAGTATTGCGAGATTTAAATTTATGTCCAATAACTCCAAGTATTATATTTTATAAGATTTATTAGTAATCACTTGAAGTAGAAGAAATAAAACTATAAAATAAAAAAGCCTGAGTGAAAATAAGTAGGTAAAATTCTCCTGCCTGGTTCTCACCCAACTTCCACAACCACTTTCCCAGGAGTAGAGAGTGTGAGGGATGGGGTAACATCAAAATATATCCTGCCTACCTTAACACATAATGTGAGAAGGAAAATCAGAAGCTGGGAAAGAGAGTTCTGGGAAGAAAATTCTAATTACACAATATTTATGATATAACCATTGCTACTCATGGTTTAAGATGGTTAGTTTGCTTTATTTGATGTCTATAATCCCCATTTATTCATTGGTTCTTAGATTTAGAGATAGAAGGAATTTTAGAAGCTAAGTCTAGCACTGTCACTGTGCATATGAAGAAACTGGGGAAGAGATGGAGTCAAGATGGCAACTTAGTTTCAGTGAAAGCTGAAACCCCTCTGACAATCCCTTGAAACCAATCTTTAAAAACCATCTCAAAATGAGTCAAAAACAAACAGTGAGAGTTTATTTTCATAGGATAAGGGAGAACTGGAAGTAAAATTGCACAAAGAGGAGTGATAGCTGATCACTAACCACCCCCCACTCATTGCACCAGGTTCTGTGACTAGACATAGGCCAACTTTGGGATACCTTGATTCTGGATACAGCAAAAACTATGTACCCAAGACCTACCCCTTGAAGTCCCAGTCCCTTTCACTGGCCCACAGTGAAGTGCGGAAGTCCATAGTTATTGGCCCTTTCAAGCCTGCCCTGTAGTAAAGACCTAGCCCTTTGGCAAAGTAGCTCACAGTGCAGAGCCCTGCAAGCCAGCAACAGAGGAAACCAATAGATTTCAGAATTCCCAGTCCACAGGACAAAAAAAAAGGCTGGGGAAAAGAGTAAATAGTAAAAGATACATATAACTTTAGAAAATTCCTATGGAGACAAAGAGGGAAACAAAGAGTTAATAGGGGACATACAAAACTTCAAAGAAAACTGGAAGTTGTTCTCAAGCACTGGAAGAACTAAAAAAGGAATTCAAAAATCAAATAAGACAGATTAAAGAAAAATGGGAAAAAGAAGTGAGTAATATAAAAAGAAAATAATTGGTTAAAAAGAAAATTTGGTCAATTGAAAAAAAAAGTACAAACATAGAGTGAAGAAAAGAGTTTCTTAAAAAAACAGAATTAACCTACTGAAAAAAGAAGCTAAAAATCCAATGAAGAAAATAGATTCCTGAAAGGGAAATTTGACCAAATGGAAAAGGAAGAGGAAAAGATCATGAAGACATTTGATCTTTATAAATTAGAATTCAGCAAAGAGTAGCTAATGACTCCATAAGACATCATGAACAACAAAACAAAATCAAGAGAATGAAAAAACAGAAGAAAATAGGAAATATCTCATTGAAAAAAGAACTGTCTTGGAAAATAGATCCAGAAGAGACAATTTAAGAATTATTGGACTACCTTAAAGTTATGACCAAAAAAAAAAGCTTACAAATCATGTTACAAGAAATTAACAAAGAAAAATTCCCTGATATTCTTGAACAAGGGGGTAAAATAGAAATTAAGAGAATCCATAGATCACCTTCTGTAATAACTCCCCAAATAACAACTCCCAGGAATGTTATAGCCAAGTTCCAGAAGTCCCAGGCTAAGAAGAAACTACTGCAAGTATCCAAAAAGAAACAATTCAAATATGGAACCCCAGTCAGGATTACAAAGGATCTGGCAGCTTCCACTTTGAATGACTGAAAGGCTTGGAATCTGATCTTCCAGAAGGCAATGGAACTGGGTTTACAACCAATAATCATCTACCCACAAATACTGACTCTATTATTTCAAGGGAAAATATGGTCATTTAATAAAAATAGAAGATCTCCAAGCATTTCTGAAAAAAATACTAGATTTAAACAGAAAATTTGATATCCAAATACCAAATTCAAGAGGATCATAAAAAGGTAATTCAAGGAAAAAAAACATGAGGACTTAAATAAGGTCAAAATATTTATATGTCTGTACATAAAGATGATATCTATGAATCTTAAAATTATCATTATCATAGTAGTTAGAAGAAGTATACATAGAAGGTGTAGTAGTAAGCTGTTGTTTAGGATGATAGGTCAATGAAACTCTAGGGGTGAAAAAGAGGATTGTACTAAGAGAAATGGGAAGAGAGAAATAGAATGGGGTAAATTAAATCACAGAAAAAAAGCTGCAGAGGGGAAAACTATTACAGTGGAGGGGAGGCTGTAGGTGGTTATGGTTAATACTTAAACCTTATTCTCGTTAGAATTGGCTCAGGAAAGAACAGTCAGATTCACTGTGGTATAGAATCCTATCCTAACCTATAGAGAACTAGAAGGGGAATAAAAAAGGGATTGGTGGGGAGGGGAGTAATATAAGGGAGGAAGAAGTTGGATGACAGTGATTACAAGATCTAGAGAACTAGTAGGGGAATAAGAAGAGTGGTGGTAGGAAGGGGAGTAATATAAGGGAGCAGGAATAGGAGGAGTGATTAAAAGCAAAACACTGGTGTAGAGGGAAAGAGTGAAAGGAGAAAGGGCAGGATTAAAAGAGGAAATCAAGATGGTAATAATAAACTGTGAATGTAAATGGTATGAAATTACCCATAAAAATGAAAGAGAGTACAGTAGATTAAAAAATAGAATCCTACCATATATTGTTTACAAGAAATATATTTGAGGCAGGTAGACAACACACAGAGTAAAGGTAAGAGACTGGAGCAGAACTTATTGGACTTCAACGAGGACAAAAATAAAGCAGTAGCAATCATGATCGCAGACAAATCTAAAGCAAAGAGAAATCTGATTAAAAGAGATAAGGATGATGATTACATCTTGATAAAAGGTAGTATATACAATGAAGTAATATCAGTACTGAACATATATGCACCAAATAATATAGAATCCATACTTTTAAAGGAGAAAATAAAGGAGCTTAAGGAGAAAATAGACAGTAAAACTATAATAGTGGGGGACCTCAACTTTCCTCTATCAAAACAAGATAAATCTAACCAAAAAATAAATAAGAACAAAGTAAAGGAAATTAATGAAATTTTTGAAAAATTAGATTTAATAAATATATGAAGAAAATTTAATAGGTATAAAAAGAAATATACCTTCTTTTTACTAGCATTTGGTACATCTACAAAAATTGACCATGTACTTCACAACCAAATAAAGAAAAGCAGAGATAGTAAATGCAACTTTTTCAGATCATAATGCAATAAAATAATAAGGGACCATGGAAAGGCAAATTAAAATTTAATTAGAAACTAAGTAATCTAATTCTTCAAAATGGGTGGGTCAAAAAGCATATCATAGAAACATCCCTCATTTCATTGAAGAGAATGCCAATAAGGAGACAAGATGTAAAAAATTATGGGATACAACCAAAGTAGTACTAAGGGGAAAATTTATATCTTTGAATACTTATATCAATAAACTACAGAAAAAGCATACCAATGAATTAGGCATGTTTAAAAAAAACTAGAAAAAGAACAAATTAAAAGTGCTCAATTAAAAATTGAATTGAAATTCAATTTTTTCAAAGAAGAAATTAATAAAAGTGAAAGTAAAAAATGATTGAACTAGTAAATAAGATTAGGAGTTGCTTCTATGAAAAAACAGTATTGATTAATTTGATTTAAACAAAAGAAAGGAGAGAATCAAATGATCAGTTTCAAAAATGGAAAGGGTGATTTCACATCTAATTAAGAGGAAATTAAAGCAATTGTTACTAGCTAGTTTGACTAATTATATACAATAAATCTGATAATCTATGTGAAATGGATGAATATTTACAAATGTATAAAGATTATATACATATTTGTATATACCCATATATACAAAGATATAAAGATAAAAAAGAGGAAATAGAAAATGCAAATAATCCCATCTCAGAAAAAGAAATTGAACAAACCATTTATTAATTCCCCAAGAAAAAATACAGGGCACAATGGATACTCAAATGAATTCTTTCAAAAATGTATGGAATAATTAATCCCAATACTATTCAGGGTATTTGGCAAAATAAGCAAAGGAGTTCTACCAAAGTTCTCTTTATGGCATAAATATGGTACTGATCTCTAAGCCGAGAAGACCAAAAACAGAGAAAGAAAATTGCAGAGTAATTTCCTTAATGAACATTGATGCAAAAAGTATAAAATAAAATACTATCAAAGAGACTACAGCATTATATCACAAGGATTATTCACATTGACCAGGTGGGACTTATAGCAGGAATGCAAGGCTGGTTTAATATTGGGAAAGCTATCATCATAATTGACTATATCAATAATTAAACCAGAAGAAATCATATGATTTTCTCAATAGATGAAAATTTTTTTTTACAAAATACAACACACTTTTCTACTGAAAAAAACTAGAAAGGATAGGAATAAAATGACTTTTCCTTAAAATAAGTAGTATTTACTATTTTTACTGCTTATTTTACTATTTATTTATTATTTACTAATAAGTAAGTAGTATTTAAAAGTGAGTTTCATTTGCAATGGGGATGAGTTTGAAGCCTTCCCAATAAGATCAGGAGTGAAGCAAGGATGATCATTATCACCACTATTACTTAATATGCTAGCTTTAGTATATTAAGCATATTTGGGAATTTATATTTAGCATATTTGGGGTGTATGGGGTGCTCAGGGAGGGGTAGTATCTCTGGTATGGAGGGCTTGTTGTGCCCTCCTAGGATAGCTCTCCAGCCTCTGACCCTCACCTGACACCCAGCTCTCACTTGTGTCTCCTAGTAGCTGATAGCATATGGCAGCGGCCACACCCTGGGCAATGGCTTCAACAGGCCGGCTAAACCTTGTGAGGGTAGCCATTTCGTCGTAGACCCCTGGTGAACTAAGGCTTTGCTCACCCAGCATGTGAAGACTGCTTTGGCTGAACAGATGGAAGAAACCAATAAGAAGGTTCAATGGCTGAGATGGCTATGAAGCAAGGCACTGTGGAGTGCTTAGGGCATGTTGGAGCACAAAAGACAACATGGCCATCCAATGCAGCTGAGGAAGTCTCCAGGTGTAACGACTTTTCGTGCCACTGGACCCAGGCTTCCAATGCTGAGAGAGTGGGACTGTCTCTGGGCATCGACTTTTCCACTTAAATCTCCTTCACACACCAGTGTCTTTGTGCACACTCATCTATACACCAAAGATGAAAATACACAAAGACAATCATCATCCTCGGTTACCGAGAGACTACTACTAGCTTTAGCAATTAGAGAAGAAAATGAAATTGAAGGAATTAAAGTAGCTAATAAGGAAACTAAATTCTTACTCTCTCTTTACAGATGATAAGATGGTATACTTAAAGAATTCTAGAAAATCAAGTAAAACTAGTTGAATAATTAATAACTTTAGCAAAAGTTATTAATTATTCAACTAGTTTTAGTTGATTTTCTAGAAATAAACACACCCAAATCATCAGCATTTCTACATTTTTCAAGGAAAATTGAGCAGTAAGAGTTATTAAGAGAAACTACAATTGTAATCACTCTAGACAATACAAAATACCTGGGAATCTACCTGCCAAGACAAAGGAATTATATGAACACATTTGCAAAACACTTTTCACACAAATAAAATTACATCTAAACGACTGGAAAAACATTAATTGCTCTTGGAGAGGCTGATCCAATATAATAAAAATGACAACTCTACTTAAATTCATTTTCCTATTCAGTACCATACCAATCAAACATCCAAAAAACAATTTCATAGAACTGGAAAAAATAATTCAAAAAATTCATCTGGAAGAACAAAAGGTCAAGAATATCAAGGAAACTAATAAAATAATGTGAAGTATGATGGCTTAGTGGTACCAGATCTTAAAATGTATTATAAAGCAGTGACCATCAAAACTATTTGATACTGACTAAGAATTAGGAGAGTGGATCAGTGGAATAGATTAGGGGTAAATGACCTCAGTAATCCAGTGTTTGATGAACCCCAAAGATTCCAGCTTTTAAACTAAGAACTGTTGGGAAAATGGAAAAACAGTATGATGAAAATTAGGTTTAGATCAATATCTCACCCCCTACATCAAGATAAGATCAAAATGGGTATACAATTTAATCACTGAGAGTGATATTACAAGTAAATTAGGGGAACATAGAATAGTTTACCTGTCAGATCTATGAAAAAGGGAAGAATGTGTGACCAAATGGGAGATTGGTAACATTACCAGGTGTAAAATAAATAATTTTGATTATATTGAATTAAAAAAAGTTTTGTACAAACAAAACTAATGCAACCAAGATTAGAAGGGACACAATATATTGGGGGGAAAATTTAATAACACATTTTTCCAATGAAGGTCTAATTTCTCATATAAATAAAGAACTAAGTCAAATATATACAAATCCAAATCATTCCCCAATTCACTAATGGTCAAAAGATATAAACAGGCAGTTTTCAGATTAAGAAAGCAAAACTATCAATAATCATATGGAAAAAATGTTCTAAATTCATTTTGATTAGAGAAATGCAAATTAAAAACAGCTCTGAGGTACCACCTCACACCTATCAGATTGGCCAATATGACAATAAAGGAAAATAATAAATGATGGAGAGGGTGTGGCAAAATTAGGACACTAATGCATTGTTGGTGGAGTTTTGAATTGAATCAACTCTTTTGGAGGGCAAATTGGAATTATGCCCAAAGTATTATAAAAGAATACATACCTTTTGATCCAGTAATACCACTACTAGGTTTGTGTCCCAAAGAGATAAAACTATGGAAAAAAAGACTTGCTTTTACAAAAGTATTTATACCTGCACTTTTTGTGGTGGCAAAGTATTGGAAATTAGAAGGATGTCACTCAATTGGGGATTTGCTGAACAAAATGTTATATATGATGGTGATGGAATACTGTTGTGCTATACAAAATGATGATAAGGATAATTCCAGAAAGAACTAGAAAGATCTTCATTAACTGTTGCAGAGTGAAATAAGCAGGACCAAGAGAACATTATACAGAGTAGCTAAAACATTTTGGGATGATCAGATGTAATAGATTTTGCTACTAATAGCAATACAATGAACCAGGACAATTCTGAGGAATTTATAACAAAGAATACTACCCATCGCCAGAGAAAGAACTGTTAGAGTGGGAATACAGATGAAAGCATATAATTTATCACTTGTTTATTTTGGTTTATCATTTGGGGTTTTAGTTTCATAAGATTTTTCACTTACAAAAATGAATAGTATGGAAATGTGATTTATGTGGTAATACATGTATAACCCAGCCTGAATTTCCTGTCAGCTCTGGGAGAGGGGAGGAAGACTACACGAATCTTATAATTTTGGGTAACTTATGTGGAAATTTGTTATTAAAATAAAATGAATAAATTTGAAAGAAAAAAAAAGAAACAGGTTTCTAGAAGTTAAGTGACTTATTCAGAGAAACATAGCAGTATGTATCTGAGAAGATTTGAACAGTCTTCTTAACTCTGAGGACAGCTCTCCAAGGAAGTCTTGGCATATGTCACCTGAACCCATGATTTCTTACCTGTCCTGTGGCATTCCATACCATTCAATAGGAAAGCCATTGTTCATTTGAATTATTGATCCTTTACTGCTATCCTTTTAATTATTTGTATCCAGTTTATCTGTTGTATACTTGCATATGTTCCTAAAGCATTTTAATTGAATTAGCAGATTAATGGGATAATATATTCTTCCCAACAATTGTAAAATATATTCTACTCTGGGCTCCAAACCCATTATTTATGTATCTTCTATTATGTTCCAGAACACTGAATTCTATCCTCCACTTCAAATACCTTGCTTTCTCCTTCAGTGACCTTATTTTTAATCTGAAGCTATATTGAAAATGGTAACTGTCCCTTTACCACTTTTACTTTTCTTCCCAGTTCTTCATACACCTTATAAATTCTTTATAAATTATTTTGGCAATAACCTTTATTCTCACATGGTTCATCAGAAATAGGTAAAGGTTATCATCTATCTGGGAACAGTTTCTGTTACATTTTGAATGCAGACCATGGAAAGATAATACCTTCCCAGCTGATAGTTGGAGGGCATTAAAATTTTCAAAGCACTTTACAAATATTATTTCATTACCTCCTTACAAACCTGGGAGATAGGGGCTATTACTTTCCTCAATTTACAAATAAGTAAATTGAGGCAGAGAGAAATTAAATATCTGAGGCCAAATTTGAATTCAGGTCTTACTGACTCCAAGTCCAATTCTCTATCCATTGAACCACCTAGCTACTTCTATTTCAATTCTATATAGAAATACTTTCATACCACTCAATAAGAAGTCACCTACCACTACAACAGACTTCTTTTTTCCTGGGACTATCACTAGATGCCATTGCTTTTGGTTGCAGTTTGCTCTTCATGACAGAACTAAAGAATTAATAAAGTTTGCAGAAAAGCAAGTTGGGTTTGGTATAAGGAAAAACTTTAAAACAAAGTAATGTCTTTTCTCTTATTTCAGGTCTTTAGGTAAATACTGGATGACCATCTGTCCATAATATTGTAGAGAAGATTCTCCATTAGAAACGGGTTAGATGACCCTTGATGTCCTATATAGGGGAAAATATATATCTATTCAACACAATGGCCATAACAGCTCAGAGGACTTTCTCTTCTTCCTTTTTTTCTTATTCTTCTGCCTTCTTTCAGCCTCTTGGCTATCTTGCTCCTAGTTTGGATCCTCTTTTGTTTCCTTAGAACTTTTTCCTTCTTAATTTTCCTTGTATATTTTGCTTACAAATATGGAGAATAGAGAGGTTTTTCTTAAGACCATTTACCTTATTCTCCAGCAAAGAGAATAATTTAGAATTTAGTGAAAATATATTTACTCAAGCAGAATCATAAACTTGGACATGAACCTCACTTTCCTAGTATGGTGGATTTTTGATCTCATCTTTACCCAAAGAAGATTGCATCATTCATGCCCTTCAACTCTTCCTTTAGAAGATTTTCCCAAAAGGCTGAAGTTTTTACTCTATGTATTTTTTTTGAAAATTTTGGAAACCAATGCAACTCTCAGTCTGATAAATATACTTTATACTCTGAACTAACTATAAGTCTTTCCTGAAATGTGCCCTCTGCCTGCCTTATCTTAGAACCTTTCTTCTGTTTCTTCCACTCCCATTCCTCACACATATTTAAATCATTCCTGTCCTTATAGTCCCGGTTGAAATGTTATTTCATCTATGAAGTCTAATTTGATCTTTCTACCTAGACTGCATCCTCCTTTGAACTTCTGTATATTCTTACTTGTGTCTTATATGGCACTTGTAGTACAGTGCATTGCCTTGAAGACTGTCATATCATAAATAACTTTAAATTCAAGGGCAAAAACCTAATCGTCTTTGAGGCTGCCAAAGTATTATGCAAGCTCAGAAACAATCTAGTATCCAGCAAAGCCAGCTATATCATACACAACACCAATATTCAAAGCAAGAATCTAATATAAGGACAAAATCTGTCTTTTGTCCTCCATAATTTCCCTTCGTGAGTACCGGATAGAACTGAACACATAAATTATAGGAATTAGAACTAAAGAAGACCTAAAATATTATTCTCTAGATCAATGGTATGGTATTCCAATTTTTCAGTCTCAATCTGATTTATACTCTACTGATCTCCCAAATAGTTTTTGTTTATGTGGATTATGGCTAATAACATTTCCTTATTAGGCATTAGGATGTCTTGGACTTATGAAATAGTTCTGACCCTGTAGATTCCCTGAAGGATTCCCATGGTCCTCCAGAGGTCCCCAGATCACACTTTGAGAATGGATAATCCAGACCAACACCTTAAATTTGCAAATAAAGAAATCATGGCTCAGAAATATGAGATGACTTTTCAGAAATCACAAAGATAGTTTTTATCAGAGCCAGGATTCTAACCCATGTCTTTGGCTTATTCTGTGGTACTCATTAAATTACTCCATAATACAGATGTACAGTTATTCTGGTTATAGCATGGGTAAGAATATTGGAGTTAAACAGAAAATCATGGCACTTTAAATCTTCTGGAAAGGAGAGGTACAAATTCTAAGTATATATTAAAAACCTCCTATATATATGCATATATGTGTGTGTGTAGAAATTTAGAAAGTGTTAAAGAAATGCAGCTATTCTCACCTCTCTTACTCTTCCAACTATACTATTATTGCCCATCCTTCATGTTTGAAGAGGACCAATGACATTGTGGGATGATGTCTTAACTTACATGTGAATATGATTTAAGTGAGGCATTGGTGAACAAAGTTGTCAGCCTCACTATATCTTCCAGAGTCATCAATGTCTAGTGGAAAGGCAAAAATTACTCTGAGTGGCAATAGTCTTGGATGAAGGGAATGGCTTTTTCATTTTTGATGTATGAGCAAGCTCTGAGTGATCCAAATATCTGCCTCAGCCTCCTTCATGGCTGTTGGAACAAAATTGTTTTCATCTGCCCATTCCAGTAGGCGAAGTCTTCATGTGCCTGTGGTAGACACTGCTCTAACTCACCAATGGATTTGAGGTCAGTTGGCCACATAATTGTCCATAGTATAAAGCAAGATGGAAGGAGTGGTTTGGGTGAAGACATTTACAAGAATATAGTAGTTAAGAAAGCTTTATTGCTCCTCAGAGAAAGATGAGGAGAATGGCTGTCAATAGGGAGGGGAATAATATAAGTTTGCACCCCCAGTTGCCTCAGTCCCATGGGAAGCACATAGATGATGGTTCTGATGTTTAGTGGGATGAATGCTTTTTCAAAAGTCTTACAGCTACTCAGGACTCAAGGGTTCGAGCTTATATAAAGTCTTTCTTCAAAGAGTTGATGTAAGCAGTAGGAGGTGGAGGGTCAAGGCTATAGAATGGTGTGGGTCAGTGGAATAATGAATAACATAGAAGAAGCTGAAAGCTTAATTCTAACTGTGCCTGCACCCACTGAGAGCTGCCAATTGAATTTAGATTGCTTTAATGATCTGAATACAAAGTACCCTCAAATGAAGGAGTCACTCTTAAAATGAAATCTCTTTTAAAGGAAACATGCATATCTTCAAAAAATTCTGGAATTATGCATATAGTACCCACATATATCTATTATCAAAATGGTTTATATATTTTAATGCCACAAAGATGTCTTATTCCTTTTTATCATCACTGTTGTCTTTTTCTTTATTGCTTTGTTATTCTTTTATTTCTCATTTTCCTATATTATGTTGTCTTTTTACTATCCATTAGTATTAAAATTGACTGTCGACTTCCTGAGGACAGTGATCACTCAATATCCACAGCATGTATGAGAGTGTCTTGCATGAGGTACATACAGCCAATATAAAATTCTTTTTGAATTGAATTGCTCAAATGAATCTGAATGAAGATAAAAATGATTGCTTGTATTCTCATTCTACATGAGCCAGATTTTGGAAGAAGTAGATAACATAGTCTATATTTATACTGGTGTGATACATGATGCTGTTGTTTCTCAGCATTTTTTTCCTCCAAAATGCCTTAAAATTTAAAAAGAAGACTAGTGATTAAAAAAAAAAAACAACCTCATTTCTGTGATGTTCACTTTTGACCAATTCTCATTTTAAAAAGCAATTGAAAATTCTCTAGAGGCTCAAAACCAGCAGTAATTAGATACAGTGTTGTGCAATATACTGATTCAAACAAAACAGAGGTTCATTTACCAAAGAATGATAATGCTGTTATCGTCTTGATTTTTGTCTAAACACATTGATCACCCTAATTATAAATGAGAGTAAAAATAAACAGAAGCAAATGGTTTGGGGTTGTGTTTTTGGTTGTTACTGCTGTTTGTCATTTAACTGCACTTTCAATGGATCAAACAGAGTTTGCCCAACTGCTGTAAATTAAAACAGAAGCTAATTATATAATTAATAATGTTTGCAAGTTGGCAACAGCCCAGCCATATGCCATTTGAAAGGACCTCTTATCTCCAAGACAAAGTGTTCCAGCTTCAGAAGCCTCAGACAAAGACTTCCACAAGGTTGTAATACTCCACCCCCCACTCCCATCTCCTAAGGACTTGCTACAGTTCTGAAAACCAACTGCCTGCACCTATCTTCTGTGCCCAGCGCCTTAGAGACAATTGTCTGGGGTCGCCATGAAATGTCGGCTCTCCTGTTCCTTTGACTTGCAGCAATTTCTGAGACAAGCTTGTCAAACAGGGACAGCCTCTTGGCTTTCCCTAAAAACCCTCAATTCATCCAGCTGCATTCTTCTCTGACACTTTTATACTGCCTGTTCCTAAATCAGCGCAATGGGTGATAATTAATGGCTGATGGCTACACAAAAGCCCAGTCCACAGGAGGATTTGTCTGAAACTATTGTTTTTGATGTGGCTGCAGACCAAATTAGAACCAGGCTTAGAAACTATTAGAAGCCTGCTAAGAGAAAGAATGGATTAGGCCCCAGCAAAATTATCCAGATCTCACAGATAAAATACCATGAGTCAGGAAAGTTGGCTTTACCATTAATTCCCCGTCCAACCCAAGGTGAATTACTACTCAGCCCACTCCTTTCTCTCAGTGCACACAGGCAATTACTGTTTTCTCCTCTCCTCACGTATGGTGATTGCACATTCATCCTCCTGGCTCTTTGAGGCCAGGGTCATTGGAACTTTACTACGCCCCTTTTGGGATGCCCTATAAATGTTTCTTGACTAACTGAATGATAATGTTATTGCAATGTCCTAACAAAATAGAATCCCATTGCTCCATTGCTTTTTGGACCATGGTGCAAAAGTAAAAACAAAAACAATAGCAAAAACCCATAAAGAAGTTCCTGCAGGCTCTCATTTTATCTGTTTTTAAGAGGGATCCATTTTATAATGTATGTCCTTTTGTCACTGAACCACATTGATGTTTTTTTTAACATTTATTTTAAGTGACTTGGGTGGAAGGTGCTAGAGAAGCCCAACCTGTTTTTATACTTATTCAACCTGTATATATCTTCTCATTTTTAACTATTTTTTCATCTTTAGCTGTTGATGATGCACTGACCTATGCTTTCTGAAGAACCTATCATTTAGTGGTTCAAGGAATTCTCATGATTTTGACCCTGATGTTTTGTGTAAAAGGAAAATCAAATTTGGATCAAATCTTTATAAATGGCCTCTGTGATTCAGATGATACATCCAGTTGTAAGAGTAATGAAGGAGTTAGTTGTAAGGTACTGAACAGAGAGGAAAACATCTTAGACTTTAACAACAGTAAGAGATGACCAAGAGACTATCAACAAACAGTGACCATTATGAAAACTTTCTCATCTATGCCAAATCTTTATTTATACATAAATCAAGGGCATCCTTAATAACTCTAGTAGTGGGTGACAAGCAGACTGTCATAAATTATAGTCAATAATGGACCACATTTACCCTCTTGTAAATAACTGAAAGATTTAGAGATTCTAAAACCTCATTATGTTTTCTGTCTGTTGATGAAGGAAAAAAATTATTGGACTCGAAGAAAACATTTATTTACAAGTACTCTTACAACAAAATATGTATCATTCTTACATCAATACTAGGCACCATTAAAAGCCAGTGAAGTGAATCTTTGATAATAAACATTAGGCACAGTATAAAAGAGAGAAAGTATATCTTCCAAATATATTCACTGTTGAGATGGAAGAGATCCAGTCTAGGATCCAGGTCAAGAAGAGAGTCCCTATGGACAATGAAGTTCTCTAGGTACTCTATTTGTGGATGATATTGTATTTTTTTATTTTTTATTTTTTTGTTTCAATACTCACTTTATTTCCCTCCCTCCCCTCCACCCACCCTTCCCACAGCCAACTTGCAATTTCATTGGATATTACTTGTGTTTTTGATCTGAACCAATTTCTATGTTGTTGTTTGCACTAGGATGTTCGTTTAGAGTCTACATCCCCAACCATATACCCCTCGATCGATCTATTTAATCAAGCAGTTGTTTTTCTTCTTTGTTTCTACTCCCACAGTTTTTCATCTAAATGTGGATAGTGTTCTTTCTTATAGATATCACTGGTTTGTTCAGGATCACTTCATTGCCACTAATGGAGAAGTCCATTACATTCACTTGTACCACAGTGTGTCAGTCTGTGTGTACAATGTTTTCCTGGTTCTGCTCCTTTCGCTCTGCATCACTTCCTGGAGGTTGTTCCAGTCTCCATGGAATTCCTCCACTTTATTATTCCTTTGAGCACAATAGTATTCCATCACCAACATATATCACAATGTGTTCAGCCATTCCCCAATTGAAGGGCATCCCCTCATTTTCCAATTTTTGGCCACCACAAAGAGTGCAGCTATGAAGATTCTTGTACAAGTCTTTTTCCTTATTATCTCTTTGGGGTACAAATCCAGCAGTGCTTTGGCTGGATCAAAGGGCAGACAGTTTTTTATCGCCCTTTGGCCATAGTTCCAAATTGCCCTCCAGAATGGTTGGATCAATTCACAGCTTGTATTGATTGTAAGTGCTAAGACATTTCAGACTCATGACCACTAAAAAAGGGTTTGTTCTGTTTATCCACAAAGAAAAGCCCAAATCAGCTTATAATATCTATTGTCCAGATTTCAACATACATTTGGAAGGACACCCATAGAGTTGTCCAACAGCATATATATGGACAAAATTTACATACATACATATATATATATATATATATATATATATTTGACTGATAGTACAGATAGACCTGGAGAAGAAAAGAATATAGAGAGGTCTGGATTGTTTATGGAAATTGCAAAGTTTCCCCTTCCCATACAAAGGTCCATCTTTTCAACTCAAATTTTGGTTAGGGTATAATAGCAGGACTTGGAAACATCACTGCCTCTGAAGAATGAAAGATAAACATATGGAAGGCAATGGAAATGTTCACAGTGGATGGGAGCAGGCTATATAACAAACAAACAATGAGGAACCTTAAAGAAAAACAGAAATGCCATAAAAAATATGGGCTTCATCAGACTGGTTGGGAAGCAGTATTCACATTGCTTTTAGATTCTTTCTTTGGAGGCTCTTGAGATCTTAAGGAAAACTATTTGAGACTCATCTACTTCATCTGGCACAAGGCAGTATAGTATGATAGTTGCCTGGAGTCAGAAATACCCAGGATTTCTGATGATCTCAGTCCTAACTATGACTATTAAAAAAAGGGGATATTTGTTTTTTTGCTTGTTACATTAAAATACCCAATTAACTCCCTTCATCACTCCTTTCTTCCATTAGAGAAGGAGTCATTTGACAAAAAAGACATATATGTATAAAACTACATTTTACTTATTTCTATTTATCAGTTCTTTCTTTGGAGGTGGACATACATGAGTAATTCTTCAAATAATTCTATTGCTTGATATGATGTTCTCTTGGTTCTACTCATTTTGCTCATCATAATTTCATGTAAGTCTTTCCATCTTTTTCCAAAGTTAACCTTTTCATAATTTCTCATGGCTTAGTAGTATCCCATTATAATCATATGCCACAATGTGTTTAACTATTCTCTGATTGATGTTCATTCCTTCAGTTTCTAGTTCTTTGCCACTACAATCAAAGCTCCTATAAATATTTTAAAATATGTAAGTTCTTTATCATTTCTTTGGCTGTCTTAGGAAACAAATCTAATAGTAACACTTATGGGTGAAAAGGCATATATGGTTTTATAACTCTTTGAGCATAATTCAAGATTGCTCTAGTTAGATGGTTACATCAGTTCACAATTCCATCAACAGTATATTAGCGTACCCATTTTTCCACACCTCCTCCAACATTTGTTATTTTGCTCTTTTATTATTTGAGCCAATCTGATAGGTGTGAGATGATATGATAACTATGACTCTCAATAGCTTGCAATCTCAGGAAAATTTGTTACCCTACTTGGTCCTCAGTTTCTACATCTATTGTTGTTCTTCCTTCATTTTTGAATAGAACCAACAACATCATTGAGTGATATCTTGGCTTGGGTGTGAGTTAGATTTAAATAAGTCATAATCATATAATATCATTAGCCTCACTGTCTCTTCCAGAATCATCAAAGTCCAGTGGCAAGCCAAAAGTAAAGATGACTGATGATGGCCCAGAATACTATGTATGCCCTTGGCATCTTTGATGATTGACCAAGTTCTAAGTGCTCTCTCTTTTTCTCTTTCTCTGTCTCTCTCTCTGTACACACACACACACACACACACACACACACACACACACAGGTAGCTATGTATATAGATATATAATATGGAGTACTTCCTCATTTGGACAATTGGGCTAGATGGTTTTATCATTTGTCTAGAAAGAGGGATGACATACAGATGCCTAGAAAACTTCACTAGTCCTTTTACCACGTTGAGAGGAAATTAAAAAAATGGGCTTCTGGCCCATTGACTGGACTCCTGTTGTGAATTTTTGGAAGGAAATAGAAGAGAGTCACATAGGATGAGCATATGTGAATAGATTTTGATGTGGATCATTAGAGTTAATTTCTGAATCAATGAGCTAACATACCCATTTTAGCATTTTAGCATTCTGTATATTTTGGGAAGATCTGGTGAAATGAGAAGTTTCAAGATATAAAAAAAGATACAGTACAGAAATAAATCAGGGATCATTAAGTTGTAGAGAGAAAAAATGAGTTTAGAGACTGTTTAATCTCTTGCCTTGGATAGTAAGCCTGGAGATATTGCCCTAGATCAAAGGCCTTGGAATAGTAAAGGAAATTTACATGGTATATAGGTTAATCATGATGGAATATATTGAATTGGTTTTGTTTGGGCACAATTTTCTAATAATTTTTGTATTTGTTGTTCAGCCACTCCATTCATGTCTGATTCTTTGTGATCCCTTTTGGGTTTTCTCTTGGCAAAGATACTGTAATGACTTTGCAATTTCCCTTTCGAGATTATTTTACAGATGAGGAAACTGAGGCAAATAGGGTTCTGACTTTCTCAGGCTTATACAGAAAGCAAGTGCGTGAGACCAAATACCAGTTCAGTAAGATGAGTTGTCCTAACACCAGGCTCAACACTCTACATCATCTAGCTGAAAATGAATAGAAACCTAAGTTAGGGAAGGAAGAAGAGTTCACAAGTCACAAAGCCTTGGACATACAAATTTGTTTTACTAATCATGAAGGTTCACATATCTGTCTTTCCACATCTTACCTCTTGGTTCTGTTTTCCCCCATATTAATTCCTAGGGGTCTCCCATATTATAAACCCCTATACTTGCTCCATTTCCTTCCCAGATTGAACCTCTGATATGATGAGAGAATCAGGAAAACTGGGGGTTCACTTCTGATATTTGCTAGATGTATGATCATTGGCAAGTTAGTTGACCTCTCTGGGTGTCAGTTTTCTCATCTATAAAATGAATAAGTTGGATGACTTGTAATATCTCTTCCACCTTGAACTCTATCAGCCTTTGATCCTGGTTTGTGTCCAATGGAGAGCATCTTTCCTGAAAGTTGTATAAAATTAAAATTAATCTATAATAATTAAAATATTAAAATTTAGGAGATTTATTAATGATCATTAGAAGTAAAGGAATAAAAAGGTAACAAAATAAAAAACCATGTGCCCATGTCTAATCAACCTGTTCGAAAACCCTGCTTACCACCATGGTCTCATCCTAGGAAGCAAAGAGCTGGAAACCAAGAATTCCACTGAATTTTATCCTTCTGTCTACTGGAAGTACATAATAACAGGAAGTCAGTGGGCTCCTGGGAAATGCAGTTTTTAGGGCAACAGATTTCCAATTTCACAGTTGTCAACTTTAATCTTGATACTCTACAACAGGTCCAAACATTAGTTTTTCTTTCCTCTGCAGATCTGGCTTATAGAAAATATGTCCTTCTATTGCTCAAGATCTTTAAACAAGATTGTTTTTTACTCTATTTTTTCAAATTTATTTAATTTCTATTTGATATGTAAAATCTACTTTATCTATTACATCATACTACCTCTTGAATAGAAAAATCAGCCAAGCAAGATTTAGAATGAGAGATCCTGGAAATGACATAATGAAAACTGGAGCTGAGAGGACAAAGAAGGATGGATCATCATTCATAGCTGGAAGAGTAAATTTGCAATGCCTGGAGATTTATGAGCAGTAATATACTTCCTTTAGCCCCTGTTTAAGGCAGCTGGCATAGGTATCAAGGAATGTACCTTGTCATTGTGTGTCAAATGCCACATGACACTTGGACCTCTATGATCATATGTCAAGGAGAAACACAAAAAACAAGGTATTCCCTTATACATTTTTGATGCAGGATATTTTGGTTGCAAGTCAACAAAGCAGGTCAATAAGTAACTAGTTGGCATAGTACATAAAATAGTGAGTCTGGACTTGGAAATACTTGAAATTCAAATCCTGTCTTATATACTAACTCTGTGACTCTTGGGGAGTCACCAAGAGGATCATTTGAGATTAATATTTGTAAAATGTTTAACTGTGGAGCATGGTACACAGTAGGTTTTTAATAAAGTTTTTTTTCCCCTTTTCCTGTTGAACTTCTATATGTGCTGCTATGAGGTTAACCTCTGGGGAGGGGGATGTGACTGGAGGAGAGGTTGAGGTTCAGAATCAGAAGTTTGTCTGGTGAGATAAGCATGTTATATTGGAAAGAACCCTGCCGTTGGAGCTAGAAGGCATGGGGATGCATCCTGATTAATGAACTTAACAACTGTGGGATTCTATTCAAGAGATTGAATTTTTCAGAGCCTCGATTTTCTCCTCCGTTAAATAAGGGATGATAATACTTGGACTACCAATGTCATGGGGTGAACTTAGTACTGTAAATGGTAAAAAGCAGGACAGAGAAGACTGACATGTCCTAGAACTATGAGAGTTTGCTCAGCCTGCTTCCTGGAAATCATTTCATGAGTGCCTGTAGGAAATAGGGCACCTGATAACTGACTTAGAAATATAATATCATTTAAACCCATGCATGAATAATCTTAAGCCAAATTGTCATTTCAAAGTACCTTGTGTGAAGGAAGGAGATTGGGGGACAGACCTGACTGTTCAACATTTTTAGGAGCAATAGATACTACAATAATCAGTTCCTCTCTTCTATAAAATAAACAGAAAAAGAGAATCTGAATCTTTGTGTTTTTTCTTTTAAAGAAATAAATGAAAACTCAAAGATATAGGCCTACTCAGATACAGAATACAAAGGGCAGTCTTCTCAATGGAATATTCTTTATACAAAATGAAATACAGGAAGAAAAATCAATACTTTGGAACAAAGACATTTTCATTTCAGCATGTAAAATTGATTATACTTGCTTGTTGATTCCTTGCCCTTGATTTTCAAAAAAATATATATACATGCTATGTTTTAATTTTTTTTGACCTAAGGGAAATTTTAGGTAAGATGGTTATCTAGCTTCTTAAGATTTTGTAGGGGGCAGCTGGGAAAAAGAGGTTCAGGGAGTCACTCATTAAAAAAAATAAGTGCTTTTTATAAATTGTGATAAATTCTGAACATTCCTAAAAGTCTCTCTTTCCAATAAATGGTCCATTGAGATTCAAGGCTATCTTTGACTCCTCACATACTAGGCACTTAATAAATACTTTGATTGATTCATTGATCTGTCTTTGTCAAGCCCATTTATCTAATTTATTTGGAATGCAGTTAATAATACAAATAGAACCTACTTCATAGATTTGTTGTAAGAGAGTTAAGATAATAAATATAAGGAACTACATAAATATCAGCTACTACTCAAATACACAACCATCTGAAAAGAGATTTATTGATGAAGTAAAATGTGAGTATATTAATTTATAATGATAGATATACCTGCCTATAGAATCAGGATCAGATGTCTATATGTGGCATTCTCTCCTGATAGATAAGTCTACTTAGGAGACTAAATTATACATCAGAAAGTTACTTGGTGAAAGGAAGTTGGATGAATGTTCTCAAGGGATATTTCCAATTTATTTTTCTATTAGTAATGGACTTGGGCCACTGCCCTTTCATGCACGAATCTCTCAGAAAGCCCACTCTGGGTTCAAAGCATACTGTGGGTCTTCATTCATTCAAAAGCATAGACTTCTTTCCTCCTTCCCTTTACACTTCCTTCCCTCCATTCCTTTCTTCCTTCTTTCTTCCCTTCCATCTTTCTTTCCATCCCAGATGGCATAATTCCAATAAGATCCCACTTCTCTGCTGCTAATAATTTTCCTCCCCTTCTTCCTCCTTATTATTATACCACTTCCCACTTCTATCTGGAACTCCATAAATCTTCCTGATTCTAACCCCAGGCACTGAAGTATGGGAGCCAAAGGACAGAGGGAAGGGAGCAATGTTATAGAAAAGAGAGAGTAAAGTCAGAAAAAAAAATCTCAGTAACTTTGCTATGGACATCTAATTCTTCCATTTCTCATTTTATCTTCCTCCCCATGAGGTTTTCTATCCCCATTTCTCATTCTTTCTAAATGACAATTGCAAAACAAACTAAAGGAATGGAAGACTAGAAGAGAGGAGGGAAGAGAAAAATCGTCTAGAATTTATACACAATAAACACACAGACATATACACATGTTTTCTAGTCTCTTTCTCTAATCTTTGCTCTGCTCCCTGTATGCCCAGCTCCATCTAAACTCCTTGATGAACAGATCTTCATCAGCTATTCAAAGCACTCTGGATCAAATAATTTGGAACTAAAAGGCAACCTAGAGATCATCTACTCTAATGACTTCTTTTTTTTTTTTGTAATTGTAAAGGACCAGAGAGATAAAAAATTTGCCAAATGTCACACAATAATAAAGAGCAAAACTAGGATTTGAACCCAGACTACTGATTCCAAATTTAGAGCTGATTCCACCAATGCCTCTTGTTGAGGTAACAAAGTGTAGTGCAGAGAGAATTGGCCTTATTGTTTAGAATACCTGGATTCAAGTCTTCCCTTGGAGATGTACTGGTCATGTGGCAATCACTTAAACTTCTCAGAACCCCAGGCATCTTTCTTCACTCTTAGTTTCAGGAAAGATGATGATCTGCAAAAGGAGAATGGGAAATTTCCCATAATAATGAAACCACAGATTTAACCCAAATAATCCATGGCATTTAAAAGTAGCTCATAGATCTTTACGATAATTCTATCAGGCAAGTACAACTGTCATAATTTATTATAATTATTATTGTTGTTGTTACAATTTTACAAATGAATAAACTGACACTCAAAAAGGTTAAGTATTTTGAACAGAATTCCACAGTTAGTAAGGGTTAGAGACAGAATCTGAACAGAGATTTTTAGAAAACCAGAGCTCTTTTCATGATGCCATGCTGTTTCACATGATTCAAAGGATCTAGTGATACTTTAATTTGTTCTTCCCCACACTTTTGAAAATCTGGCTTCACTATATGATTCCAGATTTCCTTCAATGTCCTGATGAGATCTAAATCTATGATTCTATGTAGTCTCAGATGACGATTTGAAATCTTTATAACAAGTCTCCTTGCAAGCCCATAGTTCACAAAACTCAATACACTGAAAATAAACCAAATTAAACTTAGCTAACATTAAATATTGGTATCTACCAGTGATGAATCATTTCCCAAATATCTAAATAGTTTCAGTCACATATAGTTAGGTATTGTGTTGAATTCCTTGCCCTATCTCATGTAGTTCCTCAGCAGGATGCCTGATACACCTGTCCATATTTCCCTTTATGTGAACACCATCATTGCTGATCTTGCAGCTTTCCTTGGCTCTCAGGAAGTCATGATGCTATCTTTTTTTCCAGAGAGGGGTTGAGAGGAAAGTCAAGTACATCCTTGTATTAACTGACCCCTACAAAATTAAAAGAAGAAAAAAGCAAAATGAAAAAATCATAGGTGTGTGACAATTCATTTCAATTTCACAAATGCTAATTTAATGCCATCCTAGGATATTAATATTAGAATAGGTCTTAGGAGGAGATAAAATGAGGCATAAAACTCTCTGTCTGCCCTAGTGAAGCTTATAATCTTGTATAAAATATATAAATCCTTAAATTATAAGGGTATAAACTTTAAGGATTTTTGCTTCATGGGACAATAATGATCAATTCCTTGGATTCAGCATAAGAACTATTTTACTGTTACATACAAGTTCCTCTATATAATAGGAGCACATGCATATACAAATGTAATATAGGTAGAAGAAATGTCGGATGCAAAATCTCTGGACTATATGTGACATGAATAGATATATGATCCGTGTTCTGGACCACCTTCTCTCCAAGGGAGATTGCAATATCCACCTTTATAGGGAATAGGAGGAGGGCCATAGCTGAGAACTCCTACTCTCTCTCTTTCCCATCTCCAAAAAGGATATTAGATTAGAATTAGATTTCCCTTCTATACATCAAATATTTGTAGGGTAGGAGGTAAAATGTTCTTCTTTAGTAGTCCAGAATAAAAGTATATTTCCTTCATTTTTGCAAAGGATTAAAATCAGCTTGATTTTCTCCTAGCAAATGATTCTTCACAAATAATATTTATGTATACTAGTAAACATCTTCATCAAAAAAGGAAATAAGCAGAAATGAAGGGGGTTATAAATGCATATATGTTTACACCTATACATATATGTATATTATATGATAATTAGTACATTATGAAATAGAAATGGTAATCTGTGTGACACTATTACTTGTTGCTGCAGTGACTGAATGCTCTAGATTACTAGAGAGAGATGCTACTAAGTATGGGGACCCACCTGCCTATTTGCAACAATGGAGAGATGAGAGACACTGTTGGTACAGGGGAATGCTGCCACAGGGGAATGCTCTAGATAGATACTGGGAAATGCTCTGGGGTTTGCCTACTGATCCCTACTGATAACTAGTGACTCAATATTTCTCCTAATCTCCTACCCTCTTTCTCTCTCTCCTTTACCCTCTACTCCCTACCTCCCTCACCTATATATAATAATAATTATTATAATATATTATAATATGTTATTATAATATATATTTTTATAATTTTATAATATATATAAATATATAAATTATATATATTATTATAATATATATTTTTATTATATATATAATATAATAATAAACTATATATAATAATATATTTTTATTTATTTATTATATTTTTATTTATTATTATTATTATTTTATTATTATTATTATTATATATTATAATAATAATATAATAATTATTATTATATATAATTGCATGTGATATGCTTTAATATAAATTGTAATAATAAAATTAGATCTATAATATTAAACAACAAAATACACCTGAAGAAATGAGCTCTTTGATGTGGGATTGAGATAAAGTCAGCTCAACCAAGGAGAGAATGGTCTTACTGAAGAAGCCTTTGTTTTAGCACTTTTTCTGTAGAATGGTAGACTCCATGGCCTGCCTTTGGAGGCACTTTATCCCACATAACAATAGCTACAACAACATTATCTATATAGTGTTTACTAAGCACTTTAATAATGTTATTCATTTGATCCTCAAAACAATTGTGATAAGTAATTGCTATTATTATCCCTATTTTATAGATGAGAAAACTGAAGCAAATAAAGGGTAAATGACTTGCCTAGAGTAACACAGTTAATATCTAAGGACAAATTTGAACTTAGATCTTCGCTTCATATGTCTATGGCTCCAGGGCTTCCATTAACCCATTCAAAAGTTTATTCTTTTAATTTCATCCATCTCTCAAATTCTGTTTCTCTCCCCTTTTTTCCTCCAAAGTTTTTGTACACTCATGCAGCATCCTTGGCTTAGACATATACAATCAGATCAGGATTCTTGGCTCCTCTCCATAGATGGGGTATATAATGTCATAGGGTAGTAATTTCCTTTGTTATATTGATTTCAAGCATAGGATTAAGGCAGGATATTCCTTCTCTGAAGTCCTCCATTATATTGTGGATCCTCCAAACCTCTGATCTCATACAAAAATTTGCCCAAATGTAAAGAATCCTTCCCAGCTCCTTCCTCAGAGAAGAATATGAATCTAACTGTTCTGTGAGAGGAAATCTCATAAATATACTAGTATATAACATATAGACCAAACACAAATGAGGAACCATTAGACTTCTAGGTATCTCATTCCCCTTAATAATTCTGGCAGCGATGTGAACCCTATTAATCAGTGGGCACCTGAGGACTTCTCTGGGTAAGCTATTAATTTAAATTAATAGTTCCTTTTAAAAGATTTCATTTTGTTTTACTGGTTTATTTAGATATATTAAAAATTCTTTCTTTTTGCTTATATTACTTTAGTAATACAAGGGAAACCAGCTGAGGCTTGCTGCTTTTAATGTTAAGCAAAGATGAGCAATTGTATTAATGGTAGATACACATAAGAATATAGAAAAAAGCCAGAGGCTGCTGGGACTTCAGCTAGCCCTTTTTTCTGGTTATTGATGTTTCATTATGAATAAAAGGACTATAAGAAGTGAAGAGAGCCTGGTACCTCTAGTTTAACACTGGACCCCTGAAATTTTCATTTCATTCCAGAAGTGATTTTGAAGAGATTCAGACATCAGGAATTTGACAGGAATTAAAAAGAATTTTCTGTCTCTAAATTGTAGTTGATTAAGTCAATAAAACATCCAGTGAAGCCAGAAGAAGAATAGTTTCAAGGCAGAGTCAAGTTGGATTAGAAGCACCAAAAGCTGGAACTGCTCTGAAAATATTCTCAAACCACCCCTAAAATAATGAATAAAAATAATACTGGATTGACAGAACTAACGAGGAGAAGGAGAAAAGCATCTCTCCCATTAGAAAAAAACTTAGAAGTTAGGCAGAGAGAGTTTATTTCACTGGTGTAAGAGGGGAACGCAGCCAACAGAGAGGTCACACCAGGAGTATGTTGCCCACCCACTAACTGGGTCCTAAACAATTTATAGACCCTAAGACCCTGACTAAGCCAAAAACAGAGCACTCCACTCCCACCCCTGGTAGTTCCAAGCCCTAGTACAAGTCTGCAGTGGGGCCCCAAAGACCTTGCACAAGGTAGTCCACAGCACCTTGCCCATTCAAGTCAAGAAGCCCAGAGTACTGTTCAAGCCAGTGATGGAGCCCCCAGCTCTTTCCTAAGGCAATCTATATCGCACTGAGCTGGTGTAGGCCCACAGTGAGAATCCAAGCCTGCAGCAAGGATCACAGGGCATGAAAGTATGCAGTGGACCTTTCCTGTGTGAGCCCAGAATTGGGCCCAATAAGATCAGGGTGTCAATCAAGAATGCCCATTATCACCACTATCATTTAATATTGTACTAGAAATGTTAACTTTAGGAATAAAAGTTGAAAAAGAAATTGAAGGAGTTAAAGTAGGCAATGAAGAAACTACACTATCAATCTTTGAAGATAATATGCTTGTATATTTAGAGAATTCTATAGAATCAACCAAAAAAATGGTCATTTAATAAAATAGAGGACTTCCAAGTACTCATAAAGAAAAGACTGGATTTGAACAGAAAATTGATGCCTAAGCACAGAACTCAAGAAAATCATCAAAAATTAATTAAGAAAGTGGAATAAAACCAAAAAAAATGTTTTTATTAAAGTACTCAATAATTTAAAATGATTTGTATCCCTATAAGAAAAGAGGATATTGGTAACTCTTAAAAATTATTATTATCACCTGGGTAGCTAGAAGAATTATACTTAGAGGGAACAGTGACAAACTATATAGGATGAAATGCCATGATATATATATATATATATATATATATATATATATATATAAAACTAGAGGTTTAAAAAAAGGTTAATACTAAGAGAAATGGGAAAAGAAACAAAATGGGGTAAATGCATATGTCATAAAGAAGCACATGGTGGGAGTGGGGGAGAACACCAATACAATGGAAGGGTAAAGAGTATGAAGATAGTAAATACTTAATTTTTACGTGCATTGAAATTTACTCAAAGAGGGAAGAAC
The DNA here is from genome assembly GCF_027887165.1 of Monodelphis domestica. Classification (NCBI taxonomy): domain Eukaryota; kingdom Metazoa; phylum Chordata; class Mammalia; order Didelphimorphia; family Didelphidae; genus Monodelphis; species Monodelphis domestica. The sequence continues at coordinate 190,576,787 of NC_077234.1, forward strand.
AATCAGATCCACTGGGGCAGAGAATTGATTTGCGCCCGATAGAGAAGTAGAAAGGTAACAAACAGACTGGTGAGGAGGGAAGTAATAGCAGAGAGTGAGTTTGGGGGATAGATTAAAAAGTCTCTAAAGAAAAATAAGAGGGGGATAAGAAAAGAGGTGGGGGAAGGGAAGAAAATAAGAGTGGGAATTAGGGGGACTGATCAAAAACAAAATATTGATGTAGAAGGAAATAGTGAAGGAAGAAAGGGGAGGACTAGGAATGGAAATCAAAATATTGGCAAATACACAGCTGGTAATCATAACTCTGAATGGGAATGGAATGAACACACCCATAAAATTGAAGCAAATTGTAGAGTGAATTAGGAACCAAAATCCCCCACACAGGGTAAAGGTAAGAGGATGGAGCAAAATCTATTGGGTATCAACTGAGAAAAAAGAAGGCAGGGATCTCCATCATAATACCTGACAAAACCAAAGTAAAAATAGGTCTAGTTAAAAGAGATAGGGAAGGTAATTACATTCTAATGTTAGAGGGGAAAGGGGGGTTTTACTTAAAAGGCTAGATTGGATTATTTAAGAATAGGGTTGTCAGGAAATTATATTTATTTCCAAAAGATTTATTTACAATTTATTTACAAAATATAAAAAGAGTGAAGTTAGAAAATCAGAGAGAAGATAGGGTAAGATATCTAGTTTAAGCACTAAGTATTTTTCACAACCATTGTCTCAACTCAGGCAGGGTAGTTTAGTCCATAACCCGAGAGGCCTCAGCCCTTGTAGCTAAGGACCTAGGGAAGTCTCTCTCAAGAAGTATGTCCCTTCTGAGGCTAATTCCTTCAGAAAGTCTGGGAAGGGAATCAGCTTTTTCACTCTCCATGTGTCAGTCCAAAAGAAAAGATTTAAGAACAGCCTCACCAGGAACAGGGTCTCAGGTCCAGTCAGCAGATTCTTCTCAACTCCAAAGAATGAAGAACTGAGTCTCACAAGAAGTTGTAATTCCTTTTAAAGACACTTTCTTTTGCCACTTCCTGTGCTTTTCTTCAGTTTTTTTATATGGAAAAATCATAGGCAAAAGTCTTGTTTAGGACTGCCCCGGGGGAAGTCAATCTATTCTGATTCATCACCCTCTATCGCAAATGTGTATCACAGACCTTCCCACTAAATGATTAAGTGGGATATTTACACTTTTCATGAGTAAATCTAAAACTGGGCAGGGGTTACAATTTAATCTTCACAATCAGGGGAGAGTTAATTTCATTTTCACAATCAGGGGAGAGTTAAATTTAATCTTCACACTGATCAAAGGCAGTATAGACAATGAGGAAATATCAGTACTCAACATGTATGCACTAAATGGTATAACATCCTAATTTCTAAAGGAGAAAATAGTGGAGCTCAAGGATGAAATAGATAGAAAAACTATACTAGTGGGAGACCTGAACCTTCCTGTATCAGAACTAGATAAATCAAACCAAAAAATATTTAAGAAAGAGGTAAGAGATGTGAATGAAATCTTAGAAAAAATAAACTAAGTAGATATGTGGAGAAAAATAAATAGGGACAAAAAGAATACACCTTTTTAGCAGGACATGGCACATTCCCAAAGACTGATCATGTACTAGGGCATAAAAACAATACAACAAATGCAAAAGAGCAGAAATAATAAATGCAACCTTTTCAGATCATAATGCAATAAAAATAATAATTAGTAAGGATACATGGAGAGGAAAATCAAAAATTAATTGGAAATTAAATAATATGATTGTCCAAAATCAGTTAGTAAAGAACAAATCATAGAAAAAATAATTTCCTTGAAGAAAACGACAATGATGAGACATCCTTTCAAAATCTCTGGGATGCAGTCAAAGCAGTACTCAGGGGAAAATTTATATCCTTGAGTTCATATATTAACAAATTAGGGAGAACAGAGGTCAATGAATTGGGGATGCAAATTAAAATATTAGAAAGTGAACAAATTAAAAATCCTCAGATGAAGACTAAATTAGAGATCCTAAAAATTAAAGGAGAAATTAATAAAATTGAAAGTCAAAGAACTATTGAATTAATAAATAAGACTAGAAGATATTTTTTGAAAAAAAAAACTAATAAAATAGACAAAGTACTTGTCAATCCAATTTAAAAAAAAAGGAAATAAGAAAAGGAAATTGACAGTATCCAAGATGAAAAGAGAGACCTCGGCTCTAATTGAGATCTTAAGGCAATCATTAAAAACTATTATGCCCAGTTATATGGCAATACATATTGCAATCTAGGTGATATGGATAAATATTTATTCAAATATAAATTACCTAGATTAACAGAAGAAATAGAATACCTAAATAACCCCATATCAAAAAAAGAAATTGAACAAACCATCAAAGGTCAACCTAAGAAAAAATCCCCAGAGCCTGAAGGATTCACAAATAAATTATATCAAACATTCAAAGAACAATTAATCCCAATATTATACAAACTATTCAACCGAATAAGCAAAGGAATTCTACCAAATTCCTTTTTTAACACAAAAATGGTACCGATTCCAAAGCCAGGCAGTTCAAAAATAGAGAAAGAAAACTATAGACCAATCTCCCTAATGAACATAGATGCAAAAATGTCTAATATAATACTAGCAAAAAGACTCCAGCAAGTGATCATGATGGTTATTCATTAAGATCAGGTGGGATTTATACCAGGAATTCAAGGATATTTCAATATTAGGAAAACCATCTACATAATTGACCATATCAACAAGCAAACCAACAAAAGTCACATGATTATCTCAATAGATGCAAAAAAGCCTTTGATAAAATACAACACTCATTCCTATTGAAAATACTAGAAAGTTTGTGAAGAGAAGGGCCTTTCCTAAAAATAATAAACAGTATATATCTAAACCATCAGCCAACATCATCTGCAATGGGGATAAACTAGAAGCATTCCAAATAATATCAAGAGTGAAACAAGGACATCTATTGTCACCTCTTTTATTTAACATTGTATTAGAAATACTAGCAGTAGCAATTAGAGAAGAAAAAGAAATTGAAGGTATTAATATTGCAATGAGGAGATCACTCTTTGCAGATGATATGATGATGTACTTAAAGAATCCTAGAGAATCAACCAAAAAACCTAGTAGAAATAATCAACAACTTTAGCAAACTTTAGCAAAGTTGCAGGATACAAAATAAACCCACACAACTCATCAGCATTTCTAAATATTTCCATCCAATACATCTCAGCAGCAAGTATTAGAAGGAGAAATTCCATTTAAAATTACTCTAGACTGTATAAAATACTTGGGAATCTGTCTGCCAAGACAAACACAGGAACTATATGAAGAAAACTACAAAACATTTTCCACACAATTAAAACTAGATCTAAATAATTGGAAGAACATTAATTGTTCATGGGTAAGATGAGCTAACATAATAAAAATGACAATCCTACCTAAACTTATTTACTTATTTAGAGCCATACCCATTGAAATACAAAAAAAAAAAACCTTTTTACTGAATTAGAAAAAAAAACAATGTTCAGTCAAAAGAACAAAAGATTAATTGAACCTAGGGAAATAATGATAAAAAAAATGTGAAGAAAGGACATATAGCAGTACCAGATCTCAAATTATATTATAAAGCAGTGGTCATCAAAACAATATGGTACTGACTAAGAGACAGAAAGGAGGATCAGTGGAATAGACATGGAGTAAGTGACTTCAGCAAGACAGTCTATGATAAATCCAAAGATGCAGACTTTTGGGACAAAAATCCACTATTTGATAAAAACTGCTGGGAAAATTGGAAGATAGTATGGGAGAGATTGAGTTTGGATCAAGATCTCATACCCTTAACCAAGATAAACTCTGAATGGGTGAATGACTTGAATATGAAGAAAGAAACTCTAAGTAAATTAGGTGACCACAGAATAGAATTTTAAGACCAAGCAAGAGTTAGAAAAAATTACAAAATGTAAAATAAATAATTCTGATTACATTAAATTAAAAAGGTTTTTTATATACAAACAAAACCATTGCAACCAAAATTTGAAGGGAAGCAACAAATTGGGAAAATATTCATAACAAAAACCTCTGACAAAGGTTTAATTACTCAAATTTATAAAGAGCTAAAGCAATTGTACAAAAAAACAAGCCATTCTCTAATTGATAAATGGGCAAGGGTCATGAATAGGCAATTTTCAGATAAAGAAATCAAAAGTACCAATAAGCACATGAAAACTGTTCTAAATCTCTTATAATCAGAGAAATGCAAATCAAAACAACTGAGATACCACCTCACACCTAGCAGATTGGCTAATATGACAGAAAAGGAAAGTAAGGAATGTTAGAGGGAATGTGGCAAAATTGGGACATTAATGCATTACTGGTGGAGTTGTGAATTGATCCAACCATTCTGGAGGGCAATTTGGAATTCTGCCCCAAGGGCACTAAAAGACTGCGCTATGATCCAGCTATAGCACTCCTGGGTTTGTACCCCAAAGAAATAATAAAGAAAAAGTCTTGTGCAAGAATATTCATAGCTGCACTCCTTGTGGTAGCAAAAAATTGGAAAATGAGGGGATGCCTTCCAAGTGGGGAATGGCTGAACAATTTATGGTCTCTGTTGGTAATGGAATACTATTGTGCTCAAAGAATAATGAAATGGAGGAATTTCATGTGAACTGGAATTACCTCCAGGAACTGATACAACGTGAGAGGAGTAGAACCAGGATAACTGTGGTACAATCAAATGTGATGGGCCTCTCCATTAGTAGCAATACAGTGATCCAGAATAATTCAAAAGGATTTATGAGAATGAATACTATCCACATTCAGAGGAAAAACTGTTGGAGTAGAAACACAGAAGAAAAACAACTGCTTGATCACATGGGTCTAGGGCGATATAACTGGGGAAGTAGACTAAATGAACATCCTATTGCAAACATCAACATGGAAATAGGTTTTAATCAAGGACACATGTAAAACTCAGTGGAATTGTGCATCAGCTACATGAAGGGGTGATGAGAGGGGACGGAAAGGGTATGATTATTGTAAACAAGGGAAAATGTTCTAAATTGACTAATTAATTGCCCTATTACAATCATCATACTTAGCACTGTTAGGACAGACATTGTCTCTCTAACAGAAGGAATGAGAGGTCAGCTAGTCAATCCACCAGGACTAGGGCCAGATAACAATTTCCAGGGAAAATGCCTACAATCTCTTTTAATATTTCCACTCTCAATTGGGAGACTATCTGGGATAGAGAGCAAGTACCAGTCCTCTGTCCAGTTAGAGAGGGAAGTCCTTAGAGGGGTTTTGTCCATTAACTCTAACAAGAACTTCAAACACCTCTCTTCAGGGTCCTCACTTTTACCCCCTCACATATATTTTAATACCACTAATGCTTTGTTGGTGGAGTCTTGAATAGATGCGACCATCCTGGAGGGCAATTTGGAACTATGCCTAAAAGGCTATAAAGCTGTGATGCAGTAATACCTTGGATCCAATAATACCAATGCTAGATCTGTATGCCAAAAAGATAATAAAAAAGGGGAAAGGATCTACATGTACAAAAATATTTATAGTGACCCTTTTTGTTGTGGGAAAGAAGTGGAAATTGAGGGGATGTCATTGAAGGGAATGGCTGAACAAATTGTGGCATATAAGGGTGATGGCATACTATTGTGACATAAGAAATCATGAGCAGTATGATATCAGAAAGAACTAGGAAGACCTACATAAGCTGATATAGATTGAAATAAACAGAAACTGGAGACCACTGTACACAGTAACTACAATATTGTGGAATGATCAAGTGTGAAAGACTGAGTTGCTTCCTGCAAGGCAATGATCCAGGGCAATTCTGAAGGACTTATGACAAAGAATGATTTCCACCTCCAGAGAAAAAGTCGTTGGAGTCAGAATGCAGATCAAAGCATATTATTTTTCACTTTGTTTTATTTAGGTTTTTATTTTGGGGTTTTGGTTTTATGTGAATAGTCTCTTATAAAAATGAACAATATGGAAACATTTGCATGAAAATTTGCATCAAAATACATGTATAACCCTAATCAAATTGCTTTCCATTTCTGGTAGGGGTAGAAGGGAAGGATGGAGACAGTTTGGATCTTATCACTTCAGAAATCTTATGTGGAAAGTTTTTATTACATATAATTAGTAAGATAAAATATGTACCAAAAAAAAACCAATGGCTTCAAAATATAAACAATTTTAACCTAGAACTACTGACTGCCAACTGAGTTACTATTTTCATGGCAATAGGCTATGTGATCTAAAAAACAGATGACCCTCCCTTTCCATGGAAAAGGCTTCTTACCAGGTTCATCTTATTACTCAATTATCAATTATCACTCAATTAATCAGTCAATCAGCACATAGCAGATATTCTTGGAGAGGCTGCAGAGTCAAAAACTTGCAGGCCATTTGAAATGACCAGTGAAGAGCTGAGTAATCCCCAGCAGAGCCTCAGTGTGATTCTGGGTAGAAAGCAGCAGGAAAAAAAATGATGACTTCACCAGGGAACATTTTCAGCTTTGAATCATTGAAACCATGAGATGCTTTGGTCTGCTCAATGTTTGATACCTAGAAGGTATACAATAAAAATTTGTTGATTGATGATTACAATGATGGCACTTCTATATTGCCATTAGCCAGCTTTGAGTGATTTGTTTCACAGTGGTAATAAGGTACCCTTAAAGATTTATACTCTTTCACCCAATGTCAACTAAATAAACCATTGCTTTCATTAAAAGGCATAAATTAGTCTTGGTTATTATTTTAATTCTCAGGGACCCCAGAGACTCCTACCAAAGGTGCACATTTATAAGACAGCTGCCTAGATCCAGGCATAGCCTGTAGCTATAGAACAGAACTAGTTCTTTATGCAACTAACCTTCTAGGAAAGAAGCTAAAAGTTAACCTAATTGGTTTCACATTTAATGACTTAATCCAGTCATTCCCAACTTTTTTTGAGTTACAGCACTTTAAGATTAATCACAGCTCTCTTCTTTCTGTTTCTCTCCAAATGAAAGCTGTATGACTATAAACTAATTGAAAATAGCTATTTATTATAGCTATATAATAATATATATTATATATTTAAAGTGAAAGTCTAATAGTGAGAGAAAAGATGGAGATCTAAAAGTGGACAAAATAAATTTTTAAAAAGCTTAGGTAGGTGGCTCAGTGGATTGAGAACCAGGTGTATAGAAGGGATATTCTGAGTTCAGATCTGGTCTCAGATGCTTCCTAGATTTGTGATCCTAGGTAAATTGCTTAATCCCCATTTCTTCCCCTTCATCTCTATTTATTCTAAGACAAAAGGGACATTTTTTTTCTTAAAAAATAAAATATATATTACATATATAAAAGCATCAGGACAGCAACTCTTATAATCATGAAAACAAAAGTTCACAATGAGAACTCTGAACCATCCCATCTCAGAAAGAGGTACATCCTTATCTCTCTGGAAACGCATGGCATGCTGAGAAGAAGGCCAGCATCTGAGTCAGAAATACATGGGTGCAAGTCTTCCTTTTGACACATCTGGGAACTGTGGCACTGTGACCAAGTCATTTAATCTCTCAGTGTTCTAATCATTTCTATGCAACTATAAAATATAGAACACACACATAGGAATAGGGGATGGTCCTGTAGTTTAATTAGTTTAGGAAAGTCCAAGGTTTGAGAAATCTCTCTACCAATGCAAGTGGGCACCTTCTCTGCTACTTGGAGTCATAGAGAACCACTCAGAACACTTAGAGATTAAGGAAATTGCTCAGTGCCACTTAGCCAGAATTAGTTAGATGTCAGTCAGCTGTCCATCCACCATACAATGCTATACTCCATTGTTGTATAGTTTTTTTCAGACATGTCTGACTCTCCATGATGCCATTGATGTTTTTTTTCTTGGCAGAGATACTTGAGTGGTTTGCCATTTCCTTCTCGGGTTCATTTTACAGATGAGGAAACTGAAACCAACAAAGTGTCTTGACCAGGGCATACAATTAGTAACTATCTGAGGCACAGCATCACCTAACCATTCCAATATGTACACATGTGCATATGTACATATGCACGAATATGCTTTATAAAATTATATTTTATCATGAAATAATATTTAGAAACATTACAATATAAATGAAAATAAATGTCATTATATATTAATATATTATAAATCAATATTTATATTATAATAAATTTTCTTGAAACCTCTTTTTTATTTATACTTATATACATTCTTAAATAGAATATAATGAATATAAATATAGCTATACATCCTTATATACACATCCATGCATGCATATGTATCTGTGTATATACATGTATATATGCATAAATCCAAATATAAAAAGCATATGAATATAAACATACATATACAGACATACATATATCTATGCATTTATATACATATATATATATTTAAGAAGAATATAGGAAAAGAAATATTTTTATAAAGACTTTTACTGCCCAAAACATTGGGCACAGGTCTGGTATAGTTATTTAGAAAGTTCATAGCTAAGGGATTTTTCCTGTCTTACTGGTGCTAGATAATACACTGGCTCTTGCCATTTAAGTTTCCTATATGGCTTATACAATATGCTGTATTAAAAACTGAGAGTGCTTCATAATACGTAATTGTACTCAGTATAATGTAATGAAATCCTCGTGGGACATTGAGGCACATTAACCTCTTTGGCCCTCTGCCTCATTGTTGTGCTTTTCTAATTCTTCTGTCTCATGTTTCTAGTTTTGTTTCCTCCCTAGAGGCTGCATGTGGGTTGCAAAGGATGCACTACCATATCTAGCACATTTTTTCTTATGATCAGTATCTTTCTAAATTGATTTTTTTCCTTGTTTTTATGTATCATTCCAAGTCTGTGGGCCTGAAGGTGGCTACAGCCTTTTTCTATTGAATAAAAATCATGAGTACCTTGCTCACTTTTGAGAAGAGTTTTTCATTTACTTTTGGGTTCATAGTAAGGATTTTTGATGATTCACACTCATAAAATATTCAAGAATCTGTGATCCTTTAGTGATTTGCCTCTAATAAGGCAAAGACTTCCACAATTTTTGTGGTTGTTCAGTCATTTCAGTCCTATCCAACTCTTCATGACCCCATTTGGGGTTTTCTTTGCACAGATACTGGAATGGTTTGCCATTTCCTTTTCCAACTCACTTACAAATGAAGAAACTAAGGCAAACAGGCTTAAGTGACTTGTTTAGGGTCACACATCCAATAGATGTCTGAGGGCAGATTTTGACTCAGGAAAATTAGTTTTCCTGACTTCAGACCTGGTACTCTCTGTGCCGTGTTACCTAGTTGCCCAATCAATTCAAACCACAATATATATATAGCTTGGTAGACACATTCTAGGGAGTCTGAGACTCATAAAAATTAAGTTATTTGCCCAGGGTCATGACAGCAAGTGCCAGAGGTCTAATTCAACCCAATCTTCCTGACCTCTAAGCCTATATCATATTGTATGTATCATAATCATATCTAACCCTGTATCATATTGTTTCTCTATTATACTTTATATTTAAGTAAATAGAAATTATCATTTCTTTAAAAATAATATACTCCTTATTTTCTCATAAATATAAATGAGTATTCTCTGGGTGCTTGGAAACCAAGAAGGCTGTGCTCTATTCAAAAGTGTTGTTGTTGTTGTTCAACTGGGTTTGACACTTGGGGACCCCATTTGGCACTTTCTTGGTAAATATACTAGAAAAGTTTGCCATTTTCTTTTCTATTTCATTTTACAGATGAGGAAACTGAGGCAAAGTTAAGTGATTTGCCCATGGTCTGTGGCCACATTTAAATGTAGGAAGGTGAGTTTTCCTGATTCCAGGCTTGGCACTCTACCACTGGACCACCTGGCTGCCTGCAGAAATTCATGTGAAAACATGCCATAGAATCCTCAGAACCTGGTTAGGAAAGTAAAGTACTTGATAGCAAAAACTGAGACAAGGGGATGCATGTTTATTTTTTTGAACTAAAATACATCCATAAGGCTGGTGCTTTGCTAAGATTAGTTTCTTCCAAATCCAAAGTCTTCCTTAAAACAAAACAATAAAACAAAGCAAAACAAAACAAAACAAAACAAAAAATAACCAACCCTCTCCCCCACCCCAAACAAACGTGAGTTTAACAGTAGAAAAGAAAACAGAGACTAACTTGATTCTTCTTCCAAAATACAAATCATTCTCCTCATGTATCCTTTTGTTGAGGACATAAATGGGAGTTAGTGTTACCCAGAGAAGACTAACTTGTGTCCTAGGACGATGAGCATTTGCCCAGCCTGCTTAATGGAAATCATTTGATAAATGCCTGTAGGAAATAGGGCACCTGATAACTGATTTAGAAATATATCATTTAAACCCATGCATGAATAATTTAAAGCCGAATTGTCATTTCAAAGGACCCTGTGTGAAGGAAGGACATCTGGGGATCGTCCTGACAGTTCAGTCCTTGGTGATTTCAAGGGCATGTGTGTTCAAACACACACACACACACACACACACACACACACAAATATACTTATCTATGTTTATACATTCAATGATAGAATTACTTGGGCTTATTTTAATCTCCTTTCTACTTCCTTTCCCCTCTTTCCTCCCCCCAACTCCCAAGTACAGAAAACAAAACAAAGAAACTCATTACTTGTTCTTGAAAAAATAAGATGTTAGGAAAGTTTCTTAATGAAACAACCAAACCACCAGAAATAGGCCCTAATACCTTGAGGCACTGAGGGAAGAAGAAATGATGAGATGTATTATTAGTGTGTTGTTTTGCTTCCCCATCAGAGATGCCAACATGAAGTTTAAAGTCTGCCTCTTGAAATAAAAGCCTGGAGCATCAGATGCTATTCTTACCTTTTACCTTAGCCATCTCCTTTCAGAGACGACCATAAAATGGGTTGATAATTCACTTAATGCTCTGTTTAAATTAGAATCTTCTCTCTGCATTAAGACAGGCTATTATGTCCTCAGGACTCCATTTCTCCTTCTCTGAGTTAAGTGGCTGCTTCTCTTTTTCTGTGAACTTTTTTTAAAGCATTCTGAACTTGTCAACCAAAAATATCTGATTATACTTTGTGAGGCTGACTTTTTCACTTTAGTAGTGATCAAGGTTGTATTATTATTTGCAGATGTAGTTGTTGATGCTGATGTTATTGTCGTTTTAGTGGTGGTGGAGAACTTTTGGAGGCAGAAGAAATAGGTAGAGGCATCCTAGTACAGTGGAAAGAACATTACCTTTGAAGAAAGCTCATTATCTGTGTGGACTTGGGCAAATCCTTTTCTTCAAGCTTAAGTTTTCTTAATGAGAAATGATGGAATTGTCCTAGATGGCCCCCATTGTTTCCTTAAGCTCAAGATACTAGATATTAGGTAGAAAAATAACTTTTAAAAGAGGTCAAGGGAGCTGCAAAAGATCAGGGAAACTGAAAGGGAAGGGAAGTCGAGGGTCAGTTGAAGCATTCAAGGACCAGAGAAAAGTGTTTGATTGTGTGGGAACTACTTATCTTCCCTACCTTCTCATCAAATCAGGACAGATTCTATTCATCAAAATTTCCTGAAAGTGTTTATTTTTTTAATGCTTTGGAGTCCTTAGGAAAATCATAGATCAGATACATATGGATGTATTTTATTCAGGTTTCATGGCTAGGGCATTTAAGTAACCTCTGTCTAGTTGCAAATGAGAAAATTCTAAGGGTCCATGAATTAGATCTAGAGGCACATTGAAAAGTCCATGATCAAGTTTTAAGATGCTATGTTGATTTCTTGCAAATACATTAAAAATAGAGGTCATTCTTGGAAAAGTAGTGCAATTATGCTGCGAATATGCTATTTTATAGGGTGTTTAGCCTTTATTTCATTATGCAAAAAATTGGAATAACGATTATTTTCCTTTTTAAAAGATTATTTTTTATTTTTCAAATCTTCATCTTTCATCTTAAAATCAATACTGTATATCAGTTCCAAGGCAAAATAGTGGCAAGGGCTAGGCAATGAGCGTTAGACAATTTGGATCATATAACTTCAGAAACTTATGTGGAAATTTGTTATTAAAATACAAATAAATGAATAAAAATAAACTGCAAGTGAGAGATGATGCGGTCTTAAACTAGAGTAATATTAATTATGCTACTGCAAATAATCATTGATTTGAAAAATGTATACCTAGAATACGGTATATTACACAGCAATGTCAGGACAATTGCCATTTTTCAGAAAATACATGACTTTGTCAAGTCATTGCTTGAATTCTTCCCTGTTGCTATTTATTCAGAATCAGTAAGTCTCAAAAGGGTTGTTTTTGAAATCCAGAAGAATTTTCTTTGGAAAATCATCATAAGGGGTAGTAAGTGGATAGAAAGCCAGGCCTAGTGACTGGAGGTCTTAGATTTAAATCTGGCCCCAGATACTTCCTAACTGTGTGACCCTGGGCAAGTCACTTAACCCTGGAGCTGATGAGAAATTCATTCTAAGTTATACATGTATCATCATACAAAACATATTTCCATATTATTCATTTTGTTAGTGAATAGTCTTACAAAACCAAAATCTCAAAACATATGCTCAAATAAACAAGTGATAAATCATATGCTTTCATCTGCATTTCTACTCCAACAATTCTTTTTCTGGGGGCAGATAACATTCTTTGGCATAAATCTCTCAGAATTGTTCTGTATCATTGTATTTGGCTACTAAAATGTTACAGTTGATCCTTCCACAATATTGCTGTTACTGTGTACAATGTTTTCCTGTTTCTCCTTATTTTACTCTGCATCAGTTCATGTAGGTCTTTCTGAAGTCACCCTGTTTTATCATTTGTTATAGCACATCTATTCCCTTACTGAGAAATACCCTTTAATTTTCAATTCTTTGCTACCATAAAAAGAGCAGATATGAATTTTTTTTTTTGTATGAGCAGGTCCTTTCCCAATTTTTCTCTCTATGGGATATAGACCTAGTAGTGCTATTACTGGATCAAAGAGTATGCATTGTTTTATAGCCCTTTGGGCATAATTCCAAATTACCTGCACTGATGAAACATCCTATGAATTGGTCTCTCCCCTCTCCAATTCATCTTCTTTCTACACAATTGCCAATCTGATATTTCTAAAACACATTTGATCCCATCAATCTGTTGTTCAAGAAACTTCAGTGACTCCTATTGCATCTAGAATAAAAGAATGATTCTTTATCTTGACCTTTAAAGCTCTTCATCATATGGTTACAGTGTTTCCAGACTGATCTCACATTATAATCCATAATTTACCCCACATTCTAGCAAACTTCCTTATTGTCTATAAAATTTCATATTCCATTTTTGCCAATTGTATCTTGGCACAAGCTCTTTCCTAGAACTAGGATTCTCTCCCTCCTCATCTCTGGTTCTTGGAAGCCCCCTTCAGATCTCAGTTTAAGCTATACTTCCTATTTGAATCCTTCCCTGATAAATCAAGCAACAAAATGGATGAGTGTTCTGTCCCTTTTCCCTAATAATAAATATCATTTATATAGCTCCTTACATTTTATGAAGAATTTTACATATGTTATCTTAATCAATTTTCACAAGAAACCGGGACAATAGATGCTATTATTATTTCAGTTTTGCAGATGAGGAAATTAAGGTAAGTAAGGGTTAAGTGACTTCTCCAAGATCATAAAACTAATCAGCAGTTGAGATTATATTTGAACTCAGGTCTTCCTGCATTTAAGTCTAGTACTCTATCTATTGTCTCTTTCCCGCTTAGTAGGATCTACCAGAATTTGTGCTCTGCTGATAGTTTTTGAGAACCCATAGTTTCCACCATTGGGATGAGACATTTATATAGAACTTCAGGAGAGGAATAGAGCAGCTCTAGAAATAGAATTGGAAGGATAAACATAGCAGGATACGTTAATGTCACTAGAAAAGATTCTATGTTTGTACTTATACTATGAATGCATGTATGTGTGTATATGTTTTATAACACGTTTTCCATTTCCTCTCAATGGTCTTGCCTTAGGCATTACTTCTTGACTTTCCCCCTCATTCTTCATTCCATTCACTATGTTGAGTTTTCCTTCAGTTTCTTACTAATCCCCAATAATCTTGCTTCTTCAGGCTCTAGCCATTAATTTTCATTCAAAGGAAAGCTATAGCTAAAAATAGGGCTTAACACACAAATGAGAGACCCAGATGTCATTTCTAGAAGCTAGGACAGAAGTTGTCTTCACAAATTTCAAGCACTCCTGCTCCAAATCCAGCTATTTTTACTGTGGCACAGGGAGCATTGGCTTTAACTAGTCTTTAAAGAAACCTGCCTTGTATTTTAAAATGGAATAATTTCTTTGTCTATTTTTAAATGATATGCAAAACAGGTACAATGATTAGTTTGCATGTAAGGAAGGAAGCATAAAATATTTCTAATCCAGGTAGCATATTGTGGAGTCAGAAAGCCAGAATGCTTTTATTTCAGGGTTTGATCTTCACCTGACTTACTGTGTGACTGTGCACAGTTTGCTTTCCCTCTCTATGCCTGGTGCCCTGAATGTTGAAGCTATTCCCCTCAATTTAGCTATACAGAAGAGAGTTGCTCATAGGTTAATAGAATTCATATAAATCTATTTTCATTCCATGAAATAAATGAGCCATGGAAATCCACAGTGTGATTATAGAAAGAGATATAACAGTTTCAATGCAATGGAAGCAAATATTTCTAAATTTTGTCTCCAATTAATAGAGTCTGTTAGCTACTTAAAGTACTATATTGAGAGCAAGGGCCAAAGTTTTTCTTCAGCCAGTCACTAATACATATTCTTATAATTAGCATCATTTGTCTGGAAAATGGCCATATTGCATATGAAAAATGGGACAGGAGTTTTGATTAAGGAGCAGGTTTTCAGCTTGGCAAGCATTACGAATAAACTCCACTATTTGTTTCCCATCCAAAAAAGAAAATGGCAAATCTGTCATTTTGTCCAAATTGTTATTTAAAAGTCTAAATGATGAAAAGTTTCAAATCTCAGTTATTAGTTTGGTCTATCTATCTATCTATCTATCTATCTATCTATCTATCTATCTATCTATCTATCTATCATCTATCTATCTATCTATATCTATCTATCTATCTATCTATCTATCTATCTATCTATCTATCTATCTATCTATCTATCTATGTCTGTCATTGTCTCTCTCACTCTTTCAATCTCTATCCATCTAGCTATCCTTAGAGTTAGTCACTGGGTAAATGTTTATTTTCTCTTCATAATTTTCATTTAATTGTAGTTACTTGAAAATTTTGAAATTCTTCAGTATGCTCTGCTCATATTATGCCAAGAGAAGAAAGGACTGAGGCAATTGTCTGGAAATTTTGAGGAGAGTATTTACCTTCGCCGTCTTAGAACCCTTCTGGTTCATTTCAGGCAGAATAGGTTAGGGACCTTCATTTACAGGGTAATTGTGTAAACTTATTTCTATGTAGACACAACTCAAGTTGTTCCCACTTTCATTGGAAAACACCAGCAGCAATTAGTTTTATAATTTTATTTCTTGGGTAACAAGGATCTTTTTTTTTCTTCTTTAAACAGCTCTTCCCAAGATCATCAAATGTCCCAAAAGGCAGTCTTTTTTACTATGAGACCATATGTCTACAACTGTAAGGGATCACTGGATTATGACTGTTTTAGAGATGAAGAAACTGATCCCCAGTGACCTTAAGTGATTTGCTGAAGGTCATCCAGCTAGAAAGTGGAAAAACTGGGATTCAAACCCAGGTCTTCCAACTTCAGATCTACTACTCCTTCCATTGTCACTGTTTTAGTTACTAACCAGGAGCAATTTAGATACATGAAGGAGGCTGTGAAAGATGAAGTTCTCATTGTCATTAAATAGAATTTTTTAATTGGCATCAATTATTTTTAATTTTTCCTAGACCTAGGGGCAGTGGTTAATCTGGCTTGTTTATAAACTGAGACCATGACGACTTGGTATTTGCAGAAGGTTTAGGAAAATATTCCACCATTCACACATACAGAGGGAGATATTCAGAATCACCTGCTGGCTGAGATGCTAAATACCTATGGTGATTTTGTTTATTTCAGCCTCCCATAACCAATGACCAGATGATTGCTTTCAATTTTGGCAAACTGCTTCTCAGTCCTGGAATAAAATGTATTCCGGTACCTGAAAATAATTCATCTTGCACTGTGGTTGCTTTTATTATATGATGAAGCCTCTTTCTTTTAAAAATTATCTTACCAAACCCCCCAAGTCAGACCACTCTACAGACTTCTGCAGGTGTTTATGGGTTGTCATTTAACCTTGCCCCAACTTCCTACATTAATTGTGTAGGTAGAAAATGGAACTCACTCTACACTCTCTTTGGATTTC
This sequence comes from Monodelphis domestica, assembly GCF_027887165.1. NCBI lineage: Eukaryota > Metazoa > Chordata > Mammalia > Didelphimorphia > Didelphidae > Monodelphis > Monodelphis domestica. Next base: position 190,593,196 of record NC_077234.1, read on the forward strand.
CCATTAGTCAACAAAGAGGGAGTTAAAATAGGATCATAGAATATTAGGACTTGAAGGAACATAGAGATCATGTAGCTTAACTCACATTTTTATGCATCCTGACTTAATTGACCTATTCTTTATCACAGAAGCTGACATAAAAATTACATGCATTGTTCCTGGTAGAAAATAAGCTTCTTGTGGGTAGATACTGTTTCCCCTCTTGTTTATATTCTCAGGAAACACAATCCCTTGCATATAGTAGGCATAGAAGGCAGCTAGGTGATAAAGTGTGAATCAAAAAGACCTAAGTTCAAATTCAGCCATAGACACTAGCTTAACTTTGATTTTCCTCAGTTTCCTCAACTGAAAAATGATAACAGTGCCTACCTGTCATGGTTTTTATGAAGTAAAACATTTAGTACAAGTCCTTAGCACATAGGTGGTACTATATGAATGCTAATTGTCTCCTCCCTTTACATTTTATAAATGTTTATGGTTATTATTGATCTTGCTATTCTTATTGTCATAGAGAATTTATACATAAGCAGCTGTTAGGAAATAGGAACACTTAGCATGATTTCAGTAATTCAACCAGTGAATAGAATAAAATTATTGGATAATTGGGTTGATAGCATCATTCCTACTAAAGAGATGTACATTGGAAATTAAAAATATATATTTTTATTTGGCACTGGCTAAGAAATAGAATAGTAGATCAATGCAATAGATTACATATACAATATATGGGGATAAATGATCTTAGCAACCTACTGATTGATATACCCAGAGATCCCAGGTTTTGCAATAAGAACTTACTATTTAACAAATACGGCTGGGAAAATGGGAAAACAGAACCGAAGAAGCTAGGTATAGAACAATATCTCACACCAATTATTAAGATAAAGTCAAAATAAACACAAGATTTAGATATAAAGAGTGATACCATAATTAAACTAGAGAACCACGCAATAGTTTACCTGGCAGATTTTGGAGAAGAGAAAAATAATGAATAATTCTGGTTATATAAAATTAAAAAGCTTTTGTACAAACAAAACTAATATAAAACAAGATTAGAAGGGAAACAATAAACTGGGAAAATTTTTATAACAAATGTCATTGATAAAGATCTTATTTCTCAAATGTTTAGAGAGAAAAGTCAAATTCATAAGAAAACAAGTCATTTCCCAGCTGAGAAATAGTCAAAGGATGTGAACAAACAATGTCCAGTTGAAGAAATCAAAATCATCAATAATTACATGAAAGTTGTTCTAAATCACTCTTAATTAGAGAAATTCAAATTAAAACAACTCTGAGGTATCACAGAACACCTATAAGATTGGCCAATAAGGCAGTCAAGTAGTAAATGTTGGAGAGGATGCAGCAAAATTAGGTCACTAATTCATTGTTGGTAGAGTTGTGAATTGATCCAACCATTCTGGAGGCTCATTTGGAATGAGATTTTATAGCCCAAAAGGCTATAAAACTTTCCATGCCTTTTGATCTGATAATATCTCTACTGAGTCTGTATCCCAAAGAAATAATAAAAAAAGTGAAAGGATGTACTTGTACAAAAAATATTAAAGCAGCTCTTCTATTGTGGCAAAGAATTAGAAACTAAAAGGATGTCCTTTAATTGAGGAATGGCTGAACAAATTGTGGTACATGTTTGTGAAGGAATACTTTTGGGCTGTAAGAAATGATAAGCAAGATTATTTCAGAAAAAGCTGGAAGGATCTGCAGCAACTGATGCAGAACAAAATAAGCAGAATTGGTAGAACACTGTACATAAAAACAGCAATATTGGATGATGATTATTTGGGAAAACTTGCGTACTCTCAGCAATGCAAAGATCTGGGGCAATACTGCAAGGTTAATGAATGCTACCCATCTCCAGAGAAAGAATGTTGGAGTTGTTTTTCACATCAGTGTGTATTTATTGTTTTATTTTGGAGCTTTGGTTACACATGACTTTGCTCTTACAACAATGACCAATATGGAAGTGTGTTTTGTATGACAAAAGAAATAAAGGTTTTTTTTTTAATTAATGTAATAAAAAAAAATTCTTTGCTCAAGACATAGGAAGTCCCTAAGGGAACTCAACCAAAGATGATTGGTTCCTGTGCTACAAGTTAGAGTCTTATGGAGTTTTTTAGAGTAAAGAATGGATAAATATCTTGCCCAGGGTCACATATAATATGTGTCCAGGTAAGAAGGATTACTTTATACTTGTAATTAGAGTTCAGAGAGAAAATGGCATTAAAAGGACTTTACTCATAGGAGTATCTCTGGGTCATGAATTCTTATTCTTTTTTGTGGTGTGGATTTCTTTAACAGTTGAGGAAATGGCACAAATCCCTTCTCAGAATAATATTTTTGATTCACAAAATAAAATTCGCAGTAAAAGACACCAATTACATTGAAAAATATTAACAAAATACTTTTAAACTATTTTCACAAACCCCAGATTAAGAAATCCTGTTCTACGTCTAAGCCTCAACAATTAGAAATTCTTAATCTGACATTTCTTTGCTAAGATTTTGAGCTATGGAGTAGAATTATGGCACTAATGGTATCAGGAGAGTCCAGTAAGTGCATTGGATTTGCCTAACAGTAATCCAAAGATAATGAAGACAGTGAAGGAGCCAAAAGAAGCCATCAGAGCAGGAATGTCAGCCAAGAATAGGGAGCCAAGAGCTGATTTGTCATGAATATGAAGCACCTCCCAGGGAAGAGCTTCACAATGGATTCCTTGGTGCAATTTGTGGAGGATCCCAGAATGAGATGATTCCTCTTTCTCAGATTCTGAAAAACAGTTCTGTAATAAGAACTACTCTGTGTGGGACCTCAGAAAATCTGGATTGCTAAAATGGACTTGAGGAGTGCACTTGCCAATTGCTTTCTTCAGTAAAGGTAATCTTTTTTGTTAGTAAATGGTCACTGTGAGATGGAACTCCAAATATAAATAGGTTAGTCCTAGCTATAGGACCAGATAGGCCCCAAACTGGGTCATATTAAAGGTTAATAGGGTGCATTTGTGTTCCACTGTCATAGCTTTTGAGAACTCAGGGTCATCCATATTATATGATGAGGAACTCAAATAGACCCAACCTTTTGTTGTCCTTTGATGATGTTGTATAACTCTAAAGGATGAGATAAAAGTTTTTGATGAATTAAAAGTTTCAAAGATTCAAAGAACAATGGAGAAGCTCATGGCTTATATGATTACAGAATATAATTGACAAAGACTTAAGAAGGAGAAGTGTCCAAAAAAGGATGCCATGAGAAAGATAGGTGACTGAAAAGAAGATTGGAGAGCTATATTAAGAAAGCAAAGGATAACTGATGCTCCATTGACATCCACATATGTTCAAATGATTTAGAGGACAATAACAAGCTAATTGTGTGGCCCTCATTGGAAGATTTACTGAAGGACAAGGACAATAGTCCTGCAAACTTTTAAAGGATGAATGAGTTACAACCTGAATCAGAGAAATCATTAATCAATTAACAAATGTAAATTTAAAGTAGTTATTAGTAATTGTTGAGTAGTTTCACATTGAAAAAAGCTCCAAGACTCCAAAACACCAATGACAAAGGATACTATTCACCTCCTGACAAAGAGGTAATAGACTCAAAAAGCAGAATGAGACATACATTTTTGAAGACTAGTACTATACAAAGCAACAGATGGTTGCTACAGATGAGTTTTCAGTTTCTGCTTTCCAAATCTAAATCATTTCTTTTTTGCTATTAGACAAGTGGTAGGGTGGTCATAAGGAATGCTCAGTTAATTACTATATGTTCACACATTGTTCTAGTATATTGCCTTTTTTTTAACATTCTGTCAGAGAGAAGGGGCTCCTGCAAGTTTTTGTGGTGCCTATAATAAGCTTTATAAAATGAAGTAGAGGAAACAAAATCCTAAACAGCACAAAGACAAATCAGAGGAATTGTTTGCCTAAAACAGTGAAGGCTATTGAAAATAAAGTAAGTGGCCCAAATGGTTATTTCCTTGAGGGGGTGACAGTATATCAGAAGAAATGAAAGTAAAAGTGAGGAGAATATGTATAGAATTGACTATTGCTTTTGGCAGCACATGTCTAAGAATGGTAATAGTATAAAGTGAATAGAAACAAAGTATATCTGAACTGGAGGGAAACTCAGAACTAATCTAATCCATTCTCTAATTTTGTAGATGATGAAACTGAGTTTCTAAAACATCACATGCTTTTCCCTAGGTCATTTGTTAGTAGATTTATTAGTAGATTCAGAGCTAAAACCAAGATGTTCCAAGCAATGTTGTTTTCTTTTTCCTTCATCATACTAAGATATTTTGCTTCTTGTCCTTGTTAACAAGATGAATAATTGAGAATTTAACTAGGTTGACTTCTGTTTAATTGGCTTCCAATGCTCAAAAAGCAGCTAGGTGGTGAGTGGGCTTGGAGTTAGGGATACTCATCTTCCTGAGATCAAATCTGGCCTCCAACACTTACCAACTGTGTGACTGGCCAAATCACTTACCCCTATTTGCCTTCATTCTCTCACCTGTAAAGTGAGCTAGACAAGGAAATGGCAAACCACTGCATTATCTTTACTTAGAAAATCCCAAACATGGTCACAAAAAAGTCAGACAAAAATGAAGTGACCCAATAACAAGAAATGACAACATTGCTCAGAATTTTGATCAATAAAATGAAATTGCATCTATTTGAAATGTATTCTCTAATGGAGTGTTCCAGGGCTTCGTCCACAGTACTGTCCTTTTTAACATTATTGTCAGTACTCCAATGAAGGAATATACTATACACTTCTTAATTTTGAACATAACCTTGAGTTAGGAAGGGCATTTAATATATTGGATGGTAGAACCCAGATTGAAAAGATATTGATACACTGGAATAAGGGGACAAATTGTTTTTTTTTTAAATAATTTGTGACATCATTGGTAGAAGGAACTATCAGTGATCTATTTACCAATGTACATATGTATGTCTTCTATACTTTATAATTTTAAACAGATTTAGCAATTTTGACAGATTCTTGGGGGGGCAATAAGTAGGCATAAAACTTTTAGGGTCACATAACTAGTTACTCTATATCAAGAGCCCACTTATTCTTATTTCCTCTTATGGTTCTTTCTCCATTCTACCATACTACCTGTCATCAAATCATAAGAAGATCAATTTATATAACTAAGTATAAAGTTCTATTTATACTTAGGGTAAAAAATAACTCACACAGGCATGGAATGTGGAAGATTTGGCAGGAGAGTAGATTATAGTCAGGGAAACATGGGGATTTTCATTGACTTTAAGTTCAGTGCATGAAGCCGACTGTCAAGTGAGAATATGGGGAAGTCACAGCTGGCTCAGCCTAGGGGGTAGCTTCTAGGAACAAGGAATTTGACAGGCAGAGGATGCACCTGCAGGCAATTCTTGTGAGTGGTGGTTGTTTCAGAGTTTATAATAGGAGACCCAACAGCAGGGAGCTGCTGGTGATTTTGGAAGCTAGCCCACTATCATTTTACAGTGACAGAGTCAAGTGTTCTGAGCATGAGAGTGGCAGGGGAGCAGAGCAGTCTTTGATGTGATCTATTGATTCTGTTAACAACAGGTGTAGGGCAAGAAGTTTCAAATCAAGACACGTGAACAAGATTTGGTTGAAGGAGCAGGCAATGTTGAACCTGAAAAGAGAAAGTTTTGGTAGAATTGCAGGAAAGAAGAATGGGGAGATGGGCACTGAAGTTATGGTCCAAATATTTTAATTGATGGTGTATCAAAAGTAGTTCCAGGTGACAGAGGAGGAACTAATGGGTGGGAATAAGAGGAAAACAGGTTTCAGTTTAATACAGGGTGTCCCAATAGTCTTAGTTCAACTTTAAGCTATTATAGCTATCTTAAGCTATTAAAGATTGAAAATTCATTGTTTTTTCCTGAGGGGTGGAAATATTGCAAAAGAAAGAAGTTTCTAAAATTAAAGCAGAATAAAAATGGAATGGACTACATTATGAGATAGCAAATTCTTCATCATTGAAAGCATTCCAGCTGAGGCTACATTTGTGGATGACACTGTAGAGAAGGGGTCTATATTTAATAAGAGATGGAACTAGATAAGTGGTAGGATAAAGCAAGAATCTCTTTGGGAGCTTTAATATTGATAAGGGAGTCCTGAAGGGTACAGAGATTAGGGGTGAGGTGTGGAGTTATTATTGGGACAGGAATAGGGGAAATTAACTAGCTGCTAATTATATTACCTCTGTGTTTATAGGGAAATTTAGAAATAAGGAAGACATACTAGAGAGAATTTAACTTTTAAGGAGCTCTAGAAATGAAAGAAAGGAGGGAAGGAAGGATCAGGACCAAGGCATTATCTGTGTATGCAGTATGTGCCATTCATCATTATAAAAGGGTTATATCTCAACTCAAGGATAGGAAAAAAGTCATAGAATTTCAGTAATGGAAAGGATTTCAGGGGCTCTCTAGGCTAACCCAGAGCTCCTAAAGAGTCCCTTCTTTATCACACTCAACAATCTATCATCTTGACTTGCCTTAAATATAAGTGGTGGAGCTTCTAACCTTCTAAGATAGCCAATTCCACTTTTGGAAACTTGGAGTTTTTAAGAATTCTTTTCTTAAATCAAGGTTAAATTTGCCTCTGCAAACCTCACTCATTATTCCTAGTACTTTTTTTCCTAAAACTTCTTGGAATGCCTCAGAAAGAGAAGGAATTTCTAGAACTTCTTGTTCAGCCATTTTGGTCTTGTCTAACTCTTCAAGACCCTATTTGGAGTTTTTTATTGGCAAAGATACTGAAGTTACTGGCCATTTCTTTCTCCAGCTCATTTTACAGATAAAATCCCCACAAAAACCTGAGACAAACAAAGTTGCACAACCGGTAAATATCAGAGACCAGGTTTGAACTCATGACGATGAGTCTTCCTAACTCTAAGCCTAACTTTCTATCCACTTTAGCAACTAGCATCCCATTCTAAAACTTAGAGCAATATAAGAATGCAATGGGCTAACTTAATAGAGAGTAAGTCTCTCATGACTGAACACATTCCAGCTAAGACTATACTTGGGCAAAAGAGAAAAAAATCTATTTCTTCTTTCACATAATTCTTTTAAGAATTTGAAGAGCGCTATCATGTCCCCCTTAACTGTTGCCCTAATATGACACAGAATAAGATTTTCACCATTCTATTTGCTCTCTTCTAAAAGTGTGTTGTTATTGGAGCCCACATCAACCCTTTTCTTCCTATCTTCAAGTCAGATAATATTTGTAAAGTGCTTAACATAGTGAATAGCACATAGAATACACTCAATAAATGCTTATTCTTCACTCCATCCAAGACAGTAGATGAAGGACTGGACTTAGAGTCAGGAAAATTCAAGTTCCAATCCTGCTATTAATGAGGTGTAAATCACCCTAAAGTGAACAATCATCTATTAATACCTGAATACTTTGATACATGGATGTCTGGAGAATTGAATAATTGCAAAAACACTTTATTATTTAATATAATATATATATATAAAATGATATCTAATATCACACCAGAGAGTATTTAGATGCCTCTTCTAGGATTTCTCTCCTTGTAAAAAAACTCATGTTTACTATTCCTTTAGGACTATTCTTTTCTTTACTCCACTGAAGGCTGGTTGGTTGTGGCTTATCCATAACGATTAATTGCTGCTAGTTAATCAGTACTCACAATGTTTCTGCCTCTAACATCCAGAAGATACTAGTTGTTATTTCTGTACTCCAAAGTACTTCTTTCAAAGACTTGGCTCTGCAGAAAGTATTTATTGCTGACACCCTTCTTTTGGTTCATGAATTTCTGCAATTATAAGAAGTAAAATCTGTACTACTAGCCAGTGACATATCTACTTCAGGATGTTCTTATAATAAAAAGAAAAAAGAAATATCCTGAACTTTAAAAAATGGCCCATCTTCTTATGATAAATCCATATTTGTGAAGTTGTAATTCTTCTTTCAAATTGCAACAAATAAATATATGTCATGGTGATACATTGTCAAACTATTTAATCAACAAATAAATCAACCCATCAGAGTTTGTTTAGCACAGTGGAAAGATTTCAGGATTTGGAATCAATAGTAGGCAGCATTTGTATAGCATGTGCAATATGTCTGGCTCTCTGTTTTTTAGTTAATGTATTATTTATCTCACTTGATTCATATAACAACCCTGGGGAGTACTATTGTTATCTCCATTTTATAGTTAGGAAAACTGAGGCAAACAGAGGCTAAATGACTTACAGAGGGTCTGAAGGGTTAAAGTAAAATTTTAGTAAATCTTCCCTGTTGTATATCATAGGCTTCACATTTACCAACAGAAACAGGGGCTGCTTTGAATTTTGGCCAAAGTTCTTAGCAGCTTCCCAAGGTCTCTAACCGTCTGGAAGATAAAACATACTCCTGTGAAATTAACTCTTGTCTCACAGAATATGTTGTCTCCATGGCTCTTGATTAAATTTTGAGACATATTTGGCATGATTGCTTTTGGGGGCTCAGGATCTTGACCATGTCTCTGGGACCCTGGAAGCAGTGATGCAAAATAGTTGACAAAGTGACTTCTTTTTTTGAGGTAAAAAATACCCCCTTCTGGAAAGTGAACTTTGGAATCTCACTCATGGAAAAAGATGCTTTTGCCTGGGACTTTCCTGAATGGGACCTTGAATGCTGAGCCCTGGAACCCCACTCAGATGGAATATTCAGATGTCAGTGTTTCCTCCTTCGGTGATGTTTCTTTCCTTCCCCCCCCCTCATTATTGCTGGTGTTGTTTTTATCTCAATATAAATTCATTTGTGTTTTCTGTTGTAAGCTAAATTGCTGCATCTATAAATAATAATAAGAAGAAACTTATTTCTTTTTCTTTTTTTTTTACTTAAAAATGCTGTGGAGAAGTGTGTTTTATTGTAGGAGCAAATCTTGAACCACAAATAGTTAAGCAGCTATAGACATAATACCTTAATGCTGCAGGGTCTCACAGCTAAAGTATCTGATGATAGGAATTGAACTTTGGTTTTTTTACTTTAGATCTGCCAAACCACTCTGGATTCAAATTCAATTCTGTTTTCTTACAATGTGAAATTGAATTACTCATTGACTCTGCTTTAGTTAGCTCATTTTTAAAGAAAAGGAATTTGATTAAATAACCTTTTAGATCCCTTCCACCTCTAAATATATCAGCCTATGACACTGTGATGTATTTACTCAGCACCTACGTAACTAGTAATGTTCTATGCCCAGTAAGGGATATAAGCGAAGTTAAAGAATATTAAGAGCGGCACAACAACAGCTAACATTTATATAGTGCCTTTCATGTGTTGGGCATTGTACTAATCGTACTAATACTAATTGTACAAAGTGTCACAGATTGAATCATAGAATTTGAGAGCTAGAAGGACCACCTAGAAATATACAGTCCTCTTTCATCTAAGTTGCTAAGTCTTGTCAATTTTATCCCCATATCTCTTGCATCTATTCTCTTCTTTATGATTTCATGTTAGGTTCTCATCACCTTCACTGGATTTTTATTTCCCTTATTGTATCCCTGTCTCCAGTCTCTTTCCTCTCCAATCCATCTTCTTCAGAGCAACCAAAGTGATATTCCTAATGTGGGATTTAAATTAATATCCAACACTCCAAAAATTATATTTTATAGTTTATATAATAATCACTTGAAGAAGGAATAAAAAGGAAATAGAAGTTAAAAAAAAAACCTACTTGTCTAGCAAAATTAATACCATGTGACTAAATTCTCCTTTCCTATTTAAAAAACTCACTCCATCAAAGCCAAGACAGAAGAGTAGAGAGCAAGAGGCAGGGCTACAACAAATTTATATCCTTCCTATGTCAGCATATAACATGATGAGAGTGGGGTGCTGGAAATTGTAGTTTTTAGGGTAAGAGATTCTAATTACACACTAAGATATAGGTCTAAACATATCACTTACTTGCTTGAGAAACTTTTTTGACTTCCCATTACACCTAGAGTCCATTAAACCAATTGTAAAATACAAATTTCTCTGCTTGCCATTTAAAGCCCTATACAATCTGACTCCAGTCTGTCTTTTCATACTTATTTATCACTATTCCTCTTTAACAAGAATGTGCTAAAGGAAACTCAGAGCGGGAAACCTAGTGTTAAAAGTTCATTTTGAACATCGAATCTCAGAAACTGAGAAATTCAACAGATCAGAGCTTGGTTTAGTACATTGTTGACTGTATAGAATTAAGAAAGGGTTAACAATGTATTTTGAAGGGTGTTGTGTGTGTGTATACATATATTTCCTCCTTAGAAAGTAAGTTCTTACATATTGAAATACAATTTGTCTTTCATGATCTCTATAATTTAACCAAATTATCTTGTATCTCTGTCCATGTGTACAGGCTACTGCCAATGCTTAAAAGATATTTTCCCTTCAACATCAATTCTTAGTATCTCTACTCTCATCCAAAACTCAGTTCATGTGTAACTTCTTACAGGAGGTCTTTAGAGGCCCCTCTAGTTACTAGTGTCTCCTCCTTAATTTTTTTAGTTATTAAAGCTCAAAACTATACTAATATTTTTGATAATTTGTATTTTGTATTTATATGCCCATATAATTTCCTCTAAAAGAGTATAAGCTTCATGGAAGCAGGGATCATTTCTTTTTTAGATGGATAGATCAATAGATAGATAGATAGATAGATAGATAGATAGATAGATAGATAGATAGATGGATAGATAGATAGATAGATAGATGGATGAATGCATAGATGGATGGATATAGATATGTAGATAGGTACAGGTATAGATCTATAGATATTACTAGTTTTCCCTTAAAATTTTAAGCTATTAAAGCTCAAAACTACACTAAGACTTTTAGAACATGCTAGGTTTCATATTTATGTGTCCATACAATTTCATCAAACAGTATGTAAGTTTCATGGAAGCAGGAATCATTTCCTTTTTACATAGCTATATATATATACACACACACACACTTACATATTTATGGATGGGTAGATCTATAGCTAAAGATTGATACACACAAATATGTAGTTTCTGTGTGTGTGAGTGTGTATTTCATGTTCTACTGACTGAGGCAGCATAGAATCAAGTTGTTCTGTCAGATCCAGAAATAAATTCCTGCAGGATGCATATTCACTTAAAAAAGTACAAATTGACATTTCTATATTCTATTTTAATTTACTTTTTAAAGAATTTACCCATTATATTTTTTTAAAAATGTTTACCTTACATAAAAGATTCAATACTGTGTATTGTTTCCAAGGCAGGAAAGCTCTAAGGGATGGTCAATGGGGTTTAAGTGACTTGCCCAAGGTCATACAGCTAAGAAATTTCTGAGTCCACATTTGAACACAGGACCACCTATCTCTAGCCCTGGTCCTCAATCTACTGAGCTACCTAGCTTTCCCCTCCAAATTACATTTTAATCTGCTTCCTACCACACTTGTTGGTGTTGAGGGCTGCGTGTACCCCTGGCATAGTAGAGAGAGAGCCGTCCTTGGAGACAAGATGAACTCAACTATGACATATAGAGTCGTTGTGGCTGGGCAAGTTGCTTAACCTTTCAATTCTCTAGGTCTAGGTGATCAGAATATAGATTTTGAGCAGGTAGCAGGTTTAGCTTGGTAGAGGGAGTTTCCTTCCTGGGAGCATAGAAATCAACAGTAAAGTACCTATTCTTTTCCCTACACTTAGCATAGTGACTGGCACCTAGTTGGTAAATAAATAGCCATTTAAAATGCCTTGATAAATAAATCACTATTACTGAGAGATAAAAAGAATTTTATATAATTGAAAAATCAAGTATGAAAGCTCATACAACAACTAGAGAGTATTATTATGCCTAAACCAGTTTTATATAGATTATTGAGGCAACAGAAACCCAGAGAAAGGAAGGATCTCTTTCAATTCAGTCGTGCTACTTTAAAGAATCTGTTATTTTGTAGAATGAGAGAAAATAACTGGGGTCCCCCAACTGCCTTCCTCTTTACAAAGAAAAGCCTTTGACCTTCTTCTTGAAAAAGAAGGCTGCTCTCAAGTGATAGTACCATCTTCTGCGGATACCTGTTCATCCAGGTCAAACCTTTTAGCATAATAATATTTCTGGTCACATTCTTATTCTGACTAGTCAATGTAGAAATGCTGCTGCATATAAACAAACCATTGCCTTCAAGGGCAGGATTGATTTGTTTGCCCTTCATCCAGAAATCAGTCTGTAGTTTCTATGGATGGTTAACAAATGGTGGACAAGTATTTCTTATTTTCTTGCAACCTTGAATTCTGTACTTCAGCTTTGAATTGTGTTTTAATTACCATCATTCCAATTTGCATGCATCTTCACAGTCTTTGAGATTCTAAATTCCTTGAGGTAAGCAATCCCCATTTTGCTTTTGCTTTTGTGTCCACTCACAGTGCTGGAATAGACCTCAGAATACACTGCAAGTACTCATTTAATGAGGATGAGTCAAGGTTCATTCAGTCATTCAGTGGTTCAATTGATAGGACTTTGAGTTAGAGAGACTTGAATTCAAATCTACTCTCAGATACTAGCTATATGACCCTGGTCAAATCACTTAACCACTGTGATTCGGTTTTCTCTGTTGTAAAATGGAGATGATAATACACCTCTGCCCTCCTATTGAGGATCAATGAGATAATATTTGTAAAGCACTTTGTGAACCTTAAAGTGCTATTTAAATGCTAGTTATTCATATTAGCTATTAATATCCAACTCGATGGAGCTTAAATCTCAGAAAAGTAAGTCAAGACTAATATTTGGCATGAAATCCTCAGTGACATTCTTTGCAATTCATTGATTAAATTTGGTATCCACACAAGATTCATAAGCTTTCTTCTTTTTTTCTCCCCATACCTTCACTTTCCTTCTTGTTCCTCCAATTTTGGACACTTATTTTTGTTTTCACAAGGGTTTTCTAAATGGTAAAATAAGTGTCATTTGATATATAAAAAATCACATGTCCTTCAGGTATGAAAAGATTTGATGTTACTACTTAAAATGGACCTGAAGAAGATGCTGTAGTGAAAGAAATACCATATGACTAAGCTCTTCTGCTCCAGTATCAAATAATGCCCTGCCCAAAGCAGAAATATAATAATGATAAGAAAATTAATGTTGAAATATTTGATGCAATATATTTTAAAGAAAAAAATGTAGGTCAGCTCACTATTCTATTACGCTAGAAACTTTCCCCATTCTTTCCACTCATAAGCTAGCCTATGGCAGCTTCTTGCCTTTCATCTTCACTACACTTTTAGGCATCATTTTTGGCAGTGTAGGGAATCTTTGTTGAAAGAGTGGTTTGAGGCTCATGAACTCCTCAGAAGTATGAGGGAAAGAAAAGAGAATAGTAATAGAGACATTTAGAAGAGGAGGGAAAAGATTATGGAGGAAGATGGGTTCAATAATGCATTGCTGATTTTAACTACTTAAAATTGTCCATGATGAAACAAGTATCAAAAGGAGGAAGAAAGAAAAGATGGAGAAGAGAATCAGTTACAAAAGCCACTCAAAATTGCTCCTCAGCCAAGTTCCAGAATCCCTTCCCCTAAATCTTTCTAATCAGCTCCTACTCAGTCCCTTCTACTAAAGAAAGTCAGTATCAGAAAGGAGGGTAGAGGATAGCAGAGAAAAAAACTAGGAAAAGAAAACAGTGAAAAATAGTGACCTCACCATGTGTCCTTAAAGGAACATCACAAAGTTATTCTTGAAGGACACAGATCTATTACAAGAAGACACTCAACAGACTGGAAGAAGAGAACACTAAGACTGTAGAAAGGAAAAAAGAATTGTGATGAGAAGCAAGCTTTAAATAAAGACAACAAAGAAAAATCATTAGTGATTGATATTGAGGGAGAAATTTTGACTGACAGAAAGAAATGTGCAACAGTTAGTCATTTTGGTTAGAAAATAGCCATTTTGTGAACAATTACTTCACAACAAAGGAAAACATGTAAAAATATCCTGAGCAAAGTAAAAACAAACACAACAAAACAAGAACAATTTCAACCCTTCCACTCCACAATAATAAGAGAACAACTCTACAAAATTCCAGAATGATTCAGTGAAACAGTGAAATAATTTATTGGAATGATCAATGAGAAAATAAGAGAAATTAGAGCCCTTAAGGAAAAAAATCAACACGTATAAGAAAATAATATAGAATTTAGAGGAAAAGTCTGGGATGCTCTTCAAAAAAAGCAAATTTGCTGAAAAGGAAAATGATAGACACAGAACATAAAAATATAGAGGAAGAAGGAAAATCATTTAAACAAGATAAAAAACCCCAAAGAACATAGTTGAGCTCCATGAAATAAGAATATTTGAATTTAATATTGTCTACAAAGAGATAATATAAGGATTATATGTCTTCCACTAAAACAATTCATTTTTTTTAAAAGCCTGAAATCTTTACTCCAGTAAACCATACATGAATATTGACAAGAGATTTTGGAAACTGGTAGCAAAGTATTTGTGAAGATAATCCACAGAAAATTAGCAGAATGAAACCCCAAGATTAACTCAACAAAAACATAACAGTTAAAATACAGATTTACAATGTCAAACAACAAAATTTTCAGACAGTAAGTAAAAAGCCCTTGACATTTCATGGCAACTAAATTAGAATAACACAAGAGAGAGTTTGCAAAAGAGAAAGTGAGAAAAATAAATTAGAATATGATATTTTAAAAAAGGAAATCAGGGGGGGTGGACTCAAGATGGCCACCTAGAAGGAGCAGAAGTTCAGACCACTGAATACCCTTCCTTACTGATTACAAACTGAATGCTCCTAGGGGAGTGAAAATCAAACCTAACAACAAGAAAGAGCCAAGGAACACTCCTGTTAGACTCAATTCAAAAGGTATGCCCCCCCCCAAAAAAAGCCAGAATCCAAGAACACTCAGATTTAAGAGGAAGGCAGAAGAAAGATTCCCTCCCCTCCCCGCCCACCTAGAACAGAGTGCTGAGACTCCAGCGGCAGTGAGAACTTCTGGGTGGGCAAAGGTGCTGGTCTCAGGGGGGGTGGTGTACCTTGTGGGCAGGGCTGTGCCAAGCTCAGAGCTTCAAACACAGACAGCAGGGAAGGAGCTAGAGAGGGAGCATAGAGCTGACAGCCTGGCCAGAGCTGTGGAGATCCTCAATATTTGCTCCAGCCTTACAGGAGGTGTTGGCCTCAGAGCACACCCAGCCCAACCAAGCTGAACTTAATCCCATCAAAAGTCTTCAGAACTTGGGGAAGTCTGGGCTCCACACCCCTCCCTCATTGACTGCTGGACTTTAATCCAATCAAAAGCCTCCAGAGGACAGGGAAGCTCAAACCCCCACAACCCTCCCCCAGAGATTGCACCGAGGGATCTTCTGTCAAAGCTCCAAAAGGGGAGACTGACAGAAGCCCCCAAAACCAAAAAAATGAGAGGAACAAGAGCACAGACAAATAGAGGAAGCAAGAAGGGGTTGTTATGAGGAAACAACAGAAAAAGAAGAAAGAAATTACAATAGTTAGCTTCTATACAGGAAACAGAACATAGGGGGAGGGATCAGCAAACTATAAATCAGAAATCCCATTGGATTGGATACAGGCTTAGGAAGAACTCAAAATACAATTTAAAATACAATTAAGAGAGGCTGAAGACAACTTTAACAGGAAGATAAGTCATCTGGAAACAGAAAACAGTGTCTTGAAAGCCAAAATTAATCAGCTTGAAAATGAGGCAAAGGAGATAAAATGAGGCAAAGAATATGAAAGATGAGGCAAAGCAGATGAAAGATGAGGTAAAGAGGCAAATGTTGACAGCAGTAATAGAAACTACAGATTTTTGTTGGCTTGTAGTACTTCCCCAGAGTTAGAAAATGAAGAAAAGTCTGGGGTCAGATTTGAACCTAGGACCTCTGGTCTTGAGGCCCAGCTCTCTGTCCACTGAGCCACTCAGCTGCGCTCCAACTTCCTTTTACTGAACTACTCAAGGGTTTTCAACTTTCCCAGGGTTGGTTGGTTTCGTTTTTTGGTAGCTAGGAGCCTGATTACATGGGTTCAAGGCTAAATGGCCATAGGTGCCCAGGCTATTTGGCTTGCTGTAGGGTTCATTCATTAGGACACTCAAAAAGGCAGCTGATCTGAACCATGGACTTCAGGAGAAGCCTGAGCTTCAGAAAGCTTCCTTTGACAAAGGGCACTCCATCAACAAGTGCCTTCTTCTTCTGGGACAAGCACAATGGAGAAGCTGGGGAAATGGCTAATCAGTGCAAGTCCCAGCTGATTCAACCCTTTCTGCTGAGCCTCTCTTCCTTACCTCCGTGGCCACAAAAAGCTCAGCTGAAAACAAGCCATAACCCTTCATGAGGAAGCTCTTCAGTGGGTTGATTTCCAAAGGTGCTGCTTGAGGATAGAAGGAAGGACTTCCCCAAAACGTCCCCAGGGAGGTACCTGAACTAAATAAAGAGTCCATGCTGTATCCACACCTGCTCTTACCCAGCTCTCTTTGTGGTCCCAGGATGGCTCCGATCTGAATAGAGCTCAACAGGTGGAACTGCATAAGGAGGATACCAGCAGAGACCAGCTTGACAATAGGAAAGAACTTCCTTGGGGAGCTAAATTGGAACTGCCACCTATGTTCATGGAGCCAGACAGGTAGTGGAGAGATTTCTATCAATTCCATTGCCTGAGAGGGATGTCCAATAATAATTCCTTTCTTGGCTTCTATTTTTAATATTAAAGGGATTTCTCAACCCCAGGATGAATATTTTTTTCTTTTAGATGTTAATTATATTGTTTTAAAATGTTAAATCTATTCATTTATGCCAGTCAAGTTATTTCTTTTTTTTAAACCCTTATATATATACTGTATATTATATATATATACTGGGTATTGGCTCCATGGGAGAAGAGTGGTAAGGGCTAGGCAATGGGGGTCAAGTGACTTGACCAGGTTCACACAGCTGGGAAGTGGCTGAAGCCAGATTTGAACCTAGGACCTCCCATCTCTAGGCTTGGCTCTCAATCCACTGAGCTACCCAGCCGCCCACCCACCCCCCTTAAGATTCTTTAAAATATCTAATGATAAATTGTTCTCACGATAAATTTAAGTGTTCATTGAGGAACTTTGTAGGGAAATTGAAGTTATGGATAACGAACAAAAGGATATAATCTCAAACTACAACTCTGCCATGACTCAGTAAAAGTTGCCTTTAGATATTCCATTTTCAAAGAGCCATTATGGAAGTGATGAATGAGACACAGTGACTCCAAAAGCAAATGTTGACAGCAGTAATCGAAACTACAGATTTTTGTTGGCTTGTAGTACTTCCCCAGAGTTAGAAAATGAAGAAAAGTCTGGGGTCAGATTTGAACCTAGGACCTCTGGTCTTCAGGCCCAGCTCTCTGTCCACTGAGCCACTCAGCTGCCCTCCAACTTCCTTTTACTGAACTACTCAACGGTTTTCAACTTTCCCAGGGTTGGTTGGTTTCGTTTTTGTAGCTAGGAGCCTGACTACATGGCTTCAAGTCTAAATGGCCACAGGTGCCCAGGCTATTTGGCTTGCTGTAGGCTTCATTCATTAGGACACTCAAAAAGGCTGCTGATCTCAACCATGGACTTCAGGAGAAGCCTGAGCTTCACAAAGCTTCCTTTGACAAAGGGCACTCCATCAACATGTGCCTTCTTCTTCTGGGACAAGCACAATGGAGAAGCTGGGGAAATGGCTAATTGGTGCAAGTCCCAGCTGATTGAACCCTTTCTGCTGAGCCTCTCTTCCTTCCCTCCATGGCCACAAAAAGCTCAGCTGAAAACAAGCCATAACCCTTCATGAGGAAGCTCTTCAGTGGGTTGATTTCCAAAGGTGCTGCCTGAGGATAGAAGGAAGGTCTTCCCCAAAACGTCCCCAGGGAGGTACCTGAACTAAATAAAGAGTCCATGCTTTATCCACACCTGCTCTTACCCAGCTCTCTTTGTGGTCCCAGGATGGCTCTGATCTGAATAGAGCTCAACAGGTGGAACTGCATAAGGAGGATACCAGCAGAGACCAGCTTGACAATAGGAAAGAACTTCCTTGGAGAGCAAAATTGGAACTGCCACCTATGGTCATAGAGCCAGACAGGTAGTGGAGAGATTTCTATCATTTCCTTTGCCTGAGAGGGATGTCCAATAATAATTCCTTTCTTGGCTTCTATTTTTAATATTAAAGGGATTTCTCAACCCCAGGATGAATATTTTTTTTAGATGTTAATTATATTGTTTTAAAATGTTAATTCTATTCATTGATGCCAGTCAAGTTATTTCTTTTTTTTAAACCCTTATATATATACTGTATATTATATATATATATATGTATATGTATATACATACATACATATATATATATATGTATATATATATATATATTGTGTATTGGCTCGAAGGCAGAAGAGTGGTAAGGGCTAGGCAATGGGGGTCAAGTGACTTGCCCAGGTTCAAAAAGCTGGGAAGTGGCTGAAGCCAGATTTGAACCTAGGACCTCCCATCTCTAGGCTTGGCTCTCAATCCACTGAGCTACCCAGCCGCCCACCCACCCTCTTAGGATTCTTTAAAATATCTAATGATAAATTGTTCTCACGATAAATTTAAGTGTTCATTGAGGAACTTTGTAGGGAAATTGAAGTTATGGATCACGAACAAAAGGATATAATCTTAAACTACAACTCTGCCATGACTCAGTAAAAGTCGCCTTTAGATATTCCATTTTCAAAGAGCCATTATGGAAGTGATGAATGAGACACAGTGACTCCAAAAGCAAATGTTGACAGCAGTAATAGAAACTACAGATTTTTGTTGGCTTGTAGTACTTCCCCAGAGTTAGAAAATGAAGAAAAGTCTGGGGTCTGATTTGAACCTAGGACCTCTGGTCTTGAGGCCCAGCTCTCTGTCCACTGAGCCACTCAGGTGCCCTCCAACTTCCTTTTACTGAACTACTCAAGGGTTTTCAACTTTCCTAGGGTTGGTTGGTTTCGTTTTTTGGTAGCTAGGAGCCTGACTACATGGCTTCAAGGCTAAATGGCCACAGGTGCCCAGGCTATTTGGCTTGCTGTAGGCTTCATTCATTAGGACACTCAAAAAGGCTGCTGATCTCAACCATGGACTTCAGGTGAAGCCTGAGCTTCACAAAGCTACCTTTGACAAAGGGCACTCCATCAACATGTGCCTTCTTCTTCTGGGACAAGCACAATGGAAAAGCTGGGGAAATGGCTACTCGGTGCAAGTCCCAGCTGATTGAACCCTTTCTGCTGAGCCTCTCTTCCTTCCCTCCGTGGCCACAAAAAGCTCAGCTAAAAACAAGCCATAACCCTTCATGAGGAGGCTCTTCAGTGGGTTGATTTCCAAAGGTGCTGCCTGAGGATAGAAAGAAGGACTTCCCCAAAACGTCCCCAGGGAGGTACCTGAACTAAATAAAGAGTCCATGCTGTATCCACACCTGCTCTTACCCAGCTCTCTTTGTGGTCCCAGGATGGCTCCGATCTGAATAGAGCTCAACAGTTGGAACTGCATAAGGAGGATACCAGCAGAGACCAGCTTGACAATAGGAAAGAACTTCCTTGGGGGGCAAAATTGGAACTGACACCTATGGTCATAGAGCCAGACAGGTAGTGGAGAGATTTCTATCATTTCCATTGCCTGAGAGGGATGTCCAATAATAATTCCTTTCTTGGCTTCTATTTTTAATATTAAAGGGATTTCTCAACCCCAGGATGAATAATTTTTTCTTTTAGATGTTAATTATATTCTTTTAAAATGTTAATTCTATTCATTGATGCCAGTCAAGTTATTTCTTTTTTTAAACCCTTATATATATACTGTATATTATATATATATGTATATGTATATATATACATACATATATATATATTTATATATATACATATACATACATATATATATATATATATATATACACATATATATATATATATATACATATACTGTGTATTGGCTCTAAGGCAGAAGAGTGGTAAGGGCTAGGCAATGGGGGTCAAGTGACTTGCCCAGGTTCACACAGCTGGGAAGTGGCTGAAGCCAGATTTGAACCTAGGACCTCCCATCTCTAGGCTTGGCTCTCAATCCACTGAGCTACCCAGCCGCCCCCCCATCCCCATTATGATTCTTTAAAATATCTAATGATAAATTGTTCTCACGATAAATTTAAGTGTTCATTGAGGAACTTTGTATGGAAATTGAAGTTATGGATCACGAACAAAAGGAAATAATCTCAAACTACAACTCTGCCATGACTCAGTAAAAGTCGCCTTTAGATATTCCATTTTCTAAGAGCCATTATGGAAGTGATGAATGAGACACAGTGACTCCAAAAGCAAATGTTGACAGCAGTAATAGAAACTACAGATTTTTGTTGGCTTGTAGTACTTCCCCAGAGTTAGAAAATGAAGAAAAGTCTGGGGTCAGATTTGAACCTAGGACCTCTGGTCTTGAGGCCCAGCTCTCTGTCCACTGAGCCACTCAGCTGCCCTCCAACTTCCTTTTACTGAACTACTCAAGGGTTTTCAACTTTCCTAGGGTTGGTTGGTTTCGTTTTTTGGTAGCTAGGAGCCTGACTACATGGCTCCAAGGCTAAATGGCCACAGGTGCCCAGGCTATTTGGCTTGCTGTAGGCTTCATTCATTAGGACACTCAAAAAGGCTGCTGATCTCAACCATGGACTTCAGGAGAAGCCTGAGCTTCACAAAGCTTCCTTTGACAAAGGGCACTCCATCAACATGTGCCTTCTTCTTCTGGGACAAGCACAATGGAGAAGCTGGGGAAATGGCTAATTGGTGCAAGTCCCAGCTGATTTAACCCATTCTGCTGAGGCTCTATTCCTTCCCTCCGTGGCCACAAAAAGCTCAGCTGAAAACAAGCCATAACCCTTCATGAGGAAGCTCTTCAGTGGGTTGATTTCCAAAGGTGCTGCCTGAGGATAGAAGGAAGGACTTCCCCAAAACGTCCCCAGGGAGGTACCTGAACTAAATAAAGAGTCCATGCTGTATCCACACCTGCTCTTACCCAGCTCTCTTTGTGGTCCCAGGATGGCTCCAATCTGAATAGAGCTCACCAGGTGGAACTGCATAAGGAGGATACCAGCAGAGACCAGCTTGACAATAGGAAAGAACTTCCTTGGGGAGCAAAATTGGAACTGCCACCTATGGTCATAGAGCCAGACAGGTAGTGGAGAGATTTCTATCATTTCCATTGCCTGAGAGGGATGTCCAATAATAATTCCTTTCTTGGCTTCTATTTTTAATATTAAAGGGATTTCTCAACCCCAGGATGAATAATTTTTTCTTTTAGATGTTAATTATATTGTTTTCAAATGTTAATTCTATTCATTGATGCCAGTCAAGTTATTTCTTTTTTTTTAAACCCTTATATATATACTGTATATTATATATATATATATGTATATGTATATACATACATACATATATATATATATATACTGTGTATTGGCTCTAAGGCAGAAGAGTGGTACGGGCTAGGCAATGGGGGTCAAGTGACTTGCCCAGGTTCACACAGCTGGGAAGTGGCTGAAGCCAGATTTGAACCTAGGACCTCCCATCTCTAGGCTTGGCTCTCAATCCACTGAGCTACCCAGCCGCCCACCCACCCTCTTAGGATTCTTTAAAATGTCTAATGATAAATTGTTCTCACAATAAATTTAAGTGTTCATTGAGGAACTTTGTATGGAAATTGAAGTTATGGATCACGAACAAAAGGAAATAATCTCAAACTACAACTCTGCCATGACTCAGTAAAAGTCGCCTTTAGATATTCCATTTTCAAAGAGCCATTATGGAAGTGATGAATGAGACACAGTGACTCCAAAAGCAAATGTTGACAGCAGTAATAGAAACTACAGATTTTTGTTGGCTTGTAGTACTTCCCCAGAGTTAGAAAATGAAGAAAAGTCTGGGGTCAGATTTGAACCTAGGACCTCTGGTCTTGAGGCCCAGCTCTCTGTCCACTGAGCCACTCAGCTGCCCTCCAACTTCCTTTTACTGAACTACTCAAGGGTTTTCAACTCTCCTAGGGTTGGTTGGTTTCGTTTTTTGGTAGCTAGGAGCCTGACTACATGGCTTCAAGGCTAAATGGCCACAGGTGCCCAGGCTATTTGGCTTGCTGTAGGCTTCATTCATTAGGACACTCAAAAAGGCTGCTGATCTCAACCATGGACTTCAGGAGAAGCCTGAGCTTCACAAAGCTTCCTTTGACAAAGGGCACTCCATCAACATGTGCCTTTTTCTTCTGGGACAAGCACAATGGAGAAGCTGGGGAAATGGCTAATCGGTGCAAATCCCAGCTGATTGAACCCTTTCTGCTGAGCCTCTCTTCCTTCCCTCCGTGGCCACAAAAAGCTCAGCTGAAAACAAGCCAGAACCCTTCATGAGGAAGCTCTTCAGTGGGTTGATTTCCAAAGGTGCTGCCTGAGGATAGAAATAAGGACTTCCCCAAAACATCCCCAGGGAGGAACCTGAACTAAATAAAGAGTCCATGCTGTATCCACACCTGCTCTTACCCAGCTCTCTTTGTGGTCCCAGGATGGCTCCAATCTGCATAGAGCTCAACAGGTGGAACTGCATAAGGAGGATACCAGCAGAGACCAGCTTGACAATAGGAAAGAACTTCCTTGGGGAGCAAAATTGGAACTGCCACCTATGGTCATAGAGCCAGACAGGTAGTGGAGAGATTTCTATCATTTCCATTGCCTGAGAGGGATGTCCAATAATAATTCCTTTCTTGGCTTCTATTTTTAATATTAAAGGGATTTCTCAACCCCAGGATGAATAATTTTTTCTTTTAGATGTTAATTATATTGTTTTAAAATGTTAATTCTATTCATTGATGCCAGTCAAGTTATTTCTTTTTTTTAAACCCTTATATATACTGTATATTATATATATATATATGTATATGTATATACATACATACATATATATATATATCTATATATATATATCTATATATATATATATATCTATATATATATATATACTGTGTATTGGCTCCAAGGCAGAAGAGTGGTAAGGGCTAGGCAATTGGGGTCAAGTGACTTGCCCAGGTTCACACAGCTGGGAAGTGGCTGAAGCCAGATTTGAACCTAGGAACTCCCATCTCTAGGCTTGGCTCTCAATCAACTGAGCTACCCAGCCGCCCCCCCATCCCCATTATGATTCTTTAAAATATCTAATGATAAATTGTTCTCACGATAAATTTAAGTGTTCATTGAGGAACTTTGTAGGGAAATTGAAGTTATGGATAACGAACAAAAGGATATAATCTCAAACTACAACTCTGCCCTGACTCAGTAAAAGTCGCCTTTAGATATTCCATTTTCAAAGAGCCATTATGGAAGTGATGAATGAGACACAGTGACTCCAAAAGCAAATGTTGACAGCAGTAATAGAAACTACAGATTTTGTTGGCTTGTAGTACTTCCCCAGAGTTAGAAAATGAAGAAAAATCTGGGGTCAGATTTTAACCTAGGACCTCTGGTCTTGAGGCCCAGCTCTCTGTCCACTGAGCCACTCAGCTGCCCTCCTACTTCCTTTTACTGAACTACTCAAGGGTTTTCAACTTTCGCAGGGTTGGTTGGTTTCGTTTTTTGGTAGCTAGGAGCCTGACTACATGGCTTCAAGGCTAAATGGCCACAGGTGCCCAGGCTATTTGGCTTGCTGTAGGCTTCATTCATTAGGACACTCAAAAAGGCTGCTGATCTCAACCATGGACTTCAGGAGAAGCCTGAGATTCACAAAGCTTCCTTTGACAAAGGGCACTCCATCAACAAGTGCCTTCTTCTTCTGGGACAAGCACAATGGAGAAGCTGGGGAAATGGCTAATTGGTGCAAGTCCCAGCTGATTGAACCCTTTCTGCTGAGCCTCTCTTCCTTCCCTCCGTGGCCACAAAAAGCTCAGCTGAAAACAAGCCATAACCCTTAATGAGGAAGCTCTTCAGTGGGTTGATTTCCAAAGGTGCTGCCTGAGGATAGAAGGAAGGACTTCCCCAAAATGTCCCCAGGGAGGTACCTGAACTAAATAAAGAGTCCATGCTGTATCCACACCTGCTCTTACCCAGCTCTCTTTGTGGGTCCAGAATGGCTCCGATCTGAATAGAGCTCAACAGGTGGAACTGCATAAGGAGGATACCAGCAGAGACCAGCTTGACAATAGGAAAGAACTTCCTTGGGGAGCAAAATTGGAACTGCCACCTATGGTCATAGAACCAGACAGGTAGTGGAGAGATTTCTATCATTTCCATTGCCTGAGAGGGATGTCCAATAATAATTCCTTTCTTGGCTTCTATTTTTAATATTAAAGGGATTTCTCAACACCAGGATGAATATATTTTTTTCTTTTAGATGTTAATTATATTGTTTTAAAATGTTAAATCTATTCATTGATGCCAGTCAAGTTATTTCTTTTTTTTAAACCCTTATATATATACTGTATAATATATATATATATATATATATATATATATATATATATATATATATATATATATATATATATATATATATATATATACTGTGTATTGGCTCCAAGGCAGAAGAGTGGTAAGGGCTAGGCAATGGGGGTCAAGTGACTTGCCCAGGTTCACACAGCTGGGAAGTGGCTGAAGCCAGATTTGAACCTAGGACCTCCCATCTCTAGGTTTCGCTCTCAATCCACTGAGCTACCCAGCTGCCCACCCACCCTCTTAGCATTGTTTAAAATATCTAATGATAAATTGTTCTCACGATAAATTTAAGTGTTCATTGAGGATCTTTGTACGGAAATTGAAGTTATGGATCACGAACAAAAGGATATAATCTCAAACTACAACTCTGCCATGACTCAGTAAAAGTCGCCTTTAGATATTCCATTTTCAAAGAGCCATTATGGAAGTGATGAATGAGACACAGTGACTCCAAAAGCAAATGTTGACAGCAGTAATAGAAATTACAGATTTTTGTTGGCTTGTAGTACTTCCCCAGAGTTAGAAAATGAAGAAAAGTCTGGGGTCAGATTTGAACCTAGGACTTCTGGTCTTGAGGCCCAGCTCTCTGTCAACTGAGCCACTCAGCTGCCCTCCAACTTCCTTTTACTGAACTACTCAAGGGTTTTCAACTTTCCTAGGGTTGGTTGGTTTCGTTTTTTGGTAGCTAGGAGCCTGACTACATGGCTTCAAGGCTAAATGGCCACAGATGCCCAGGCTATTTGGCTTGCTGTAGGCTTAATTCATTAGGACACTCAAAAAGGCTGCTGATCTCAACCATGGACTTCAGGAGAAGCCTGAGCTTCACAAAGCTTCCTTTGACAAAGGGCACTCCATCAACATGTGCCTTCTTCTTCTGGGACAAGCACAATGGAGAAGCTGGGGAAATGGCTAATCGGTGCAAGTCCCAGCTGATTGAACCCTTTCTGCTGAGCCTCTCTTCCTTCCCTCCGTGGCCACAAAAAGCTCAGCTGAAAACAAGCCATAACCCTTCATGAGGAAGCTCTTCAGTGGGTTGATTTCCAAAGGTGCTGCCTGAGGATAGAAAGAAGGACTTCCCCAAAACGTCCCCAGGGAGGTACCTGAACTAAATAAAGAGTCCATGCTGTATCCACACCTGCTCTTACCCAGCTCCCTTTGTGGTCCCAGGATGGCTCCGATCTGAATAGAGCTCAACAGGTGGAACTGCATAAGGAGGATACCAGCAGAGACCAGCTTGACAATAGGAAAGAACTTCCTTGGGGGGCAAAATTGGAACTGACATCTATGGTCATAGAGCCAGACAGGTAGTGGAGAGATTTCTATCATTTCCATTGCCTGAGAGGGATGTCCAATAATAATTCCTTTCTTGGCTTCTATTTTTAATATTAAAGGGATTTCTCAACCCCAGGATGAATATTTTTTTCTTTTAGATGTTAATTATATTGTTTTAAAATGTTAATTCTATTCATTGATGCCAGTAAAGTTATTTCTTTTTTTTAAACCCTTATATATATACTGTATATTATATATATATATGTACATACATATATATATATATTTATATATATATATATATATATATATATATATATATATATATATATATATATATATATATATATATATATATATATATATATATATACTGTGTATTGGCTCTAAGGCAGAAGAGTGGTAAGGGCTAGGCAATGGGGGTCAAGTGACTTGCCCAGGTTCACACAGCTGGGAAGTGGCTGAAGCCAGATTTGAACCTAGGACCTCCCATCTCTAGGCTTGGCTCTAAATCCACTGAGCTACCCAGCCGCCCACCCACCCTCTTAGGATTCTTTAAAATGTCTAATGATATATTGTTCTCACGATAAATTTAAGTGTTCATTGAGGAACTTTGTATGGAAATTGAAGTTATGGATCACGAACAAAAGGAAATAATCTCAAACTACAACTCTGCCATGACTCAGTAAAAGTCGCCTTTAGATATTCCATTTTCAAAGAGCCATTATGGAAGTGATGAATGAGACACAGTGACTCCAAAAGCAAATGTTGACAGCAGTAATAGAAACTACAGATTTTTGTTGGCTTGTAGTACTTCCCCAGAGTTAGAAAATGAAGAAAAGTCTGGGGTCAGATTTGAACCTAGGACCTCTGGTCTTGAGGCCCAGCTCTCTGTCCACTGAGCCACTCAGCTGCCCTCCAACTTCCTTTTACTGAACTACTCAAGGGTTTTCAACTTTCCCAGGGTTGGTTGGTTTCGTTTTTTGGTAGCTAGGAGCCTGACTACATGGCTTCAATGCTAAATGGCCACAGGTGCCCAGGCTATTTGGCTTGCTGTAGGCTTCATTCATTAGAACACTCAAAAAGGCTGCTGATCTCAACCATGGACTTCAGGAGAAGCCTGAGCTTCACAAAGCTTCCTTTGACAAAGGGCACTCCATCAACATGTGCCTTCTTCTTCTGGGACAAGCACAATGGAGAAGCTGGGGAAATGGCTAATTGGTGCAAGTCCCAGCTGATTGAACCCATTCTGCCAAGGCTCTATTCCTTCCCTCCGTGGCCACAAAAAGCTCAGCTGAAAACAAGCCATAACCCTTCATGAGGAAGCTCTTCAGTGGGTTGATTTCCAAAGGTGCTGCCTGAGGATAGAAGGAAGGACTTCCCCAAAACGTCCCCAGGGAGGTACCTGAACTAAATAAAGAGTCCATGCTGTATCCACACCTGCTCTTACCCAGCTCTCTTTGTGGTCCCAGGATGGCTCCAATCTGAATAGAGCTCACCAGGTGGAACTGCATAAGGAGGATACCAGCAGAGACAAGCTTGACAATAGGAAAGAACTTCCTTGGGGGGCAAAATTGGAACTGACACCTATGGTCATAGAGCCAGACAGGTAGTGGAGAGATTTCTATCATTTCCATTGCCTGAGAGGGATGTCCAATAATAATTCCTTTCTTGGCTTCTATTTTTAATATTAAAGGGATTTCTCAACCCCAGGATGAATAATTTTTTCTTTTAGATGCTAATTATATTCTTTTAAAATGTTAATTCTATTCATTGATGCCAGTCAAGTTATTTCTTTTTTTTAAACCCTTATATATATATACTGTATATTATATATATATGTATATATATATATACATATATATATATATATATATATATATATATATATATATATATATATATATATATATATATATACTGTGTATTGGCTCCAAGGCGGAAGAGTGGTAAGGGCTAGGCAATGGGGGTCAAGTGACTTGCCCACGTTCACACAGCTGGGAAGTGGCTGAAGCCAGATTTGAACCTAGGACCTCCCATCTCTAGGCTTGGGTCTCAATCCACTGAGCTACCCAGCCGCCCACCCACCTTCTTAGGATTCTTTAAAATATCTAATGATAAATTGTTCTCACGATAAATTTAAGTGTTCATTGAGGAACTTTGTAGGGAAATTGAAGTTATGGATCACGAACAAAAGGATATAATCTCAAACTACAACTCTGCCATGACTCAGTAAAAGTCGCCTTTAGATATTCCATTTTCAAAGAGCCATTATGGAAGTGATGAATGAGACACAGTGACTCCAAAAGCAAATGTTGACAGCAGTAATAGAAACTACAAATTTTTGTTGGCTTGTAGTACTTCCCCAGAGTTAGAAAATGAAGAAAAGTCTGGGGTCAGATTTGAACCTAGGACCTCTGGTCTTGAGGCCCAGCTCTCTGTCCACTGAGCCACTCAGCTGCCCTCCAACTTCCTTTTACTGAACTACTCAAGGGTTTTCAACTTTCCCATGGTTGGTTGGTTTCGTTTTTTGGTAGCTAGGAGCCTGACTACATGGCTTCAATGCTAAATGGCCACAGGTGCCCAGGCTATTTGTCTTGCTGTAGGCTTCATTCATTAGGACACTCAAAAAGGCTGCTGATCTCAACCATGGACTTCAGGAGAAGCCTGAGCTTCACAAAGCTTCCTATGACAAAGGGCACTCCATCAACATGTGCCTTCTTCTTCTGGGACAAGCACAATGGAGAAGCTGGGGAAATGGCTAATCGGTGCAAGTCCCAGCTGATTGAACCCTTTCTGCTGAGCCTCTCTTCCTTCCCTCCGTGGCCACAAAAAGCTCAGCTGAAAACAAGCCATAACCCTTCATGAGGAAGCTCTTCAGTGGGTTGATTTCCAAAGGTGCTGCCTGAGGATAGAAGGAAGGACTTCCCCAAAATGTCCCCAGGGAGGTACCTGAACTAAATAAAGAGTCCATGCTGTATCCACACCTGCTCTTACCCAGCTCTCTTTGTGGTCCCAGGATGGCTCCGATCTGAATAGAGCTCAACAGGTGGAACTGCATAAGGAGGATACCAGCAGAGACCAGCTTGACAATAGGAAAGAACTTCCTTGGGGAGCAAAATTGGAACTGCCACCTATGGTCATAGAGCCAGACAGGTAGTGGAGAGATTTCTATCATTTCCATTGCCTGAGAGGGATGTCCAATAATAATTCCTTTCTTGGCTTCTATTTTTAATATTAAAGGGATTTCTCAACCCCAGGATGAATAATTTTTTCTTTTAGATGTTAATTATATTGTTTTAAAATGTTAATTCTATTCATTGATGCCAGTCAAGTTATTTCTTTTTTTTAAACCCTTATATATATATACTGTATATTATATATATATGTATATGTATATATGTATATGTATGTACATATATATGTATATGTATATATGTATATGTATGTACATATATATATGTATATATATATATATATGTATATGTATATGGAAAACAAGCCCATGTTTCAGTAAGCAGAAGTTACAAATAACTATTCTCTTCTAGTTCCCTCATATTTTGTAAATTTGTTATTCCTGAGTTACAACAAATATTACAAAATGTTTATAATAGTATTGGAAATCATTTCTCTATACATTGTGTAATAACTTCTAAGCTCATTTTCAAACACATGGTAATTATACTTTCTTTTCTTCTTTTTTTCCTTTTTCTAATTGCTCCTTTTCTCCATCCAATTTCATTCCCCAACCTTTCTCACCATCTCTTCCTGAACTTTCATCTTAAATATAATACATTTTAAATTATTTTCAAAAGTAGTTTACCCGGTGCAGCTGGGTGACTCAGTAGATTAAGAGTCAGGCCTAGAGATGGGAAGTCCTAGGTTCGAATTTGACCTCAGATACTACCCAGCTATGTGACCCTGGGCAAGTCACTTGACCTCCATTGCCCAGCCCTTACCACTCTTCTGCCTTGGAGCCAATATGCAGTATTGACTCCAAGACAGAAGGTAAGGGTTTAAAAACAAAAAAAGTAGTTTACCAATTATTTTCATTTTCTTGCTCTTCTTGCCCCTCTTATTCCCTCCCCTCCTTTCATCCTCTCTCTCCTCTCAATTCCTCAAAACCAAAGCTCTGATGTAAATTCTTACAAATTTCTAATTCTTTTATCATAGATTTTAACAACAGTTTTATTAAAGGCATCTAGGGGTCATTTACTAATTGTAGGATTTTGGTAAAGTCAATTAACTTCTTGGACTCAGTTGCTTCTTCTTTAAAATGAGGAGTTTGAACAGGAGGATTTCCAAGGTCTTCTAGGTCTGGATATATCATCCTATGATTCTTTGAAAAGAAAGACATCAAAAAAGAATAAGATAATGAAATAAGTGGTCACAGGAATCTGGGAGATATGAAGTAAATCTCTTGGGAACACTTGACTACATTCATTGTTTTTGGTAAGATGTCCAGGTTCTAATTACACCTTTTGAAGCCAAACTCATTCTTTCCTACTACAACAGTGAAATTACTTTTCATTATCAAGTTGGGTTATGTTAATGAAGGCCACTCCCAATTGTGATAGAGGAATAATCCAGAGACTTTTGAATGACAGAGCCTGGAAGAAATTGCAAGGATTTCCATCCACAGTGGGAGATGGTTGAAGAGGCTTGGAATCTTGAGATTCTGCCTCTTGGGAGGCAGTTGATCTCTATCTTGAGACAGCAAAGGTGATAGTCTGATCAGAGATTATCTCCTGAGCTATTCAAATCCTTCATTGAATTTAACTCACCATTCCCCCCTCCAAAGATACCAAGAAGTGTGGCAGAAACCTGAGAAGAATAAGAACAGAATAACAAGATCTCACACAGCTCCTGTGACTCCCTGGGTCTGGACATTGGCTCTGCTGTGTTGATGACCAGGGGTCTGAACCTCTCAGAGACCAGTCTGGCAAACCTCAGTCTCTCAACTTTGGAGGGAGGGAAAAAGATATTTTAGACAGACAGGGATTTCCTTTCCCCTCTTCTCTATAGTCCCCAACTTTCAGACATCTTTCTTATTTTACCCCTAACCACAATTGTTAGAATAAATTTGTCAGTTATCCTAAATTTACTTTCTTATCATAGTGGAAGAGGGAGAGAGCTGATCTCTCTCTTTCCCTAAGGGAAGACGTTCACCCATTAAATGAGTTATTAGAGGGGACTAAAGGCAGGGTTAGTGGGGCAATAGATCTGAAGAAGACTGAAGGGGGGAATCCATCTCACCTTCCTTCTATCTTCTGGACATTTAACATCAACTCTTTCTCCATTATACCCAAATCAACCCTCTCACATATGATCTACCTTCAACTTATTAACTACTATCCAGCTTTAAGACTAGAATCCATTAATGCTTTTCTGATGAAGTTCTGAATTGATCCAACCATTCTGGATGGCAATTTGAAACTATGCTCAAAGGGCTTTAAAGGACTATCTGCCCTTTGATTCAGCAATACCACTGCAGGGTTTATACCCTAAGGAGATAATAAGGAAAAAAGACTTGTACAAGAATATTCATAGCTGCACTCTTTGTGGTGGCAAAAAATTGGAATAGGAGGGGATGCCCTTCAATTGGGGAATGGCTGAACAAATTATGGTATCTATTGGTGATGGAATACTATTGTGCTCAGAGGAATATTGAACTGGAGAAATTCCATGTGAACTGGAATGACCTCCAGGAATTGATGCAGAGTGAAAGGAGCAAAACCAGGAGAACCTTATACACAGAGATAAATAAACTGTGACACAATTGAATGTAGTGGACTTCTCTACTAGCAGCTATGCAATGATCCAGGACACATCTGAGGGACTTATGAGAAAGAATGCTATCCACATCAAAAGAAAGAATTGTGGGAGTAGAAACAGGAAGAAAAACAACTGCCTGATCACATATATCAATGGGGATATGATTGGGGATGTAGATTGCAGACAATCACCCTAGTGCAAATATCAATAAATGGAAATAAGTCTTGATCAATGGCACAAGTAAAACCCAGTGGAATTGCTCATTGACTATGGGAGGGGGGTTAGAGGAGGGGAGGGGAAGAACATGAATCATGTATTCATGGAAAAATTTTCTCCATTCATCAATTAAATGAAATTAAAAAACTAAAATAAAAAAGACTAGAATCTATATCCAGATAGGCTTAATTTATTTTGTTTCTGCTCTGATCCTCCTGTAATCCTTATTCACAAAACTATATAAAGAAAGCCATAAGCTTTTGGTTAATATAATAATAGCTAACATTTTAAAATCATTAAATTTTTACAAAATCCATGTGTTTTTTCTCTCCATTATATATATATATATATATATATATATATATGTTATTTCAAGAAGACAAAAATGGAGTGAGTTGCCCAGTATCTCAATTTAGTGTCTATTTTTAGATATGAACTCAGTTATTTCTGTCTCTAATCCTGTTGTTTTATTCACTATGCCACCAAACTCCCTTCTGATATCATGATGTGAAGAAGTACATTTCCTTTTAAAGACTATTACTTTAGAGACTAAAGAAATGTTAGAACCTTTGTTTCATATACATGAGAGCCTTTAGGTAGTCTATACTTGTTCTGTCATTTTTCAAATGTGTCCAACTCTTTGTGACCCCTTTTGTGCTTTTCTTGGCAAAGATACTGGAGTGGTTTGTCATTTTCTTCTCCAAATCATTTTGCAGATGAGGACACTGAGGCATATCGGTTAAGTGACAAAGCTAGTAAATGATTGTAGCTGTATTTAAACTCAAGAGGAAGAGTCTTCTTGACTGCAGACCTGGTACTCTATTTACCGCATCACCTGTCTCCACAGTGTTTTACCCAACTTCAAATATGTGAGAAAGAGCAGAGGGTATTGTATCATACTTTAACTTAGGCTTCTGTTATTTTGTTTTATTTTTTCCATGCTGAATTGCATGTTTGCAGGAATTTTTTATGCTTCTAGTCTCATTATTTGTAAATGTGTGCACCATGATCCTGATTGGTCCTGATTGCAAATTCATATGGATACTTTTTCTATGCCTTCTCTTTCATTTTCTATAATGTACAATATGAAATTAATAAGTGTGATTCAATAGCATACCCTTGGTGTCATATATACCATAAGAATCAAAGATTATCTGGAGATAAGTATATTAAGAAGGAACCATTAGGACACCTTATTCAGGTTTCTTGAAGTAAATTATATATACAAAAGAAGAGCCTCTCCATCCATGGTGGATAAGAATTAAACATATCTGTTAGAGAAAACAATTATCTTAATCTGGTCCTATTACTCTTCTTCACACACTGTCCTATATCCTATCCGTATGCCTTTTGCTTGAATTACCTTAGAGATTATTTACACCACCTAGATGGCTTAATAGAGAAACCATAAGATATTCTTTCTGACAATCTTGAGTTCAAATCTTTCCTTAGCCACTTGTTAGGTATGTGATCATGGGCAATCCACTTAACCTTTCTCAGACTCAGTTTCCTCATCTATAAAATTGGAATAATAATAATACCTAACTCATAAAGCTTATAGTGAGGATTGAATGAGATAATACATGAGAATTGTTTTGTAAGTTTTATAGCACTATATAAAATGTTGATTAGCTATTATCTAGTGCATTTCTTTTCTTTTACAGTTGGTGAAAATCATTCTCAAATAGTTTAAATGATTTTCCTAGAGTAACATACTTAGTAAGTGACAAAGCTAAGAATTTATGAGTTCCAATCTGGTTGTTTTTTCCCCCCAAGAAATGATGAAAGAAAAAAAGAAGGAAGAAGTAAGTGGAAGTAAGACTTCATGATGGGAGAAGAAATGAAGAAAGGGAGCAGGAAAAATAGATAGTTAAGAACTACAGAAAAGATGGGGCATCTATTGTGAAGGAGACACTCTTTTCTCTCAACAAGATTCAGATATACCAAAACTTGCTCTTTGATCTCATGCTCAGCTAGGATTAATATGCAAAGCCCTGATATTTTTGTTCTTCTAACATTTTCTCCTATTATATTCATTTCTATTTTCTTTATTATTTTATTTTATTTTTCCTATCCCTTTTCCCCAGTTCCTAGAATCCTGGATCAGATTTCTTGTTCCATGTTTAGTTGGCTTTTCGTTAGAGGCAAGAATCAATCTTCTTGGATCACTGCTTTGTCATGGTGGAGAGGCTTCTGTAGCTCAAAAAAGCTGTGATTTGTGTTGTTTAGGGTTACTCGTGAAGAACAAGTGATAATGGAGAATTCTCACAAAAAAATGATCCACTGGAGAAAGAAAAGATGAACCACTCAGGGTTGTTGCCAATAAAACCCCATGGACACATTAGAAGGTATCCAACATTCTACTAGGGAAGAATGGAAAACAACTATGAGTAGCTCCAGAACTAATGAAGTATCTGAGCCAAAGCCTAGCTTAGCTGTAAATATGCCTGGTGATGAACAGAAAGCCCTATGTTGTAAAGATTAATATTATATGGTAGTTAATAAAAGAAAGAAAAAAAGGATGAGGTATGATCTCAAAACAATGATAGAATATCTGTCCAAATCCAAGGCAAACTACTCAGCATCACCATAATATCAGTCTATGTTCTAAACCCTATTCCTAAAAAGGTGAAAGTTTGCCAGTTCTATAAAGACCTGCAACATCTTCTAGAAATAATTCCAAAAATAGATGTTGTATTCATCATAGAATACTGGAATGCTGTTAGGAAATTAAAAGATCATTTGACTAATAGGCACATTTTCCCTTGGAGTACAAAACAAAACAGAGCAAAAACTAATGGAGTAGTTTTGTCAAGATGTCTCACAGGTCATAGCAAACTCATAGCAACTTTACACATGGACATCACCAGATGGTTAATATTAAAATCATACTGATAATATATACTTTGCAGCCAAAGGTATAAAAGCTCTAAAAAGTCAATTAAAATGAGACCTGGAGCTAATTATAACTCAGATGATGAGGTTCCTATTTCAAAATTCAGGCTTAAATTAAAGAAAGGAGAAACCATCAGACTGCATAGGTATGACCTCAGTTTACATGCCTTATGAATAGGAACTAGAAGTGATGAACTGGTTTAAGGGATAAGATATGGCAGATAGAGTGCCTAAAGAACTATGGACAGAAGTTCCCAATATTGTACAAGAAAAGAAACATTACAAAGAAAAAGAAGAACAAGAAAGCAAAATGGCTTTCTGATGAGGCTTACAAATACTTTTTTTCCCAGTCTTAGGCCAATTAGTTCTGTCATGCATTAAGTGAGCTCAGTCTACTATGGAAGACATCAGGCAGACAACTATGTACAAATAAGATATGGGCGAGTTAAATTAAGGTTAGTCAAAAAAGGAAATCACTAAGGCGGATTCTAAAAGACTTCTTGCAGAAGGGGGAAATTTAGATTATATTTGAAGGAATCCAAGAAAACTAAGAGGTAAAAATTATGATGGAAAGATTTCCAGGCATGGGGGATAGCAAATAAAAATGCCCAGAGTCTAGGAGGAATGTTACATACAAGGAACAGAAAGGAGACCAGTGTCACTGGAAGGGAAAGAACGCGATAGGCTATTGTAAGGACCCGAATGTAAGGGGCTAAAATTAAAGGGTTGGATAACACTATGAAGTTCTTTGAAAGCCAAACTGTTTTTTATTTAATCCTAGAAGTCTTTGGGAGCCAATAGAATTTATTAAATTGGGGGCAAAAATCAGACCTGAGCTTAGAGACTACTAATTTGACAGTTGAATGGTATCTGAACACGTGTGAGGAAAGACTTGAAGCAGAGAGACCAGGCAATGGATTATTGGCATAGTCCATGGCATGGGGTAATAAAGGCTTTTGCCAGAGTGGTTCCAGTATCAAAGGAAAGATGCCATACATATAAGAGATGTTATGAAGGCAGAATAAAAGATGATAATCCAATAAAACCCCTAAATTTAAAAAACGTCAATTCACTCTATAACCATACATTTTCCTTGTGCTTATGAATTTTAGTTTTTGAACTTAAGTTTACTAATTTCTTCTTATATTCATCCCAATGAAATAACATGTCAGAATCCTTTTCCCTCATTACTCTCATTCAATGTATTAGTTATCCCTCGTAGGTTTTTATCACCTGAAAATTTTCGTCACCTGCTTTTATATAGTTTACTAATAAAAAAAGTAAATAGATAGAGTTGAAAAGAAATAACTGGGGGGGCATCTGGGTGGCTCAGTGGATTGAGATTTAGGCCTAGAGATGGGAGATCCGGGGTTCAAATTTGACTTCTGACACTTCTCAGCTATGTGACCCTGGGCAAGTCACTTGACTTCCCACTGCCTAGCCCTTACCACTTTTGTATTGGCTCCAAGACAGAAGGTAAGGGTTTTAATAAAAATTTAAAAAAAGGAAAAAAAGAAAAGAAATAACTGGGATGCTCCACTGGAGACTAAATATAATAAACTAGCATTAAACCATTACCAATTATTCTTTGAGTTCCACCATTAAACCAGATTCAAATCTCTCTACAATAGGACTTCATTTAATGCAAATTCAATACATAACAAATTTAGGTATAAGTGAATCTCAAT
The DNA here is from genome assembly GCF_027887165.1 of Monodelphis domestica. Classification (NCBI taxonomy): domain Eukaryota; kingdom Metazoa; phylum Chordata; class Mammalia; order Didelphimorphia; family Didelphidae; genus Monodelphis; species Monodelphis domestica. The sequence goes on from NC_077234.1 coordinate 190,629,561, forward strand.
TGAAAAACAATGAAGGCAGAAAAATATATAAAATACAATTCTTAATTACATGCTCAATATGAACTATTTTCCCAATTGACTTAAAAATCTCATAGCACTTTGCCCAATCATTTTCACTAAGAAATGTTTTTGTGGGTCATTATATTATTTTGAGTCAAACATTAGCTCCCAAATCAATCATTGTCCAGAATTGTGGCTTGTAGCAAGTTATGCTCACCATGCCAAAGCAGTGTTTTCTTTGTTTTAGTAACATTTTTAGTTATTAGTAATGACCCCGAAGTACAATAGTTATGATGCTGAACAATGTGTGTCCCAGAGTAACATTTTGAAGAGTGGCCAAAGGCAAAGAGGAAATCCAGGTAACTCCTGAGATCCTGTATATCCTTCTATTTTGATCATCCTTTTCACCTAAGTACAACTAACAAACATTTTTGCTGTCTTTAGTTTTCCTTGTCCAATCTCATCTTCTTTGGAATTTACCACTTCTGATCCTATTCTTACAGTTCTGTGACACTCCTGTTTAAGTAGGGTATGGTTTAACCTATGAAAGAACAAAAATGGTAGCATTTTAAAAAATATTTATTCCTATGGTATATGCTTTTGTTTCCATCTTAAGTATATTTTTTTGAGTCTAAGTAAATTGATGCGTTTTTCCTCACTATTGGAAATATTCCCCTTTGTATATTTAGATTTCATTCTTAAACATTTCCTAATTCTTATGAACTAATTTCCCCTTGATTTTTAGGCAGTAGGACACTATCTTTCCTTCTTTTTAACCCTTTGAAATCTGGCTTCTTGAAATCTAGGGAAATTATCACACTTTCTTCTTTTTATCCCCTACAAACTATAGGAAGGAGTGGTCACTTCCCTTCAAAGTTCAACCCTGAAAACCATTTCCTATTATCAAAATAGTGAGAATCAGATTCAGAAAATAACTTTCTCTTACTGGGTCCTCCAATTTTTGCAGAGTAAAATTATTATTGTTAACTGTTTTTTTTTTGGATCAATAAGTTCTAGCAGATGTCAAGATGATTGACATTCCCTCATCACTGCTATAGTATGCCCCTGTGACAAACTTATAATCTATTTCCTGTGATCCTCTTTTGTTTCTACTTTCTGTTTAGGTGCTCCCCACAAATAAGAAAAAAAAACTCTCTTGTTTCTGTCTTCACAAAATTTCAAACAAAAGTTCTCTCCTGTGCTTACTCTGGTTCCTGGATTTCTTCACCTGATTATTTCTTCTTAAGATGAAGTTTTATTACTTCTACTGTTTCCATCCCTCCCAAAATATCCGGTTTCTTTTGAACAAGGTATAACATCCAGAACCATATTTTCTTAGTGAGTTTCACTGGGTCAAATTTCAGCAATAACAATTTGCTTGGGTGAGAATTTTTCACATATTACCTGAACTTTGTACCTTTATTTATGGCCATTTAATGGAAAGATTAATACAATTAATGCCTTTCTTATCATGTGAATATCTATACATCCCAACTACTATTCTTCTTTTACTATGTCTACTTTCACTGGCATATATCATGTTGAATATGAATGAACAGTTTTCACTCCCTGCCATCATTTGTAGTTTAAAGTTCTATTTATTAGATTTGTAATATATTTCTCCCAGTGGTTGATAGGTACACTACATTCCTCATCTGAGGTTTATCATTCTTATATTTTAAGCAATGTGTCGTAAATCCAAGTCCTATTCTCAGGTGCAACCTTCTTAACCAACTATTCATTTACCAAGTTCTTTTTTTAAATTCATTGCCTTCAACTGGAAGCAATGAAAAAATTACTGCCTATGCCCTCTATGGTTCTTAATTTCTGACTCAAGGCTTAATGTACATTGCTAGTGCTTTCTTTTCCTTTTTTACAGTATCATTTGTAACAATATGAATCAGCAGAAGTGCATAGTAATTATCTACCTATGAGAGGCTGATAATTGTTTCACAGATATTTTCTTTAGCTGGGATTGAGTTCATTCTTATTTTACAGATGGACAATGAGGAAACAGAATCAGAGACATTAAGGTATTTGGCTGAGGTAGCTTAGCAGATTAGTGACAGAGCCAGGACTAGAATTGTCATCACTGACCCCTAACTCAGTGTTCATTTTATCCTGATGTAGAGCAATCGATCAGAAATTGCAAAAATAGGTTAAAACTTAATGCCATGGAGGAAATTATATTATTTGCAGCATAAAAATTGGGGCAGGAAAATTATTTCCTGTGTAAAGGATGCTTCCTTCCCCTTGATGCTGTTTGAATCATATTATATAAACAGTTGAGTGTGATTTTCAGTTATCTTTGTTTAAGGTGGCAGTGTAGACTAATGGGAAAATCCTCTACTCATTAATGTTTGTTAATTTTCTTTTTCTCCTAGTTGGGGGTGGTTGTAGTGGTGGGAGCAGTCATAGACTGCAGGTTTTTCTTTCTTTTATGTGTAGAGAGGTTGTTTGCAGCCAGCAAGATCAGAAAATAAGGATGCATTTTACAAAAATGTTCAGTTTGTACCCTGTCATAAAATTCTCTCCACATAGCAGGCCATTTAAGAAAACAGCAGGCAGACACTTAAGTTGATAATTACTTTCTACAGAGTGACTTACCCCCCAGGAAGTGTTCTTTGTTGTTGAGATTTTAATTTTTGATTTTTCAAGCTGGCCCAAGTGCTTAGAGGTGAGCATAGGAAATCTGGCTGTATACACTGTCTGTTGTTTGATGCCATCTGTTTTTATGGGATAAAAGAAGAGTCTTCAGGTGTCACTTTCATCACTGCTGATGGACAAGATCACATTTGTTCTCTCTCCATCATCTTCTCTCATTACATTTTCTATCAGTTCTCTTTTTCAGCAGATGATCCAATTAATGTCAGGAACAGAGTGTTTGACAGTTTGCCAACACAGGTGTTCTGCAACTGTAACCTGCTTTTTCCTCCATTTGAGAAAGATGGAAGTATAGTTTGAATTATAGCATGAGGAGCATTGCCAGAGTCTTTCTAGTGCCTAGCTAGGGTAGAAACATGCATTGTATGGCTTTATGAGAAAAACATCAACAACAAAAACATACTGCTTACAAAAATCAGAAATACTTGTTTCAATCTGAAAATTCCAAATAATTTTTTTGTTTTCTGAAAAGCAGTTGGGATTTTAATTTCTGGAAAGTCCCATGAATATCAGAAACCATTATTATATAAAAGAACACAGGTGAGAAGGTAGAGAATAAAGGAGTAGGAAATGTAATAAGTAGAACATGATTTGAGAAGGACAAACCAATGTATAACAGGTAAAGCACTGATGGCATATTCATATACTTTTGGGAGAGATTTGAATTGGTCCAACTACTCTAAATACCTATTTGGAATTTTATAATACATGAGAATAAGGTATTCATACTTTTTGATCCAGTGATCTTACTATTAGGTATATACCCTCAAGAGAATAAAGAATAAAAAGACTGTATATAACAAAATACCCACAGCAATATTCTTTCTTTAGATAAGAAGTGGAAAGAGAATGGATTCTCATCAATTATGGAACTGGTAAAAAGTGATATTTGGATATCTTGAACTATTACTGTATAATAAGAAATGCCATGGATGAGAAATCTGAGAAACATGGGAAGATTTGCATGAACTGATGTAGTATGGAATAAACAGAACCAAAAACAAAATAGCCAATGGTTATGGTAACGTAAATACAAATAACACTAAAATAATTCTATATTCTGAGCAAATAAGAACTAATAATGAATAAACTTTTCTTCTTTATGCCAAGAATCTGGGGTCAGTTATTAGGTGATGGCTGAAGCATATGTTTTTGCTTAACTGCTCATTGTTGTCACAAGAGATGATTCAATTTAGAGGTGTATTTCTAAAAATGCCTATTATATCATCTCAAAAAAACTGAAAATGAAAAATTATCTAGTGTTAAATTTAAATTAATGTCCAATAGCTCTAAGTATTATATTTTATAAGGTTTATTAATAATCACATTAAGTAGAAGAAATAAAAGAACAAAATTAGAAAGCCTAAGTAAAAAACATTTGAATAAACTTTTCCTGCCAAGCTCTCCCCCCAACCACAGCCATGTTCTGGGAAGAAGAGAAAGAGGGAGGATCTACACAAAACTTATATTCTCCCTACATTAGTACATAACATGAGAAGGAAAATGGGATACTGGGAGAGTCCTGGGGAGCAAATTTCAATTACATACCCCCCACTGTGATTTCACTGGGAAACAAGCGTGTAGAAATCTCCCAGATTTATATGCCTAGTTTCCCCAATGAATTAGTATACATAACCAATTTATATCTCTAAAGATCTTTAACTTGATGTATATACCATATTGCACTTTCTAAGGGGAAATTACAATAAAGTGGGGATAAGAGAGAAATAAAAGAGAATAGAACTAATGATTGGTAGGTGCATTGACAAAAAGCCAAGTAAGGGCAAGCCCCTTTGGCATAAGAGTGTACATTAGAAATAATTGAGTTCAACCCCCACCTTCCCCCAGTTCAATTCACTATATCCCAAAGTTCATTCTGGATCTTTTGGTGCAGTGTATGGTTTCTGTGGACATCTTCATGGTGTCTTCTCCAAACTGTTCACTTTCTTGTTTCTGGGAGGTAGCAAGTTTCCTATCCTAAAATTACTTTCAAACAAGAAAATTTTTTTATAAATTTAGAATGTTATGACAATAATATAATCCCCCTGAGGAGGGTGTTGACCAACACATGAATTACCCCAGGATACATGGCTGAGTTATGAGGTATATGGATCAATTGTCAAAAGAAAATAAAAAATATTTTTAAAAAACCAAATAAAAGAGAAAAAAAGTAACTTCTGGATGAAACATAAAATATCAAAGTCCCATGTGTAAAAATTCTAAGCAAGGAAGAATAAGCCTATAACCAGTCCTTGAATCAGGGCCCAATTAAAGTAATGTATGTCCCACAAAGCCTGTAGAAGCAATTATGCTCTTACATAATCAGTAGCCAGGGCTTTACATTAAAAGAAAGAAAAGGGGTTAAATTATGAAGTAAAAGGGAAATATTATTCTCTTATCTGATTTTACCTTTGCTTTCAGAGATAGGGGAGTCAAAATGGCATGCAAACTGAGAAACTTGTTAAAAGATCTGAATTCTGCTTCTGATATTGTCAAACAGCTACTTCCTTGAACCCCCAATAAGTTCAAGTCCCCTGTCTTGGCGCAGAATCTCATCAGTCCCACCAGGATTTGTTGGTCTCCTTGATCTTGTGCTCTTTGGTACTGTGCAGGTTAACTTTGTGTTCCTTGGCATCATGAAGTGACTCTTTTGTGATCTTCTCCTGGAGTCAGACAAAAATCATTAATCAAAGACCAATAATATTTAACAATCAATGGCAGGTTTCCTTAGTCTAATGCTTTGGGGTGTGCCATTGACATTAGGACAAATGGGCATTTTAAACTTATCCTAGTGCAAAATCAAAAAACATTAATAATGGTAACATGTGCTTCCAGTAAAAAAGAAAAGAGAGAAAAAAGAAAACTTGAAAACTCTAGTGCACATACAAGGAAAAAACATAATAAAATTTAAAAAATCAAAAATACATAGTTTACATTCCATGAAAAGGTATCAGCCAAGTAGAGGCATAATACAAAGATTTCTCAACCAAAAATAAGATCCATTTCCTTTTTAACTTGGCCATGATCCAGTGTGAGTACACATGATTTTCACCAAGTAACAGCTTTTTAAAACAGTAATGCAGCAGCTAATACACATTCTAAGAAGTACCAAAATCTCCCAAATCACAAAAGTCCATTTAATGACAATAGCAAACAAATCTGCTATCTTTAGGATTCACATATAGCACATATAGCCACTTCCTGCGTGACATTTTAAAAACCCATCAAGCTCATGGATAGTTGACACAAGTTCTCCAGATGGAGCCATTCTGTCAACCTTGGCAAAGATGTAATTAACAAAGTCCATTACTACCATCATTCCAAAATGTGTCAGGAGAGAAACCAGAAAAACAAACAAACAAACAAAAAATTGTCTGTACTGCTGATGAAAACCTCCCTCCTCTAGTATGAGACTGTAACAGCTATAAAAGTCATGTATTTATATATGGCATCTATTGCAATGTGGAGGTGAGGAATACAAAGTGAAAATCACTTCTCATGTCTCATCCATTAAGTTTTTATAAATGCAGAGATGAGGAATGCAATAGTGCTATTGCATTTCATCTCAACTACTAACTAGACCCTTAACTCTTGTTACAAACAACTCAAAGGTGGGCAAATGATAAGTCAGAGGTAGTGGTACTACTAGATATGTGAAAATCACTTCTGAATACCCTTTAAAATCAATTGAAATTTTAGATCATTAAATTCTCCAAAGGTTGCATATAGGTTGTAATCAGTTTGATGGAGTCCATCCATCATTATCTATGTGACAATTAACAAAGGCAAAAAGGAACAAAAGTCCATTTGGGCAGCATATGACCTTGATGGATCTGGTGACAAAACCAGAATCCATAAGGACCTATGGTTTTACCATGTAAAAAGGGTTTGTCCAAGTTGTTTATGGACTTTTATAATGGTATTTTCTCTGGTCCAGTCATAGGGAGAGGTACAAATAAAGACAATGTAACAGAACGTATAGCTAATGGCAAAAACACAGTAGCTAAAAATAACATAGTGTAACAGAAGATAGTGGATTAGATTAATATTTGAACTTAAAAACAAAATTAAATCTTAAATTTAGCAAACAATCAGTAAATACAATATATGTGACAGGATGTGAACAATGGATTCAAGAGTCCTTTTCTCTAATTCTGATAGCTGCGTTACAGAGACTTCACTATTTTGAGGGAAACAAACTAAAGCAGTTAACAACAATAAGGCAATGGAATCTGTAAAAGCTTAAAATTCACCTCCACTCTCATTGAGGTCACTTCCCTTCCTGAGTATCATCATCCGTCTAGATTCCTTTGATCATACTTCCGGTGGTTCCCCATGCTGAGGGAGATTTCCACAATGAGCATAGTGTGGACAAACTCCATGTTGGATGTGTTGCAGAGATTGGGTAAAATCTACCTTCTGCATTTTGAGATTATTCAAGATATATTTCAGTTGTTTTTCTTTGGGCAGGAATGTATACATTTCAAAGTATCCAATCGGTACAAGTACTAGCAGAAATAGTAGTAAGAAAAAACATCCTAAAATTGTGAGCTGTGCAAGCTCGATAATGCTTTCCAGGATTGAGAGCTATTTGAGATAGACAGGAAACTGGTCCATGCTTATAATTCTACTTCCTGTTTATAGGTGGCACTACCCTAGTATGTACAGAATAAAAGTAAAATTAAGAGTTTTGGAAGAATAACCTTCTTTCCCCTTCCCCCCAAGGGTAAAAAACACCAAGGAGCCTCTAACTTCTACTGCCACATGGGCAGGGGACAGCTGATCCCCTTGCTATGTGAGCAGAGAGTTAAGAGGGTGGAATTATTCCCTTAGGTAAAAGCCTTTAGGAGGCTAATGTTTGCCTAAGAGAAACACTCAGGCTTCCAAGGCAGAAGCAAACACTCAGGTGTTAGCAATGTAATGGAAAGGGGGATTTATATCTCACCTTCCATACAGAAAGTGGCTAGCAAGGACCCCTAGTTAGTGTGCTCAAGGGAAGCAGCAGCAGGCTCAGGGTGTCAGGTTCGTCAAGGACCCCCAGGCAGTGTCTGGTCAAATGTGGGAGACATCCATTTGTTGGACATTTGCAGGCTGGTGTTGGTTCAGCAGGTAACTCCAGGCTAAGTCCTACAAACCAAAGTGGGTAGGCAGACATACCACTTAGGGTATCTTGCCTCTGTAAGACTCCACAGAGAGTTCCCCGGAGGGGGAGAGCAAAAAAGGGCTGCAGCAGGTGAGAAATGTGGTTTTCCCAAAATAGTCTACTTCCTATCTTTACTCAAAGGAGATCTTAAAAAACATCAAGGATTCTATCCCTTCTATCTCTTCATGGCTTGCCAACAATTTTAAATTTAAATTAATATACAAAAACTCCAAGTCATATTTTATAAGAATAATTACTTGAAGTAGAAGAAATAAAAAAACAAAATTAGAAAGCCTAAGTTAAAAAAAAAAACCCCAAAAACCATGAGTTAACTTTTTTTGCCAAGCTCTTCTCCTAGATTCCACAGCTGTGTTCTACACAAAACTTATATCCTCCCTATATTAGTATATAACATGAGAAGGAAAATGGGATGCTGGGGAAAAGAGTCCTGGAGAACAAATTCTAATTACAATAGACTTGATGAGGAAAAGGGATGAGCACAAAACTGGTACTGAAAATAAGATTTAACAAAATCGCTGACACTAAAGCAAAACTTTGTGATATCGGCCAGAAAAACTCTTTGGGGTACCATTTCTTTGTATGTAAAATGAAGAATAGTAGTTGGATTAGAAGATTTATAAGGTTGTTCACAGATCCAAAGTACTATCATTCTACAAGGCCATTAGTTCCTAGAAAGATGTAAGCACTATAGAATTCTGTGCCCCATTCTAGACATCATAAAGAGATGAATGGAGATGTTTAGAGAAAAATACTAGTGGAGAGATGAATATAGAAATTGAATCAGAATTACTGAAATTGTTTAAATTTTTCATTTAAAAAAGTGAAAACCTCTTAAAGCTGCTACGTCTTCATAATATTATTCCATATTTTTTCTTTCACTGTTTAATTTATACTTCTTGCTTACTCAACTTGTTTATCATGCACCCAAACTTCAAGTCTTTGCAGTTTAATTTCCTTCTCCACACTCTGCCTTGCCTCTCCAAGATAAAATTATCACAAAAGTTCAGTAACATTTCCTCACTTAACATAGATCTAAAACTCCTTAATGTACTCTTCCTCCTTTGATTCAAGGATATTATACTCTAATAGTTCTCCTTATCTCTGAATTTTCCTTCTCCATTTCATTCATTTTCTCTTCTTCTTCCTATTCTCTTAATCCTTCAACATGTTCATTGTTTTTTTTTTTTAATATATAGTCTGTCTTTTTATATTCTCCTTTGGAAATCTTATAGACATCCATAAATTTAATAGTCACTTTTATGTGGATGACTCACAAATCTTTATCTCCAGCCTTGACTCTTATTTTCAGTGTCTTTTTGGGAATCTAAATCTCAGTTTTATACTTTTTGAAAATTAAGTGTCTTTCACCTCAGGCCTTCCTCCAAACAAATTTTTAATATCGACCTTTTCACCTGATGTAAACTCCATAAAACAGCTTTAAAAGGGGGTACAAGGATTTGGAAGCCCTTAGGTGGCACATTTTTATGATATTATATGTTTATATGTCCTTTACATCATCACATTTACTAATGAGATTTGAACCCAAGTCTCCTTGTCATTTCTTCACCAACTATATTGTTCTATCTTTCAATAATATTGCCATTCCAATTCCTTCAGTCATCTGTGATCAAATCTGAGTCATTTTTCTTCCTTCAACTGGTGGTTGCTAACTCTCAATTAGATTGCACATTTTGTTGATTGTATCTTTGCAATCTCTCTCATATCTTGCCCCCTCCTGTTTATTCCTTTCATCTAGTTTTGGTTCTTGTTTTCTCTCACTTGAACTATTTCAATATCCTCATAATAGAACTACCTACCTTTCACCTCTTCGCACTTCAATACATCCTTTCCTTCTCAGAATAATCTTTCTAATATATATATATATATACATATATATATATTATCTGAGTTACTATCTGATTCATAAACCTTTAATGACTTCTCAGTGCTTAGGAAATAACAGCTACATTGCTTAGTCTATCATTCAACACTCTCTAATATGGTTCCAAATATGATGCCGATATTATCTCCTGTTATTCATCTTCACTTTTTATTCTAGATAAACTGCATGACTTCATCTTTATGAAGTTAGAGGTTTTAGGGTTTCATGGAATCTTCAATCCGGAAAGGACCTTAAAGATTTTCTGACACAGCACCCTTATATTTATTCATGGTCTTGCCTTCCTTTTCCTTCAATAATGTGACCTTCTTGAGGACAAAGAGCAGCCTAATTTATCTTTGAATCCTCAATGTTTTAAATAGTAACTTAATTTCTCCCACCCCACAAATGTATAAATTAATGGGTGAATGGAGGATTTGATCCAAAAAAAAAGAAGATAAAAAAACTTCATTTAAATCTCCCAATATATGTACAAGAGGTTAGCCTACTGAAGATGGTGGATAGTTTATTTTTTAAATCTTAGACTTGTTCTTTCTTTATTTTTTAAGTTTATTTAATTAATTAATTTTGAATATTTTCCATGGTTACATGAATCATGTTCTTTCTCTCCCCTTCTCCCAACCCCCTCCAATAGCCAACAAGCAACAAAGTTTTACATATCTCATTGATCAAGACCTGTTTCTATATTATTAATATTTGTACTAGGGTTATCATTTAGAGTTCACATCTCCAATCACAACCCCATCGAACCATGTGATCAAGCATTTGTTTTTCTTCTGTGTTTCTACTCCCACAGTTCTTTCTCTGGATGTGGATAGCGTTCTTTTTCATGAGTCATTACATTGCTGCTAGTAGAGAAGTCCATTATCTTCAATTGTGGCACAGTGTATCAGTTTCTGTGTTCTCCTGGTTCTCCTGGTTCTATTCCTTTCACTCTGCACCAATTCCTGGAGGTTGTTCCAGTTCATATGAAATTCCTCTAGTTCATTATTCCTTTGAGTACAATAATATTCCATCACCAACAGATACCACAATTTCTTCAGACATTCCTCAATTGAAGAGCAGTCCCTCATTTTCCAATTTTTTTGCCACCACAAAGAGTGCAGCTATAAATATTTTTGTACAAGTCTTTTTCCTTATTATCTCTTTGGGGTATAAATCCAGCAGTGCTATGGCTGGATCAAAGGGCAGTCTTAATGTCCTTTGGGCATACTTCTAAATTGCTTCCCAGAATGGTTGGATCAATTCACAACTACACCAGGAATGCAATAATGTCCCAATTTTGCCACATCCTCTCCAATATTTATTACTTTCCTTTGCTATCATATTATCCAATCTGCTAGGTGTGAGGTGGTATCTCAGAGTTGTTTTGACTTTCATTTCTCTGATTATAAGAGATTTGGAACACTTTTTACTGTGCTTATTGATAGTTTTGATTTCTTTATCTGAAAATTGCCTATTCATGTCCCTTGCCCATCTATCAGTTGAAGAATGGTTTGATTTTTTGTACAATTGATTTAGCTCCTTATAAATTTGAGTAATTAAACCTTTGTCAGAATTTTTTATTATAAAGATTTTTTTCTCAATTTGTTGCTTCCCTTCTAATTTTGTTTGCATTGGTTTTGTTTGTACTAAACTTTTTAAATTTAATGTAATCAGAATTATTCATTTTACATTTTACAATATTGTCTGTCTCTTGCTTGGTCTTAAAATCTTTCCTTTCCCATAGATCTGAGAGGTAAACTATTCTAAATTTACATATACTGTCCTTCTATATACTTGAGTCATTCATTCACCCATTCTGAAATGGTATAGGGTGTGAGATGTTAATCTTAACCTAATTTCTCCCGTACTGCTTTCCCGTTTTCCCATGAATTTTTGTCAAATAGTGGGTTTTTGTCCCCAAAGCTGGGATCTTTGGGTTTATCACAGACTGTCTTGCTGAGGTCACTTACCCCAAGTCTATTCCACTGATCCTCCCTTCTGTCTCTTAGTCAGTACCACATTGTTTTGGTGACCACTGCTTTATAGTACAGTTTAAGATCTGATAATGCTAGGCCCCCATCCTTCACATTTTTTTCATTATTTCCCTTGATATTTTTTATCTTTTGTTCTTCCAAATGAACTTTATTATAATTTTTTTCTGTTTCAGTAAAAAAGTTTCTTGGTAATTTGATAGGTATGGCACTGAATAAGTAAGTTAATTTGAGTAGGATTGTAATTTTTATTATGTTAGCTCATCCTACCCATGAGCAATTATATTTTCCAGTTGTTTAGATATAGTTTTAATTGTGTGGAAAGTGTTTTGCAGTGGTGTTAATATAGTTTCTAAGTTTGTCTTGGCAAATAGATTCCTAAATATTTCATATTATCTAGGTTAATTTTAAATGGAATTTCTCTTTCTAACACTTGCTGCTGAGAAGTATTGTAAACAGAAATTATGATGATTTAAATGGGTATATTTTGTAACCTGCAACTTTGCTAAAGTTGTTGATTATTTACACTAGCTTTTTAGTTGATTCTTTAGGATTCTTTATGTAGACTATCATATCATCTACAAAGAGTGATAGTTTAGTCTCCTTGTTGCCTATTTTAATACCTTCAATTTATTTTTCTTCTCTGATTGCTACTGCTAGTGTCTCTAGTACAATGTTAAATAATAGAGGTGACAATGGGCATCCTTGTTTTACTCCTGATCTTATCAGAAAGGCTTCTAAATTATCCCTATTGTAGAAGATGCTTGCTAATGGTTTTTAATATATACTGTTTATCGTTTTTAGGAAAGATGCTTCTATTCCTATACTTCCTAATGTTTTCAATAGGGAATGATTATTGTATTTTATTAAAGGCTTTTTCTGCATCTATTGAGATAATTATTTGATTTCTGTTTGTTTGGTTATTGATATGGTCAATTATGTGGATGGTTTTCCTAATATTAAACCATTATTGCATTTCTGGTATAAATCCCAACTGATCATAGTGAATAATCTTTGTGATAACTTGCTGGAATCTTTTTGCTAGAATTCTATTTAGGATTTTTGCATCTATATTTCATTAAGAAGGTTGGTCTGTAGTCGGATAGTTCTTTTAATTTTCACTGAGGAAAAAAAAACAAGAAAAAAGTTAAAGTTTGATAGAAAAGAGAAATTGACTAAAAAAGTATAATATATTACTGGTGAGAATGAATTCAGCAAGATCCATATAATGGTTTACCAACTTCTTTAAGGCCATATATGGCAATCCAGTTATCTCAATAATAAATTAGCATGTCTACTATGTATCTGAACTTGTTCTAGCTATTATGGATACAAAGACAAATTTGAAAACATTCTCTGCCCTAAAAATGCTAGACTTCCACTGGAAGAGACAAAATGTATACATGTTTATATATATAGAATAATAATAATAAATGTAGGATAGGTTTGACTGCTGAAGGAATATGGAAAGTTTCAAGTAGAAAGTAATGCTTTAGCTGAACCTTAAAGGTAATGAGTGATTCTATGAGACAGATGTGAGAAGGCAGGACATTCATTCCAAGCCTAGGGGAGCCAGTGCAAGGGCACAGCGATGGTCAACTATGATTTCATGATGTTCCTACTACAACCACTCAGCACATTCTTCAAGGATTCACATGATCTTTAAAGCACATTTCTGATTACTTTATACCCATATTTTAAAATATTCAATAGCTTCCTCTTGTCTCTAGATTAAGATACAAACTCCTATGGTTAGTTTTTATAGTTCATCAAAATGCGACTCTAGCCTCCTATACCAACTTAATTCACATTATACTACAAACTCTTTCTTCTCAGACAGGCTGCTCTGCTTTCTGCTCCTCAAATGCAATATTCCCTCTCACAAGTGCTTTCTATAGGGTTGTCCTCCATTTCATAGTGTTTCTAGATTCCTTTATGTTCTACTTCTGGCAGAAAATCTATCCTGCTTCCTGTTATTAGTGCCTTCTTTCCCTCACTTTCTATAATCTATATTTTATTTTTAATTTAAAATGTATACATTATAATTTTAACTTATAAATATATAATTTATCTTATTGCATATATTCTACATTTTATTTTATGTTTACTTGTTGTTTACTCCCAATATAATGTAATCTCTGTGAAGACATACACTCTTAGACTTCCCCCCCTCCCCAATTGAATCCCTAGCATCTACCTGGGCACTTAATAATGGCATAATAAAATATTTGTTGTTTGACAAATTGTGAATATAAGAAGATCATTAAGAATCATCAAAAAAGAAAATATGTCAGTCATTAGTTCATAATGGTGGTCAAATACCACTTCTTTCTTGAAGCCTTCCTCTATTCTCTCTCCCTTTTCCATCCCCTTCCAGCTAGAAATAATTTCTGCCTCTTCCAACTCTTCTAGATTTCAGTTTATACTCCTTTTATGGAGTACCTTTTATGGAGTACCACCTATTGCTTTGTTTGTGGGCATTTTCTGTACATTAGCTATCTCTTCTACTAGAGGATCATGTGATCATAAGCTCATAGATTGAGTTGAAAGGGGTCCTGGAATAAATGAAAGAATGAAAGTATTTTAGATAATTTAATATTTGCCAAGCACTGTGACAAATAAGTCTCATTTCTTCATTTTACAAATGAGGAAACTAAAGCACAGAGTTAGCAAGTGACTTTCTCAGAGTCAAAGAGCTAGTGAATGTCTAAGGAAGAATGTTAGGAGACAATAATTCTGTCGTATTCATTTTTGCCTCCCCCATAACACCTAGTATTTGTTGAGTGAATGAATATCAAAAAAAAATATGATGATTAAACTGGATAGAATCCCAGGTGTCTTTTCCAGTAAAGCATGTGACTGTATGGCACAGGTGAAATCAATACTTCATTGGCTCCTAGATTTGACACTTCAGTGATTCATTTGGGGTTGAGGCTTCTTTGGCACTGTGCCCTGTGGCCATGGGGACTTGAAAATCTCCTTGCTGTCCTCAGGAGTTCACTCAGAAGAGATGGCCTGTTAAGGGTTTCATGCTGCACAAAAGAGGGAAGTTATAGATTTTCTCCAGGTGCACCTAATTTGCCAAGGGGACTGTAGGAAATTGATATTTCATTACTAAAACTACAAGAGAAATAGAATCATCCACTTATGGATGTTAAATTTGTCTCCCTTTTCTCTCCCCCCAAGTATTTGATGTTGGATCCTCATTTTGTCAACAAATGGTAACTATTACCCTGAGAGGAGTTGAATGAAATATTAGCCAATTTAAAGCAGCCTTTCCAGAGAGGGATGGGGTGTTTATGGGAAGCTCCTATGCCAAGAAAATTTTAATATCGAGAAACATTCTGATGGATGGAGATGGGAACTTGCTTAAGCTAACTCTTGCTATAGAGACGATCAATAATGCTGCTTGGCTTTCACTTGACCCACTGTGCAAGCCTACGCAGAGGGAAAACAAAGGAACAGATTCCTCCTGGCCTCTTCCCTTTCCTCTCAAACTTTTATTATATCTTCCTTTAATGATTGAGCTCTGGCATTAAGGGTTTTCATTGTGTGAAGAAGTAAACACAGTAATTACATCTCATATGAATAGCTAACCAACATTATACTAGCAGAATCATTATCTAAATGTATTGCACATTGACTCTTTGGGAAATCCTCAGTGACTGTGGGGATTATGAATTTTAACTCTGTTAACATTCAAAGTTGCCAAACGCAGTCACGTGGTTGCCTAAGAGAACTGGGATGGACAGTCAGGAGGCTTGTGAAGAAGTTGAATTAAGAAATATTGATGTAGAGTTGAAAATTAACCATAAAAAAGTGGTAAAAAATCCTTGTGCTAAGATAAAATTTGAAATTCAAAGCTAAGTCATCCCATGGTTTGTGTTGAGGTTCTGACATTCTTTGATTCTTTAGATCTGTGAAATAGAGAGTCTGGGAAGGAAATTCCTCAGATGGAGATTTCTAAAAAAATGTTGCAAGCTTAAGAGGCAGAATTTACTTCAATTCTTGTGATAAGGCAGAAAGAATATAAGAAAAGTTTCATACGGATGGGCTAACACTCAACTTCCTTATTTTCATTCATGGGATCACTATTTTTCCAGTCATAAAGTTTGAAAGTCTGCAAATCATTATTGACTTAACTACCTCTGACCCTTCTTCCTTCTCTCTGTCACCATTCCTTCCCATTTCTAGTTATCAAATCTTGTCCAGGCTACCATCACAACTCCTGGGTGTCTCCTCTTTACTTAGGTGGCAATCATACCGGTTCAAGCCTAGATCAGTAAGGATTATTTGATATTTTGTATGTCTACCTTCACATCTAGCATAGAGACTGACACAAAATAAGCAATTAATAAATTCTTGGTGATTGATTGATCTAATCGAAACTCTTACAGTGGCCTCCTAATTGGTCTCCCAGCTTCAAAGCTTTTGCTTCTCCAATCCATCTTCTACACAGCTAATGTCAAAATGACATTCCTAAAGCATAAGTCTGACCATATCAATCTCTTTCTCAAAAAAAGTTCTAATGGCTCTCAATTGCCTTGAGTATAAAAATTCAAATACTTCTATTTGACATTTAAAATCGTTTACAATCTGGCTAAAGGGGATTATAATACAAATAATCACCATATCTATGTCCACAGGGTTGCAATGAGGGTCTAATGATACAAAGTATTATATAGAATGTTCGAGAATCTCTTTGCCACCATGCTTAGTGGTGAGAGATTTGTGCGCTTTGAGAGAAGGGGAAGAATTCTCTGGACTATATTTTCCCAAACACTGTGTCTGACTTCATGACATGGTGATATTGATCTGCATGTATTTGGAATGAATGCGGTGACTGGAGCAGTAGTGGTAGTCTCCCAGAAGCCGAGAATGACGATTGTCTTTGTGCATTATCATCTATTGATGTACCCTCCTGTGGCTTTAGAGTCCAAAGGCTGAGGTGCACAGTTTGTGGTACATGGGGCATGGAACGCCAGTTGTTACTGGAGGTGTGGATGTGGCCTGGTGTCGGCGTTCACTCACAGCGGCAAAACGTCGACGTCGCTCATCTTCAAAGGTGGCGGCGGCCTGGTGAATGTGGGCTCGCCAGCTGCTTCTGTCAGAGGCAGCGAGTTCTAGTTGCTTTGGTGTAATGCCAGCCCACTTCAAGTTGGACTTTAGCTGATCCTTGAATCTTTTCTTTGGTCGGCCTTGTTTCCTGAGTCCAGCTGACAGTTCACCGTAGAATACCTGTCTTGGTATTCGCTGTGGGTCCATGCGGATGACGTATCCAGACCATCGTAGCTGGGTTTTGAGGACCAGGACTTCGATGCTGGTGGAGTTGGCTCTGTCGAGGACTTCCTGGTTGGTGATTCGGTCCTGCCATTGGATCCTCATGATTGACCGGAGGGAGCGTTGGTGGAATTGCTCCAGATGTTTCATGTGCTTCTGGTACAGTGTCCATGTCTCACAGCCGTACAGGAGCGAGCTGAGGACCTCTGCGTTGTACACTTTGAGCTTCGTCGCAGTGCTTACACCTCTGTGTTGGAGGACTTTGGAGTGCGCCGCCCGAGTGCCTAGCTGGCCTTTTGTATCCTGGCATTGATCTCGTGGTCTAGGGACCCGTCGTTGGCGATGGTGCTGCCCAGGTACTTGAAAGCCTTGACATTAGAAAGCTGCGTGCCGTCGATTGTAATGCACGGCTGGTTAGTTGGCCTCCCTGGTGCGGGTTGGAACAGCACCTCTGTTTTTCTGAGGCTGATAGTCGGGCCAAACAGTTTTGTTGCAGTAGAGAACCTGTCCACAATGGTTTGGAGGTGATTTTCTTGGTGGGCCATGAGAGCACAGTCATCTGCGAAGAGAGCTTCCAGGACGAGTCTCTCTGTTGTCTTTGTTTTTGCAGTCAGGCGGCGAAGGTCGAATAGTGAGTCATCAAGCCAGTATTTGATGTAGACGCCCAGGTCTAGATCCATCACAGCATGTCGTAATACTTGGGTGAAGAATAGGTTGAATAATACCAGAGCAAGGACACAGCCTTGTTTCACTCCATTGGAGATGTTGAAGCAGCCGGAAGTCTCTCCACCAGATAGGACTTCCCCTGCCATGTCAACATGAAAGAGCTGGATCAGTTTGACGAATTTTGCTGGGCAACCGAGCTTGCTAAGGATCACCCACAATGTGTCCCTTTTCACTGTGTCGAAAGCCTTTGTCAGGTCTATGAAGACTCAGGTTCTGCTCAAGGCATTTGCTACAAGACTGTAGCATAGAGAAATTTAAAAAGAGTATAAGAGACTTTCAAGATGTTAGAGTTACAAGTAGGGAAACTTGAGAGGCAGGTTTGATTGAATTAAGTCAACAAAGATAAAATAAAAGTTTGTTGGGTAGGGAAAAATCATAAAGTGTGGCTCTAGTCATGAAGCATTGAACTTTGTTATCCCTTCAAGAGGTGTAGCTAGAAGCTTCATTGTTTAGCTCTAAGGAATAAGAACTCTACTATATTAAGGCTGATTCTAAACCTCATTACCAATGTTATTAAGTTTATTTGACTAGCATCTTCTACTTTAGGCAAATGTTAAGCTAGTGAGGAGCTGACTAGTAGTCTCTTGGCACTCATTTGTAAAAGACTATGATATATGTCCTCTCTCCATTCCCACATCCACAACCCTATTTCAGGTCCTCATCATATAGCTAACTGGTCTTCCTGCTAGACCAAGTATCTGATCTGTTCTTACTAATCACTTTATTGCCCATTCCAATCCATTAATAATCATATTCCAAGAATTTTTTTTATAATCTAGTTCTTACCATGGCAACTTTCCAGCTCAATAAATTTACTGGCTCTCTATTATGCCCCCAAATCAAATTTAAATTCATTTTGTTGGGGGATGCTTTTCAAGGTATTTATAATCTGAGCCTTTCCTATCTTTCTCATTTTCTTGTACTTTGTTCTTTCCCATGCATTCCAAGTTCTAACAATATAAGCTGACTTGTATTTCCTCAAATATAACTTGTGACATGATCTCTGGTCTTTTCGTTTGTATAAGCCGCCCAATGGAATGCTTTACATTACTCACAGACTACCTCTTAGTTTCCCTGACTCCCTTCAGGACTCAGTTCAAATCCCACCTGATTCAGAAGGTCCTTCAGTGTTTTTCTATATGTTAATACCTTTTCTCAGATTGCCTTCAGTCTCTTTGCAATGTATGTTGTAAACATCTACTGGTTTACTTGTTACCGCTCCACTAGAATATAACTTTCTTGAGGTCAGGAACTACTTTTGCCTTTCTTTATACCCATAGAATTTATCACAGTGGGCTTCCGGTCAAGATGGCGGCTTAGAGAAAGCTAAAGTTCAGATCTCCTGAAACCCTTCCTTACCGATCTCAAACCGAATGCTCCTAGGACACTGAAATTCCAAACGATCAACAGCATAGACCCCGGGAGTCCTCCTCCTGGACCTGGACCTGGATCAAAAGGTACACCCCCCCCCAAAAGCCAGAACCCGAGACCACTCGGACCTAAGGGGCAGGCAGAAGGAAGGTCCTAGGACCCATCCCCCCCAACCCAGAGCGCCGAGTCCGAGGCAGCAGAGGCAACCTCAGAGCCCCACAGCCTGCTATTCTGAAGGCCACTTCCTGAAAACAACCTGACCCAGTGTGAAGGGGCTCCCAGACAGCAGGGAAACAGAGAGAGGGGGGGGAGCTTGTAACCCCCTGGGAGGAGCCCTTGGAGCTCCGGGAAGCTGCGGCCCCTCCTCCTCAGAGAGCAGGGTCTTCTGAAAAAACAGTAACCCTCAGGGATGGCAAAAGAACCCTAGGGCCAGCTATTCTGAAGGCCTCTTCCTGAAAACAACCTGACCGGGTCAACAGGGCACCTAGGCAGCAGGAAAACATAGAGACGGGGGGAGCTTATAACCCCCTCACTGGATCCCTCCATCCCAGTCTCAGGTCCCTGCCTCAGGGCACACTCAATTCAATGCAGGGACACACCAGCAATTCGAGGCTTCCCCAGGAAGACAGAACAACAACTTCATAGAAAGGACAATCTGCCTGGGGCTAAAACCTCTGAACACCAGACAGAGATAAGAAAAGCTACTCCTCCCCATACAGATAGAGATGTCAAACTACACTGAACCACAAAAGCCCCCAAATTCCAAAAGAAACAAGAAGAAGGGGGCAACTTTGGACACATTTTATGGAGCAAAAATACAAAACACAGAGGAGACAGAAGAGGAAACACAAGCAAATGCTCCGAAATCTTCAAAAGGAAATGGAAACTCTCCACAAACCCATGAAGAATTTGAATCAGAAATGATCAAAAAGATGGAAGCCTTCTGGGAGGAAAAGTGGGAAATAATGCAAAAGAAATTCACGCATCTACAAAACCAATTATGACCAAACTGAAAATGAAAACCAGGCTTTAAAGGTCAGAATTAGGCAACTCGAAGACAATGCGCAGGTAAAAGAGCAAGAATCAATAAAGCAAAGCCAAAAGATCAAGGAATTAGAAGAGAACATAAAATATCTCACTGACAAGGTGATGGACTTCGAAAAGAGAGGAAGAAGAGAAAATTTAAGAATAATTGGACTACCAGAAAAGCCAGAAATAAACAGCAAACTCGACATCGTAATACAAGATATAATAAAAGAAAATTGCCCAGAGATTCTAGAACAAGGGGGCAATACAGCCACTGAAAGAGCTCATAGAACACCCTCTACATTAAATCCCCAAAAGACAACTCCCAGGAATGTAATTGCCAAATTCCAAAGCTTTCAAGCAAAAGAAAAAAATCCTACAAGAAGCCAAAAAAAAAAGACAATTTAGATATAAAGGAATGCCAATCAGGGTCACACAAGACCTTGCAAGTTCCACTCGGAATGATCGTAAGGCATGGAACATGATTTTCAGAAAGGCAAGAGAGCTGGGTCTTCAACCAAAAATCAGCTATCCAGCAAAACTGACTATATACATCCAAGTGAAAGTATGGGCATTCAAAAAAATAGAAGATTTCCAACTGTTTGCAATGAAAAGACCAGAGCTCTGTGGAAAGTTCGATATCGAAAAGCAAAGAGCATGGAATACATGAAAAGGTAAATATGAAGGAAAGGGAAAAGGAGAAAAATCTCATCTTCTTCTTTCACTCAAACTCTCTTCTATAAGGACTACATTTATATCAAGCTATGTATACTAACATGTGGGGAAAATGTAATGTGTAAATAGGGGGAAAAGAAAGACCAAATAGAATAATCTTTCTCACACAAAGATTCACACGGGAAGGGGAGGGGAAGAAAACTCCTATAAGAAGGAGAGGAAGAGAGTTTTTACTTAAACCTTACTCTCAGGGAAATCAACTCTGAGAGGGAAGAACATCCAGATCCATTGGGATCTTGAATTCTATCTTACCCAATAAGGGTAGAGAGAAGGGAAAACTAAGAGGGGGAGGGGGAGAGGGAAAACAAAAGGAGAGGGAAAGAGAGGGGGAGGGGGAGGGACTAAAAAGGGAAACATATCAAGGGAGGGGATAAGGGGGACTGATTTAAAGTAAATCACTGGACTAAAAGGTAGAACCGAAGAAAAAAAAGGTTAGAACCAGGGAAGGATATCAAAATGCCAGGGAGTCCACAAATGACAGTCATAACTTTGAACGTGAATGGGATGAACTCACCCATAAAATGTAGATGAATAGAAGAATGGATTAGAATCCAAAACCCTACCATATGTTGTCTTCAAGAAACACACATGAGGCGGGTTGACACCAACAAGGTCAGAATTCAAAGGATGGAGTAAGACCTTCTGGGCCTCAACTGACAGAAAGAAGGCAGGAGTGGTAATCATGATATCTGATAAAGCCAAAGCAAAAATAGACCTGATCAAAAGGGATAGGGAAGGTAATTATATTTTGTTAAAAAGGAGTTTAGATAATGAGGAAATATCACTAATCAACATGTATGCACCAAATAAAATAGCACCCAAATTTCTAATCGAGAAACTAGGAGAATTGAAGGAAGAAATAGACAGTAAAACCATATTAGTGGGAGATTTGAACCAACCATTATCAAATTTTGATAAATCAAATCAAAAAATAAATAAGAAAGAGGTAAAAGAAGTGAATGAAATCTTAGAAAAATTAGAATTAATAGACATATGGAGAAAAATAAATAGGGCTAAAAAGGAATACACATTCTTCTCAGCACCACATGGCACATTCACAAAGATTGACCATACATTAGGTCACAGAAACATAGCACACAAATGCAGAAAAGCAGAAATAATAAATGCAGCCTTCTCAGATCACAAGGCAATAAAAATTATGATCAGTAATGGTACATGGGAAACCAAATCAAAAACTAACTGGAAATTAAACAATATGATACTCCAAAATCTTTTAGATAGAGAAGAAATCATAGAAACAATTAATAATTTCATCGAGGAAAATGACAATGGCGAGACATCCTTTCAAACCTTTTGGGATGCAGCCAAAGCTGTAATCAGAAGTAAATTCATATCCCTGAGTGTATATATTAACAAACAAGGGAGAGCAGAGATCAATCAATTGGAAATGCAAATCAAAAAACTTGAAAGCTATCAAATTAAAACCCCCCAGCAGAAAACCAAACTAGAAATCCTAAAAATTAAGGGAGAAATTAATAAAATCGAAAGTGATAGAACTATTGATTTAATAAATAAGACAAGAAGTTGGTACTTTGAAAAAACAATCAAAATAGACAAAGTACTGGTCAGACTAATTAAAAAAAGGAAGGAAGAAAAGCAAATTAACAGCATCAAAGATGAAAAGGGGTCATCACCTCCGATGAAGAGGAAATTAAGGCAATCATTAAAATAACTTTGCCCAATTATATGGCAATAAATACAGCAATCTAGGCTATATGGATGAATATATACAAAAGTACAAACTGCCTAGACTAACAGAAGAAGAAATAGAATTCTTAAATAATCCCATATCAGAAAGTGAAATCCAACAGGCCATCAAAGAACTCCCTAAGAAAAAATCCCCAGGGCCTGATGGATTCACCAGTGAATTCTATCAAACATTCAGAGAACAGTTAATCCGAATACTATACAAACTATTTGACATAATAAGCAAAGAGGGAATTCTACCAAACTCCTTTTATGACACAAACATGGTACTGATTCCTAAACCAGGCAGGTGTAAAACAGAGAAAGAAAACTATAGACCAATATCCCTAATGAATATAGATGCGAATATCTTAAATAGGATACTAGCAAAAAGATTTCAGCAAGTGATCAGAAGGGTCATCCACCATGATCAAGTAGGATTTATCCCAGGGATGCAGGGCTGGTTCAATATTAGGAAAACCATCCACATAATTGACCACATCAACAAACAAACCAACAAGAACCACATGATTATCTCAATAGAAGCAGAAAAAGCCTTTGATAAAATATAACACCCATTCCTATTAAAAACACTAGAAAGCATAGGAATAGAAGCGTCATTCCTAAAAATAATAAACAGTATATATCTAAAACCATCAGCTAATATCATCTGCAATGGGGATAAACTAGATGCATTCCCAGTAAGATCAGGTGTGAAACAAGGATGCCCATTATCACCTCTACTATTCGACATTGTACTAGAAACAGTAGCAGTAGCAATTAGAGAAGATAAAGGAATTGAAGGCATCAAAATAGGCAAGGAGGAGACCAAGTTATCACTCTTTGCAGATGACATGATGGTCTACTTAAAGAATCCTAGAGATTCAACGAAAAAGCTAATTGAAATAATCAACAACTTTAGCAAAGTTGCAGGATACAAAATAAACCCACATAAATCATCAGCTTTTCTATATATCTCCAACACAGCTCAGCAGCAAAAACTAGAAAGAGAAATCCCATTCAAAATCACCTTAGACAAAATAAAATACCTAGGAATCTACCTCCTGAGACAAACACAAGAACTATATGAATACAACTACAAAACACTCTCCACACAACTAAAACTAGACTTGAGCAATTGGAAAAACATTAACTGCTCATGGATAGGACGAGCCAATATAATAAAAATGACCATCCTACCCAAACTTATTCATCTATTTAGTGCCATACCCATTGAACTCCCAAAATACTTCTTCACTGATTTAGAAAAAAACATAACAAAGTTCATTTGGAAGAACAAAAGATCAAGGATATCCAGGGAAATAATGAAAAAAAAAACACATATGATGGGGGCCTTGAAGTCCCTGACCTAAAACTATATTACAAAGCAGCAGTCATCAAAACAATTTGGTACTGGCTAAGAAACAGAAAGGAAGATCAGTGGAATAGACTGGGGGAAAGCAACCTCAGCAAGACAGTATACGATAAACCCAAAGATCCCAGCTTTTGGGACAAAAATCCACTATTCGATAAAAACTGCTGGGAAAATTGGAAGACAGTGTGGGAGAGACTAGGAATAGATCAACACCTCACACCCTACACCAAGATAAATTCAAAATGGGTGAGTGACTTAAACATAAAGAAGGAAACCATAAGTAAATTGGGTAAACACAGAATAGTATACATGTCAGACCTTTGGGAGGGGAAAGGCTTTAAAACCAAGCAAGACATAGAAAGAATCACAAAATGTAAAATAAATAATTTTGACTACATCAAATTAAAAAGCTTTTGTACAAACAAAGCCAATGTAACTAAAATCAGAAGGGAAACAACAAATTGGGAAAAAATCTTCATAGAAACCTCTGACAAAGATTTAATTACTCATATTTATAAAGAGCTAAATCAATTGTACAAAAAATCAAGCCATTCTCCAATTGATAAATGGGCAAGGGACATGGATAGGCAGTTCTCAGATAAAGAAATCAAAACTATTAATAAGCACATGAAGAAGTGTTCTAAATCTCTGATAATCAGAGATGCAAATAAAAACAACTCTGAGGTATCACCTCACACCTAGCAGATTGGCTAACATGACAGCTATGGAAAGTAATGAATCCTGGAGGGGATGTGGCAAAGTAGGGACATTAATTCATTGCTGGTGGAGTTGTGAACTGATCCAACCATTCTGGAGGGCAATTTGGAACTATGCCCAAAGGGCGACAAAAAATATCTATCCTTTGATCCAGCCATAGCACTGCTGGGTCTGTACCCCAAAGAGATAATGGACAAAAAGACTTGTACAAGAATATTCATAGCTGCGCTCTTTGTGGTGGCCAAAAACTGGAAAACGAGGGGATGCCCATCAATTGGGGAATGGCTGAACAAATTGTGGTATATGTTGGTGATGGAATATTATTGTGCTAAAAGGAATAATAAAGTGGAGGAATTCCATGGAGACTGGAAGAACCTCCAGGAAGAGATGCAGAGCGAAAGGAGGAGAACCAGAGGAACATTGTACACAGAGACTAATACATTGTGGTATAATCGAATGTAATGGACTTCTCCATTAGGGGCGATGTAATGTCCCTGAACAATCTGCAGGGATCTAGGAGAAAAAACACTATTCATAAGCAGTGTGGGAGTAGAAACACCGAGCGCGGTTGAGGGGACATGACAGAGGAGAGACTCTAAATGAACACTCTAATGCAAATACTAACAACATGGCAATGGGTTCAAATGAAGACATATGTGATACCCAGTGGAATCATGTGTCGGCTACTGAGGATGGGGGTGGGGGAGGAAAAGAAAATGATCTTTGTCTTTAATGAATAATGCTTGGAAACAATCAAATAAAATATTATAAAATTAGAAAAAAAGAATTTATCACAGTGCCTGGCACAAAATAAAGTTAAGCTATGTTTGTTGACTCAATTCAGTCTATAGTGGAGGGGGTTTGGTTGCTTTCCTCCCACCTGATAGCTCCTAGAAATCATCATCACTGGAAATCTCCCTGAGAAAAGATAAAAACATTGAACCCTTTGTATGCTGCCAGTTCCTGCTCAGTCTCTCCTACATTGTTACTTCATCTGGTTCCTCAGCCAAGAAGACTCTTTGTTGCCACACAGTATCATCTCTTAGTCAATCCTGGACTGATGGAGGCTTACCAGTTTTCCAAGTGTTAAATTGAAACCAGGGAGAAAATACGGCAATGAGCTCAAGTAGGGAAAGAATGACATTTCTAATGTGCAATCCCCAAACCAATTCCAAACTTCTGTGTTCCTTCATAGGTTACCAGCTGAGTATTCCTCAAGTAGGAGTTGGGAGGCAAACGGATGCTACACTATTCCCCTCAATTAAAACATTTGCTCTCCTCAGAAAATCACTGGGTTGCTCTTAAAATTCATTTCCATATCTCCAGTGGACCAGAGTTCTTTGCTGTCCTGAGGAGGTTTAAGCAATGTCCTTTCACTTTTTTTCCCAATTCAATATCAGAAAGAATGTCAAAAGAATCAATGTGACATAAATCTTAAGCAGTTCTCCACATACAGACTGAAGTCACAATTGCCCCCAACTATGGTCTTGCAGAGTCAAAATCAAAAATACATTTTCTAAATTCATCAGAAATTACTTATCTTAGTACTCAGTACTTACTTAATAGTTAATAAGGGCCTGCCTTTTTGAGCAAAATGGCTTTGCTCTGCATGAAGGCAATAAGGAAAAACAAATTTCCTATTTCAAATGGATAACTGGTCCCTTCAGATCTTCTCTGAATGTGAGACTCCCTCCACAAGGATTTAGGATCTCTGACTATCCAGAAGTTATTACTTCATTGTCAGGTGAGAAACCAAATGGTTCTGGGTATTAACTCTTTTATGATTCCCGCAGGACACAGGACCATAGAGCTAAGATTTGGACAAATATTTTAGGGGTCTATTTCTTCACAGGGGTACAATAACATTTCTCCTGGGGCCCCTGAACCATTTGCAATACCCTTGGGAATCCAGGCTAATCTCTTTTGTGTTCCTATGCCAAAAGGACATCTAAAATTTTTCCAATTGATCCTGGCCACTACAATGGCAAATAAGATAGAATTACAGACTCACTCAATAATAAGGCAAAGAGGTTTATTTAGAGAAGAAAGAAAATGTGGTTATATAAGTCCTAAACATGAGGTTTTTCCACAAGGAACTAAGCACTTAAGGTTGATTATTTCAGGATGTTAGACTAGCAGGCAAAACTTATCCTATAACTCTGCAATGAATAAGAATTTCTCAATAAGGCAGGCAATCTAGATTTACTTAAAAGCAGATTCAAATAAAAGAAAGGATGACAAGCAATGAAATGAAAATTTATGTGCAGTCTGCAGCTAAATATTTGGGGGATCTTGAACAAATTAGTATAGCAATGCAACAAATATTAGTACATAAGTATTCAAAGAAGTAAACATTTATTTCAATGATCTCAAAGAACTGTCTTACCTATTAATGAAATACACAAAAATATGACTATAAAATTAACAATCTATAGCAAGAGAAAAATGCTAACCTAACTCCACAATGATTCTTGAAAACTAAGATATCCAAAAAGAGTATCCCAGATAAAGAATCTCTCCAAATTGTCCTTGCAAATACAAAGAACTAACATTTATCTCAAATGACCTCTCAAATATCATAGTTTTTCTAGGATCACTCTTTCACCTTCCTCCAAATCTGATAGGTTAAGCCCCGACCCCCTCAAATGACTGATTATTGCTCCCTTAGGATTCTAGTGGAATTCTGAGGAGCTGAAGCTTCTTGTACTATCCATCATAAATCCCCTAACTGGCATGCTTTCTAATATTAATCAAACAGTTGATATTAATTAGCTTTAACAAAAAGATATTTACCAAAATGCTGTAAACAAGGCCAGGAGCTACAACAGTATTTCCTGAATCACAGATACCCCCTGCCCTGCAGAATCATAGTCTAATAATTCCAGGTGCAAAGTCAAAGTTTTTCCAGTGTGGTAGGATCTGACAAATCTTATACTTCTGCTGGTACTCTCTTTGAGAATCCAGGTTTCTTTTGCAGCCTGATTAGCAACTGGACATTAAGAAAATTTGGTTAGATTCAAAAAGATTTTTTAAATAGTAAGACTTGCTCTGAAAACTAGAATGACTAAGTGCAGAGAATTTACAAAATGTACTTTCCATGATAAGGTTGGTTGTTTCTGTGAGACCTAACATATAGATATAGATATAGATATAGATATAGATATAGATATAGATATAGATATAGATATAGATATAGATATAGGTTATAGTCTTCATAGGTGAAAAGGAGATAGATTCAATGTACCCTTGGTGTTCCATTTTAGTAACACTAAATTATTAAGCCTTAAAACTTTGTTACCTTTTTCAATATCCGTAGAAAAATCATGTATTTCTAGAAAATTAGAAGTTTTGACCCCAAGATACTTTGTTTCACATTTAGAAATAAGTCAATCATTTTTACATGGAATTTATAGAATAACAATGGATAAACAAGGACATTGTATTATAGAGAGATGTTTTTATGTGTCAGACTCTAAATTCAATTTCTCTTCTAGTGAAGAAAGGAGAGGCTATATTTCCCTGAATCTTTCACTGATATTTCTTAAACTGTATATGTTCTGGGACAGGAGGGATCCGATCCAAGGTCTTTTGATATTCTTCCCAAATTCATTTCTGGCCTGATTTATTTTGCACCTTTTCCCTATTCCCATCCCCACTTATAAATACAGACTTTTGAAAACTACTGTAAAGTGGGAAGAGAAAGCTTTTAGACATGTATGTTCCATCCAGTACATCTCTCTGCTTAATTAAGAGACCAAAATAACTACTCAGAACTAGTCATGCAAGCTATTTTTCAATTTTGCAGAAAAATTAATATGCGCCCCTGTCTAAATGCATGTGTTATAGCCCTGGTGCCTGACTGATAAAAGCTTCATTACTTCCTACTTCATAAGCTATTCCTTGCTAGTTTCCTGCTAATGGGAGCATTGTCTCTGTGTTGATCAATAGCAACACCTCCCATGTCAAGACTTTTTATTTTGGAATTAAACTTCTATTGCTGTATATTAATTTTATTTTATAAATAGGGAACTACCATGGCCAAAGCCACTCAAAATATCAAAGGAAACTATTTGGATTTAAAACTCAGTGGTCTAGGGGGCAACTGGGTAGCTCAGTGGATTGAGAGCCAGGCTTATGGACAGGGGCATCTGGGTTCAAAACCCAGATGCCCCTGTCACTAAGCCGTGTGACCCTGGACAAGTCACTTAACCCCCATTGCCTAGCTCTTACCACTCTTCTGCCTTGAAACCAGTACATAGATCTGGTGATTATTTCCTGCTGATTTCTAAGATTTAAATTATCAGCACTAATGCTATAAATGATTTTTTTTTTAAGGAAAAAGCTACCATAGTACAAGCACTTCATATATTTCTCCTGGCCTGATGTTTTCTTCCATGTAACAAAAAGTACTATGGAAAACTTTATTTTATGATTCTTGGGTTTTCGGAGTATTTGTTTATTTACAGTTTATTCTATGAAGCTGTCTGCTTTTGATGAACTATTAAATATGCCCATTGTACCCCATTGAAATAGGTTGGTGCAGAAAAGAAAGTTCTAGCTTTCAACCAATGAGAAGTAAATTCCTCTATTAGTTAGTATCATAAATCAAGAGAAAGGACCATTTTTGCACTTTGTTCCCTTAGTTAATTCAGTGGGCCTGAAGTGCATAAATCTGCTTGTCTGAGCTACTTAAGGCTTTCCAAAAGTGACCCATAACCTCACCTTGAACCTTCACACAGCATAATCGGAGGCTATTAGCAAGTCTCCTGGAACAACAGTGATAGGTGGAAGAAAGTGTTTTATGAACCCGTAATGCATCCCACGTTGCCTTCTCCAGCTGGTCATTTTTTATAGTAAGGTGCTTTTGCTATTACCACACACATCCCAAGAAAGGTCAGGGTTGAAGCCAATAGAGAGGGAAGGTGGGCACTGAGGACCTGAACATATTTTTAAATGAACATGAGCACTTGCTTTCCAGGCTTGATTCACAGACTCCAGAAAGCTTGTGCGAGAGTTCGGAAGGAAATGCTTTGAAGCTGGACGGAGGAGGAGTGGAGAAGAGAGATATTTGAAGTACCCAGTCTCCTGGGAGAGACTATTTTGAGACCAGAGGACAAACAGTAGAGTGGTATTTCCTTTAAAAGAGGGAATGATAAGCCGCACTCACACTGGGTTAACTTGTGTAAAAGTGTAATGCTATACACCAGGAATGGGTTTAGTCAAAAAGCTATTTGGAGACTTGTGTAAGGAATGAGGATTTGGTCTGGGGTAAATGGGCCTTGAGATGTTGAAAATGGTACCATCTTTCTCCAGGTCAATGATGAATCACCCTTTTGGGTCAGAGGCTTGTGGATTTAGAGCTAGAAGGGATTTTTGAGGCCATCAAATTTAAATCCCTCATTTTACAAACGGAGAAGCGAAGGCATGAAGAGATGATGTGACTTGCCTTGGCTATCTTAATCAATAACAATCTGGAGTGGGATTTGAACCTATATCTTCCAGATTCAAAGTCCAGGGTTCTAACTACTATTCTTGTGAGTAATTGTGCTTGACAAGGGGAATGATGAGTGCTGTCTTAGGGAGAGCATTAGTCCTGAGATGATATAACTGACTGACATGATTTCTAGTCAGAGGAATGGGTTGTTGGTAATCTTCTTTCCAAGAGTGATTTAAAATTACTGGAGGAGGCATTTCTCACTTTGGAATGCTGTAAGTCCATCCCACCCTACCTCCCACGTTATTTGCACCCATCTTTTCCCAAAGTTCTATTTATTTTTGTATACATTTATTACTGATTCATCTGTGTAGAGAGCTGGTCTTAGAGCCAGGAAGTCCTAGGTTCAAATTCTACTTCCAATAAATGTTGGAGACAAAATATTGGGCACATCACTTAAACTGTCAATGCTTTAGCAACTCAGAGAAGGTGTCAGCCTACATAGGGAGAGGAATTCTTGCAGCCACAGCTCCCTGCTTGCATGAGTTCTTTATATCAATGAAATAATCCGTCTAGATTCTTTCCCTACATTTTTTCTGTGACGTGGCATCCAGCTACACCCTCAGCCTCCGAAGTCGAATGGGTACTCCCTAAGGAATGCTTTGTTTTTGCCTTTACAGAACATCCTGGGCTTAGCTTGACCCTCAGGTCATGCCTCTGGATCCCTACTCCTAGGAGAGGGACTGGCACCTAGGAGAAGCTTAATAAATGTTGAATGAATGAATTTGGAGTTTTTAGGGGGCAGCAGAGGTGGGGATGAGGAAAGGACATAATTCAGAAAAGGGAAACTGCAAGCTCAGTCGGAAATTTCAAGGTCACGAAATAGAGATGTCGCAGGATTCCCTTTGCCAGACCTGGGAACTAAGGTCCGGAGCAAGGCTGGATTCTGCCAAAAGGACTTGGGGAGCACAATGCAGCAGCAGAGAAGTGACGAATCAGCTCGAGAGGGCCCACATGCCATGCTGGTGCATTGCAGCTCTTTCCAAATGCATTTTGATCATTGGTTTGCCTTAACCTTCCTCCTGTTGTCTCTGAGAGGAGGAGGGTGAGGCTGCCGGTGATGCAGGCAGAAGGGGCAAGGAGAGAACACAGCAAGAACTACTTGGAAGTATTAGGCTGCTGATCAGATAGTGGAACAAAATACAGAAGTCCCAGGATTCTTATTTTTTTTTCCCTCCGTGGCAGTCCCAGTTGCACTGCCTACCTTGACTCTGAGTTTATTGGGCAGAAAAATAAAAAAAAAAGGAGGAAAAAAGGTGCTGGAATAGAATGTCATCTCATCCCAGCATTGTTGGGGGGTTTTTGGGCAGAGATACTGGAGTGGTTCGCTATTTTCTTCTCCAGCTCAAATTTTATAGCTGAGGAAACTGAGGCAAACAAGGTGAAGTGGCTTGTTCAGGATTACATAGCTGTTGTGTCTGATGCCAGATTTGAACTCAGAAAAATGAGTCTTCCTGACGACCCTAGGCCTGGCACTCGATCCATTTTGCCACCTATTACAAAGTACATTATGTAAACTGATCCTTAAAATAACCCTTTGAGTTGAGTACTATTGAATTCCCGTTTTTCAGATGAAGAAACTGAGGAAAATAGAGGTTAAGTGATTTGCCCAGAGTCACACAGCTAGGAAAGATCGGAAGCCTGATTTGAGTTCAGGAAGATGAATTTTCATGACTCAAGGCTTGGTACTCTTTCTATTGTACCACCTACCTACCTCATGTATTGCAGAAAAATCTGAGCCTATATTTCTGAGTTAAGTGACTTATTCAAGGTCACATAGGTTGGAGCAGAAGAGGCATAATGGTACAGTATGCTATAACAGTGAGAGGATTTGGAGTTATATAATCTGATTTCAAATGCCTTACCTGTTACTAAGTGTATGGCTTTGGAACAGTGACTTTCCCACACTAAACCTGAGGCAGTTATTTTAAATTTTTATTTTTATTCATTATATAATTAATCATTATATTAATGAATCAATTATATTATTATATAATTTTTTTAAAAAATCCATTGTGGTAGAGTAGAGCACTGGGCCTAGGGTTAGGAAGACCAGAGTTGAAATCCAATGTGACCCTGGGCAAGTCACTTGACCCCTTGCCTTCTGCTTCAGCTTCCTCAACTTTAAAATGGGAAAAATAATAGCACCCACTTCCTAGGGTTGTTGCAAAGATCAGATACGATAATATTTGTAACAACAACTTAGCACAGTGTCTGGAACCTACAAAAGTGCTTCTTCCCTTCCCCTCTTTAGTTTTAAAGCTGTGTTCTTGCGTGAACTGATTTTAAATGTATTCCCCTTTCTCATTAGAACCTCCCTGGAAAAGGCTGAGAGAGGTAGCTGATATTTCACTGTCATGTTCTTGGACAGTTTTCTCAGGAGACTCATTCCAGGAGATATTTCCAAATATTCTTACACAATAAATGCCATAATGAGGAGAATATGGATTTCCGTCGTTACTGAAGCTTTCATCTAAAACTCATTCAGCGTTGTTCATTCTCAGCTGGTATAACTTTGTGAGATGATGTTTGGGAAGGAACAATCTGAGGTCATGAGGAGTTTTTCCTGGAGGTACAGTGGAGGCACGGCAGAAAGACCTCTTAAGCAGCAAACCTGGGTTCATATTCATCTCTAACCCTCGCCTGTCATTTTATCCCTCTGACCTTTTGTCTTTTCATCAACTCACCAAAAAAAAAAATGAGGAGAGTAGGCTCAGAGGAGATTAATTGAGTCCAAACCCCTCCTTTTACAGCTGAGGAAACTGAGGCCAAGGGAGGGAGAGGAACTTGACCAAGGTATTAAGAGGGGTTGATCTGTCCTATTTACATCATGAGGAAAATGTTTCAGAAATGAAAAGTGCTCTTAGGGATGGGAAAACACTTTATCCCTTTTTTTCTGATGTCACAATTCATGTCACTTCACGTTTTCTCCCTTCAGTTTTCTCCCTCAGAAGCAGAGAGGACTTGTGGTTGCTAATTCTCCAGCTCAGGGATTTGTTGAGAAGGTTAACAAACTGTAAGGTGATTATAAAGCAGCTACAAAGTGCAGTGTCAGGTACTAAATATAATCCTTCCAAGAGGAATTAATCTTCGTCCAATAGTGTGATGGCTCTTGTTAAAGGGCTTCCCCCCACCTACTTCTTTTCCTAGCCTCCAAAAAATGCCCCCAAAGGCAAACCCTACAGAGATATCACCCTCCCCCTTCCAGAGGTTTTTCCAAGGACTTTCTGGGGTCCTAAATTGAATAAAAGCCCTCCTGACAAAATATTGCTTTTGCCTAATGAGGTATTGTTGGTGTGTTTTTGAGGGTGGATAGTGCTGGGAAGTCCGGGCGCCCATGGACAGCTTTCTTTTTTGGAAAGAAAAAATCTTTAGAATAAAGCAGCTGAAATACAATCAGACTGCAGCAGAATGTGGGGCTGAGCTAATGTACCATAGTCAAAAGCTCTGACAAATATAAAGCTGGAGTCAGCACGAAAATATAGTGAGTCTGCCATGTATTATGAATTTATAATGAGTAAAATATAATCCTATTGTGGAAATCTATTTAATGGAGATTTGCCACACACAGCACTTTGGTGCACCTTGAAGTAGCTGATCTGTTTATCTTCTCATTTATAGAACTGGGAAGGCTGCTCTGCAGCCCCTTGCATAAAAAGGGAGGACTAGATAGCCATCAACTTTGGCTGGGATTTGGTTCTTTTGAATTTTAAAAATAAATACAAATGGGGGTGTGGATAGGGGCTCAGTGGATTGAGAGACAGATCTAGAAACCAGAAGGCCTGGGTTCAAATCTGGTCTCAAACACTTCCTAGCTAGGTGATCTTAGGCAAGTCACTTACCCTCCATTGTTACTCTTCTTCCTTTACACCAATACCCAATATTGATTCTAAGACCTAAAATAGGGGTTCAAATAAATAAATGCAAATCTACTTGACTTTCCTCAACATTTTGACTTCAGGATTTGGAATTTTTTTTAATTTTTTTAAATCCCTGATGCATATGTTTATGTCCTTGTTCATTCAAATTGAGCACAGAACTTTCTCCTTCAGACTCAAGATAGGACTGTCCTAGAATCAGAAATGTCTAAGATGTAGGGGTGGGGATGGAGTGAGAATCCTAAGCTTACAAAACCATTTTCCAGTAACTTGTCTTTGTCAATAAGCTTTCTTAAACACATTATTACTGGTCTTCCCATCCCCCCCAAATCATTGCCATTCTCCTTAGACCATCCAAACACATAAGCAGATCCCAGTGATTTTATTCCTCAGAATGTTAGAGGTAGAAGGAAATCTGAGAGATCCTTCATTTGACAAATCAAGATCTGGAGAGGAGAGATGACTTCCCTAACTTTACACAGCTAAGTAATGGTAGAGCTCAAGCTAGAAACTAGATGTTCTATTCAATTATACTATATCTTTTTATAACCATTTCTATTTAATATTTTGTTTTCTCTCATAAAACAGCAACAATTTTACCAACAAAGTCAGATTATTTTTGATTCAGAGAATTTATATTGATATTCCCCCTAAATTTAAGCCCTGACCATATCCTCCTAAGAGAAGTTCTAAAACAAAATTTAAAAAGACCTTGATATTTATTAGTAAAAGACCACTGACCTCAGATTAAATGAAATGGTCAATATTATGAATTCCAAAGGATGATGGATGAAACACATTCCCTTCTTTAGAGTAGGAATAAAGAGGGGAAGGGATGATGAGGGTTGAAATCTCTGATAAACATATCGATTGTCAGTCAATTTTGCTTGGTTATTTTGTCAAAAGAGAAAGTACTATGGGAGTAGGGAGGACGATCTCTATCTCTATCTATCCGTCCATCTATCTATCTATTTATATCTAACTATCTGTCTATCAATATCAGAAAATGATTGAGAAAATAAAAAAGGGAATTTTTCTACTCGGGTACCCTTGTTAGCTCAAATATGAGACATTCATTGGCAATTCTTTAGTTAATAAAAGGAAGTTTTATTTAGGCAAAGCATAGGTGGAAGATTCAGCAAGGGCACACCAACACATAGCTTGGATTGACAGAGGCATCCCTAGTCCACATAGTGAAACATATCTAATCACTGGTAAACTCTGCCATCTTGAGACTTCCACCAAATCTAGAGAGCCCTGCCTCTATTCCACGTGGATGGACCTTTAAATCAAGAAAATCACTGCAATCAGAGGCTACTAGGAAGCAGCATCAAGAGAGGTATAGCTAAAACCTTGGACCTCTGAGCCAATTAAGTACCAGAAAAAGTGTCAGGGTAAAAAATAAAAAAGACAGGGGAAAGGGGAGCCCTGGTAGATAGTATTCTTTTCAAAGGCATGATTAAAACTTATTTTTATCTGTACTTTTCCTTTAGTTTGGGTTATAAGACATCTATGTACAGCCATTGTGAAATTTGTAGCATGTCTAAAGTCTTCCCCAAACTTTATGGACCCCAAGTATAAGCTGTCCTTAACATGATTCTTATATTTGTGCTTTTTCTGAAAATGTTTATTTTTAGCCATTGCAATGCAGTGTTAACAGGAGGAAACAGTGCCTGAGGCAGAGATGCTTCTCTTGGTGCACTGCACAAGATAGCACTGAGGCCAAGGTGAGCTGCTGCTTTATCTAGGGAGAGCATTTACATTTAAAGTATAAAAAACCCCAGCCTGTCCTAATAGAGAGTATATATGTGTCTCAGTCCCAAGTTAGCCACTGTTAAAATTAAAACCCTGCAGCTGATGTTCTCAGTGTATCTGTGTGGAGTCTCTCGTATTTTGTTGGTGGTGGTGCTGCTGCTGGTGGTATTTTCTCTAGAAAATGTTTTTAAAATAAACTTGTTTTAAAAATTCTACTATTTGAGCCCTGGGACAGTTTCCTGAGCTCACCCCATCTCATTTAATTTAGCTTATTCCGGAATCCTGCAAGGCTTCTGCTACTCATACTTAATTTACATCACTCATGTTTCCATCATCAGTTCTTCTTTTTCTGCTTCTCTCTTTTTTGTCTTCTCCCCCTCTTTCGCCCCCCAGTTCAGAATTCTGGCTGCAGTAAGCCACTGCAGCCTTTATCTTAAGGAGACAACAGGATTAGGCTAAAGAAAAGATAGGCTTCTGTTCACTTCTCTTCTCATTGAATGATCAGAAAAGAAAAAAAAAACCAGCAACTCCCCCACCCCAATAAAAAAAACATCAAAGGATCTAACCTGGCCCAGAACAACAGAAGCAATTCTGACAAGGATGAATACCTGGAGGTTGATCCTAACAGGACTACCTCCTCTGGGTGGTCTTCAGAGTAGGAGTGAGGAATTCCCTCTCTTGCCATGGAGTACATTAGCATAAATCTTCAGAAACACAATAATCATCAAAGCCACCATTGCCACTTTTAGGTGGGTAAAATGGCCATTGGGATTTTAGAGCCTGTCTTAACAAGTACTTGAATTCCAGCATTCCGGACTCTGGAAAACAGACTGTCGTTGCTGTCAATAAATATGTTTGGACTGTTAGTTAAAGAATGTTGTCATTTCTAGCATAATATAGTCATTTTGTTACTTATGACTGACACATTTGAAAAAGCATTATTCTTTTTCAAAAAACCATGTCAGGTACAAGGTTGGAAACTGGTGACTCTTAGTTGCTCAGTGGATACTGGGTCTCAACACCTGGGATTCCTGGAAATATATTTTTATTAAACTTGGTCAGTAATTTTTAAGAGCTCAGGAACTAATGTTCTGTGGTTAACTTTTAAGGATTGTACTTACTTCCATCTGTTGAGCCCAGGTTTCTTCCATCTCCCTTCCATCTCACGTGAACTGCATCAGAAACCACACCAGTGAGTATTAGGAGAAGTTGGCTTGTAACATTATTATATTTGAAACTACGCCCATGGATGCAAAAGATGAGATTGCTAATGCATAACCTCATAGCCATGTTTATTTACAATTTATAAAACTTGATTACATCTATAATTCCATTTGAACAATGGTGGTGGTCATATAGATGTGGTGACTATTGTCCCTGAAGATAAGCTTCCTACGCCCCACATGATACTATGTCATTCAGTCATATTTTTAAGAAGTCCATTGCCTTGCACAGAGTAGCGATTTATAGATATTTGTTGAACTGGAAGCTACAAAGTCATTTGCATTACAAATCTAGAAGGCTAGGCCATTCTCACAAATGAGGTATCATGGCAACTAGTCCCTCTGATATGCTTTGGAGGAAGAATTGAACAGCTATACCATATCTCTTAGGTTTAGGCATTATCAGAGGAATGTAAAATAAACATTGAATCAACTTTTTCTGCCCTTCTCCAAGGGAGGGGATATTATTATATGGGAAACATCAAAGCCCAGAGAGAACTTTAGAAGTCATCTGTTCTAAACCTTGTTCCTCTAATTTGAAAGATGAAAAAACTAAGACCCACAATGATTGTGACTTGCCTGTGAGTTATAGGTAGTAGCCAGAATTTGAACCCAGGTGCTAATGTCAAATCTAACATATTTTCCGTTTCTGCTCCTCAATTGTTTTATGTTCTAGTATTTTAAAGATGTCTTTCTGTCCTCGATTAATTTTTCTACCCCCCCAATACCTTTCAGTCTTATACCTTAATCCAGCCTTTCTACCCAGGTCTTAAGATGTTTTTTAAAGAGCTTACTTCTTCTGGGACTTATAAAGGAATTCTTTATCACTTTGTAAGGGACATCAGATGAAAGATCTTACAACTAGCCTTCTCATTTCACCCCTTTGTCTTAGCGGTTTAGAAAACTGAATAATAACAAGGTTTTATAATTTGAGTATTTTCCCTTTGGGTCAGTATGACGTCATGATGCTCCCTGGTTCTGAAATGTCTTCTCTCTTAAGGACCATGCTCACCAGGCTCAGAGTATGACAACCTATTGACTGTTGCTAATCTGATCACTAACTTTTCTGGATTTGAGTAGTCCCGGATAGTCCTGGGACTTTCATAGTCATCCTGCCTTTGTTCTTGTCCTCCAATGGATTTGTACTGTTAGCCTAAATTTCCTAGATGTTCCCTTCTGATGATTTGTTTGATGACACCCTTCTCTGACTGTCTTTAGATGTTAGCTCTTCAACTGTGGCTCTTACTTTAGTCATTTCCTTCTTGTGTTTCTGCTTTACCTTTTGGCCCCCCTTCCCCACCCCACTCCATAAATGACAGCCTAGAGCTTAATTAATAGACTAGTTGGATTTCCAGCTGCTGGCCTTGTACAATCCACATCAGTATCTGGAACATGAGAGAATGCAGAGCTTCTTATTTCACCACTGTAATATAAATACAGTCTCTTCTCAAATCTTCATAGCAGATTATCTTCAGCAAATCTTACTGTCAAGCTCTTTTTGACATAATTAAGCAGAGGAGTTCATAAAGTCCTTTGACACTCTTCACCAGCTCTTGTTTACTTTTAATTATGTCTCTGTAGTCAGCAGCCCAGCAAGGCGCCTTTTAAATCAGAATCAAAACAAAATTCTTAGCTATCTCATCCAGGAAATGTATTAATCTGAATAAGAGCAAAGTTAGTTAGAGAAAGGTTGACTCAGATGAAGATCTGCCTGAGAAGTGGGACCACTTACATACTGTATAGAAAGAAGAAGAAGCAGAGCTTCTGGGTTGCTCAGTGGTTTGAGATCCAGACCTAGAGACAGGAGATCCTGGGTTCAAACCTGGCTTAAGAAACTTCCTACCTGCGTGACCATGGGCAGGTCACTTAAGCCCCATTGCTTAACACTTGCTACTCCTCTGCCTTGGAGCAAATGCTTCGTATTGATTCTAAGATGGAAGGTGAGGTTTAAAAAAAAAAGAATCAGACAGGACTGAAACCACTGAACAGCAACAAAGTACTTGGCAAACTTTAAGGTGTCATTCAACGATCGTGCCACATTGCCCTCCAAGTTACCAAGAATCATGGTCCACAAAGAGTGAATGGCAAGGACTTGGCCCAGATTCTCTGAATGATAATGTCATATTGAAAGAATATCTGAACAGGTGGCCATCTGAACCTGGGGGGAGGGAATGAAGAATAGTCTGAGAGCATACAGGGATGAAGTGCATTTCTAAGTATCTGTGGCTTCAGAGTACCTCGAGTCAAGAGGAATTGATAGGCTGTAACCAAAACCTGGTGATTCCAAGATAGGAATGAGAGGCACCATCTCAAAGAGCTGAGTATGAGAACTGATAGAACCACGCTTACATGGCCAATTTCCAGGTAGGGTGAAGGAAAGCACATCTTTAGAACAGTAGAGTGCATTGGTTCATCTCTCAAGTTCGAACTTAAAAAGAGTCTGCTCTGTAAGCTATCATCTGTTCAGCTTGAGCTGACACAAGGAGTCCTGTGAAGAATGTAATTATCTTCATCATTACCATTGCCAGCAATGGCCATGATAACAACAGCAACAAATATCTTTTTTAAACCTTTATCTTCTGTCTTAGAATCAATACCAAGTATCAGTTCCATGCAGAAGAGCAGTAAGAACTAGGCAATTGGTGTTAAGTGACTTGCCCAGAGTCACATAGTTAGGAAATATCTGAGTCAAAATTTGAAGCCAGGAACCCGCATTAGGTAACTACTATGTGCCAGGAACTAAACAAAACAAGCCAACAACCTCCCCCCCCCAAAAAAAAAAATCTCACAAGAATAGCAAGAAGAGTGCAGTATATTGGGAAAGGAGCAATGAAATGATAGCGGGTGGTCTCCAAGAGCTATGGAACCTACATCAAAGTTCCGTGGCTTAATAACATAACAGATGCTAACATTATGCTTCAGTGTGCAGAGGAAGACTTCTGGAAAGTCTGAAGGTGAATCTGACTCATCTTCTATGTTGGGGGCCACCAAAATGACATAGATCTCTTGTTCTCAGCCTCTGAGCATATGGAATAAATTACAACCTCTGGATCAGTTTCCAAATTGGAATTTCTCCCACACCTCATCAATGCAACACTGAGTTCAAGGAATGCAGTAATATGTTAGTGACTTTCCTAATGAAAAAGAGATGTGATTGGGGGATGAGAATGTAGGACAAAGCTCCTCTACTATATGATTTTCTCTATACTGCTTTTTGGCACAGTAGAACACATTCAGATTTCACACATTAATCTCTCCTCATGTCTATGACATGAAGAAAGTGATTCCCTTTTTGAAGATTTTCTACAGCAAATTTGAAATCCTAGCTTAGCTTCCCCTGCCCACCTACCATGGTTACAGGCTATCTGTCTGGACCCTTACTGGCTAAGTACTCAGGAGAAGCAAGCTTGTTTTAATGCTACTTTGAGAGAAAAACAAAATAGGAGGCAAATTAGATCCCGTGCAGATTGGTGTGGAAGGTGAAAAGGGAAGGTTAGGGCAAGTATCCCTTTCTAGAAGCCCTAAACATCAGGGATATACTGGAATCAGTCAAGTAAAACAAGGCCAATTGATAAATTTTCAATATGAACTTTCATATCTTGAAAATCAGCAGATGTTACTTGATTTGTGGCATTGTTGACTGTTTAGACTTAAGAATTTAATGGAGACAATATTAATAATATGGACTAAATTAAAAGATGTACTCAGGAACATGTATGCTAGCTATGCTTCTCCATCTCTCCTTTTTCTTTTCTTTAGTGTTAAGCAGGTTTACATTTATCCCTGTTGAATTTTATCTTATTAGATTTAGCCCCAAATTCTAGAATTTTGAATGCTTTTGAATTCCAAAATAATTTTTAGAACCTGACTGCCATTAAATATATTAGCAATCTGCCCCAGCTTTTCCTCATCAAAAATTTGGTTAAGCATAACATCTATTTTTTTCACTTAAGTCATTGATTTAAAAAATGTCAAGCAGGATTGGGCCAAGGGCAGATGTCTGGAACACTTTCTTACAGACCTCCTTAGGAGTGGAGACAATTCATTAATTGTGTCTCATTGAGTCCTGTCATCTAATAAATTCTACCATTTGTACCAATTTGTATTTAATTATCAACTAACCTATATTTCTCTTTCTGGTCCATATTAATATTATGGGAAACTATGAGAAAAACCTTGTTGAGATCTACATATACTATATTTATGGCATTCCATAAGTCCTATAAAAAGAGGAAATAATTTGTCACGACTTCTATGGATGCACTCATTTGGGTTTTTATTGCTTTTTCAAAGTTCTGACAAAGCATCCTTTTAGTAATAAACTCTGAAATTTTGCCAGGGATTCTTGTCACAGCATAAGACTTTCAGACTTAATATGTTAATCTTTTCTCATGTCTATGTTAGAAAGAAAAATTATTCCCCTTTTGAAGATTAAAAATAAATATCTATATTTGTTTTATGGCATTCATAATCTGTTCTTCCCATTATTTCTCCCTTACCATCGCCACTGAACAACAGCAACGACAAATTCAAAACAAGACCTTCATTGTAACTCTAAAGTAGCCTAGGAAAACAAATGTCCATATTGGCCATGCTTGAAAATGTCTATCTGTGCCTGATTTTGAACTTCATTACCTTTGACAGGAAGTGAAGATTGTGCTTCATCTTCAACCTTCTGGACTTGTGGTCCATTGCTGTATTGAAGAAAGTTTTCTGAGAATTTTTGTTATTTTTGTTGTTGCTGTGGCAGATTTATAGTTGGGGATTGATTTGCCTCTTGTTAGGTTCACCAGGTTTGAAGAATTTGCCAGATTTAAAAAAAAATGAGATTATAGTCCATTTGCTGTCTTGTGACACCTACATTTTCTCCTTCTGGTTGAGTCAATAGTATAGTCTATCATAAATATCAACCTTTATGTTCCTCCATTGATCTTCACATAAATATTGTCTCTCTCATCAGATAAAACACCTCCATCCCTTTTATGAAATCTATTCCTTTAGACTAAGCTATGTCCTTTTCTTGTCTTATTCCAGAAATGAGTCACAATTCACTATACCAAACTGGTATAAAACATTGTGAACAAGTATAGTCGGAAATATATTATCCCAAATGGTCTATTCCCTGAGTCATTTTGCTTCCATTGATACGACAGCACATTCCTTCATTATAAATCACTATAGTATGCTAGAGAAGCAAACACTATAATAATAGAATTAATGTTAAATAGGCATAAATCTGAATGCATTAATGTATGTGTGTGCTCATGTACATGCGAACACTAATATAGAATAGTGCTTCATTGATATGACATCAAGAAATTGCCTTTAACATTTAGGTGCTGAATTTTAAAAAAAATCTCTGCCCCTTTAATGACCAAGACCAATTTTTATGTAACATAACAAGTCTCAACACTCTTGTAAGGTAAGTCAGTAAATAATACTACCTATAATATATGGGTAGATTGATATATAAATAAATAATATGCTAACATATATTTAAGCAGTGAGGATTGGAATAGAACTCTCTCTCCCTGACCTCAACCTTAAGAAATAATGAGTTTAACTTTAACAATTATGATCTTTGAAGTGTTATAACTGGTGGCAGCTAGGTGGCTCCATGGATTGAGAGTTAGGTCCTGCATTCAAATCTGACCTCAGACACTTCCAAGCTGTGTGACCCTGGGCATGTATCAATACTCAGTATTGATTCCAAGACAGAAGGTAAGGGTTTAAAAAAATGAAGTGTTATTATGATTTTAAATTGTGCCCACTGGTTTCTTCACATATTGTTGGATATTGGTACTGTGATAGAGACATGAAGAGAGAGAGGTTTTGCAGGACTTGTGGACCAAGATGCAGGGCTGAAGATCTAGCTCTAAATGTCAGTCAAGAGAAAATTGCAATGGGATGTTCCCAGGAGGGGCAGTTGGGGGCTTTTGCT
This sequence comes from Monodelphis domestica, assembly GCF_027887165.1. NCBI lineage: Eukaryota > Metazoa > Chordata > Mammalia > Didelphimorphia > Didelphidae > Monodelphis > Monodelphis domestica. The sequence continues at coordinate 190,672,493 of NC_077234.1, forward strand.
GGCCACACTGAGAGAAAAAGTTGGTGTTGGACTTGCTCTCTAACTGGAAGTCACACTCTTTTTCCCAGGAGGTTTGAAGTTGGCTAACTTGGTTTTTTTGGAGACGGGTTCTCTGTCTCTTTGGCTCTGAGCAGTGGAAGCTGACCAGTGTTACAGACAAAAGAGTGGTTGCCCTAAACTGTGACCACAAAAATGTGGATTTCAAGACTGTGAATTGCCCAAACTGTAAAGATAATTTTTAGCATCTTGATTGTATATCAAAAATAAGTGGTTGCCATGGGACAAATTCCCAAAATATGAAATACACAAGTCAGCTGGGTTTTATGGAAATTTTAATTAATACAAATGAAGGAATTAAGGAAAGGGAGAGAGACAGTATAAGAGGAAATAATAGAAAGGCTAGGGCTTTTAAGAGAGAAAACTAAGTCAGTCTTTAATCACTCACCACAAGATCTTTTCCAAGCAAAACTTTAGTGTTCAGAGACCCACTCCAGTTCATCTCCTGAGCTCAACTAAGTTCAGCCACCAAGAGACTCCAATTCAGCTTCCTAAGATGAACTAAGTCCAGAGGTCTCTGACCTCCTTTTAAAGAGAATTTTCTCCTATGTCACCTCCCCTAAATTTTCACATCTACCAATCACAGTAGATGTTTTCCAAAGGGCTGAGCATTCTTAATTCACATCTTGTTATCACCTTCTTAATTCACATCTTGTTATCACCTTCTTGATTCATATCTTGTTATCACCTTCTCTGGGTAGACTAAAACTTCTGAGTATTTCACACCTCTTTGCTAAGGTTGTCACTTGCAAGTTGCCTGACCTTTTAGTGATTAATTTGACCTTCATAGGTACTTAGCACCCTTTTGTATTAGATCTAAAAATGGACCCAGCTTAAGGGTTTTTGCCTCACTATAAGTATGAATTAAGTACTTTCTCATTGTTCAGTAAGGAGTTTTACAACTTTATCTTCCCTTAAGGTATGCCTAAGTATGGGTGGAGTAATTTTAAAGTTCCCAATACATTCCTGATCAAGTACCTCCATTGTTTAAAATAAGGAATAACTTAATCAAATCTTCTGAAGTAGAGTCTGAGAAATTTTAAGATTCACACAAGGGGAGAAGCTTTTGAGTAGGTGGTCTATTTGAGAGTTGAGCTGGCCAGGAGAAAAGGAGAGATTTTGAACTTTGTTTCTTTCTGGGGTTAAGCTGAGAGACCTGGCTGATTTGTGAAAAAGAAGAAAGCAGATTTTGAAAGGGCTGTTGTCCTCCATCTTCCTAACTGTCTAAGAGTCACACTTGTGACTCCCAAACCCTTAATTTTATCTCACTTAGATTAGGGAAAATCCTTATCCCTCTTACTTCAGTTTCTCATCCTGTTATCCCAATAAACCCCTTGACTAAGAAAGCAACTAGAGTATCTTTATAGTTTACTCAGGAGGGAGGGAAGAAGCAAAGGCTTCAAGAAGATTTGGGAGGTGAGGGAGGCAATAGGGACAGGTTGGTTAAAGGAGGGAGTGAGGGAGGAAGGAGGTAAGGAAATAGATTAAAGAATCAGCTATCAGTAGGGATCAATAGGCAAACCCCAGAGTAAACCCCAGAGCAGTGTCCCCTGTATACCAGCATCTCTGTGTGTGTGGCAACCCTCAGCATTTCTCTGTTCTACCTCCATTACATATGAGCAGGTTTAGTTTCCTGTAGCAGTCCTCTCTAGTCAAAAGCCAGAGAACAGTTTACCTCTCTATTTCAAGAAGAAACAGTTTCCAGTCAGTTTACTTCTTTTATTTCAGTACACAAGGACTGCCTTTTAAAGTATGATTGGTACCTTCTTTCAAATAATGTCCATTAGTTACAATTATTGATGTGCTGATATTTTATTAATATAATTTATTTCCAGGTATCTCAGCCCCTCACTCCCTAAAACACATCATAGAAGGCATCATCAGGCAAATTGTATATATAAATTATATCTTTCATGTTTCCATTTTTCAGCTTACTCTCTGGAAGTGAATATTCAAAAGTTATTCTTCAAATATTAATCTGTAGCTGTATTTAATGTTCTCTTGGTTCTACTTATTTTATTTTTCATTATTTCATATAGTTCCTTCTGAATTTTTAATAAAATTAATCTGCTCATCATTCCTTTTGACTCAGTAGTATTCCATCACAATTATATACCATAATTTGTTTATCCATTTCCCAATTGATACATACAGTTTCATAGCTCTTTGAACATATTTTCTTTCAAATTACTCTCCAAAATGATTGGATCAGTTGATAATTGCAGCAATAGTGTATTAGTGTCCCCACTTTTCCCCATTCCATCTAACATTTGTCAGCTTGCCCTTCTGTCATTTTAGTCAATCTGACAGGTGTGAGATGGCACCTCAGAATTATTTTTGCTTGCATTTTGTCAATTAGTAATGATTTAGAACATTTTCAGACTTTAATTTTTGTCATCTGAAATCTGTATGTTCTTTTGCCCTTTTATCAATTGGGGGATAGTTCTTATTCCCATAAACTTGACAAAGTTGTGTATATATTTTAGGTATGTGACCTCTATCCAAGAGACTATCAAAAATTTCCCCAATTTTTCCTTCTAATTTTGACAATATTTATTTAAAATTTCAATTTAACATGCCAACAATTATCTAGTGTACACCTCAGAATTCTCTCTATCTCTTGATTACTTATAAAATTCTTCACCTAGCCATAAATCAGGTATGTAATATGTTCTCTGTTTTAATTTGCTTATGAGGTCTCCTTTTATGTCTAGATCTTGTATTCATTTTGATTCTATCTTAGTGAGTCATTTAAGATATTAGTCTGTACCTTGTTACTGCCAAACTACTTTCCAGTTGTCCTAACAATTTTGGCCAAATATTGATTTCTTATCCCAATAGACTGCATCTATATTTTTGTTAAATATGAGGTTACTATAACCTTTTACTACTATTTGTTTTGTCTTTTCTATTCATTTGCCTTTCTATTTCTTAGCCAGTACCAAATAGTTTTATAGACTTTATAATACAGTTTAAAATCCAGTACTGCTACACTTCCTTCCTTTACATTTTTCTATTTTTCCATTCTTTTAATATTCTTGATTATTTGTTTCTAGCTCAATAAAATAGATTTTTTTTAGTTATTTGATTGGGATGGCATTAAAGAAGATTAGTGCAGATAGAATTATCATTTTCATCATATGGGCTCTGATCATCTATGAACAATCAATATTCTTCACAAGGTGCTGATTTTTAAAAATGACTTTTAAAATGCCAAAATCTCTTATATATTCCCCACTCATTCTAGGGCATAATAGAAAAAAATTGAAGTTTTTTTTTAAAGATTTGGGGTCATTACTATAAATCACAGTCCTTGTATTATCCTATAATAGCCATATTTTCTGAGAAAGGGAAGAAAATAAACATTAAGCACTGTCCTAAAACTCTACAAATATTATTATAATCAGTCCTTATAATAACATTGTGAGATAGGTGCTATTATTATGCCCATTTTGAATTTGAGGAAACTGAGGCAGGCAGAAGTTGAATGATTTGTTACTAGTCATTTCATTTAGAGCATTTTTCCATATACCTATATATGACTTTTATTTCTTCTGAAAACTGTCTGTTCATATGTTTGTCCATTTATCAATGGGGGGGAGGTAATCCTTATTTCCCTAATTTTGACAAAGTTCTCTATATATTTTAGGCTACTCAATGTCTGAGTTTGGATTTGCATTCATGTCCTCCTGACTCCCAGCCTGGCCCTCTTATTTAGTACATAGCTTAATGGTCTCAAAAGTGTGTAGTACGCAAAGAGCATTGTAGTGGGAGGTGTGCCTTTAGCATATGATGATTATATTTCCAAACCTTCCTGAGTTGTATAGCCTGCTCTGCCTTTGACCTAAGTGGCCTTAGACTTCATTGCCATGCATGCTAGTTACTAGCTTACTAGTCACATAGTTACTAAAATTTATTGTTTCCTTACTGAAGAGGAGATGAGAGCTAGAAGGACTCTGAAGTCGAAATACCCTTCATGTTATAGCAGCCTCAAGGGAAGGTTAGAAAACTTAAGCAAGTTGCTCAGGGTCACCCAGTATCTAATAGAGAATTTGAATTCAGGGCCTCTGACTATAGAATCAGTCCTCTTTCTTCTCCTGCTGGGCTGTTGTGGTTTATCTCCTTTTTATTTTTTCTTACTGTAGCCATCTTTCTTCACCTCCACCATCGATCAATCAATAAATATTTATTAAACACTTATTATGTGCCAAGTACTATATTAATCACTGGATATACAAAAAGAGGGAAAAGGCACCCTCTATCCTCAAGGCATTTACATTATTCTGCTTGCCACTTCTCCCTCCCCATAATGTAACACCTCCTGGTCTGTTCCCTTATCAACCACCTTTGTTTCTTCCTGATTGTCTCTCCTTTTCTCTCTCTTATTCTGACTTCTCAGCTTCCTTTCTGGCAGCTGGTGAAATGTCACTGTCCAAGCCTATAAGTCTTGCATGCTCATTGGACCTTTAGTCATTTTTATTATAGATTGTTGTTCAGTGACACTCCCCCCCTCCCCCACTACTCCCACCATCCTCCTTTTGGTTGCTTGTTATGTTTGTGTTTGGTTTAACTCCTGAATTTGCTTCTTTTCTGGAGAGTTGAGGTGACTAGAAATCAGACGTCTAGATAAATGGCAAGTCACTGCAGCACATTGCAATTTCAACAATTCTTGACATCCCACCAGTTTTTGTTATTAGTATTTGCTCCCTCTTCCTTTAGTTGTTGGTCCTTTAACAAGAGACGAACAAAGATGGTGATAAAGGAAAGCGATATAACGTGGAAGAGAGTCAATCATAGGTGTATGATTTGCAATGGTTTCTATTCTGCTCCTTGAATGTATCCAAAACTTCATAATAACTCATGTGAATTTATCTGAAGCCATCCAAAAGGCCAGCCAAAACTAATCATGAGTGCAGGTAGAGTATATGGGCTGCGGAGCAAAATGCCAATAGAGATTTCAGGGATAATAGGAAGGTCCTCTTCTTCTCCCCAATCTTTTCCTCCTGCTAATGATTGCAATTCCTTTAATAGAAGACAAAACGTTTCATTGCAATTAGAAATCCGGCTTTCCATGTATATTCTCTTGAAAGAGATAGCATATTGGCTTCATTTGTTCCTGAGATACAATCATAGAAATGTGGACTTTTAGAAGTCAAACGGAACTCTGGGTCAAAAAACACTCTCAAGCCCTATGTTTAAGACACTGTGCTATGTGTTGGGAATGTGAAGAAAAATAGCTTCATCTTAAGGAGCTCCCCCACGACTAGGAGAGACAAAAGGCAAACTAATAATATATAGGATTTAACAGTATAAATTGGAGAAAATTTCAGAAAGATGGCATTAATGAGGAGGGAGCAGGAAAATCTTCCTGTAGAAAGTAGACTTTGAGATGACTCTTGAAGGAAGATCAGGAAAGCTAAAAGGAGAAGGGGAGGAGGGAGAATATTCCAGGTGAAATGGCTATCTAGAGAAAACTGAGTATCACAACAGTTAAGCCATTGCTCAAGGTCCCATAACTAACTGGCTAGAAAAGATTGTCCAAGAGCCTATGGCTCCTGATTCTGAGGCAAATTGTTTACATTTTCCCCATTATAAAAAAGGATATTAAACTTCTACTAAGAGCAGCTCATGAAGAAATGAAAACTTTGAGCAACTGAAGGATACAGAAAGGGGAAGCTAAAAGAGGCAAGAATGAATTTTGTTTCCTTTCAGACTTAGCCTAGAAGTCGCCATCTCCATGGCTACTATCTATAAAACATTATAGTGATACCTTTCCTCTTCCTCATTCACTAGGGGATTCATGGCTTAGGAAGTCACTTAATAAAACTCTTTAAGTATATGCAAAGATTTTTCCTGCTAGTGGTGAGTATGTCTATGAAAAAGAGAGCTAATAAATCTGCTTCTGATATGATTTAGGTTCAGTAATGCCTAGAGGCAGAGGGTTGGATTAGATAACCTCTCAAGGTCTCCTGGAACTCTGTGATTCAATGATAATGTGTCTTGAGCTCCTTAGGGAAAATATTTTATAAATTCAAGATTGACTTCCATAAACTTAATGTACATTTAGAATAATTATCTCGTTTTCACATATACACATACACAGGAAGACACACAAACAAATACTTCTCCAGAAAGGGTACAGTTCAAAATTGCAAATGAGAACAAGTCACTAAATCACTGTATACGTGGAGGCCAGAGCAGCAAGTTAAAGCTTGTTGAATACAGTAGAAAAGAAAATTGCATTTAGCAGCTAGATAGCAAAATAGGTGAGGAGTTAGATTCAGAGTCAGGATGATCTGAGTACAAATCTTGTCTCAGACACTAATTGTGACCATTAGGAAGCCATGATCACCTCTTTCAGCCTCATTTTTTTTCCTCTTCTGTAAAATGGGGATAATAATAGCACCTATTTTATAGGACTGTTGAGAATATCAAATGAGATAACACCTATAAAATACTTTGCAAACCTTATTATTGTAATCCATTTGGGGTTTTCCTGGCAAAGGTATGGGAATGCTTTGTCATTTCCTTCTGCAGCCCAATTTAGATATGAGGAAGCTGAGGCAAACATGGTTAGTTGACTTAGTCAGAGTCACATAGCTAGTAAGTGACTGAGGTCACATTTTAACTCAGGAAGATGTCTTCTTGATTATAAATCTAGTGTTCTAATCACTGTGACACCTACCATTGTTAGAACTTAAAATAGCATATATGTAAGCATAACAGTCGAAAAAATGCATCTCCTCATACAACAAGTGTCCAGCCTTATGTAATATTTTGCTTTATAACAGATGGACAAACAGAGTCACAGAAAGGGTTATTGGCTCATTTCTAGAAAATAAGCTGCAGAATTTGAACTTGCAGTCACAATATCATAACTGAAAAATAGTATCTCATAGATTGCATGTATCATTTAAGGTCTACATAAATCTTTTGGGAAAGAGAGAAATTTATCAATAGATAGATACCATAGAGACTGACAAGCATAATAAAGGAAGAAGATGGACAATAAAACAGAGAAATAATGTTCAGGGGGACAGGTAGTAGCAATACTCATATGTATATACAAATATGCAGCATATTAATGTAAGGAAAAATGTGACTTTATACATATAACTAGGATTTGGGATATGGGATTGTGACCCCTGACAAGAATAGGCAAGCGTAAAGTTTAGGGTTGTGATTTAAATCTAAATTTAATTGGTTGCCAGGGAATATCCCAAATAAAATACCCAAGTCAGTTTGGAAATTTTATGGTGGTTTAATTAATATAGAGGGAAAGAATTAAGAAGGAGAGAGAGGGAAAGAGTATAGGATTTCTCTCTCCTGGCCTATGCCAGAGGGAGTTCAAAGAACTCTGCCACAAGGTCTTCTCAGAAGATTAGGGACTTCCTAAGAAGATAGCATTTTGGAAGGTAAAGGAGAAAGGAATCAGCCTAAACTCCATGAGAGCTCAGAGAAGATGCCTCACCTGAACTAGGTTACTAAGCTTCCCTCAGTAGTGTATCAAAGACACTCACCGCCAAACCCAGACAATACCTTCCACCACGCCAAGACGCCAAGAGGCTCAGCACGTTGCCCCCAGCCATCTCTCCACTCAAAGAGGCTGGAGAGAGGAAGCGACACTGAATATATAGACCATTTTTACATCACTTTCCTGTGTCTCACATGTAGCAATGGTATCTTAAGCTTGACTTAGGACAGCCCAGGGGTCTGTCAGTTGTTTCTGATTCATCATTTGCTAGCACATGTCTGTCATAGGCCATCCTTCTAACCATTTAATCCTTAAGTAGGAGTGTATACATTCCTGTTTTGTTAGACTAAGGGTGGAGTAAATCTAAAATTCACACCAAGTACCACACATGTATAGAAGACTAGATTTGGAATTAGAAAGATATGAGTTTAAATTTGGCATCAGATACTAAATAGTCAAGTGACCCTTGGCAAAATCATATAACCTCTGATATCTCAATTTCTGTAAAATTAGAATAATAAATAACAGCTACCTCCTATAGTTGTTGTGAGGATGAAATGGCATAATATCTGTAAAGTGCTTTTCAAATCTTAAGGTGTGATGTGTGTAGATAGAATCCACTTTCCAGGCTCATCCTCCCCAAGCTCCTCCTACCCTACATCCTATTTTACATGCAAATGTTGCAGAATATGGAACTGAGGATTGAGCAAGAGAGCTGATACCTACTGTGGGCTGGGGGGGTGGGGTGGCTTTTGCAGGGTTTGGCAGCTTGGTGGGCTTTGGATTTTGGCTTCCTGATTGGGTTAAGAGTAATTTAGCTAGCTGATATTTTCTGTCTCCCTATATTTCCCTCTTTTTACTTTATCTCCATTTTGATTAAAACTTAATTGTTAAGAGCTAGTAACAGACTCGTGACTTGAGTTAATTTTATAGATGGTGACCACAATCTCTTTTTAATTAATATTACATTTAATATTTTACTTTCATTATTAGAGATGTAAATGTTAGTTATTGTTATTTTATATTAAATGGAAAGGCATATCTTATTCAAATTAAACATATTTTAATAATTGCTCACATTATTAAAGTTCTTTCATTTTGGCTAAGCATATTGCATAATGATCTCTTTTGATTCTCATTTGATTCTATGAGGTATGTACTAGAGAGGCAGTTCTTATAGTCAATAGAAATTTGGACCTGGAGTCCTAAAGATTAATGTTTTTTGAATTCTGCCTCTGAAATATGCTAGCTATATGACAATTGTCAAATTCTTTAACTCCTAATCTTAGTTTCCCTATCTGTCAAATGAGAATTTCTATATATTATCTTACTTTGAAGAATTATTATTATATTCAATAAGATATTATCTCTAAACTACACATTTTTGAGTTCTAAACAAATATCAAACTTTATCACCATTTTATACACAAGAGAATCAGATCCAAGAGAAGCTAATATCTGAAGCAGTACTCAAGCCCAGATCTTTCTGATGGTAAGTAGACAACATTATCCACCAGATCGTGGTGCATCTTGATTAGATCTTAGTTAAATTTAGATAAATGGAGAGATGTTATCTCATTATATTCTGCTTGGAGATTCATAGAAAAGAAGGGGAAGCACACTGCAAAACATTTGGAAAGGAGGTCAATGGAGGGAGAAATATAAGTAAATTCATGGAAAAGACATACCACTGAGTCTTAATGAATACTAACTCTGGTGGCATTTAGCAAAACTGAAATAGTGACAATTAAGTAATTAACAATCAATTTTAAAATACCTACTATGTGCTCCTGGCACTATGAGTACAAAGACAAAAGTAGAGATAATTCCAGGGCATTTAGGTGATATAGAGGATAAGTTCTTGACTGAGTAAGGAAAATTCTGATTTAAGACCTGCCTCAAACACTTAACTGTGTTACCTTGACCTCTTAGGCTCAATTTCTCCATTTAAAAAAATCAGGTAAATAGTAACACCTACTTCCCAGGTTTGCTGCGAGGATGCACTAAGAAAATATGTGTAAATTACTTCACAAGCCTGACAATGCTATTATATAAGTGCTACCTATTTTCATTTTAATTGTATTAGGGAGAAATCCTATATGTGTGCAGGTATATTAGATTATGTACCAAATTGATACAAAGTAAAAATGGGGAATGTTTGGTCTGATTTACCTAGAGAAATCAGAAAAGATCTCTTCTGGGAAGTGATGGAACTTGAGTTTAACTCTGAAGGGACAAAAGGATTCTAATAAAAAAAATCAAGGAGAAAGTGTATTTCAAGCATGGGGAAAATGTAAATGTATGGGAATGAGATATGTAATGGCATGAATTAAGAAATAGTACTAAATCCCATTTCTTTGGATCAGAGCATGTGTGTGTGCACATGTATGTATAAGTGTGTGTATGTACCTGTGTGGATGGGACTCAGGATGAGTGTATGTTTGTAGAGGATAAGGAGTAAATATTGTATTTTAAAGCTTGGAAAAAAAATTTATTTTGGACCCAGACTTAGACAAACTTTAAATGACAAATGGAGGAGCTTGTATTTTATCTTGAAGATAACAAGGAATCATTAGTCAGCAAGAAAGTCAGACATATTTCAGGAAGATCACTTTGACAGTTGTGCATCTTTTGACATGAGGTAGGGAGAGCTAATAGCCTGCTATTATTTTAATCATCCAGGCAAGAGGTGATGAAGGTCTAAACTAGGTGATGCTTGAGTGAGCAGAAAGAAGGAGATGGATATGAGAGATATCTTTGGCAATGGATTAGTTATGTGGAATGAGTGATGTTGATGAGTTAAGGATAATACTGAGGTTGAAACTCTGAGTGATATAGAACAAGGTGACAGCCTTGACAAAAATAAGAAAGTTCAGAAAACAGTGCCTCTTTCTTTCTTCCTTCCTTCCTTCCTTCCTTCCTTCCTTCCTTCCTTCCTTCCTTCCTTCCTTCCTTCCTTTCTTTCTTTCTTTCTTTCTTTCTTTCTTTCTTTCTTTCTTTCTTTCTTTCTTTCTTTCTTTCTTTCTTTCTTTCTTTCTTTCTTTCTTTCTTTCTTTCTTTCTTTCTTTCTTTCTTTCTTTCTTTCTTTCTTTCTTTCTTTCTTTCTTTCTTTCTTTCTTTCTTCCTTCCTTCCTTCCTTCCTCCCTTCCTCCCTTCCTCCCTCCCTTCCTTCCTCCCTTCCTCCCTTCCTCCCTTCCTCCCTTCCTCCCTCCCTCCCTTCCTCCCTCCCTCTCTCCCTCCCTTCCTCCCTTCCTCCCTTCCTTCCTTCCTTCCTTCCTTCCTTCCTTCCTTCCTTCCTTCCTTCCTTCCTTCCTCCCTTCCTCCCTTCCTCCCTTCCTCCCTTCCTCCCTTCCTCCCTTCCTCCCTCCCTCCCTTCCTCCCTTCCTTCCTTCCTTCCTTCCTTCCTTCCTTCCTTCCTTCCTTCCTTCCTTCCTTCCTTCTTGAGACTGAGCTCTGTTTTGAATAAGTTGAGTTTGAAGTGTGTCCAGAGTATCCAGTTTGAAATTTAAAATAGTCAGTGGGAAAGGCAAAACTGAAAATCAAGAGAAAACCTAGGCAACATGTAAAGATCTGAGAATCATTTGCATAAAAAGGAAATTAACCCCATGGGAGTTGATGAGGTGACTGGATTATGATAGTGATAGGGAATTTCAGCTATATGATAGAAGTTTCACTGATAGAGCAGCTAAAAAATTCTTCACTTGAAATAACTGAAATTTCATTCTTCAAAATGTAGAAGAAATGATGAGGGAGTTTATTCTGGACTTGATTTTAATCATTAAGATGGAACTAAATTTTATAGGTAAGACAGAATTGGTAAAATGAGGTTGAAATGATAGAAAACTTGAGATAAAAAAACTATCACTTTGAGCTTAGTCTTCTGAAAGAAAGTAGGAAAGAAAGACAGAAAAAAGAAAGGAAGGAAGGAAGGAAGGAAGGAAGGAAGGAAGGAAGGAAGGAAGGAAGGAAGGAAGGAAGGAAGGAAGGAAGGAAGGAAGGAAGGAAGGAAAGAAAAACCTCTTCTTGTACACACCAGTTTATAATTTCAAAGAACACTGAGATTTTAGGGTTGGAAGGTTACTTATTCTAATCTTTACCCTAACTGTGAGCTCTTTGAAAGCAGGAACTCTTCAGATAGACCAATTTTCAAGATTTATCAAACAAGGGAAGAAACCAAAGACTTAGGAAAAATCAAATAAGACATTCATATTAGCAGGGGGGGGGAAGTGATCAAGAGAATAAAAATAGTTATTGAATTGTACACTGTGAATTTCCCAACTATAAAAAATATGAGAATAATCTATATACAGGTCAGTATTTTTGATAAGGTTATTATGATGGAAATAGAATTTAAAAAGCAATACTTCTATATTTTACAATAATATAATTGACTAAAAGGTGTGGAGAGCTTGGGATTCCACTGTGCTTATTTTTGGTTGCCTTCACCTTCCCTGTGAAATGACCCACCATTTATACTGTAGAGACCTTTTTGTACATGATTATTTCCAAAATGTCTCCTCATTGGAATGTGAGTGTTCTGAGGGGAAGAACTATTTTTTCTTTCTTTATATCTCTAGCACTTAGCCCCGTGCCTGTTAGCTAAGAAGAGCTTAAAAAATGTTTGTTGTTGGGGGAAAAATAAAAAGAAAGCAGAGACTATCTTTCACTTTTCTTTGTATTCCCAGTATTGCACTTAGTGAGTGCTTGGCACAAAGTGCTTAATAATCTTTGTTGATGGACTGACCTTTATCTGAAGAAGAATCCTCCCTATAAACTTAATCCTAACTTTCTACTTCCTGAGGTAGATCGTTCTACTTTTAGATAGCTCTTGTTAGGAAATTTTATTTTATTTCTTCCTTGACATTAAACCTAAATTTGCTTCTTTGAAACTTCTACCCATTTCTTTAGCATCAGTCCTTAGGGGCTAAAGAGAATTAGTCTGATCTCTCTTCTATTTTTTGTGATAACCCTTGTGGTATTTGAAATTGACTATCATGTCTTTCTTTCGTCTTATTTTTTTCCAGGCTAAAACTAATAAGTCCACTCAAATTATTATTTTTTTAAACATAGACTTGAGACTTTTCTCCAAACAGGCTTGTCTTCTTCTAGATTCTCACTATCTTATCAATTCCCATTAAAAGTGATTCATTCTCTTCTGTTGAGGTTTTGTATCTTCAAGAATCTCTTGTAATATTTTTGTTAGGATTGTAACTCATTAAGTTACTTTGCCTAGGAAGAGTACCACATTAAACTTTACTAGACATTAATACTTAAACGAATTCCTTAATCATAGCTGTGTTCAAGATGAGAGCCAGCTGAGAATATGGCCTTTCAAATCAGGCATAAATGTTGTAAGTTTTGATTTGAAGAATCTCAAATCACAGAATTTTGATGACCACAGAGATAATTTAATTCAATTTCATTTTTTTCATGTGAGGAACTGATCTTTCCAAGTTAATGGTTAAAAGGAGAATATATGGAAGAGGTAAAAATAGGAGTAGAATTTTACTGTTCTGAACACCCACTTGAAGCTGCAGCACCGGCTGCTAGAGTGATCCCTTACAAGGTTTTCTTCTATGTATTCTCTATAATTTTTTTTTAATCTGTTCATATATATGTTGTCTTCTTCCATTAGAATGAGAACTCCTTGTGGACAGGATCAGTTTTTGTTTTTCTTTGTATCCCCAGGAATTCACAGTGCTGGGCCCATGTAGTTTATCTGTCATCATTCATAGATACATTTTCATGTACGACATCCCAAAGGGTAACATAATTAGGAGAAGAGACAGTTAAAAAAAGGAAAATGATTTCAGAATTCAGCTCTTTCCTGATCTCTTTGAGGTCCCATTTGGTTGATTGTATGTTAATGGACAAAAGAGCTGTTAGATGGGAGTTGAGTTCAGAGGAGAAACAAAACCAGCTCTTGCTTAGCAATGGCCAAATTGAGATAACAATGAGAATTCCAGAGAGACATTTTTTTCCTGATGTGTTTAATCATTTTGACAAAAGACTGCACAGTAAGAAACAAAAATGTCATTCTGCTTGGACCTAAGGAAGTCATTTTGTAGCTGAGATGAGACTCTTCCCCAGTGGTCTAATATTGAATAAGTAAGTCTTTGAGACAAGAGGAGCCTATTTTGCTTCTGTTTCTTCCCCTTTGTAGTAGTGATTGACCTCTATTTTCTGCCATTGGGCTTGGCATTCTCAGAGAGATGGGATGTGAAGGATACTAGGATGAAAATGGACTTTTGAAGGCATTTTACAGAAGTAATACAAAGGATATTGCCCTTCCACTGAAGTCCTATTCCAACAAATTCCCTGAGACTTTCTTCTAAGGAGAACCTGGTAGGAGCCCTTGTAGGTTCAATTGTGTTTCAATGTGGACCAAATTTAGAAACGCTTATGAGAAATAAAACTGACCGGCTACCATGTGATGAATTGATTGCCATCAGTAATGTATGAAATCTCCAGTGATAAGGGGAAGAGGTTTGTGGTTTGAATGGATAATAAGATCACAGTTTGAAAGCTCAGAGGAACTTGAGAAGTTTAGTCCAAATTTCTTATCTTGCTGATAAGGAAACTGAGATACTAGACTTGAAATGACTTGCCTAAGTCATATAAGAAACAAATAAAACAACTGTTGTATGCTCATGGTCCCTCAATTACAGAGGTCCCCTATAACTCAGTTTCATTTAGCACTAATAATTGGATCAGCCTTTATAAAAAACCATTTACTTCAAAGAAATAATAACAAATACACAAATATACTCCCTAGTAAATGAATCATAATTCACTCACACAAACTTAATCTGTGGAAAGGGTATGGAGATTAGATCTGTAGTACTCAATTCCTGTACAGTATGGTTCCATCAAGTTCCAAATCAAAAGCTCAATAGAGTTAGAGGCACTTTGGTTTTTTAGGTATTCCCTCCTGGATGAGCTGGCTGCATATCTGGCTGGAATTCTCTCTCTAAGGTTGCCATAGCTTGAAAGAGAGACCAGTGAGGTTTCCATTGCCTATACCTAGAAGAGAGAAAAACAAAAATATCAAACGGAACCCTTCCAAACTCATCTCTAGAGGCAATGGGTAAAGGAAATGGGTAAGGCAGTCCTTACCACTCAAAGTTTTACCTTTCCTGAATATCTGGAGGGAATCATTCTATGGATACATTTGGAATTTTACTCTACTGAGTGAGAAGGTAAGAGACAGACAGAGAGATAGACAGATAGATAGAAACAAAGAGAGATAAAGAGAGAGATAGGAAGAGACAGACAGACAGACAGAGAGAGAGAGAGAGAGAGAGAGAGAGAGAGAGAGAGAGAGAGAGAGAGAGAGAGAGAGAGAGAGAGAGATCCAATTTGTCAGTTTTTAACAATGTATTCTGTTCCAGCTCTTCAGCCAGTGGAGAGAATTTCCTCCCACTTATGTGGTAAGGGAACATAGAATTCCTTCTCAAAGCAGGTCGCTTTGAAGATCAACTCCTAAAAGTTGTGTTCCAAAGCCCTGCTTTTATATTTGTATCCCCAGACCTTAGTATAGTATCAAAGTTAATAAATGCTCTTGTTGCTTAGAGGGAAACTCTTAGCTGCTTTCTTCTACATTTGAGATCTCAGAACGTTGGATCCCATTAGATTTTTCTTCCCTGAAGGAGCACCTAGCCTAGGGTCAAGTTCTTTTAGAATAAGAAGCCAATTAGTTAAGCAATATCCACAGTCATTAAGTCTATTTTGTTACCTTACCTTTTTGCTCCCAAAGAGCAGTCTCTATTGTCAGTCTTTATCTTACTTAGGGATTAGACAATCCATAAAATTTTGGAAATATTTTGAAACTTTCTGATCAATAAACCAACAAAAGGCTGTCTGCATCAGGGTATTCTCAACATTCACTTTTTTAGAATTGTATTTCTTCTTAGGAACTGAATATAAAGATAGAAGAATAAAACTGCTAGATGAAGTTCATTCAAAATAATGTCTTCTACCTCAATTTTTTATAATGAATTCCTGCCTTTATTTTGAAATTATTCTTTTTTTAATTATAAGAATATCTTATTTTACAAATTACATATAATAACACATATCCACATATGTTTTCTGAATATATGTGATCCAAATTGTCTCCCTCCCTTCAGTTCCTCCCTGCCTCCTGGAACTAGCAAGCAATTCAATCTGGGTTTTACATGTATTATCATCCTGCTTTCATTTTGTATATGCGGCTAACAAAACCTACAGCTCCTGGTCTTCAGTCACAGTCTAAAGAGAAGGAACATTTATTACAACCATGTCAACTTACTTTGACTTTGAGACCTTTTCATTCTCTCTCTCTCTCTCTCTCTCTCTCTCTCTCTCTCTCTCTCTCTCTCTCTCTCTCTCTCCCTCTCTTTTTTCTCTCTCCCCTTCTTTCTTTTCTTTTCTCCTCCATTCCCCTCTTCTTCCCCCTTCTCTCTTTCCCTCCTCTTCTCTCTGTCTCCAATTGTCTCTCTCTGCCTGTATGTCTCAAACTCACATATACACAGATATTATATTATTCTTTACCTAGCCTCTAACCCTTACCTAAAATTTAAAGAATGATATTGGTAGGACTTTCTTAAATAGCTCATATTTGGAGCAGACAGGTGGCTCAATGTATGGAGAGCTAAGTCTGGAGACAAGAGGTCCTGGGTTCAAATTTGACCTCAGATTTTTCCTCCCCATGTGACCCTGGGCAAGTGACTCAACTACAATTGCATAGACTTTACCACTCTTCTGCCTTGGAATCATGCTTATTATTTATTCTAAGAGGGAAAGTAAGAGTTTAAAAATAAATAAATAGACTATACTTAATGACTGTCATCATCACCCACACTTGCAATGTGATTCTAATATTTGATGCTCCCCTAAGACTATACCTATGCCTAAATCATTTCCCTCTCTGTAAAGCAAAGGCTTCTGCTATTGAAATATACTCAGCAAAGATTTACTTGGTCCTAGGCTGGTTTATGAAATAGTTATAGACTGAGATAACCCTGAAAGACTTCTGGTTCTGTAATCAGAGCACCTTAACTCTAATCACATTTCTGATCATCCCTGGGTATATTCTAGGCAAGTAATTTAAGCTCTTTTAATTTTAGTTTCCTCAAATGGAAAAATTAGGTGGTTGGATTTTATGATTTCAACTAGTCTTTCTATTTCCATAGCCATCATTCCATGCTAGATTCCGTTGAGATGTTGAAGTTAGATACCTCAAAACTATGATGCTTGCATGCATAAGGAAGGGAATTTCTGAACACAATTGCTGTGAACAATGTTTTACAGCCCTATAAGTCCAATCTTATCTAGGTTGAACTAAATGTTTTCTGAGACCCTTTTTAGTCAAAGATCTCCAATACTATGACAGTTTTAATATTGTTGACCTTCATGTTACTTAAATGACTACCCCTGTGGTCCAATTCTATGTCTAATTAGATGGGTCTGTATGAGGTGAGAATATAAGTCAAATTCTTAATTTTTCCAATAATAGGTCACATTGGCCTCTCTACACATAACATTTTTAGCATATGATTCTCTCTTTAACCAATAGCACCAAATATTGATAGTTTTAACATTTGCCAGAGCAAGGTATGCGGAATAGGGTATAGAATTCTGGTCTCAGATAGTGTCCAGAGCAGGGTTTTAACTCTATGGAGACACTAGGAGGACATGTGATCATAGACAAGTCACCTGACAATAAAACCTCAGTTTTATCTTCTATATTTTGGGGATAAAATGATACCTATTTCTCAGATTTTTGTGATCAAGCCATTGAGATATTGAGATATATTGAGATAATATAGGTTTACTTTCTACATTGTGGGGGTTAAAAGCACAGGACCCCCACATTCTGGAAAATCCACAAAAATCTTTTTGGCCCCCTGTACCAGAGAAGAAGAATGAATTATTTCTTTTTCTTTTATAGGATACTTAAAGTACCTAACTGTAAAATTTGGGTGAAGTATTTGGTCATAGGTCCTATGTAGATCAGTGTTAAGGTACCGAGACACTTCTAGCCTTTCTGTGTCATCTACTGACCTTAATACTCTTTTCATAGCCTTTAACTTTTTACTTTTCTAACTTTATTTTTTATTAATTTTTATTTTATTTAATTAGGTGATTTAGAATAATTTTCCAAGGTCACAAGGCTCATGTTCCTTCCCTTCCACCCCTCTCCCATATATGACACACATTTCCCCTGGGTTTAACATGTGCCATCGATCAAGACCCATTTACTTATTATTAGTGTTTGCCCTAGGGTGATCTTTTAGAATCCACTTTTCTAGTCATAGCCCCACCGACCCATGTGATCAAGTGGTTGTTTTTCTTCTGTGTTTCTTTTCCCACAGTTCTTCCTCTGGATGTGGATCTTTCTTATGAGTCCCTTCAAATAGTTCTGGATCACTGCATAGCTACTAGTAGAGAAGTCCATTACATTTGAATTTACCATAGTGGATCAGTCTCTGTGTACAATGTTCTCCTGGTTCTGTTCCTTTCACTCTGCATCAATTCCTGGAGGTCATTCCAGTTCACATGGAATTCCTGCAGTTTATTATTCCTTTGAGAAAAATACTATTCCATCACAAGAATATACCACAATTTGTTCAGCCATTCCCCAATTGGAGGGCATCTGCTCATTTTCCAATTTTTGCCCACCACAAACAGCATGACTATGAATATTCTTGTACAAGTCTTTTTCCTTATTATCTCTTTGGGGTACAACCCTAGCATACTTCCAAATTGCCTTCCAAAATGGTTGAATCAGCTCACAACTCCACCAGCAATGCATTAATGTCCCAATTGTGCCACATCCCCTCCAACATTCATTAATTTCCTTTGCTGTCATGTTGGCCAATCTGCTTGGTGTGAGGTGATACCTCAGAGTTGTTTTGATTGGTATTCTCTGACTATAAGAGATTTAGAACATTTTTTCATGTGCTTATTAATGGTTTTGATTTCTATGACTGAAAATTGCCTATTCATGTCCCTTGCCCATTTATCAATTGGGGAATGGATTGATTTTTTGTACAATTGATTTAGCTCTTTGTAAATTTCAGTAATAAAACTTTTGTCAGAGGTTTTTATGAAGATTGTTTCCCAATTTGTTGCTTCCCTTCTGATTTTAGTTACATTGGTTTTGTTTGTACAAAACCTTTTTAATTTAATGTAATCAAAATTATCTATTTTGTATTTTGTAATTTTTTCTAACTCTTACTTGGTCTTAAAATCTTTCCTTTCCCAAAGATCTGACAAGTATACTATTCTGCGTTCATCTAATTTACTTATTGTTTCCTTCTTTATGTTTCAGTTATTCACCCATTCTGAGTTTATCTTGGTGTAGGGTGTGTGATGGTGATCTAAACCTAATCTCTCCCATACTGTTTTCCAATTTTCCCAGCAGCTTTTCTCAAATAGTGTATTTTTGTCCCAAAAGCTGGGATCTTTCGGTTTAACATAGACTGTCTTACTGAATGAAGTCACTTATCCCAAGTCTATTTGAATGATCCTCCCTTATGTCTCTTAGCCAGTACCATATGGTTTTGATGATCCCAGTTTAAGATCTAGTTTGGCTAGGGCACCTTGCTTTGCAATTTTAAAAATTATACCTTTGGGACTTCCAGTCAAGATGGCAGCTTAGAGAAAGCTAAAGTTCAGAGCTCCAGAAACCCTTCCTTACCAATCTCAAACTGAATGCTCTTAGGTCACCGAAATTCAAAACAAACAACAGAATAGACCCCGGGAACCCTCTTCCTCCTGGACGTGGACCTGGATCAAAAGGTATGGCCCCCCAAAAACCAGAACATGAGATCACTCAGATCTAAGGGGTAGGCAAAAGGAAGGTCCCAGGACCCATACCCCCCAACCCAGAGCACTGAATCTGAGGCAGGAGCAGGAAGCTCAGGGCAGGCAAAAGGGCCTCGGGAGCTGGCTATTTTGAAGGCCGCACCCTGAAAACAACATGAGCCAGTTGAGGGGGCACCCAGACAGCAGGGAAACAGAGAGAGATGGAGGGAGCCTGTAGCCCCCTGACCAGATCCTTTCATCTGAGTCTCACCGAAGGTCCCTGCCTCAGGGCATACTCAGTCTGAGGTTAATCCTATCACCAGCCCTTGGAGCTCTGGGAAGCCACAGCCTCTCCACCTCAGAGTGCAGGATCCTCTGGCCAGCAAAGGCATTGAAATACATCTGAGAGTGTCAAGCCAGGCACAGAGCATATAAGTAAGGCAACAGAGAAGCATCGGGAGGGAACTGAGGAGTTTAATAACACCGAAACACCAATAATTCCAGCCTTCCTGGGGAAGACAGACAATTTGCATGGGGCTAAAGCCACTGAACACCAGACAGATAACAAAAGAGTCAGCCCTCCTCACTCAGATAGAGATGGCAAACAGCATAGAAGCAAAAAAAAGCCTCAAAACAACAAGAAAAACAAGAAGGGGGGCAACTTTGGACACATTTTATGGAGCAAAAATACAAAATACAGAGGAGATAGAAGAGGAAACACAAGCAAATGCTCCGAAACCTTTCAAAGGAAATGGAAACTCTGCACAAACCCATGAAGAATTTGAATCAGAAATGACCAAAAAGATGGAAGCCTTCTGGGAGGAAAAGTGGGAAATAATGCAAAAGAAATTCACGCAACTACAAAACCAGTTTGACCAAAGTGAAAAGGAAAACCAGGCTTTAAAGGCCAGAATCAGGAAGCTGGAAGACAACGATCATGTAAAAGAGCAAGAATCAATAAAGCAAAGCCAAAAGATCAAGAAATTATAAGAGAACATAAAATATCTCACTGACAAGGTGACAGACTTGGAAAATAGAGGGAGAAGAGACAATTTAAGAATAATTAGACTACCAGAAAATCCAGAAATAAACAGCAAACTCAACATTGTAATACAAGATATAATCAAAGAAAATTGCCCAGAGATTCTAGAACAAGGGGGCAATACAGCCACTGAAAGAGCTCACAGAACACCCTCTACACTAAATCCCCAAAAGACAACTCCCAGGAATGTAATTGCCAAATTCCAAAGCTATCAAACAAAAGAAAAAATCCTACAAGAAGCCAGAAAAAGACAATTTAGATATAAAGGAATGCCAATCAGGGTCACACAAGACCTTGCAAGTTCTACTCTGAATGATCGTAAGGCATGGAACATGATTTTCAGAAAGGCAAGAGAGCTGGGTCTTCAACCAAGAATCAGCTATCCAGCAAAACTGACTATATACTTCCAAGCGAAACTATGGGCATTCGAAAAAATAGAAGATTTCCAACTTTTTGCAATGAAAAGACCAGAGCTCTGTGGAAAGTTTGATATCGAAAAACAAAGAAGATGGAATACCTGAAAAGGTAAATATGAAGGAAAGATAAAAGGAGAAAATTGTTATCTTTTAATTTATTCAAACTCTGTTCTATAAGGACTAGATTTATATTGATCTATATATATATATATTAATATATGGAAAATGTAATGTGTAAATAGGGGGAAAAGAAAGACCAAATAGAATAATCTTTCTCACACAAAGAATCACATGGGAAGGGGAGGGGAAGAAAACTCCTATAAGAAGGAGAGGAAGAGAGTTTTTACTTAAACCTTACTCTCAGGGAAATCAACTCTGAGACGGAAAAACATCCAGATCCATTGGGATCTTGAATTCTATCTTACCCAACAAGAGTTGGGAGAAGGGAAAACCAAGGGGGGGGAACAAAAGGGGAGGGAAGGAGAGGGGGAAGGGGGGAGGGAACAAAAAGGGAGGGGCTAGAAAGGGAAACATATCAAGGGAGGGGACAAGGGGGACAGATTTAAAGTAAATCACTGGATTAAAAGGTTAGAGCTAAAGAAGAAAGGTTAGAATTAGGGAAGGATATCAAAATTCCAGAAAATTCACAAGTCACAATCATAACTTTGAACGTGAATGGGATGAACTCACCCATAAAATGTAGACGAATCACAGAATGGGTTAGAATCCAAAACCCTACCATATGTTGTCTTCAAGAAACACACATGAGGCAGGTTGACACCCACAAGGTCAGAATTAAAGGATGGAGTAAGACCTACTGGGCCTCAACTGACAGAAAGAAGGCAGGAGTGGTAATCATGATATCTGATAAAGCCAAAGCAAAAATAGACCTGATCAAAAGGGATAGGGAAGGTAGTTATATTTTGTTAAAAGGGACTTTAGATAATGAGGAAATATCACTAATCAACATGTATGCACCAAATAAAATAGCACCCAAATTTCTAATCGAGAAACTAGGAGAATTGAAGGAAGAAATAGACAGTAAAACCATATTAGTGGGAGATTTGAACCAACCATTATCAAATTTAGATAAATCAAATCAAATAATAAATAAGAAAGAGGTAAAAGAAGTGAATGAAATCTTAGAAAAATTAGAATTAATAGACATATGGAGAAAAATAAATAGGGCTAAAAAGGAATACACATTCTTCTCAGCACCGCATGGCACATTCACAAAGATTGACCATATACTAGGTCACAGAAACATGGCATACAAATGCAGAAAACCAGAAATAATAAATTCAGCCTTTTCAGATCACAAGGCAATAAAAATAATGATCAGTAATGGTACGTGGAAAACCAAATCAAAAATTAATTGGAAATTAAATAATATGATACTCCAAAATTGTTTGGTTAGAGAAGAAATCACAGAAACAATTAATAATTTTATCAAGGAAAATGACAACGGCGAGACATCCTTTCAAACCTTTTGGTATGCAGCCAAAGCAGTAATCAGAGGTAAATTCATATCCCTGTGTGTATATATTAACAAACAAGGGAGAGTAGAGATCAATCAATTGGAAATTGCAAATAAAAAAACTCAAAAGCAATGAAATTAAAACCCCCCAGCAGAAAACCAAACTAGAAATCCTAAAAATTAAGGGAGAAATTAATAAAATCAAATGTGCTAGAACAATTGAACTAATAAATAAGACTAGAAGCTGGTACTTTGAAAAAACAAACAAAATAGACAAAGTACTGGTCAATCTAATTAAAAAAAGGAAAGAAGAAAAGCAAATTAACAGCATCAAAGATGAAAAGGGAGAAATCACCTACAAAGAGGAGGAAATCAAGGCAATCATTAAAAATTACTTTGCCCAATTATATGGCAATAAATACAGCAATCTAGGCTATATGGATGAATATATACAAAAGTACAAACTGCCTAGACTAAGAGAAGAAGAAATAGAATTCTTAAATAATCCCATATCAGAAAATGAAATCCAACAGGCCATCAAAGAACTCCCTAAGAAAAAATCCCCAGGGCCTGAAGGATTCACAAGTGAATTCTATCAAATATTCAGAGAACAGTTAATCCTAATACTATACCAACTATTTGACATAATAAGCAAAGAGGGAATTCTACCAAACTCCTTTTATGACACAAACATGGTACTGATTCCAAAGTCAGGCAGACCAAAAACAGAGAAAGAAAATTATAGACCAATCTCCCTAATGAACATAGATGCAAAAATATTAAATAGGATACTAGCAAAAAGTCTTCAGCAAGTGATCAGAAGGGTCATCAACCATGATCAAGTAGAATTTATACCAGGGATGCAGGGCTGGTTCAATATTAGGAAAACCATCCACATAATCGACCATATCATCAAGCAAACCAACAAAAATCACATGATTATTTCAATAGACGCAGAAAAAGCCTTTGATAAAATACAACATCCATTCCTATTGAAAACACTAGAAAGCATAGGAACAGGAGGGTCATTCCTAAAAATAATAAACAGTATATATCTAAAACCATCAGCCAATATCATCTGCAATGGGGATAAACTAATTGCATTCCCAATAAGATCAGGAGTGAAACAAGGATGCCCGTTATCACCTCTACTATTTGACATTGTACTAGAAACACTAGCAGTAGCAATTAGAGAAGAAAAATAAATTTAAGGCATCAAAATAGGCAAGGAGGAGACGAAGCTATCGCTCTTTGCAGATGACATGATGGTCTACTAAAGAATCCTAGAAATTCAACCAAAAAGCTAATTGAAATAGTCAACAACTTTAGCTAAGTTGCAGTATACAAAATAAACCCGCAAAAGTCATCAGCATTTCTAAACATCTCCAACATAGTTCAGCAGCAAAAACTGGAAAGAGAAATCCCATTCAAAATCACCTTAGGCAAAATAAAATACCTAGGTATCTATCTCCCGAGACAAACACAAGAACTATATGAACACAACTACAAAACACTATCCACACAACTAAAACTAGACTTGAGCAATTGGAAAAATATTAACTGCTCATGAGTAAGATTAGCCAATATAGTAAAAATGACCATCCTACCCAAACTTATCTATCTATTTAGTGCCATACCCATAGAACTTCCAAAAAATTTCTTTACTGATTTAGAAAAAACCATAACAAAGTTCATTTGGAATAAGAAAGGATCAAGGATATCCAGGGAAATAATGAAAAAAAAAATACAAAGGAAGGGGGCCTTGCAGTCTCAGATCTCAAACTATATTACAAAGCAGCAGTCATCAAAACAATTTGGTACTGGCTAAGAGACAGAAAGGTGGATAAGTGGAATAGACCTGGGGCAAGTGACCTCAGCAAGACAATATATGATAAACCCAAAGATCCCAGCTTTTAGGTCAAAAATCCACTATTCGATAAAAACTGCTGGGAAAACTAGAAGACAGTGTGGGAGAGACTAGGATTAGATCAACAGCTCACACCCTACACCAAGATAAATTCAAAATGGTTGACTGGCATGAACATAAAGAAGGAAACTATAAGTAAATTAGGTAAACACAGAATAGTATACATGTCAGACCTTTGCGAAGGGAAAGACTTTAAAACCAAGCAATACATAGAAAGAGTCACAAAATGTAAAATAAATAATTTTGACTACATCAAATTAAAAAGGTTTGTACAAACAAAACCAATATCACTAAAATCAGAAGGAAAGCAACAAATTGGGAAGCAATCTTCATAAAAATCTCTGACAAAGGTTTAATTACTGAAATTTACAAAGAGCTAAATCAATTGTACAAAAAATCAAGCCATTCTGTAATTGATAAATGGGCAAGGGACATGAACAGGCAGTTCTCAGCCAAAGAAATCAAAACTATTAATAAGCACATGAAAAAGTACTCTACATCTCTTATAATCAGAGAGATGCAAATCAAAACAACTCTGAGGTATCACCTCACACCTAGCAGATTGGCTAACATGACAGCTATGGAAAGTAATGAATGCTGGAGGGGATGCGGCAAAGTAGGGACATTAATTCATTGCTGGTGTAGTTGTAAACTGATCCAACCATTCTGGAGGGCAATTTGGAACTATGCCCAAAGGGCAATAAAGGACTGTCTGCCCTTTGATCCAGCCATAGCACTGCTGGGTTTGTACCCCAAAGAGATAATAAGGAAAAAGACTTGTACAAGAATATTCATAACTGCACTCTTTGAGGTGGAAAAAATTGGAAAATGAGATGCCATTCAATTGGGGAATGGCTGAACAAATTGTGGTATATGTTGGTGATGGAATACTATTGTGCTAAATGGAATAATAAAGTGGAGGAATTCCATGGAGACTGGAACAACCTCCAGGAAGTGATGCAGAACGAAAGGAGCAGAACCAGGAAAACATTGTACACAGAGACTGATACACTGTGGTACAATCGAAGATAATGGACTCCTTCACTAGTGACAATGCAATGTCTCTGAACAATCTGCAGGGATCTAAAAAACACTATCCACAAGCAGAGGATAAACTGTGGGAGTAAAAACACTGATGAAAAGCAACTGCTTGACTACAGGGGCTGAGAGGAAATGACTGAGGAGAGACTCTAAATGAACACTCTAGTGCAAATACCAACAACATAGAAATGGGTTCAAAACAAGAAAACATGTGAAACCCAGTGGAATTGTGCGCAGGCTATGGGAGAAATAAGTGGTGGAAGGGGGGTGGGGGAAGGAAAAGTTAATGATCATTGCTTCCAATGAATAATGTTTGTAAATAACCAAATAAAATAATGTTTAAAAATTAAAAAAAAATTATAACTTTGTAATTGTTTTTTCTAATTCTATAAAAAGTTTTTTTAGTATTTTGATTGGTAATGCCCAAAATAAGTAAATTAATTTGGGTTGGACTGTCATTTTTATTATGTTAGCTCAAGCTACCCATGAGCAATTAATGTTTTTCAAATTATTTAGATCTAGTTTTAATTGTATGGAGAGTGTTTTGTAGCTGTGTTCATATAGTTCCTGAGTTTGTCATGGCAAATAGATTCCTAAATATTCTATATTATCTAGGTTGATTTTAAATGGAATTTCTCTTTCTAACTCTTGCTGCTGAGATGTGTTGTAAACAGAAATGCTGATGATTTATGTAGGTTTATTTTGGATCCTGCAACTTTGCTAAAGTTGTTGATTATTTCCACTAGCTTTTTAGTAGATTCTCTAGGATTCCTTAAGTATTCCATCATACCATCTGCAAAGAGTGAGAGCTTGCTCTCCTCAATGTCTATTTAAATACCTTTAATTTCCTTTTTGTAGCAGTCCACACCTAGCTATGGACTAGGGAAACAGTTAGAATGTACAGAGTGGCTTAGAAGAGAGCATGCTCAGTCTTGGGTAGTAAAGCCTCTAACCCTTGATCCCAGCTTCCCCCAGGTTAGGCAGGAAAACAGGTTTCTTTGTGTTCACCTGGCTAAGATAAACCACACCTATACCTTATTAACCAATGATAATTATCCCTATGTATTGTGTATATTTGCATATCAAAGACATTAAAAGGGGCAACCACAGCAGTCTCCGCCCTCTCTTGGATCTTAGCTCTCACCTATGTCTGTATTTGCTGGAGCTTGGCCTCTGGCCAAACTCCATCTTTAATTCCTTTCCTTCTCTATCTCTCTCACCTGGGTCCTGGCCTTCAGGCACTTTCTTTCCTCTATCATGTCTCCGACCTTTGTGTTATCCATTTTGGATCACTGGATGGTTGATGCCTTTGTATTGTCCAGATAGATCAGAGTTCTGCTGTGGCTCCATTGTAATCAATACGGCCTGGTTTCTTACTCATTTCTGCCATCTCGAACTTGGCTCCATCACACCCTTCGTGGTATCCTAAACTACTATCCTTTCTCTCTCTTTCTTATCTTGTGGCTTCTCACTGGCGAGAGGCTACGCTTTTCTTATCTAATTGCTATTGCTAGTGTTTCTAGTACAATGTTAAATAATAGAGGTGATAATGGACATCCTTGTTTCACTCCTGACCTTATTGGACATGCTTCTAATTTATCCCCAGTGCAGATGATGTTTGCTGATGGTTTTAGATAGATACTGTTAATTGTTTTTAGAAAAAGCACATCTATTCCTATGCTTTCTAGTGTTTTCAATAGGAATGAGTGTTATATTTTGTCAAAGGCTTTTTCTGCATCTACTGAGATAATCATGTGATTTTTGTTGGTTTGCTCTTTGATATGGTCAATTGTGTGAATGGTTTTCCTAATATTGAACCATCCTTGAATTTCTGCTATAAATCCTACCTGATCATAATTAATAACCCTTTTGATGACTTCCTGGAGTCTTTTTGCTAGTAATCTATTTAGTATTTTTGTATCTATGTTCATTAAGGAGATTGGTCTATAGTTTTCATTCTCTATTTTTGCCCTACCTGGCTTTGGAATCAGTATCATATTTGTATCATGAAAGGAATTTGATAGAACTCCTTCTTTGCTTATTATGTCAAATAATTTATATAATATTGGGATTTGTTGTTCTTTGAATGTTTGATAGAAATCACTTGTGAATCTCATCAGGCCCTTGGGATTTTTTCTTAGGGAGTTCTTTGATGCCTTGCTCAATTTCTTTTTCTGATATGGGGTTATTTAAGAATTCTATTTCTTCTGCTAATCTATGCAATTTATATTTTTGCAAATATTCATCCATATCACATAGATTGCCATATTTATTGTCATATAATTGGGCAAAATAGTTTTTGATGATGCCTTAATTTCCTCTTCATTCGAAGTGAGGTCTCCCTTTTCATCTTTGATATACTCAATTTGGTTTTCTTCTTTCCTTTTTTTAATTAGACTGACAAGTCCTTTGTCTATTTTATTTGTTTTTTCAAAGTACCAGCTTGCAGTCTGGTTTATTAATTAAATAATTATTTTACTTTCAATTTTATTAATTTCTCCTTTAATTTTTAGGATCTCTAATTTAGTTTTCATCTCAGGATTTTTAATTTGTTCAATTTCTAATTTTTTAAATTTGTATGCCCAATTCATTGACCTCTGCCCTTCTTAATTTGTTAATATATGAACTCAAGGATATAAATTCCCCCCTAAGTACTGCTTTAACAGAATACCATATATTTTGAAAGGATGTCTCATCATTGTCATATTCTTCAATGAAATTATTGTTTCTATGATTTGTTCTTTAACTAACCAATTTTCAAGAATTGTATTTTTAAATTTCCAATTACTTTTTGATTTGCCTCTCCATTTACACTTACTAATTATTATTTTTATTGCATTGTGGTCTGAAAAGGTTACGTTTATTATTTCTGCTCTTTTGCATTTGTTTGCAATGTTTTTATGCCCTAGTACATGGTCAATTTTTGTGAATGTATCATGTGCTACTGAAAAGAAGGTGTATTCCTTTTTGTCCCTATTTATTTTCCTCCACTTATCTACTAACTCTAATTTTTGTAAGATTTCATTCACTTCTCTTATTTCTTTCTTATTTATTTTTTGGTTCAATTTATCTAGTTCTGAGAGAAGAAGGTTCAGGTCTCCCACTAGTATAGTTTTTCTATTTATTTCATCCTTGAGCTCCACTAGATTCTCCTTAAAAATTTGGATGCTATGCCATTTGGTGCACACATGTTGAGTACAGATATTTGCTCATTGTCTATATAGTCTTTTATCAGGTTGTAATTACCTTCCCTATCTCTTTTAATTAGATCTATTTTTACTTTGGCTTTGTCAGATATCATGATTGTGACTCCTGCCTTCTTTTTATCAGTTGATTTCCAATAGATTTTGTGCCATCTGCTTACTTTTACCTTATGCATAGCTACCTTCCTCATGTCTATTTCTTGTAGACAACATATGGTAGGATTCTGGTTTCTGATCCACTCTGCTATTTGCTCCTGCTTTACAGGTGAGTTCATCCCATTCACATTTAATGTTATGATTACTACCAGTGTATTTCCCAACATTTTCATTTTCTCTCCTTGTCCTACTCTTTCCTCTTTCATTATTTCCTTCTATACCAATATTCTGTTTTTAAATAATCCCCCTAATCCCCATCCTTATTTTACTTTCCTTTCTTCCCCCTCCATTCTTATTCCCCTCTTAATTTTCTTTTAGGGTCTTTTTAAGCTACCCCACACACTCTGCCCCCTTGAATTACTTCCCTTCCCAACTTCCCTTTCCACCTCCTCCCTTTTTATTCCCCTTTTGTTTTTTTAAAGTCTATTAAGTTCTCTTCCCCCTTTTTCCCTCCTCCCCCTTTTTTAACTTCTCTCCCCATCCTCTCCTTAGTTTTCCCCTCTCAGCTTTCCTATAGGGTAAGATAGAGTTCAATACCCCAATGGATCTAGATGTTCTTTCCTCTAGGAATTGATTCCACTGAGAATAAGGTTTGAGTATTACCTTTTAGCACTCTCTTCAGCTCCTTATTATAGTTGTATTCTTCCCCTCCCTGTTCTATTTGCCTTTTTGTGTAGTATATAGCTTATCCTAATTTCCATTTTTTCCCAAAGGTTTGGGTGTGTTTAATTGTTGGTCATCTTCTGCTGTCTTTTCTTTAGTCTTTTTTTTTTCTGTATAAAAATTATCAAGTGTCAACATTTTCTTCTTGTTTCTTTTTGATATTTGTGGATTTTAGTTCCTGGGAGTTGCTGGCCATTGCCTTGTTCCTTCCTGGTCAGATGTCTAAGTGAGCAATATGGGTGATCTTTGTACTGGGCTCTGGAGAGGTTTTTGCCCTGAGGATATTTTTCTCCAGTCCTCAGCAGTGTCCAGCTGCTCTTAGTGGCAGGTACAGCCCCTTAGAACTTGAGGATTGCCTTACAGATGTCTGGGTGTGGAATGTAGGCAAGTCTTTTTATTGAGCACTGGAAAGTTTTTTGTCCAGAGGCTATTTCTCCCTTCTCTGTGGCGGTTTGCTATGAGCTGCCCCTCTCCCCAGGCTCCATGCCTTATCTCCATATTTCCTCAGTCTCCTGGGGCCCCTAGTCTTGCTGTTCAGGTCCAGTCCCTGAGAACTTAGAGGTTGCCTGAAGGAGGTCTGGGTGTAGAGTGTAGGGAGGTCTCTGTACTGAGTACTGGAGAGGTTTTTAGCCTGAGGTTCTTTTTACGGTACTCTGGGGCATTTTTGCTGTGAGCTGCCCTGTCTCCCCAAGCTCCACAACACCCTCTCTCCACCTTTCCTCGGCGTCCCAGTGTTCTGAATCTAGTTTCTCTTAGAGGTAAGTCTGTGTTTACCTCAGCCAGCCTCCCTCCTAGAACTTAGAAGTTTGTCCCGTGCTTGCTCTGACTCTGGAAAGGTAGTTGAAGTGGGGGAGGGATGGTGAGCTTGCCCCTAGATGGGGGAAATTTTTCCCCCTTTTAGCGTGGAAATGCCCTAACTTTGCCTACCTTTTGTGCTGTGTCCTACGGTGGAACTCCTCTCCTTTGATTTTGGTTTTGTCTATTTGAGGCACTCTGTCTCCATTGGTGAAGAGGAGAAGAAGAGCTCTGCTTCTCCTCAGTAGCCATTTTGACTGGGAAGTACTTTTTTAACTTTAAGAAATAAATTTCGAATATTTATGGTATTAAAATATAAATATGTTGATAGTATACATAAGCATATTTTATGCATTTCTGAGCTTGTAAACTTTTTCTTCGTCTTTTGCAAATTAAAAAAAAATTGCCAACCTGCAACCTGCATGATGGGGAAAGTTTAGATGTGGAAGGGATAAGTATATCTAAAGCACTTTGCAGACCTTAAAAAACAATAAATGTTAGCTAGAATCATTTTTATTATAGAACAAAATATTGATAATGATCTAGGAAACTCCAGAAATTTGATTGAGACTTCTGGCATTTGAGACAAACCTAATTGATCTAGTATCCTTTTATACTTCTCTAAGTTTTATAACTTCATTAAGTTCAGACATGAAAGCTAATACCAAGACGCTATCATTTTAGCTCCTCATGAAAGAGTTAGGATTTAATGACATGTCATTTGAAGATTATATCTGCATGATTTTCAAAGTATCACAAAACATTTGCCACAGAATTCAGTCCCAAAGATATTTTTTCCTTTTATCACAGATAATCTTTTATATTTCTCTATTTGATCTAGTTTTTGGAAAGTTCAGAACTAAATTCAGTTATTCATAATGATAACTAAATGAATCTCAAGTATTTGATGCATCAATTTCTCTGTCTCATTTAGTGGTTTTTATTCTTTTAAATTTCTAATTGGATTATTTATATGTATATTAACCTTAATGCTTTATGCCCTTTTTTGGATGTCTATTCTAAACTTAAATTTGTTTTCTGAATTTGCATGTCCATGTGGAGAGTGAATAAAGAGTTAGGGTCTAGTTATATTATCTCATTAGTATAGGGTACTCTTGAGGGCACTCCCTAATCAGTGCAGGTTAACACTTTCTCTGCAAATTATAATCTTAGAGAGTTACCTAGAGTACTGGCTGAATTAAGTGATTTGCTCAGGGTTACAAGGCAATGTATGTCAGAAGGGACACTTGAATATAGAATTTCCTGGCTTTGAGACCAGTTCTCTATATACAATATCACACTGTCTCTTACAGCTAGGTAATAGAGACAGAAAGAATAAAAAAGAGAAAGAGATAGAAAGATAGATAGATAGAGATAGATAGATAGATAGATAGATAGATAGATAGATAGATAGATAGATAGATAGATGATAGATAGATGGATGGATGGATAAATAGATAGCTGGATGGATAGATAGATAGATAGATAGATAGACAGACAGACAGACAGGGGGATAAAGGGTAGATATGGATAGGTGCTACAATGTGATCCTGTTGTATAGTTAAAAGGTGTTTGCCCTGTCTTCTAAGAGGTCTTTCTGCTTGGTTTAGAATTAGGTTCTGTTCTGGAGGAAGTGACATTTAATTAGAAAAATCAGATTCCCTTTTCTTATCTTCTTTGTTCTATTACACCACTACACAAGTACTCCAGAGAAGATTTTCTTCTAAATTGAGTCTTGTATCATGCCTAAGGTCTCCCCAAAGAGCAGAGTACTCTGTACAAAATGAATCTGACATGGGGATCAGGTATTTACTACCTAAACAACAAAGAAATCTAAACAAAAAATAAGAAGTATGCCTTTCACAGGAAATCCCAGGTACAAATAGATCTAGATTTAGATCTCTCTTCCCCGCCCCGTCTCTCTCTGTCTCTCTGTCTGTCTCTGTCTCTCTCTCTGTCTCTCTGTCTCTGTCTGTCTGTCTCTCTCCTTCCCTATTATAACTGTTTATACATAACCACACACACTCCCCTACACACATACCTATATATATATATAAAGGGTCATATATGTTGGTAAAATACAACAGAAAGACACTGGCAAGAATTCTTCTTCTACAGCCCCCAATCAAGAAGTTTTTGAAAGCCAAAAACATGTCTTCCTTTTAAGACTATGTTGGTTCAGAGACAATCTTTATGCTGCCTTAGGGAGGCCAGCAGGTATGCTAGGCTGTCCCTAATTACTGCTGATACTCATTCTCCTGAGATGGTTTTGTTGCCCTTCTCTCAGACATGGAGTTCCCAATAGAACAAGGGCATTTTCAGGGAGTTGCTGGAAGTAGGAGCCAGTGATGCCCACAATACTGATTCACCATCTCCCCAAATTGGAGAAGGAGCAGGCAGGAAAAGGAGCCTGGATTCTCAAAGACCTTAATAACCCCAATCTGTGTAAAGTCAAGAGAGGTCACTTGGCGTACAATGAAAAGTGTTGGTAAAGGGTTAGAGAGGAGACAGTGTATAATACCAACTATCTTCAGCCCCCCTATAGGATTTGAGCAAAAAGCCTTAAATAGATGGTTTGGAGTCTGAGATTGCCAAGTTTTATAAGCAGAGATCAGAATTCTCTGATGGCAGGGTTAAGACACAGGGATACCTCATATTCTTTTCCAAAGTCTGGTGAGAGGGGATAGTTGACACTTGAGAAATGGGACCTGCAGGCACGCACACACACACACACACACACACTCATACACACACACATTTAGTGATTTTGATTACCTTTATGAAGTATCATCTTTATTACCTTTTTTCAATAATTCAGATTCCTAATTCTAACAGTGTAGGTGTTTCTTCCACTAAGCAGACTAAAATGCCTTCTTGCCTCAATAAATGGTCTTTGGGAGAAGCCCTGACCACTTTATCATCACTAAATGTGCACAATTAAATTGTTATTGCTAACGCCTGTAAAAAAAAAATCTATAGGTGAATGTCAGACATCCTTTCAAGATGCTATAACTTTCATACTAATTTTCCAAGAAGTTGGTAAAGTCTAGTAACTTTCTGGGAAATAAGATAATGCCAATAAATGAAGTAAATGGCACATTTGTAAAGCCCAGTGTTTTCACTTATGTACTGTCCTGCTTCTTGTTGCTTTGGGTTTATACAATGTATTCAGTTCTATGAGCATTTTTGTTTGACTCTCCAAGGAGAATACCATGATCTCCAAAGGAAAAAAAAAGTGTAGAATAGGGAAATACATCAAACCACTCCAGTATCTTTGCATGCATATCATGATATTCTCAATACTTACATGGATACTTGGTATCTCATAGGAGGTTATTAAGTGCTAATGAATTGAATTGAATAGAATGTCATGGATAAAGGTAATATTTGAAGTTATTTAGTTAAAAGTTCTTACTTTATAGATTAAGAAGTTGAATTATTGTTGGCAGTTGGCACTAAAATCCAGATCTCATCTTCTTAAACATATTTTATTTTTCCAATTACATGTAATAATTTTCAACGTTTTCTAATTTGTAAGATCCAAATTGTCTCCCTCCCTCTATTCTTGCCTCCCTCCCCTGACTCCCTCCTGGTGATGGTAAGAAATTTGATCTGGGTTACATATGTATTATTATGTAAGGCATACTTCCCTATTGGTCATTGTTATAAGAAAATTCTCATATAAAACCCAAACTCCCAAATAAAAACACAAACTAACTAAAATGAAAAATTGAATACTTCGATCTGTGTTCTGACTGAGTTCTTTCTCATGAGGTGTTTAGTATTCTTTGTCATTAGTCCTTCAGAATTGTCTTGGATCGGTGTATTGCTGAGAGTAGCCAAGTCTTTCACAGTGGCAGATCTCATCTTTCTTTCCCCTTTCTTTCCCCTTTATCATACTGTTTCCTTTCTGACACAACTGTATTGAATAGGAGTTTTGCATTGTTTCTGCTATAAGCCTTTAGTGGGCTGGGACCCTGTCATTTAAATTTGACTTTTATGGGCTTTCTGCTAAAGCACCTAGTAGTTGTGGACATTTTATACACAAATATATTCTCCTCTTTGTATACGACACTAACCCTATGATGGCTGCATAGAGATTTATGTAGAAAAATATGGGCCAGTACAATGTGTGATTTGTGGGAGAAATGGCTTGTGGCCATGTGGAGGTTCATATTGCCTCAGGGGCTTCAGATTTTGCCAGCCTATTACATCTAGTTCCTATACAAAGATAGACATGGTCATGACACTTATTTCTGACCTGTGGGGAGCGAAGGAGCAAAGGCTACCTCTTTCGGGGCATAAGAGTCACAAGAGAGAATCTAGAGTAGGGCCAACCCAGGGCTTGTTATAATTTATTGCTGCCTTTATTGAGAAAATGTTATCAAAGAACTGGATATTCTACTGTTTTTTAATCACAACCAATATCAAGGAATTAGACCTGAAGTGGGAGACAGAAAGGGTGAGCTAGTACTGTCGTATACAGTGTAGGAGAGAATTCCTTCTGCTCCTTTTCCTAAGAAGGAAAGCAGCTGATTTAGAAAGCTCTTAATTATTCTATCACTTCTGCTAAGGTATATAACAACAACAATGATGAATAAATAGCATTGTATAGCACCCACTGTATACACGGAACTATACTAAATGCTTTCAAAATAGATAGTACAATGGATTTGGAATAAAGAAAACCCAGGTTCAAATCTCACCTTAGGTCTTTCTAATGTGTCTGACCTTGTGCAATTCACTTAATCTTTCCATGTCTCAGTTTCCCTATCTATAAAATGAAGGTATTGGATCTGATATTCTTTAAGGTTCCTTATGGCTAACATCCTATGATTGACCATCTTAATACCTTTGCATAGACTTGAGGTTACTCCAATCTTTAAAATCATTCATGGTTGTTGTTGAGTTATGTCTGACTTTTTGTGACCCAAGTTGAAGGTTTTTTTTTTACAAAGAAACTGAAGTGCCATTTCCTTCTCCAGCTCATTTTACAAATGAGGAAACTGAGGCAAACAGAGTTAAGTGACTTTCCCAGGGTGATATAGATAGAAAGTGTCCATGTCGGAATTTGAACTCAGATCTTCCTGACTCTAAACCCAGGACTCTAACCACTATGCAACCTAATTATCCTTAAAATCAGTAGCTCCTTTTTAAGCTAAGCTCAGTGATACCACTTGATTAAGGATTTTCCTCAACATGCAACCCTTTTCCAGGGTCTTGACAGCCACTAGTGCTTCCATTCTGAAATTATCTCATATTTGTTGTACTATTAAATTTACTTCTCTGTATACATGTTGCTTGCCTCCAAAAGAATGTAAGCTTCTTGAGAGCAGATACTTTTGTTTTGATCTTTTGGCTTTCTAGTGCAACCTTTTGAGCTTGGTGTGTCAAAATTCGCCAAAAAACCAAGCATAACTCAAGTGGTGTGTCACTTCAAGGGGAAAAAAAAAAACATTATTTTGCAATATTTATAGTTTAAATAACAAAATTGTATAATTGTAATATATAACTGTATTTAATAAACCAGAAACTAATTATTTAACTTACCTGCTTAGTGACTTCTTTGTTCATCTGTCAGTCGGTTTCTTTTGTTGGTCTTGATATTATTTAACTTGTGTGGGGTGCCATGAACTAAGATAAGTGAGGGAGAGGGGGAATTCTTTAACTAACTTGCCTATTAGTGACTTTTTTTGCTGAATTTCATTGGCTAAATCTTCAATTGAAGGTTGGTATTTTGTATACTTCAAGCCCAAGCAAGAGCTACTAACTTCATCTGTCAATCTGTTTCTTTTGTTGGTTTTGATTAATGCTGAGAATAAGGTCTCAAAAAAGTACATAGAGGGAAAAATTGTGAATAAAGCCATTGCTATAGTTTTCAGGGTGGTAAAAGTGTCTGGTAATTGGTTCCAGGCTCTCCAAATTTTCTGTTTGTAGTGACATTCCTTTTGATTCTCCAAGCAGTACCTTTCCAGATTCTCAAGCTTTGACCTCAAGTTGACAAACACCTGAGCCCAGATGCTGTCTTAAAATTCTGCAAGTTGCATCTCCAAATCATCAATTTATATCAATTAAATGGAAACCATTTAATTCCAAACTACTGTAAACTACTACATACATCAGTATACTTAATTATTTTCATGGTTTGTTCTAGGATTCTAAATTCATTCACTGGACTGGTCAAGTAACGAGTCTAAAACATGCTGGTACTTTATCTGCAAGGGTTCCATTTCATTTTGTATAGCTGTACTGGCCTTCTCAAAATACTTTGTTATTTGAGGAAAATACTTAGAAGTTTTAGTTTCTACATCTTGCTTGAAAATTTTAAATTTACTTTCAAAAGCTTTTATGTAACCAAACATAATGTCAATACTTTTGCCAAAACCTTGTAACTTTAAGTTCAGTTCATTAATATGAACAGAGAGATCTGTAAAAAACATCAGGGTGTTGACCCACTCATCATCATTGAGCTGAGGAAAGTTTCCCAGATCCGTATCCTCAGGCAATACCTTAATTTCTTCAAAACACTGTACAAAGCGCTCAGGAACTTTGCCTTGGCTCAGCCATCTTACATTATTGTATATCAGTGGTCCACTGTAGGTGGAATGCACCTCCAATAAAAGTGCAGAAAATGCTCACTTGTGAAGGGGGTAAGCAGCTATTAAATTAACTATTTTTTTTAACAACTGACATTAAGTCGTTTAAGTTGGTGAATCCTGCCTTGGCACATAAAGCCTCCTGATGGATAATACAATGAAAAGGCACAATCAGATATCCAATAGCTTCTGTAAACAATTTGACAAATCCAACTTTTTTCCCTACCGTGTTTGGTGCTCCATCTGTTTTCACTGACACAACTTTAGAAATATCAATCCTTAGGTCACAGAATATTTGTATAAGAACCTTATATATTTTGTCTCCTGATGTACTTGTTGGCAGAGATACTAACTTTATCAAATCTTCTCTCATTGTGAGCCCATCAGAATATTGGCCAATAATGGGCAACTGAGCATGTGATGTAACATCAGTAGTTTCATCAAGAGAGACTGAAAAATATTGACAATTATGTCTCTCTTTAATTGATGTTGTATGTTTGTGTTCACTCTCATTATTTGGTCTTTTATGATATTTCTACTGAGTGGTAACTCAGATATTCTCTTAATGATTGCATCTTTATTCTACATATCATGAAACAGAACCAGTGCACCTCTTAGGAGAGTTTCTTTAATAAATTCTCCCTTATGGAGTACTTTTCCATGCTGAGCTATGGAGTGAGCAATGCTCAAACTTGTAGATGTTAAGTGTGTAGAGCCTTTTACAAATTTAAGGATGGAATGAGATTGGCTCTTATAAAGTTGTAGTTGCCTGGAAATGTATTCCTTCCTTTCAGCCTCACTATTTTTCATGAGCTGGGAAAGATTTGTTTCAAAATGACTAATCATAGTCCACATTCTGAGTACTACCATTTCAGTACATAGAACGCAAATGCCATTTTTTTCTATAATGCCATACATCTCAGTCCATTTCTTGAAAGGGGTGGGTACTGCTACTACCACTTCCTTTACTTCACCTTGGTTTTTTTTATTTTTTGGGTTCTCCATCAGGGGGGCAGTGATAGAAGATAGAATTATAGATAGCTTGTTAGCCCTGCAGGCAATTAGGGGTTAACTAGCCTAACTGATCACAAGATGGCACATGTAACTGTCTTTTAGGAAAGGGAAGGGTTAATAAGCAGAAATAGGGGTGGAGTCTGCACTATGCTGCAAGATGGTGATCCTTATGTAAATTAAGATGGCTGCCGCTATTTCTAATGGTGGGAAATGGTACCCATAGCACAAGCCCTCGCTTCTCCCAGACTCTCCCTCATTTATCTCAGTAATGATGGTTAATTAGAAATCCAAGGACACCCCAAAACAGTAGATTAGATGATGGTTGCTGTGGTGATGTGGTTGCTGGTAATGGCCATCACAGGGCCCCCGGAGATGTGTCCCCCAAGGCATTCCGCTGCTCCCTGCTCCACTGGCCAGAAGTGAGGTCAAAGATCCCCTAACAGCTTAACTAGAAGTCCCTAAACTAGATGCTCTATGCTGGAGCTGTTGTTTTGGCCTACAGACCTCCATCACAGAGTGTCTACACTACAAGGAGCCAAGGATGAAATGTCCTTCTCGGCATGCAGCCCCGTGTGGCTGCATTGAAAATGTGCTGTCATAGGTTCGCCATCACGAGATTCACCTCTGCCCTTCCCCCCTCCAGTCTGCATTCATCAAATGGGAAGCACCGTGCTGGGATTTATAGCATATTGAACTTGTTCTGTTTATTGGTCATGGATAAATCAGAGATGAAGAAGAGAGGCGCGAGAAGTCAAGGCTGAGGGAATAGACAGGACATATCAAAACTGCAGCTAATTTAGAACAGGAAGACGTAGAGAGAAGCAATTAAATAGCAATCAAAAGAGCATCCGATAGAAGAGACAGGAAGGAGACCCAAAGGCCAAGCCAAAAGGAACCAGGAGGAGATAAAATTCAGGGGGTCACAAGGAAGACAGGTGATGTGATCAGTGACAAGGGGCCTCTTTCCTTGATTTCCATTTGATAACAGGATCAAACGTGCCAGAAACACTTATTGTGCCATCAAGAGAAACATGGACTTGGATGGAGTAAGAGGAATCAATTCAAATGCTGGTTTGACCTGTGTAATGGTGGTCAAGGAGCAGCTCGGTGGTGCAGTGATTAGAGGACTGAGTCTAGAATTAGACATTTATCTCCCGAGTTTAAATCTGGCCTCAGACCCCTCCTGACTGTGTGATCTTAGGCAAGACCTTTAACTTGAAGACTTTTTTGCTTGGTAAGATTGGCCATAGCTCATAAGACACTGATAAAGCTTTTGAGAATTTAAGGTTACTTATATAAAGCTATCAGTGGGTAGACTTTGGGGCCTGAGTCAGGAAGTTCTGAATTCAAATCAAGCTTCAGATAATTACTAGTTGTATGATCCTGGTCAAGTCACTTCACCCTGTTTGCCTCAGTTTCTTCATCCATGAAATGAGCAGAAGAAAGAAATGGCAGACCTCAACAATATCTTTGCCAAGAAAATCTCAAATGGGGTACAAAGAGTTGGACATGACTGAAATACTCAACACATACTACAGAGGAAACCTTAGTGAAGGGTTAAAATGATTAAACTTAATAGATTTCTTCTCCATTAATATTTGCATTATAACAGGTATTCTTAGAGACATAATACCTTGATTGTGACTATATTTAAAATGGAAATTTCAGGTTGGTGAACTTTTAGCATTTGGGTCCAGGAGACTTAGGGAAAGATAATTATGTGAGTAATTACATGCTTAGGGGGTTATGAGGCATTTTGGGTTGTGATGACACAAAATTAAGAAGATTCATTAATACACTGGATGATAGGGATTTTAACAAATGAGAATGATGGGCCAAATACACTGTATGCAGTTAAATGAACTTAGACAGAAGGCCCCCGGGCAAATAAAAATTCAACTTCATTGCCGTATAATATGGATATGACCCTGAGTTCTCAAGAGCTATGCTGGTAGAATAGGCAAAGCCTACCAAATTGAAAAGCCTTTGAATATGGGCCTAGCAAAGATTGTGTCATGGCAGCTGCTGAAGGAAAAAAAAAACAACAAACTTTCCATCTTTTTGTTTTGTTTTGTTTTCTGTTATTTTCTTTTTCTCTCCTTCCTTTCTTTTTCCTTCTTTCCTTCTTTCCTTCTCTCTCTCTCTCTCTCTCTCTCTCTCTCTCTCTCTCTCTCTCTCCTCTCTCTCTCCATGTCTCTCTCTCTGTGTCTCTGTGTCTCTATGTCTCTGTGTCTCTCTCTCTCTCCCTCTCCCTCCATGTCTCTCTCTCTCTGTGTCTCTGTGTCTCTGTGTCTCTGTGTCTCTGTGTCTCTGTGTC
The DNA here is from genome assembly GCF_027887165.1 of Monodelphis domestica. Classification (NCBI taxonomy): domain Eukaryota; kingdom Metazoa; phylum Chordata; class Mammalia; order Didelphimorphia; family Didelphidae; genus Monodelphis; species Monodelphis domestica. Next base: position 190,712,461 of record NC_077234.1, read on the forward strand.
TGTCTCTGTGTCTGTGTCTGTCTCTCCTCTCTCTCTCTCTCTCTTTGTCTCTCCTCTCTCTCTCTCTCTCTCTCTCTCTCTCTCTCTCTCTCTCTCTCTCTCTCTCTCTCTCTCTCTCTCTCTCTCTCTCTCCCCTCTCTCTCTCTCTCTCCCTCTCCCTCCATGTCTCTCTCTCTCATTCTCCTCTCTTCTCTCCCTCTGTTTCTTTCCTTTTCCCTTACCTTCTGTCTTAGAATGGATACTAAATATTGGTTCCAACGAAGAAGAGCAATAAGAGCTAAGTAATTGGAGTTAAATGACTTGCTCAGGGTGGCACAGCTGAGAAATGTCTGAGGTTGAACCAAACTATTTCCAAATGAGTATTCTTGCTATCAGTGAAGCCACACGATGTGGATAAGTAGTAACTAAAAGTTTGAATGACTTATAGTTTATTCTTTGGAAAGTGACCAAATTAGTTGGGGAGAATATTTTAATCCTGCAATTGGATGAAATTGAAAAAAAATCACTTCACAGGACACATAGTCTTCTTGATTTGTGGAGCCCATGATGAATTTAAATAAAAGGACCACAAAGAAGGCAACTACATCTTAGGTATCTATATCTGAGGTATCAATATCTGTTGTAAAGTATCAATGAATAAATGAATGAATGGAAAAGCAATTTTTAGGTGCTTACTATATGCCAGACACTACACTAAGTGTTGCACATACAAATATTAAAAATGAGAAACAGCAGTTATTGAAAATCCAGAAAAGAAAGTTCTTGCCTCCAGAATCCTTAGCATTGTCAAATGATTCAATGTCTGAAATTGATAAGATTTTTATCAGCAAAAATCACATAAAAGAAAATTTATTACCATCTGGTTTGCTGCTGCATATAAGGATCACTGGACCTTTGCTTCTGACTTAGAGCTGAAACCTCCTACATATGCTATCTACCTCATTAGAATGTGAGTTCCTTGAGATAAGAGACTATTTAAATGTTCCTTTTGCAACCTTAACTCTTAGTATAGTGCTTTGAATATGATGGCATTCAACAATTTTCAGTTGTGTCCAATTCTTTGTGACTCCATTTGGGGTTTTCTTGTTAAAGATACTAGAGTGCTTTGCCATTTTTCTCCAGTTTATTTTACAGAAGAGAAAATGGAGGCAAATACAATTAAGTACCTTGTCCAGGATCACACAGGTAGTAAGTATCAGGCACTAAATTTGAACTCAGGTCTTCTTGACTGTAGGTCTAACACTCTATCTACTATACTAACTACCTGTCCACTTTGAATATATAAGTGCTTAATAAATGATTTTTATTTTCATTCATTCAAGGAGCTTACATTGGAATAGAGAGACAAACCCTTAGAGAATAGTAGAGGTAGCTAGGGAAGTCCATTTCAGTTTGGAGAGTCATAGGGAGAAGATGAATCTTAGTACAGTCAACTGAGTCGCCTTTTCCAGAAGAAATGATATGAAGTATTGTTCTGGTCTAAGGCTGACTAGATCAAATATGTTTGTAGAAAGAAAAAGTAGAGAAATTCTATTTGAATTTAACTCCTGTGTTCCTTCTCAAGAACAAATTGGTTTAAAATACGTACCTATTAATGGCCATATGAGGTTGTCTATGCAAGTATTTTTAGCTCCAGATAACAAAATTGAGGCTTAATGTACAGAGCAAGTAGTGGAGTTGAGACCTACAGTCAGGTTGGTCCTCAGACTCAAATGCTTAGTAATTGTTTCCCACAGGGATTTCCCTGTGGTCTCATCCAAAATCCAGGCTTTATAATATACCCTTTTTTCTATTCTGTTTATCTTGGTGATCTCATTAGTCCCCAAGACTTTAAACACCACCTCAATGCAAATGACTCTGAAACCTGCATATCCAACCCTTTTTTATCTCGAACTCATTCTGTCTCCCCATATTAGCTCTTCAATATAGCCTCTTGGAAATACCTCTTAAATACAGAATGTCTAAAACAGAACATACAATTCTCCTTTTTACCTTCTTTTCTCTAGCTTCTCTATTTCTTTGGAGAACAAGACTCTTCTTCCATTTACATCCAGGTTCACAGCATCACTTCTTTCTTTCTGACACTACTCCCCTCATTTACAGTATTGCTTACAGATGTCTGCTTCTCTTTACTTGTACAAACATCATCCTAATTTCAGGCTCTCATGATGCTTCCTTTACCTACTTCAATAGCCTACCAGTCTCCCTGACTCTGGCCTCTTTCTTCCCCAATAAATCCTCTTTGCAAATATCAAATTTATTTTGTAGAGCACAGGAATGTCACTCCTTGATTCAAGAAGTTTATGGATCTTAATAATAATATCAATGTTAGTCATAATGATGATAGTGATGCTATTAATAATAATATGATAATGATGATGAGAACAACTAGCATTTATATAGTTCTTTAAGGTTTGCAAAACAGTACATAAATGCTAACTCATTTGATCCTCTTGAAGTCCTTGAAAGGTAGGCTATTATTATTCTCATTTTATAGATAAGATAACTGAGGCTAAAAAATGTTAAGCTACTTATTCTGGGTCATATAGCTAGTAAGTGTCTGAAGTAAAATTTGAATTCAGATTTTCCTAAATCCAAGTCTAGCACTTTATCCAAATCTAGCATTGCCTAGCTGCTGAAAAAATTAAGTTCCAGACAGAGGAGAATATAAAGTTAACACAATTAGTCTTCAAAGCCCTCTTTCTAAGATTATCTTATGTTATTTCCTTTCATTATATCTATGGTTTAATTATTATATATAATATATTGTTATAATAATGTTATCTTATATAATAAATACATATAGAATTTAATTATTGTTCTATCATATCCAACTCTTCATGACTCCATTTGAGGATTTTCTTGGTAAAGATACTGGAGTGCCTTGCCATTCCCTTACTCATTTCACAGAAGAGGAAACTAGTGCAAACATAGTTAAGTGACCAGGGTCACACAGCTAACAAGTCCCTGAGGCCAGATTTGAACTCAGGAAGATGAATCTTCCTGACTCCAGGCCTGGTACTATGCCCTATGGCACCATCTAGCTGCCCATGACTATAAGCATATGCTATACTTATTCTCCCCTGTATACAGAATTCTGTCATCCCTAGCCTTTATGCATTTATATTCATGACTTCATTGTTCTGCCCCCTTACCACCATATATGCAATCCCTAGCCCACTTTAGGTCTCACTTCAAGGGCAACTTGCCTCAAGAATTCTTTCCCGATTCCCCCAATTGGTAGCATTCCCCCCACAAATTGCTGCATGCTTTATATATTTTATATTTATCTATATACATGTTATTTCTCTTTAATAGAATATGTTTATTGAGGACAAGGATATTTTTTTTTTGCTTTTGCATTGTGGTGCTAACAACATTGTCTAGTACATAAAAAATACTTCATTAATGCTGGTCAAATTGACCTGAATTGAATTTTTCATTATGTCTTGCTATTTTTTTCAAGAATTATCCTCATTTGTATAGTGTTTCTCAGTTAATAAAGTCATTTCCTAGTCACAATCCACAGACTGTAGTTTTAGTGTTCATCACAGAACTTATTCTTTACCTTCCCCTTCATATATCTTCCCTGTAAAAATAGAGACTTGAATCCAGGACTTCAATCCCCAGAAGTCCTTTCTCCACTTCCCCAGAATGCTTTGTAATCTCACTGAATTCTCACCTGGGCGGAGAGCAGATTATGATTTAAAGGGTCTCCGCCATAGGTGGGGTCTCTTCTCTTCCTGTTTCCGCTGGCAAACAGACACGTCTCATGATGTGAGTGAAATTTGGGTGGGCCTTTTGGCCCACCTAGCACGTGCCTTTCTTACTTGTATTTTTCTTAAATTCTTAATCTTCAATAAACCTTATAAAAATATAATACTCCTTGCAGAGAGAAACTAATTTCTACCTGCCTTCAGTCTCTCCCCAAATTTTAATCTTTACATCCCTTTACTCCAACCATTCAGTTAACATAAAATAAACTTTCACTATCATCTCTTTGTGCAGTTGCCATCATCATGAATGTCAGAGGAGAGTGAGTCTTCCATTTCTCAGATAAGGTCATTGGTTATAATGGAAAGAAAATTAGTTCAAAAATCTAGAGATCTGGATTTTAATTCTGATTCTGCCATGTTATCTTGGATCCTCTGATCTTTCTGAGCTCAGGGTCCATATTAAAAAAAAAACTGAGGCTATTGCCTCAGGTGATCTATAAGGTTTCTTCCAGTTCTAACCTTCCATTCTTCTAAATTCTTGCTGGTCAACCATTCTATAGTTATATAGGTCAATCTTCTAACCTAGTGGAAGTTAGGTGACATAGTGGATAGAGAGCTGGGCCTCATAACAGGAAGATGTGATTTCAAATTTAGCCTTAGATATTTACTATCTGTGTGACCCTGTTTAAATCATTGTCTGTTTCAGTCATTTGTCTAAGTTAAAAAGGTGATAATAGTACCTAACTTCTAGGTTTGTTAGAATCAATTGATATAATATTTCTAAAGTGCTGGGCATATGAGTAAATGCTTTAAAAATGCTCCTTCCCTTCCCTTCCCTTCCCTTCCCTTCCCTTCCCTTCCCTTCCCTTCCCTTCCCTTCCCTTCCCTTCCCTTCCCTTCCCTTCCCTTCCCTTCCCTTCCCTTCCCTTCCCTTCCCTTCCCTTCCCTTCCCTTCCCTTCCCTTCCCTTCCCTTCCCTTCCCTTCCCTTCTTCTCCTTCCTTCTCTACTTTCCTCTCTCTCTACTTTCCTCCCTTCCTCTCATCCTTTCTTCTCTTTCTTTCTTCCTCTTTCTTTCTCTCTTTCCTTCTTTCTCTCTCTTTTCTTCATTCTTCCTTCCTTCCTTCCTCCTGTCTTTTCTTTCTTTCTTTCTTTCTTTCTTTCTTTCTTTCTTTCTTTCTTTCTTTCTTTCTTTCTTTCTTTCTTTCTTTCTCTCTTTCTCTCTTTCTCTCTTTCTCTCTTTCTCTCTTTCTCTCTTTCTCTCTTTCTCTCTTTCTCTCTCTTTCTCTCTTTCTCTCTTTCTCTCTTTCTCTCTTTCTTTCTTTCTTTCTTTCTTTCTTTCTTTCTTTCTTTCTTTCTTTCTTTCTTTCTTTTCTTTCTTTCTTTCTTTCTTTCTTTCTTTCTTTCTTTCTTTTTCTTCCTTCCATCCTTCTTTCCTTCCATTAATCCTTCCTTCCCATATCCTATTCTTTCACTGAAATAAAATTGACAGCTTCTTCATTACTCAACTTTTTTGTTCAGCCTTTTTGTATCTGCTAAATGACTTAAAATTCATACCAACTATCACAAACCTGAGGATTATCCAGGTAAATCAAACTCAAATGCACTAAAAGACAAGTGACAGGAACAAACCTAACTCCTGTAATGTTTATGTAATAAATGTCGCCCTTATCTTTTATGAGCTTTAAAATGGTGAGTCATCTTCTCATCATTAGCTCCCAAATGATTCCGTTTGTTCAATATGCCATCTAGTAGGTGAAGTTTTGATGTAGTGGCAGTCAGTACAATACACTACATTTCATAGTACTCTATGATTGAAAGTGACTTTGTTGTAATTACCTTTCTTCCCCCTACCCCAATTGTAGTCAGACAATTAATTCATATTTTTAAAAAAATCATTGTCAAGGAAAACCACCTAATCAACAATGCTCTGCTTCTGTTGAGAAGAGAAACTCAACCATTTGTTTTTCTAAGCTAAGAATAAGAAGCTAGCTGCAGTAAGATACTTTCAAAGGAAATATTCAGAAGATATTCCCCTTCATTTTATATTTGTATTCTGAGCAACTAATTACTTTTCTTCTCTGCCAAGCAGAGAATATACCTAAATATTCATATAATCATTCCACAGTTATTGTTGTTGGTTTTGGTTCTTTGTTGTCTTTTTAAAAATACGTGTTTGTTCATTACATATACATATAAAATATACATACACATATAAAATTATGTCTTGCTTATTTCTATTTATCAGTTCTTTCTCTGGGTCAATATACATTCAGAAATAATTACTTAATTTATATTTCTGTTGGTGTATATACACACACACACACACACACATATATATATATAATATTCCTTTGGTTCTGCTTGTTTTACTCTATATAATTTCAAATTGATCTTTGCATGTTTTTTCCTAAAATAAATTATTTGTCATTTCCAAAGGCACAGTAGTATTCCATCATAATTAAATGCCACAGCTTATTTAACCATTACTGAATTGATGGACATCCCTTCAATGTTTAGTTCTTTGCTACCACAAAGAAAGATGTTTTATTTTAGAACGCATGTGCTCTTTTCCTTTTCCCATGATTACTTAAGGAAATAAACCTAAGAAGACTAATGACATCACAGGATGAATTGGATTTAAGGGAGGCAAAGCTTTGAAAAGTGGTCAGCCTCATTCTCTCTTCCAGAGTCATCAAAGTTTGATGGCAAGACAAAAGTCAGGCAATTAGAGAAGGTCCAAGATGTAGTGGATGACCTTGGCATGTTCAATGTCTAAGTTCTAAGTACTCCACAGTGCCTGCTTCTGCTGTCTTCATGGCCACTGGAACAAATTGTTCTTGTGAGCTCATTGCATCAGGAGACATCTTTACATGCTTGGGGTAGCCATCTCACCTAACTGAGCAATGGGTTTGAGGTTTCCAGTTACCTTCAACCTGGGTTTATCCTGTCTTCAGATGTGTGTGGCCACCATGCATGCTTCAACTAATTGAAACCATAGATGAGAATTGGATGGAAAGGAAGACAGTGAATGTGGATGAGCAGCCTAGGAAAGGGCTGGACAAGCCCTCAGCCCAGAAGTGTTAGTCTTCCAAGAATACCCTGGGTTTGGGATAGGGATGTTTATTGATCTTCTAATATGATTAATACAGATGAGAGCCATTCTGTGATTCAAGATGACTTAATAAACTTAAATATGCATATAAGTCACTACTATCCAACAAAAGGGTAAATAATCATATTTCTGCTTGTCATCTGAGGGTGCCTAAGGGAAAAAAGAGGGGGGATTTGGAACTCAAATTTTCAAAAAACAAAGGTAAATGTTTTTATGTGTAACTGAAAAAAAATAATATAAGTAAACTAAAGCACAGCACCAACATCCCATGGGTAGAAGAAAGGTAGCATAGTAGAAAGAAATCTTGTTCTGAAGTCAGGAGACATGGCTTCAAATCCTCCATTTGACTTTGCTCCCTACTATCTGTATGATCATGCATAAGTCACTTAACTTCCCTAGGCCTTATTTTCTACAACTGAAAAATGAGGGGGTTGGACTCTATTCCTGGAAATTCTATTAGATCTATTCAGTTGAAATGGGTGAAGGTGTGAGCCTTGATGCATGGTGATAATAAATGGAACACATGATAAAAAGTAAGATCTGACTGAAAACCTAATATATTAATAATTATACAGAAGACTGTCCCACCTGCCATCCTTATTTGACAGTCTGATGCAACACAAACATCCTGAAATAGCTAATAAACAAGAAGTGGGAAATATGCAGAAGGGATCATTACATATTTTAACAAGTACAGAAGAGACTGGTGTGTTCTGATCAAAGTAAAATCGAGTGAAGTTTTCTATCGATGCCATCACCAAATTAACTCTGCTTTGACTTTATGAGAAATCCCTTGAAGAAGCAGCCAGAGATATTTTGATATTTTGATAGAACAAAACCTCTCTGACTTTCGTTCAGGTGTCCTACTTTGGACCCAACTACATGTATAACAAATGAAAAAGGCAATGTGGGGAGGCAGTATTATAGTTGAGATTTTGCACATACAAACCCCTAGGAAAAAAAATCAAATTTATGGTTCCCATGGCAACTGTAACTCTGCCATGCTGCACATTATAGTAATCACTGCAGTGAACACTATAGTTACAGGAGGGCGATACTGGGGGCTGTAACTCCTTATTTCCCATTGCTAGCAATCATTTCCTGAAAAATTCTCATTTGGGGTCTCACCTTTTTGTGTTTGGTCTTTATTGAAAGGTGAATGAATTGGGAAAGGCCAAGAGAAATAGCTCAGTCATTTTGGCAGGAGGGAAGCCTGGAAAGAATAGTTTTCTTTTTCAATCATTCAAAATTATTTATTGAGTGTCTAACTTGCAAGGCACTGGCCCAGATGCCGTGGGAGATAAAATTCAGCTTCGTTTCAATACCATGCAGTCCAACAGACACTTATTAAGCTTCCCCTATTGTGCAATGTATTTCACTAGGCTACATGATGGTAAAAAAGGTAAATAAGAAATAGTCCCTGCCCCTCAAGAAGCTTACAACTTAGTAAAAATACAAATGTATAGATGATTAGCAAATGAAAATGGATTACATTAATAGAGGAGATATGAGCAAAGCATTATGAGACATTTGGGGGATCTGGAAAGGATCCATGAAAAAGAACATGACATTTGGGCTGTATCTTAAAAAGAATTAAAATGTCAATAAGTTGAAATGAGAGGCAATGTATTTGAAACATGGGAACAAATACAAAGAAGAGGGAATAGGCTATATCTGTGGAACCTTAGATATTTCTATTTCTATGGAAAAGTGTCCATGATAAAGAGGAATAATTAAAGATGAAGCTAGATAGATAGGTTTGAACCAATGTCCAATTAAACAAAAATTTATTTATCACTTATCCTGGACCAGAATTAGGGCCCAGATTATTGAAGGTCTTAACTGCTAGAGTAAAACTTCGTTGAATAGGCAGTATGAAAGCCAATTTTTATATGACTTGCATGATCAGAACTATTTATAAAGCAGAATAATCTAGCAGTGGCTATAGGTCAAATTATCTTGAAGAAAGAATTGAGACAGTTAAATCAGGTGGGAGGCTCATACAATCATCAGCATTAAAAATAATTATAGTCTAAACTGGGTGTGAATAATTAAAGTACAATAGAGGGAACAGATATAAAAGCTAGGACTGAAATAGAGCCAAAATTCAGATGGAAATTGAGAAAAAAGGTAAGGGTCAAATCAGCATTTTTCCAAACCTGAGTAACTTAGGAAAATGACAGTGCTATTAATATAGAGGGGCTAAGAAGATGGGGAGGCTTGGAGGAAAGTATGGTGAATTGTGTGTGGGCAGCCTTGGTTTAGATGTCAGGAGGAAGTTCAAGTGGACTGGGAGTAGGTAATTGGGAATATGGAAGTAAACTTTAGGGAAGAGCAGGATTTGGGAGTTATTTACATGGAGAACATACTTGAATCCATGAAAGTGGGCGTTGAAAGAAAGAGAAGACCAAGGACAGCTGTTGGATTGTAATGGGTGGGTAGGTTATTTCTATAGCAAATAATGATCAGTGATAGAGAACATTCGAGGAGTGTTTTTTATGACATCTTGATATATGATGCTCCATGTGGTATATTTGTCTTTGACTTTGATATTTGGCTAAAGTCATCTCACTCTACTCATTACTAGTCAGTACACTTTTAAAGTGTTTCATTCACTTTGGGGCAACACGTTTTAAGTAGGAAATTGATGTTAGAGAGTATCTAAAGGAGGGAAACTAGGATGAAGAGTCTTGATATCATACTATATGAGTATCCGATGAAGGCACTAGCAATATCCACAACTTGGAGAAGAGATGACTGCAGTTAGGTGTTGGGGGAAGCCTCCATCCCCCAGAGGACAGTTTTCAAGCATTTAAGGGCTGGCATGTGGAAAAGGGATTTGAATTCTGCTCTCAGAGGGCAGAATGAGGGTCAATGAATGGAAGCTGCTGAATTTCCAAAGGTTCTAGATGTCCACATTGATTAGTTGTTTGGTTGTTTGTTTTTAGTTCAAAAACAGGAACAAAATAGCATTCCAGGTGATGTCTTAATTGCTGAATATAGATTTAAGTGAGACCGAGTTGCACAAAGTCATCAGCTTCACTCTCTTCCAGAGTCATCAAAGTTCAGGGACAAAACAAAACTCAAGATAACTGGTGATGCCTCAAGTTGCAGTGGATAACTCTGGCTGCTTTGATGTCTCTAGAACCAAGCTCTAAGTACTCCTCAAAATGGACTTCCACCACCTTCATGGACAATAAATTGTTCTCATTAGCCTATTTTGTCAGGGAAAGACTTAGCATGCCAGGGGGAAAAACACCCACTTTACTCACTGCTGAGGTTGAAGCCTGTTGGTTACTCTCCACCTGGTTTAGCCTTCCTGCCTAAACAGTTCACCGGGGTATGGCCACTGTGTGTGCTATAGCTTCTTGGAGCAACAGGTCAGAGTGGGTGATGGGTGGACACCAAAGGAAGAAAGCAGGTCTGAAAGGGGCTCAGCAAGCCCTCCCACCAAGGATCCTAGTCTTCCTTGAATACCTTGTACACCTCGTTGACTGGTATTAAAGGGACCTTTAATTAAAAAGACTGATCATTGTTAAACTCCTTGCACAGAAGTCATCTCTTTAATGTTTTACCAGAAGTCTGTCAGGCATTAAGATCTAGTTTATTATTAGTCATTTTTCTAATCTATTTCTTACCCTTTTTCTAAAATTGGTACAAGAATAGTTGCTAGTTATCTCTTACTCCTCAAATTACCTTGTATTATGGTTTTTAGATAGTCTACATTTCTCCCCATTTCTCCAGTTAACAGAGAGCTTCTTGAAGACACAGATTCTTTCATTTGAGTCTTAGTATCTATAAAACCTAGCACTGGACCCGGAACAAAATAAGCAATTATAAGAATTAGTTGAATTGAACTTATCTTCTGACATCTCTCCAATTTGATAAGATTTATCAGTAATTTCTATTAGTATGGTTGAGATAGCATGTAAAAGCTTCTCTAGGGCCATAATTTCTCTGGGTGAGAAGACTTTAAGTAACATGAAGTAGCTGGGTATCCTCTTAATATCTCCTCACCCATATTGAAATTCACTTCCCTCTTTAACATGTCTGTGGGAACCTTCCCAGTTTGAAGTCCATTCTCTTTAAAGGTGAAGACAGAAGCTGCTTCTTTTCCATCATATTTTGATGTTATACTATTTTCTCTGTGGGACTTTCCCTTCCTTATTCTACTTGTTCTGAATGTAGCTAAAAGGTTTTCTTTCTCTTTTTTCTTATGCACGCCTCAGTTCATTTTAGACATTAGCATTTTTGACACTATTATTGTGGTTCCTGCCATTCTTTGGTATTCATATGCATTTTGATAGTCACAAAAAGTAAAAATCCACCTTTCCATTTCATGATCATAAAGAGTAATACCATCCTATGAACCATCCTAAGGCTGAATCTACCTGAAGTCACAGACTCAAACGTTCTCTGTTCTACTTTTTTAAAAAAATCAGGACAGCCATCTACATGGTAGATTTTTCCTCAGGGAAAATATACCAAAGGTTCAATTAAATCCTTTTCCTAGTAGATGCTCTGGCCTTACATTCTAGAATGTTAAATGAACTTGCTGATTAATAAAAGCTTCTCAACAAAATGCAAATGGTCATTTGGATGGAGTTTTAATGAGGCAAGAGATAGAAGATTTGCTTGGCATAGGGAACTCCTGGATAGAGACTCTCCTTCCCCTAATGCAAGTTATTAATCTCTGAAATATTTAGTCTAAGAATTTTGGGGGGCACTAAGAGATTAAGTGACTAGTTTAGAGCCACACAGTCAGTATATATCCAAAGTAGGGCTTGTCCCAGATATTACTGGCTAGGGCTTTCCATCTCTATGCTCTGTTTCCTTTGGTGGGGGTGGGGGACTAGGAGGTGCTTTCATTAATTAATAAGTTTACTTAGTCTAAAATGTAAGGCTAGAGTAACTATTGTGATAAGAAAATTAATTAAAATAGTTATAGTTGTACCTTCACTAATATTTCATGTTATCCTCATTGGGCTATCATCCACTCACTATTAACTTGACTCTGAATCCTTCTGGGGGAAGGGATTAAATTTAACAATAATCAGAGCTGGGGGGGCAGAGTCAAGATGGCAGCTTAGCAAGCAGCAAAAGTTCAGACCTTGTGGAAGACCCTTCCTTACCCATACAGACTGAATGCTCCTAGGGCACCGAAATTCAATCTGAACAACAGGACAGAAGCGGGGAACCCTCCTTCTGGACTCAAACAAAAGGTACGCCCCCCCAAAAGCTGGAATCTGAGAATACTCAGGACTAAGGGGAAGGCAGAGTGAAGGTCCCAGGACCCCTCCCCCACAACCCAGAGGGCTGAGCCCCCAGCAGCAGCAGGAATCTCTGAGTGGGCAAAGGTGCTGGTTTGCAGGGTCTACCTTGTTAGCAGCTGGGCGCCGGGCTTGAGCATCTAGCTTGGACAGCGGGGAGGAAGCCAGGGAGAAACAGGTCTTGGCTGGGTCCCTCCATCAGGCTCCAGTCTTACCCTTGCCTCGGGCACATCCAGACCAATCCTGTTGAACTAATCCCATCAGAACTCCTCAGAGTTTAGGGAGGCGGGCAAAGGCACTTGCAGACAGCAGAGAAGCAGCTGGAGAGAACATACAGCCCAACCCAATTGAACTCAATCCAATCAAAAGCCTCCAGAGGACAGGGAAGCTAACATTCCTCCCCTAGAGACTGTACCAAGAGATCTGACAAAGCTCCAAGAGGGGACACTGACAGCCCCAAAACCAAAACAAAATGAGAGGAGCAAGTGCACAGCCAAATACGGGGAGCAAAGAAGGGGTAAACTCGAGCAAACAACAGAAAAAGAAGAAAGAAATTACAATAGAGAGCTTCTGCACAGGTAATGAGCAAAGAGCGAATGAAACAGAGGGGGAGGACCCAGCAAAGAAAGAATCAGAAATCCCAGTGAATTGGATACAGGCTTTGGAAGAACTCAAAATGCAATTCAAAACACAATTAAGAGAGGCTGAAGACAATTGGGAAAAGAACTTAAAAACTAAGATAAGTCATCTGGAAACAGAAAATAGTGTCTTGAAAGCCAAAATCAACCAGCTGGAAAATGAGGCAAAGCAGATGAAAGATGAGGTGAAGAAGATGAAAGATGACCTCCAAAGAAAAACTGACCAAAAGGAAAAGGACAACCAAAAAAATAAGGATGAAATCCAGTCTTTAAGAACCAGAATACAACTTGAATCGAGCGACCTTACAAGGCAGCAAGACACTATAAAACAAAACCAAAAGAATGAAAAAATTGAGGAAAATATGAAGCATCCCATTCACAAAACAGAGGATTTAGAAAATTGTTCAAGGAGAGACAATTTAAGAATTATTGGCCTACCAGAAGACCATGACAAAAGAAAAAGCCTGGACATTATATTACAGGAAATTATTAAAGAAAACTGCCCCGAAATCCTTGAACAAGAGGAAAAAGTTGAGATTGATAGAATCTGCAGATCACCTCCTGTACTTAATCCCCAACTGACAACACCCAGGAATGTTATAGCCAAATTCAAGAACTATAAGACCAAAGAAAAGATATTACAAGATGTCAAGAAGTCATTCAGATACCAAGGAACCACAGTGAGGATAACTCAGGATCTGGGCTGCATCCACACTGAAAAAAAGAAAGGCATGGAATACGATATTCTAGAAAGCAAGGGAACTAGGTCTACAACCAAGAATCAACTACCCAACAAAACTGACTATATTCTTACAGGGGAAAGTATGGTCATTCAACAAAATAGAAGAATTTCAAGAATTTGTAAAGAAAAGACCAGACCTGAACAGAAAATTTGATGTCCAAGCACAGAACTCAAGAGAATCATCAAAAGGTAATTAAAAAAGAGAGGAAAAAAGAAAAACACAAAAAAATTTTTAAGAGACTCAATGAGTTAAAATGATATGTATCCCTATAAGAAAAGAGGTCATTGGTAACTCTTAAAAACTGTTGTTATTAGCTGGGCAGCAAAAAGAAGTATACTTAGAGGGAACATCAACAAACTGTATAGGATGAAAGGACAAGACATAAATAGGTATATAGATATATGCATGCAAAAATACATATGCATGAGTATGCATATATATATATATATATATATAACTAGAGCTTAAAATAGGTTAATATTAAAAGAAATGGGAAAAGAAACAAATGGGGGTAAATTTATATGTCATAAAGAAGCTCATGGTGGGAGGGGGGAGAACATCAACACACTGGAAGGGTAAAGAGGTCAGAGACAGGAAATACTCAACTTTTACGTGCTTTGAAAGTGACTCAAAGAGGGAAAAACAATCCAATCCATTGGAGGCAGAGAATAGATTTGCATCCTATAGGGGAGTAGAAGGGTAACAAAAGGTCTGGTGGGGAGGGAAGCAGTACAAGAGAGGGAGGGAGCAGGGGGTTAATTTTAGAAAGACTACAGGGAAAATAAGGGGGGGATAAATAGAGAGGGGGGTAGAAAGGGAAGTAAAATAAGGGTGGGAACAAGGGGGACTGTTCAAAAGCAAACATTGGTGTAGAAGGAAATAGTGAAAGAAGAAAAGGCAGGTAAAGGAGCAGAAATCAAAATGCTGGGAAATACACAGCTAGTAATCATAACTCTGAATGTGAATGGAATGAACTCACCCATAAAACACAAGCGAATAGCAGACTGGATTAGAGTCCAAAACCCTACCATATGCTGTCTACAAGAAACACATATAAGAAAGGTAGATACATATAGGGTGAAAGTAAGAGAGTGGAGCCAAATCTTTTGGGCATCAACTGACAAAAAGAAGGAAAAAATGCAAAGGAAGGAGGACTTGCAGTCCCAGATCTCCAACTATACTATAAAGCAATGGTTATCAAAACAATTTGGTACTGGCTAAGAGACAGAAAGGAGTATCAGTGGAATAGACTTGGCATAAATGATCTCAGCAAGACAGTTTATGACAAACTCAAAGACCCCAGCTTTTGGGACAAAAATCCATTATTTGATAAAAACTGCTGGGAAAATTGGAAGACAGTGTGGGAGAGATTAGGTTTGGATCAACACCTCACACCCTACACCAAGATAAATTCAAAATGGGTGAATGACTTGAACATAAAGAAGAAAACTATAAGTAAATTAGGTGAACATAGAATAGTATATCTGTTAGACCTTTGGGAAGGGAAGGACTTTAAAACCAAGCAAGACATAGAAAAATCACAAAATGTAAAATAAATAATTTTGACTACATCAAATTAAAAAGTTTTTGTACAAACAAAACCAATGTAACTAAAATCAGAAGGGTAGCAACAAATTGGGAAACAATCTTCATAAAAACCTCTGACAAAGGTTTAATTACTGAAATTTACAAAGAGCTAAATCAATTGTACAAAAAATCAAGCCATTCTCCAATTGATAAATGGGCAAGGGACATGAACAGGCAGTTCTCAGCCAAAGAAATCAAAATTATTAATAAGCACATGAAAAAGTGCTCTACATCTCTTATAATCAGAGAGATACAAATCAAAACAACTCTGAGGTATCACCTCACACCTAGCAGATTGGCTAACATAAAAGCTATGGTAAGTAATGAATGCTGGAGGGGATGTGGCAAAGTGGGGACATTAATTCATTGCTGGTGGAGTTGTGAATTGATCCAACCATTCTGGAGGGCAATTTGGAACTATGCCCAAAGGGCAATAAATGACTGTCTGCCCTTTGATCCAGCCATAGCACTGCTGGGCTTGTAGCCCAAAGAGATAATAAGGAAAAAGACTTGTACAAAAACATTCATAGCTGCACTCTTTGTGGTGGCAAAAAATTGGAAAATGAGGGGATGCCCATCAATTGGGGAATGGCTGAACAAATTGTGGTATATGTTGGTGATGGAATACTATTGTGCTAAAAGGAATAATAAAGTGGAGGAATTCCATGGAGATTGGAACAACCTCCAGGAAGTGATGCAGAGTGAAAGGAGCAGAACCAGGAAAACATTGTACACAGAGACTGATACATTGTGGTACAATCGAAGATAATGGACTCCTTCACTAGTGACAATGCATTGATCCTGAACAATCTGCAGGGATCTAAAAAACACTATCCACAAGTAGAGGATAAACTGTGGGAGTAAAAACACCGCTGAAGAACAACTGCTTGACTACAGGGGTGGAGGGGATATGACTGAGGAGAGACTCTAAATGAACACTCTAATGCAAATACCAACAACATGGAAATGGGTTTGAATCAAGAACACATGTGATACCCAGTGGAATTGCGCATCGGTTATGGGAGAGGTGGTGGGAGGGGTTGGGGAGGAAATGAAAATGACCTTTGTTTCCAATGAATAATGTTTGGAAATGACCAAATTAAAAAAAAGAAAGAAAAAACCCAATAATCAGAGCTGTAACTAAGAATTTTTGAACCTTGGTTAAGCACTAGAACCCATACTTATAGCAAGGATCACAAATGATGCTGTTGCTGTGGAAAATGAATAATGAAGAAAGGCAAGGACTTAGATGAGGCTGAGAAGGTAGAAGCATATACTCTGGCCTGAATTTCATGTTCTCCCCAATCTTCCATTAGTAGGCAAAGGGCAGCTAGGTAGCATAGATGATAGAGTGCTGGGCCTGAAGTCAGGAAGACCTACGTTCAAATCTATGTAGTAGTTTTTTGGTTTTGGGCAAGTCATTTAATCCTGTTTGCCTCCATTTTCTTATCTGAAAAATGAATTGGAGAAGGAAATGCCAAACCATTCAAGTATTTTTTTGCCAAGAAAACCCCAAATGAGGTCATGACTAAAACAACTGAACAGCAACAATGAGAACTCTTCAAGGGAAAGAAAAGGGTAGGGGGTGGCAGAAAGCCTTGGCCCTCCAGAAGCTGAGGGGCTATCTCTCTCTCTCTCTCTCTCTCTCTCTCTCTCTCTGTCTCTCTCTCTCTCTGTCTCTCTCTCTCTTTCTCTCTCTCTCTCTCTCTTTTTTCTCCTGTTTTTCTTTACCCTAAATGAGAAAAACTCAGGCTAGTACATTGTTTTTATTTATCATAATTATTGATTATACACACATACACACACACATACACACATATATACATATTATAGCTACACTTATAAAATCATATCTACTTTTTTCTAGTTTGGGGCAGATTATGCTAAAAGAACATCAAAGATTTCCTCTGATCCCAACCTAAGGCTCAGAAAGCATTTTCCCTTTTTTGGGGCCATTTAGTTCATCTCCTTTGCATGACCCTAAAGTATCCCTCTCTTATACCTCCTCCAGTGACCCCCACCAAGTCAGGCATCCAAACTCCAGGCTCCATTTGCAGGAAAGTCTAAGAAGCCTCAGAAGGAAAATTTCCACTGAAATAATCCCATGATAGAAGAGATAGAGGTCAGCATCAGGATCAAAGAACTGAAGTATTCTCTCTCTTCTGAATTACCTTGTAAAATAATCATAATCAGGCTAATCTCTCTCAGACACCCTGTTTTCAGATTCCATCCTCTCCAAAGTCACTGCCTCTCTTTTCTCACAGCTCTATGCCATCCATTAGTCTTCACCCCTCTCCTTTCTTAAAGTGGTTTCCTTACTATGCTTTCAATGACTCATTAAATTTCTCACCTTAAGGCAAATTATCTATCCTGGAGCAAAGCTCAGGGAGCCCTGTCCTGGTTCCTGATTCAATGCTAACAGTACTAATAGTAACTGATGATTGTATAGCAGTTTCCGGCTTACTAAATATTTTCTCTATGCTATCTCATTTGAACTATTTGGCATACGGAGTTGTTTCTGAAGGATAAAACCAAACTATTTTAACAGGAAAATTTGGCAAAATATTGGTTTAGATAAGGTCTGTTCTGACATAGGAAAATGAAGTTCTTGGCCAGCATGGGTAATTAGTTACTAATGAAAACAATACACCAGCCTGAGTTTTCTCAGCCTCTTTTTGGATGTGCTCATAATTGTGAAACAGCTTGAATGCCTGGCTAATAGCTGTCAGCTTTCAGTTGGTCAAATTTCACGATGAATAAAACAAGCAGCAGGAGAAGTCTCACAATGAGGCCTTAAAGCCTTGGTCATTGGCCCATAACTCTTTAATCAGGCTCCCAAGAGGAGAGCCTGAGATGAGATGGTTGCAAAAAGGGCAGATCTAGGGAAAGAACAAGGGCAGAGTTTGTGTGTGTGTGTGTGTGTGTGTGTGTAGGATGGATATGTACCTATGTGTGTGTATACTTCATGGCCAAGAAGTATAGACAGACCCTAGCCACCATAGTTGACTCTGTTTCTGCTAATACCACACAGCAAATGAAAGGGGAAGGGAAAGCATATCATGGAGAAGTATCCAAGAGGGATGTAAGATGTTACAACCCACCTAGGAACTCTTCAGGGACAATTAAGTACCAAACCCTTTGATTATGAAACAAAGTTTAACAAAAAGGATAAGAGGAACTGGTGGGTACGACCCTGACACTCTTCAAACTACCTCCATCCAACTCCTAAGTCTCCTGCTTAAGGAGAACCTTCTATTCTTCTTTGGGCCCTACCTACATCTCCTTATGCTATCTAAAACCCTTTCCTAAGCTATATGACTTAACCTTAATCTTTCCACCAGTAGTAATTAATAAAGAAAGAAAGGAAAAATCCTCTGGGTTTGGCTGCTGTATTAAGTAACTCAAAGTTACAGATGGAAAGCTTTGAATTATCCCAGCCAATAGGAATCCTGGTAGATGGACCACTGCCAGATGAAGACTGGACTCAGGGAAATTAGGTTCCTCCAAGTAAACCCTCTAGCTGGATGCCAAAGAGTTCTCCATGAAATCACAACTTTCCAAGGAAAATCTCTTAGAGCAAAACTCCTCCTCCCACTCTCAGCTCAGATGAAACCCAAGAAGGAAGTGATGTTCAGTTATTTTCAGCTTTAGACTCCCACAATTCCTTCCTACCCAGAATCCTTTCCCAATGCTTATCTCAAAAGTCCCTTTTTTCAACTAACCCTAGAAAACCAGACTATCCCTAACTATATTTCTATAAGCCTTTTAACTTTAGATACTCCATCATGGCTATAAATATCTTCTGTACAAGTAGATTAGAGAAATAGCTGTAAAAGACGGAATCTAACTCCTTCATCAGGGCTGAGGGCTCCGTTTTAGAAGAGACAAGTGGAATTTACTAATTAAAAGAAGGTTTAGAGATCATCTACCTCCACTTCCTACTTTACCCATGAGGAAACTGAGGTTCAGAGAAGGGAAGTAACAAACACCATCTTATTAATGACTATGAGTAATAACAATAATTATAGTTCATTTATAGAGCACTTTGTAGTTTGCAATGTGCTTTATGGGAATTATTGAATTCTTATTAAAACACTATGAGATAAGGGCCATTATTAGCTCCATTTTTACAAATGCAAAAAGTGAAGCTCAGAGAATTAAAGTGATATATCTAAGGTAAGGCTACTTGATAGTAGATGTTAATAGTGATATTTGAACCCAAGTATTCCTGACTCCAAATTCAGCACTCTACCCACCCTACAATACTGCCTTTTAGTGGTATCTTCAAGTCCAAAAGTTTCCTTAATTTCTGATTCAATACCTTTTTTCAGTATATAGGCATTAGAATAAAGGTTTGACTTGTGACTTTGTTGGTATGGGGAAATGCAGAGTACAGAAAATCCCTCTACCAATGCAAGTTAGAATTTTCTCTGAAACCTAGTGTTCTAGAGCCATCTAAAGCTATTTAGAGTCATTTAGAGCACTGAAAAGTCAAGACACTTGCCCAAAATCACACAATCCTGTGGCCCAGGAAGAACTGAAAGTCAGATTCTCCTAAGTCAAACCACATTGCTTCTAGACCGACTCTCTCTCTCTCTTCCCCCCTTTTTCCCTCTCTCCCCTATTTTTATCAGTTTCTCTCTCTCTCCCTGTCTTTGCCTCTCTCTGTCTGTCTCTTTCTCTCTGTCTTTATTTCCCCTTCTCTCTTTTTCTTTTCAGAGTGGGGCTGAGAAAACTCAGACTAGTGTATTATTTTTATTAGTCACTAATTACTGATTATATGTATGCTATATATGTTAATATATTATTTCTTCACTGATATATGTATACATCCATATATTTGTATGTATTATACAATCATATGTTATATTGTGTATATAATATCCATATAACTTTTTTCATCAGCTACAAAATATAATGCAATTTTTCTGACTCTACAGGGGAGAAAACGAAGCATATTTTTTCTGAACTTTAAAGATTGCAAAAATTTGAATCTATGTGGGACATTTTCAGTGAAAGTTTGGGATGGACTGGATACTGTCTCCAAGTCCTCTCCAGTGCTGAGATTCTGTGCTCTGGCTAATTGGAACCACCTTTCCTCTGTGCTGTTTTTGTGAGGAGAGTTATAAGTTACGACACCTGTGGGGATTTCCGAATTGAAGCTGCTGCCCACTGTGTGTTGTTTCCTGTCTCTTTAGGAGTGTGAGGTTCAGTCTTTGTGGCATTTTGCAGTAAAGCTGATAACTGCGAATAGGTGAATGCTTATCAGCATCCTCCCCCCCCTCCATATCTTCTTGCTCTAGCTCTTGGCAAGACCGTTTTCTTCCTGCAGTGATGAAAGAGAATATTAAATATATATCTCAAAATGAAAAACATGATAAAAAGCTTTTTTTATCTTGCTGTTTATTGAGATTCCTTGCTCCTGTTTCTAAGGAGGGCTCTTTTTCTAATTGTTTGCAGATAAAACTAGAGAGCTAGGCTTATCTAAGGGGGTAGGAAGGCATTATCTCCTTCTGCCCAGATTTAAAGCTCAAAATCAAATCAAGCCAAACACAAACCTTGCTCTAGATGATACCACTTGTCAATTTGCATGTCAAAAAGCAAAAAGCAAAATTTATTTCTTGCAGATAAAAAAATGACATTCTTATTTTGAGGTTAATAATAAATAGATTCATGTCAGTTGGCCAGGACTATATTTAAAGAGAGAGATTAATTTTCTCAGAACCTATGTATTACACTAATTCAGGTCAATTACAACAAGGGGTCCTCATTAAGACTTCATTTAGAGAACTCAGGTGAGGGAAACGTTCTTCAAACACAGTCTTTTCTATTTTAGGATGGCCCTTTTTGGGAGAAGGTTGATTCTACCTTCCCCCTTAAATAAAATGGAAATCTGTCTTTCATCAGTTTCTCCCTATTTGAAAAATATCCCTACCTGTTAGCCTCAGAGGGAAGAATCAGTAAGAATGAGTGGAAGGAAAGAAGAGTTAAGACTTGTTAATACTGAATATAAAATATCCAAAAGAGAAATGAACTACTGGTGGGAAGTAAGCTCCCCCTACTTGAAAATCCTCAAGCACAGGGTGGATGAAAACTTGTTGGATATTATAATAGGATTTCTTTTCATGTGTGAATGGGAATTTATGGCAAGTGAGAATCCTTCTCTCATTCTGTGATTGCTCCCTTTTCTCTAGCCCTAGAATAAATTCAGTGACTCTTTAGACATGGGAAAATAGATAACCTGGTTCATTTTTCTTCTTCAGGGAACGTCTCCAATTTCTTCAACCAAACCCTCCATATTATGAGATATGGTGACATCAATAACTACTGGCAGAACTGATTCCTCCAAAAAAGCAGCATATATTAGATGAACCATCTCTACGCTTCCCTTTGGCCAATAAGTATGATGTCAGTGAAAAAAAAAATTTGAGTTAAGAAGCCTCACTTCTAGTAGTAAGTAACCTTAACAGGGAAGATGATCAATTTCTGACTTCCAAAGGAAGGAAGTTGAATGGGAGAAGGAATAAGAGAAGGAGAAAGATGTGAACTAGCATGGAAAATGAACTTTTAAATGTGTTTTGGAAGGATATGGAACAATGAAAAAGTCCAGAAATTGAATATGGGGAAAAGGAATTTGGGAGAATTTGAGGGAAAGTTGACAATAAGAAGGACTTCATCAGACAAAGAACTAATCTGAAAAGAGAACCAAGGACTACTGAAGAAGAAGGAAGGCATGGTACTTGGTAAGTGAAAAAAGTTAAGTAAAATAAGATGGTAAATTAAGATACAAACCTAGTGAGAGAATGGGAAGGTAGATAAGACTGTCAAGGTGTTAAAAACTACTAAGGACTCAGCAAAACTGATGAGAAGGTGTCAGTGTAGGGAGTTTTAATGAACTTTGAAAGCCAAAGACTAAAGGTCTTAATATTTATGGAGATTTTTGCAGTGACTTTCACCAAAGTATAAATGTTTGCATTTCTCTCAGGGCCAAAAGACTGTTATATGTGTTCATGGTTAAGCTTGCTTTAACTGCCAGGAGGAAACATGAAGGGACTTGGGCATTATCTCTCCATACAATACAATACAATACAATACAATAGCAATGAAAAATCATTTATATCAAAACACAGAAAATAAAGATCCCTAACGGCAGGGAGAGGTTCTGACCTGTATTAGGAGGTTGGAGAGTAGATGAATGTCAGGCATAGAGAAGATAAGAAGAATTAACAAGCATTTGGAGATAAGAAATAAATTTGAGTCTTTTGGAAGAGGAGGGAATTATATGTCATGAGAAGTCAGCTTCTGACCTCCAAAGAATAATAAATTAGACTCTAAAAAGTGAGAAATAAAACAATGAGTCAGAGGAAGAAGAGAAGAGTAATGATGATTTGAGATTTCCTGCTGAGGAATGCTGAAGCAGTTAGTTGTCAACCTGAGGTCAAGAGTTTTTCTGGAATATGCATGAAAGAACTGACACAAGCAAAAAAAATTTTAGCTTAATAAAAATGCATGATTACTATCATCCTCTGTTGATCCATATAGCCACAAATGATACTTCCAGAAGAAATCTGAAAAATATTGGTAAATATTATGCTTAGCAAGAAATTAAGGAAGATAAGGATATAGGTGGTGTTTCATTATTACTGTTTATCAAGGGGAAAGATGCAAAATCAACTAATTACCATATTCTATTAACTGGATAGTATATGATCACTTTGCTAATCCCTGGAATGCAAAAACAAAAACAATCACTGTCCTGTTTGAACTGTAGAGGGAGGGAACAACTACTTATAAATATATACAAAATATTTGTAAATAATACAGGGTAGTTATGGAATAAAGACACTAATTGAAGAGAAGAGAAATTCTGATTTTGAAAGTGAATGTAGTGTCTCAAACTGGGATTTGGATGTCTGGACCAAATTAAAGTATGGAAATAACAGCTTTCTGTCCAGGGATGAGATGTAGGTAATAAAGCATGCTAAAAATGTACTTTCAGCACCTTCCTGAAAGTAAAAGACTTTGTAAATCTATTTAAAAGAACTTTTAATCTGAAAAGAATGGAGATAAGAGAAAACTGACTACAAATATACACCAAGAAAGACAGACTACAGTAGCCTTAAGGTACATAACAGTTGAGATATTCTGAAGTTCGGGCAACAAATCTAACAAAGAAGATAGTAGTAACACCCTTGAATCTCACATTTTTATATACAAACACAGAAAACATAGACAACATTTTTTACCTTTTTTTAGCCAATATATTTTTTTATTTTTTACATTTTGATTGATATAAGATGTAAATGCGTATAAAGTGCATAATGTATAGATGGCTTTAATTTGGAGGGGTAATGGGAAGATATTCTCATCTAATGGCAAGGCGTATTTGATGTCTTCAGTTCAGATGAGATAAGATTTATGTTTGAGAAAGGGGCTGATAAATTAATGTATTAATAATTTACGTGCTGCTGAAAAGTATTTGAGCCAATAATTATAGATCTCATGAAGCCCTGTCATTTTCCAGTTTTACAAAGAATTCTGAATTTCAGTTACTTTCATGGACATAATTATTCCATAATTCATTATGTTAATGGTACACAAAATGTATGCTTCATGCTTCATCAATCCTGCATTTTCATTTCTCTCAGAGTTCTTGAGACCATATAGACAACCACAGTTTTTCCAAATTCTCTTTTGTTAGATGATCTCTCTTACTCATTTTTAATTTGTAATTTACTCTTACTCTTTCTCATTTGTTATTTGTAAAAAAATTTAATTTTAATTTGTAATCACCTTAACCTTTGTACTTTTGCATTTAGTTGATGGCAAAGGGAATCTACTTCTAATAGACTATTACTTTCCATATTCTAATTCATTTTGTTTCATTTTCATTTTTGGTTGCATTTAATGAATTGGCGTGACATCCAGATTTTCTACTAGATATATAAGTAATGTATTAATGTAATCTTTCCAAGCTGATCAATAGTTTTTTCAAGTCACTTCCGTCCCTAGTAATATTTGGCAACTCCCTGGGTGTACTCTTTTCTTCCTATTGATCTTACCATTACAGTATATATTGTTTTGTACGAATACTTAAATATTTTATGCTTTTTTGTCAAATATTTTCAGAAAATTAATTTGCTCGTTATGTTTATAGCAGTTATCAGCTTTTAAAATTATTTTATTTTGGCATAGAGCTCTGCCACTTGGACTCATGATATTAAGCTCAGCAAAGCTTCTCAAAATTCTAGTCTAGTTATACTCATATCCTTTTGAAAATTATCTGGGGTATATATGTTTTTTTATAGTGTATTTTGTTACTGGAAAAAATTTCTCAAGTTTGAATTAAGTAAAAATGTTAAACAATATCAGATGCTTCACTGTTCCCCTCTTCAAATTTGAACAATTCCTTGGCATCAGCTCTCATTTCATGTAATCTTGGTTTAGCGATGAAATTATTTCCTATGATTTATCTGCAATACATTGTTGTGTAATTTGAAGCTAAAACAGTCTTACTAGAAAGACTGAGATATAAGAATGCTTTGAGGGAACTGATATACAACTTGATATAATTCATTTTTTATCCATAAGGCAAAAAAATAGAGATAGTAGGATGAAATTATTATTTCAAAGTAAAATGATAATATCTGCTTGTAATTATTTGTATTTAAATTTTATTTACACAGATAAGAGAAATGATAGTCAATTATAGTAAATTGCTTTCTAAAAATGATATCAATTGATCTACCCAGTGTTAACAAAAAAAAGCATTTTATAAATCAAAAATTCTATTTACAGTTATGTTATGATATGGGCCTGTCTTATAACACACACATTCATAGCTTTACTTCATTTCATGTATACCTTTGTCTATTTTAGTGGCCAGCACCTTCTATACTGAAGCATTTCCAATACATGGGATCATGGTATTTCGGTGTATTTTGCTCCACTCTATCTTGTCTTCTCCTGGAGAACACTAAGAATCTTTTTTTTTTATTCTTTCCATCCTCAAAATAATGGTTTTGATTTGGGTGAACCTATAACTTTATGCTTTCTCATCTCTTTTTGTTTGTTTTAAATTCAAATGTTCCATTACAATGACTGGGGCATTAATCCAATAAATAATACTGCCCAGTCCCAATTTGCCGTTATTTCAGGATTCCTTCCAGGTCTTTATAGTTACTGTAGATATCTTTGGGAATATGAAAGGCCAGCTGTATAACACCCTGGATGACCTTCAACTGCTTTGTTATTGCCCCTTCCAACCTCCACGGTATGATAGACTGGATGTTGAGCGGGGTTATTATTATAACTTTTGGCCTTATTTTTCTCATTTTTTCCAATGGAGTTTTAGAATTCACTGTCTTACATTTTTTTCTTTTAAATTTAATATCTTATATAAAGGCAGATGAAATAACTGTGTTTTGTAGTTGAATTAAATAGTTAGAATGCAAACATTATCTGTAGGCTCCCTGAAAAGATCCTCACTGCAATTCCTAATAGCAGGTATGACAACAGGGATATGGGACTCTATGGCTTTCACCAATTCTACTGGGTCTCTCTATAGTGAACCCTCTCTTTTCCTATCATGTAGCTTGCAATTTTTGAGCATTAAGTAAAATGGCAGCTAATAATGATGATATTCTTGAGTTTTAATGGATCTATTTTACATTTGGCAATTGTGGTTAATCAGTGATAATGATCCAGTTTTCATTTGGTTTATTATTTGATCTCCCCAATATGTAATATTTACAGGTACATATTTGTTGTATTATGACTGTTCATTAAAAATAGTGAATCTTTGATGTGTAGTTCTAGCCACCAGGATATCTGTTCCTAGGTATTGGATAGATGATAAGTTTTGATGGCCTTTAGTAAAATGTTGCAGTTTTTACCCATTTTTTGAGTAATCTGCACTCATCACTGAACCAAAGTCCTTAAGGAAAATCTTCCCAAAAATGTTGGTGGTGATTATAATTATAAACCCCAAACTTTCTTTGAACATCCTCATGACTCATTCATTCAAAGCTTTAATTTTTTTTTTTTACATAGTTCTTGGTTAATTCATATGAATGTTACTCCTAGAAGTTTTTTTTTTTTTAATTCCATTCTTGGATCTTAGCTATTTTATAGACTCAATGAAAGGATAAACAACTGTGGGGTATAATCTATAAATCCAATGGCGTATCCCTGTTTCAGCCTTGACTATTGCCTGGGTAAATACTATATGTTTTTCTCCAAAGCATTTCTGTATGGTTTTGAACACTCTACTATATTCTCTGAGAATATCTATCAGTGTTCTTCCTCCTTTGTGGCAAGAAAGTATTAACCTATCCAAAGCTTACTTGGGGTGATGGACATTATTAAATTATTATTATATGTGTTTTCATAAAGTTACTTTCCAAATCTGTTTTGGTCATTTAACAGTTCTAAAGGCATACACTTAGATTAGTATTACATAAGTGTTAGTTGCTGTCAATATTTTTTAAATTCAACTTTAATTTTAGGATTATGATGATTACTAAAATGAAATTCAGAATGGGCTTTTGGAGAGGTAAATCTAGAAAGTTGAATGGTACATGAATTAATATTCTTGTCAATTTTGTAGAAGTTTTGTCATAATTACAGTTCCACTGTAGATTTAAGAAATTTTGAAAATGACTGTACAGGCATAGGAAGAACAATATATACTATATGAATTTCAGGAAAAGCTAGGGAAAAAGTATTAGAATTGATCTAACCGTGCCAAGTGGAATTTTCCACAGCTCCAAATAAATATCAAGGAAAAAATGTTGTTTAAGTTTGCATGAGATTTATTTAGGTGACTAGAGATCTTTATAAATAAGAAATAGGAGATTTGTATTGACCTTAAAATTTTGGGAAGGGGTTATCTTCATATTGTTCCAGAAGTTTTTCAAATGTAAGAAGAAGCTATAAGACAGAGATCACCAAGGTGACTCTTTCAAGTACTCAGGATACGCAAGAATGAAAACCGAGCTTTAAATCTTATAACAAGTCCTTCCTGGACTTATAGATTTAGAGCTGGAAGGATCTTAGAGGCTTTTGGGAACAACTCCCTTAAAGTCAAGGAGTACAAGCCCTTCAAATGAGGAAACTGAGTTGGAGAGATGTTAAAAGACTTGCCCAGTTGCACAGTTAGTAAATATCTGAGACAGAATTTAAAACTCAGATCTTCCTAACTCCAAAGGCAGTGCATTATCTATGTTGCCATTCTGCTGCTTAGATACAAGAAAGGATTCTGGGAAAAAAAAATCTAATTTAAACATTTGGGCATTTCATTTGTAGGATATTTTACTACAAAAAACAAACAAAGGAAAAATAACAGTAGCCCCAAAGCCAACCTATTCTTGTTTCTTTAGTTTAATGGAATGGACAATGGATTGTAGGTCAAAATGGGGGCTTGAATACTGGTTCTGACATTTACTACATATATGACAATGGACTAGTCCATCACTTGAGAGATGGTGAGAACAAGAATTTCCTATCATGCTAGCTCTATGATCTTTATGGACCTTAATTATGTCATTTACAAGATAAAAATGTTGTACTAAATGACCCTGAAGGTCTCTTCCACCTTGAAAATGGTCACCAAATGGCATGATATTTCAATTATTTATTTTTCATCCTTAATTCTTTTTTCTCCTATTTCTTTTGGTACTTTTTCCATTTCCAACTTTTAATTTTCCTTTTGTTTTCTCCTCTTCCTTCCCTCTTTGTAGTCTGAAGTTCTTTAATTTTCCACACTCACACAAACTCTCATTTCCTTTTTTCATATTTTGTTCCTTCTGCTCTCAGTAAGCTGTGATCTATCTTTGCCTCAGGACCATCTTGCATCTTCTCATGTAATAGGTTTAATCTCTTATTTGTTTAGTGACAATTTGCCTGTTGCTAAGGGCTGATCACATTTAATCATTGCTAACAAAATCAGTATTAGATAGTTATTATTTTCATAGCTCTTCTGATTTAGAAGGCCTTCTTTAGCTAACTTTATGCATCCTTGTTGCTACATCTATGCTGTCCAACAGAGAAAATCTAGAGCAGAGAGAACTCAAGTTTTGGGCAAGATACTAGTGAATGAATGTTTCACTTGGGTCTAACTAGCAGAAATGTTAAATATGCAAATATAGTCAAGAAATAATCCATGTAAGTCTCTAGGAGAATATCAGATATGTTAATAAACATTAAGCACCTACTACATGCCCTGCACTGTGCTAAGCAGTAGAGATGGAAAAAGTATTGAAAGATAGTCCTTGTCCTCAAGGAACTCACAGTCCAATGGAGGAGATAACCAACAAACAGATATGGACAAATGAGGATAAATAGGAAATAATTTTAAAATGGAAGGCATTGGAATCAGTAGGGATGGAGGAAGACCTCCTGTAGAAGATGAAATTTTAGTTGTGACCTAAAAGAAGCTAGGGAAAACAAAGATCATACTCTAGGGAGCATGTAAGGAGAAACACAACAAATCCGGGGACTACGTAGAAAAGCAGAGAATCAAAACCACGTTAGAGTTGGGAGACCATCAAGGGGATAGCAGTCAGGATGTGAAAGGAGACACTTCAAGATGGCTCTTTTTTTTACTCAAAGATCAGTTTCAGATAATTGCATTCCATGTTGAGCTCTAACTGGGCTAGTCACAACCTTCAGCTCAATAAAAGGGAAATGCTTTGTTCTGTTATTTCAGGCATGTCTAATTCTTTGTGATCCCATTTGAGGTATTCTTGGCAGGAATATTGGAGTGATTTGTCATTTCCTTCTCCAGTTCATTTTACAGATGAGGAAACTGAGGCAAATAAGGTTAAGTGACTTCCCTAAGGTCACACAGCTAATAAGTGTCTGAGGCTGGATTTGAACTCTTAGAAGATGAGTCTATCCATTGTTCCACTTAGCTTCCCTTCACAAAAAGGGAAATGGAGTAGTAACAGCAGTAATTAATACCTATACAATTCTAGTACTATGTTATATTTTTAGAGCTTCCCAACAGATTTGGGAAGCATTCTAATAGAAACCTATATAATTTTTAGCAAAGTTTAATGTTTTTTAAGCATCTACAGTAGATAGTGCCCTCTGCTATACTAAGGGAGGTGGTGCAATATGTTAGAAAAAGGACTAGTCAGAGAGGACTTGGGTCCAAGTTCCACTTCTGGTCAGCACACCACTTTTGCGACTTTGGATAAGTCATTTTACTTCTATAAGCCCTAATTTCCTTCCCCACAAAATGAGAGATTTGGCTCAGATGATTGTTTAAGATCCATTCCACCCCTATATCTATTCTTTGATTCTGTGACCCTGTTCACAAAGAAATATCTAATGGGTTCAAATGTGACCTCAAACACTTCCTATCTGAGTGATCCTGAGCAAGTCACTTAAGCCCAAATGTCTAGTCCTTAAAGCTCTTTTGCTTTAGAACTGATGCTTAGTACAGATGTGAAGAAAGGAGAAAAGGGTTTAAAAGAAGAAGCAGCAGCAGCAGCAGCAGTCCTTGGAGTCCTTATTCTGAGTTTTAAAAGGTCATGTAGATAGAAAAGGATCATTTTGAAGTGGGTAAGAGGGAAGTAACATTAAGAGAAAACAGTAAAACACAAAATATTCATGACTTGGAAGAGCATCGCCTACCGAGTGTTTTATGGAACTCTCCAGACCAGGAAATTTTCAGGTTTATATGTGCATTTTGAATCTGGAGGTCCCCAGCCCAGATGTTGCCTCTGTTTGTATTTAACTCAGTGGAGACAGAGTTTCCCCAGCCATCGTTCCCCAGCTAGGGTCTGACAAGGTGCTTGGGGTTTTCATTACCATCAGAAATTATGTTTCTCCTCAGAAAAATAGAAGTCCATCTACAATACCTAGCTTCCTGCTCCAATTTTGGAGGTTTATACCAAAAGTTTTTTGTTCCTCTTCAGATTCAGAGGGATCTCAATGCCTACCACTGACTGCTGGCTAAGATGGACAAACACCTGATCTGGGTCTTGAGAGGTCATCCTCGAGCTTCTCCATTTTAAATAAATTTTGCATATTGTTCCCAGAACTGCAACAGAAAGCAAAGCTGTCGTGCCCATGGCAGTGACATGAACACATTACAGCAGGATTTTGCCTCTTAAATAAGACTTACTGAAAATGGATTCTAAAAAAGAAATCCAATCTGTCAGTTAACATGTATTACACTGTTCATGGTTTTAATAATAGGAGGAAGGGAAAAGAGCAAAGAAATTAATCCAGGTAGTCCCTAGTCTTACAGGAATTTACAATAAAGTTAGATATGCATAAAATAAATATGTGGGGATGATTTAACATTTACAAAGCAAATTTCAAGTGAGTATATGAGAATAGCATGCAAACAGAGTGTCTAACTGCTTAGGGAATTGGCAAGGGTATTTGGGGATTTGAATTTGCCAAAAGGAATTTTTCAGCACCAATGGAAATCCATCTAAAACATTTTGGTTCCAGTCCAACTGCAATATGCATATATAAATACAATATTTATATAGACATGAATATATGTGTACATATATTCACATACACATTTGTATAATGGTTCTGGGATCTCATCGATATGGGATATTCCCTTGAACAAAGCCAATAATACCCCATCTACACCTATTTTACAAAACTCTTATCCACAACCCTTTAAAAATCTGACCCAGGGAATATCCACAAATTCTTCTAGGTGACTATTTGTGGATTTCTTGAAATTCTGTAGATGCTATCAGAACATACAGAACATACAAGCTGTTCATTAGTTATGTTTGATCTATGTCATTGGTTCATTCTCACCCCCAACTGTCCTCATTCTTACATATCTGATGACTTTCTTTATGCCACATTAATGTAATATGTTATAGCGTATTGGAGCCACCATATACTTCTGCACTGGTCCATGGATGACCTGTAACTTTAATTTCCCAGAGATGACTGTAGTATATAACTCACGTCCAAGCACAATATCACCAGAAGACTATTGTTGATAAAAATAAATGAGCTTGTATTTCAGGAAGGAGATTAAGTAGCTAATAATAATAATTTATATATTTACTTTGTGGTTTGCAAAACTTTTAAAAATTAAAAAGTTTTATTTTTATTATTCAAATATATTTTCCCCAATTACATGTAATAAAATATTTCAACATTTATTTATTGAAATTATAAGCTCCAAATTATTGCCCTTTTCTCCTCAGAGATGGTAAGAAATTTGATCTGGATTATACATTCATTCTCATGCATAACATACTTCCATACTGGTCATTGTTGTAAGAGAATACTCATATAAAAGCAAAACCCCAAATGAAACCATAAATAAACTAATGTGAAAGATAGTAGGCTTTGTACTGCATCTGACACCAACAATTCTTTTTCTGGACGGTGGTAGCATTCTTGTCATGAGTCCCTCACCATTCTCCTGGATCGTTGCATTGCTGAGAGTAGCTAAGTCTTTCATATCTGATGGTAAAGCTTTTTACAAATGACATAATTTTATCCTCATATCATACCACTACCCTGGGAAATAAATTTATCATCTCAAATGACTTGACCATGGGCAAGTCACGTAGACAATAAGAGTTCAAGACTGGGAGCATCTAGGTAGCACAGGAAATTGAGTGCTAGGACTGGCATCTGGAGGAACTGGGTTCAAAGCTGGCCTTAGACACTTCCCAGCTGTGGGTCTCTGGGCAAGTCACAACCCCAATTGCCTAACTCTTTCTATTCTCCTGCCTTAGAAGTGAGTTTTAGTCTCAATTCTTTTTTTACTTTTATTTAAAAAAAATTTTTTTTCCATGGTTACATGATTCTTCTTGTCTCTCTCCTTTCTTTCCTCCCTCTTTCTGAAGTTGAAAAGCAATTTTACCGTGTTATACATATATTATCAATCAAATTAGTATCAATCGTAAAACAGAAGGGAAGGGTTTTTATTTTTTTAAGGTTCTGAGGCGAGATTTGAACTTGTTTTTTTTCTGTTTCCTGGCCCAGCTCTCTAACTACTACATCATCTAATATCTAGCAATATCCAACCACACACATATAGACATGTACAATATTAAAACAAAAGCAGTACAAATAATTTTTTAAATATCTGAAAAATCATAAACACAGTGTAAACATATTTCTTTATATCACCATTCTTTATATTCAGAGGTGACTGATGGATTGAGATTGGTAACATCCTTTTTTATATACATATTTTTTAATATAGAAGCATACAATCAATTGTGTAAGTCCCTCTATATACCCTACTCACACACTAAGACCATATTTTGGTTTAAACTTAGATAATAATGTTAAAAGAATCCAATACATATAGATAAGAGTTAATAGTCTCCATTTCCCCATAATCATATATGCCCTCTACTACTTAAATTAGGGTACCAGAACCCCTAGAATGGAGGCATTTTTCACAGATCTTAATGAATGACTCATTTGGCTTGTCTGGTATAGATAAATGTAATCCAGAGGTCTGACAATTCAGAAGGTCTTTGAATTCCTCTGCAATGAATAAAGCCCAGTGACATTAGGATTACAGAGTGAGTTACTGACCTCATTAAGCCCCCACAATTGATACAAATGGGAGACCAAAGCAAATAAATGGCAAGGCATGGTCATGGATCCTGTCATTGATCAGCTCCCTGAGTTAAGGGCTATGCCATTTTTGAGAAATATGGAGATCTCCCGGGACCAGAGGATCCTGGTGTTTAGAAATATGGCAGAGGGAAAGAGAACAGGTTTAATGGTTTGAAAATAGAACCTAGCAGGAAAAGATAAAGGAATCAGGTGTAAGTTAGCCTGGAGAATAAAAAGGTTGAAAAGTGATTTAATCATTATCAAATATGGGAAGAAATGATTAATTTTGTTTGGTAATGATCATAGTATATAGAATATAGAGTCCAGCTGTGAATCTTAAAATTTCTCAGACTCTAACCTTAGAAGATTTGGTTAGGTTATTCCCCATTTAAACAATGGAGGTACTTGATCAGGAATGTATTGGGAACTTTAAAATTACTCCACCTATATTTAGGTATACCTTAAGGGGAAGATAAAGTTCTAAAACACCTTACTGAACAATGAAAAAGTCCCCAACCCATACTTATAGTGAGGCCAAGCCCTTAAGCTAGGTCTATTTTTAGATCTAATACAAAAGGGTGCTAAGTACCTATGAAGGTTAAATTAATCACTAAAAGGGCAAGCTTAGCAAAGAGATGTGAATTACTCAGAAGTTTTAGTCTACCCAGAGAAGGTGGTAACAAGATGTGAATTAAGAATGGTCAGTCCTTTGGAAAATGTCTACTGTGATTGGTAGATGTGAAAATTTAGGGGAGGTGACATAGGAGAAAATTCTCTTTAAAAGGAGCTGTCTGAACCAGTTCAGGGGGAGTTCTGATTAGTTGAGCTTAGGAGCTGTAGCGTCTCTCTGAACCCTGGAGTTTTGCTTGGAACAAATCTTGTGGTGAGTGATTAAAGACTGACTAGTCTCTCTTAAAGCTCAGGCCTAGGCCAATGGCCTAAGCCCTTTCCTACTATTTCCTCTGTCTCTCTCTCTCCCTCTCCTTAATACCTTCATTTGTATTAATTAAAATCTCCATGAAACCCAGATGATTTGGGTATTTTGTATTTGGGAATTTTTCTCATGGCGACCACTTATTTTTGATATAAAATCAAGACACTAAAATTATCTTTACAGTTTTGGCAATTAACAGTCTTGAACCCACATTTTTGTGGTTATAGTTTATGGCAACCACTCTTTTGTCTGTTACAGTTTATGGCAACTACTTTTTTTTTTTGGTAACACAGCTACTCAACCTTCATTGAATACAGAGCACATAAAATGGATTTAGAAAGAGTTGTAGCCTTGAGGGTCTTAGATTAGTTTTGTGGTATTATGAAACAGATTTGAAATCTCCAATTTTATAGTAATTCTATTCTTTGGATTGTAGTTATGCAACTATAAATGGCTTATGATTCAGTTGTTGTTCATCCTTCATTTTGAAAAGAACCAATGACATTATGGAGAGATATCTTGAATTACCCACGGATTGGATTTAAGTGAGGAAGAATTGCAAAATCATTGCCTCATTCTCATTTCCAGAGTCACTGAAGTCTAATGGCAAGACAAAATCAGGACAACTGGCAGTAGTCAAGAAGGCAGTGAATGTCTTCAGGACCTTCAATGTCTGACCAATCACTAAGCACTCCATGGCACCTGTTTAAACTTCCTTCATAGCCATTGGAATAATTTGTTTTCTTCTCACAATTCTGCCAAAGAAAAGCCCTCATATGATTGTGATAAATGTTCCCCTTGTCATTGACAGCCTGTCAGTTACCCTTAATGTGCTTTAGCTTAATTTTACTGATTTCACCAAAGTGTGAGTACTTCCTATGCTGTAGTATCTTGGAGCCACTGGCAAAAGTGACTGAAAGGTAGACAGCAAAGGTGGATGAGCACCCCTGAAAATAGCACAGCAAGCCCTCACTCCAGAGGGGCTGGTTCTCCCTGCACACCCCATACATCCCAGTTTCAGAGGGAAGAAACGAACAATATCCTGAAGGATTGGGATACTAGACTTATATGAAAGGATGACAAAGACCCAGGGAACTACAAAGGACAGGATCAGTCACAGGAGTTTATGAGGAATACAATTCCATTAGTGAAATACTGACTTTTTACTTTAAGAAAATAAAAGAACATGGCAGTTTCATTCATGCTCAGCTACAACAAAGTAGGGGGAGAGGAGATGAGTGTGTTCTTTCACATTTTATACACACACACACACACACACACACACACACATGCAAGTTTTTGTGCCTGGGGATCCAATATCCTGCGTGACCTCCAAGGTAAAACCTCATACTCTTACATCTTACCCCTTTAGCTTTTGCCTCCCTCGTCTTCCAGTGAGATTGCCAAGGTCTCCACCTCCACCTTTGCCATGCCAACTCTACCCCCTCCCCTTGGAGCTAGCTATTCATGTGGTTCAGACAGGGGTGAAAAGCTGCTGTTCTTTTTCTGTTCACTCTCCTCCCTGAAAAGGGATCCTTTTCTTTTTTATTTGAAAATTTTTATTTAATCAATTAATTTCAAATTCTTTTTATGGTTACACAAAAAAGAAATCCTTAAAAAAATTCTTGCTATAACAAAAATCTTCATCTTCCATTTATGATCTTTGGTGAACCTTTTGTTGTGGCAGCCGACAACCACAGTTCCTATGGCCTTTAACAACTTGGGCCCCCTTCCAGAAGGGCTATTACCTAGGTAAGAAATGGCATATAATTTGAGAAACTATTAAACAAATGGGAGTCAAAAATATAGAGTTACCAGGTTTCTCACAGGCCATCTAATACAGTCTCATCATTTTAGAGCCATTGAAGGTCAAGAAAAATTATCCTAAAGTAGAATAAAAGGTCTAATGAAGAGTTTTGACACACGTCCCTGATCCTGTTCAATAAATATTAAGCATGCATGTACGCCTGTGTGCATATATGTGTTCAAGGCACAGTGCCAAGCAATGGATGAGTAAAGATAATATGGTACACCGGAAAGAACGATGAATTTGAAGTCAGCAAACTCGGGTTCATATCCCACTTCTCAGGTACTACCTGGGTAAACTTGGGGGGAAATCACTCAATATCTATGGGTGTCCTGCAAAATAAGGGCGATGGAACTAAATGACTCCTCAGATTCCTTCCAGCTCTATATATCTATTTGATCATCCAAAGGGGGTATGGGAAGGGATACAAAGTTAAGGAGGCAAAGTCCTTATTCTCAAAGAGCTCATGGCCTGGATGGAAATTACCATTGAGAACCTCCGTGGGTCTAGGGAAGTCAGGTGGCGCTCTGTTATTCTAGCTCAATTTGCATTGTATCCTATAATAAAACCACATTTCACACTTCATTTGAAAAGCATGTCAGCAGACCTGGAACACCCTGCTCTGCTTTCAAAGAAGCGAGTCCCTCAAGCCTGCCTCTCTGGTGCAGCGTTCAGGTGGCTTGGCATGGGGGCCTGAATCCCTTACAATTACAACAGTGCTCTGTGCTCCCCACAACGACTGATGCCAAGAGCCGGGGTGAGCATGGAAATGCTTCAGCAGTTTGTTCAGGGAAATGAACAGGCCTTTTCTGAGTGCACATATTTAATATCTGAAACATTACCTTTGTTGCCTCAAAATAAACACTTCCTTTGTGAGGAGCCCAAATGAATGGGACATTGTAAAGACTGCTTAGAAGGAAGTGGGGGACAACAATGGGATGCTATCTGGATCAAGAGTAGCTCTGCCAGGGATAGGAAAGTGGACTTGCTTAGGACTGCTATGGTCTTCTATTTTGTGGGGGAAAAAAAGATGAAGTATTATTAACCTTTTTTTTACTTCTTTTATAAAGTGTGACTAAAATAAAACACTTGGAAAATACATGGCAACATCTCATCCAAGTGTGTTTTAATGGTAGAAGACCGTCATTGTATAAAGCTCTTATATTTGATAATAGAAAAGGTGCAATTTGTAGCAATGTCCCATCACCCACCAACGGCCAAGGAAATAGAGGGAGGCAGCTGGAATGGGTGATTTAAATAGGGAATGTAGGGAAATTCAAAAGCTCAGAGCTTCAGGTCTCCCTCTGCCCTTGACTCTGTAATTTGTCCCTTTTCAGTAGCTTTCCCACATGCTCAAAATGGAGATGAAGGTGTTTATAGCCTAAAACCTGGGATTCTAGTGAGGGTTACGGGAATTCTGCCAGTGAAATTTTGTGTACCCTTGTGAAAAAGTACCCTTTCATCACACAATGAAAAGAATAACAGTCCTGTTACTACTGGCCAGCAAGCACTAAAAAAAATTACAACACGCAGAATGTCATCAATCTATCTGTCTATAAGTTCAATGGGGCTATTTTGTTTTCCTGCTATAAATCATGATTGACAAGGAAATATAACATATTTTATAAAGTATGGTCTATGAAATTTAGGCAATATTTCATAAACTCTATTTTGAACTATGTAAATGGCAGGGATACAGGGGGAGAGGGCAAATGGGGTTAAGCGAGCTGCTGCTGGTGGTGGTGGAATATAATGCTAATGAAATTTTCTCTTCAAAATGAGCCAAATATTCTCAGATTTCCTTTAAAATCCATCCCGTCTCAATTTATTCTGGGATTCCCCCATATTCTGAGATTCTTCAATATGGCATGCATAAACTACATCACTGTGTATTTTTATAAGTATTCTGTGGCTAAATTGACTTTGGAAAAGCTGTCTTGGGAGTCCAATAAATGCAGACTTGTAGAAACTCTGGAAACATGGGGCCTGAGTATTTTCCCCAAGCTCAGATACTACCCTGCTGTGAAAGCAATTAGTTATTGAGTTTTTCATATGAAGTAGTCTAGGAGACATGATTGAAAGTATAGTTATTAACAGATCATGAAAATGAATGCAATGTTTCATAGAATAAAAGTCCTGGTAATAGAAATCACTTTCTATTGTAATATGGCTTGGGTAAAACCAGAGCCAGAGAGAGAGAGAAGTTGGGTGAAACTTAGCTGAAGGAAGTCAGCAAGTTTATGTAAAATGAGGAAAGTCCTCCTGATGCCTTGGAGACCCAGGTACATAAGTAAATAGACCAAAGGGTATAGATTTAGAATTGGAAGAGATCATAAAGTTGAATAAGTCCAACTCCCTCTTTTTATAGATGAGAAAACTGAGGCTCAGAGGTTATGTGACTTACCCAAGATCAAACAGAACACTGGTCAGGTTTTGAGCTCAGGTCTGTCTGACTTCAAGGCTATTGCTACATTCACCATACTTCCCAATGATTTCTATTGAGTTTGAGGTGCTTTCAGATACCCAACTCCTGTGGGAATAGCAGCTTTAACACCAGTAATTGATGGGAATTCTAATGCCCAATGAAGAGATCCCAAAGGTAGTGGATGGAAGAATAATAGGTTTAAGGGAGGCAGGGGAAAGAGTAGTCTAAGCAGTTATCTTAAAAAGAAAGGAAAACCACACTAAAAAGTCGAACACAAGGTATGTGTATAACAAGGAGGGAGATGACTGATAAGGTAAGAACTTTATTACTTGAAGATTGGGGAAAGGTATTAATTCTTGTCCCACTGGTTTCTAGGAAGATCTTTGGGTTTAAATTTTAAGAGGATAGCTGATTCTTCTGCTTTTTCTTGAGTTCTCTAGGACTGGATGGTCTTTGTGTTCCCTCCTTATATACATTTTTTTTACTCATACAATGTATTTCTAGCTATCCTGGGAAGGTTCTAATTCCTCTAGCTAGTTACAAAGAGTAGGTCAACCTCTAATAAATGGAAATTACAATGTGATTAATGGGAAGAATCTCAGGAGAAAAATATGTCCCTCCTCTTTCATCTCCCTATAATATGCTTCAGTTAGATGAGTAAACCACATTATTTTAATAAAATTACAGAGTGACCATTCATTTTTATGAATATTTTATTTTGTTGAACACCAGCAGAATTGTAATGTGTAACAAAATAGGATTCAGACTCCCTGAATTTAACCAATGAGTCTTGCGGATATGAGTGAAAGAATGGCCAGTACTGGAAAGGAGGGACAGGGAAACAAAGTCAGATGAAAGAGTCAGGTCTCTATGAGATCCAGAAGATAAAGGGAGGGGAGAGAAGATTTTAAGATAAAAGCAGAGTTTGTTCATGATATATCAGGCATTCCAAAGTGCCCAGTGGAAGGGGTGGCTTGCTCTGATGGCTATAGGTTGAGAAAGGGAAGGATGGGTGGGATAGAAAGGAGTGGCATGAGAGAATGGGGAATGAAGTTTACACAGTGACAGGTCTGAATCTTTGGGATGCAGTGGGCGTAGGATAATCATTGAGGTATGAACCCAAGTAGAGTTTCAGTGGCTGGAGAGAGGTCTGTTGAGGGAGGCAGGTGGTTAGACTGTTCAGAGCCTTCTCTTGAGGCTTACCTTCAAGTCAAGTGGTGATGTTGTATACTGTGAAGTCCAGGAGGACCGCTTTACAGTTCTCTGGAGTAAAAGAAGGGGTGGCATGGAGGAATCTGAAAAGGAAGTAGGAGCTGACAGTTTGAGGCAGGTCTGGTTTGGAATTGGACTCCTGATCATTGGAGAATTACCTGGGATGAATACAGAAGCCAGGAGGTGGGTGGCCTGAAGCTAGTGCTGACAAAGGGCTCCCTGGGAAGTCTCTAGAGGGAAGACAGCTGAGGTGGATGGTCTGAATAAACCTCAGAGAAGAAGATGAGACTGAGCTGGAGAATGATGAGCTGAAGAATCTGGAAACAGCAGATAACAGGAAACGTCTATATTCAACTCTGCTGAGGCTGTCAAGATGGAAAGTTTTAACCTTCCCATCCTGTGTCTGTGTGTGTGTGTGTATGTGCGCGTGCATGCATGCAAACATGCCTACTGGGGCAGGATGTGGATGTTTACTATCATCTTGCAGACAGCAGTGTGTGGCCCTCTATGCATATGGTCCTGTTGCTGGAGAACACTGGGGACCCAAACAGCAGGAGTGAGAGTTAAAATTCGGAGCATTATTTTACTGGTGAGACAGCAAAGGAGTCATGCCAGAAAGACTGAAACAGCTTCGATCATGCCAAGGCAAAGCCATCCAAGGATTCTTTTTAATGAGGCACCCTGGACTAGCAGTCCCACCATCTCGAACAATTTAAAAGCATCATGGTGTTCAGTTAAGCAAG
This sequence comes from Monodelphis domestica, assembly GCF_027887165.1. Taxonomy (NCBI): domain Eukaryota; kingdom Metazoa; phylum Chordata; class Mammalia; order Didelphimorphia; family Didelphidae; genus Monodelphis; species Monodelphis domestica. The sequence continues at coordinate 190,752,223 of NC_077234.1, forward strand.
TTGTCAAAGCCCACTTCTGATCAATATTTTCCAATGGATTTCTTTGTTTGGACTATTGTGCTTTTTACAAAGAGAGGTAGATTCATATTCATATCACTAAGGGATCTTGTTCAAAGCATTGACCATGTGAAAAAATGGAAAGAGAACTAAAGTAGAATTTTAAATTATATTTTAATATTATTAATTTATTATTAATTAAAAAAACTATTAATTCTAAATAAATTAAGAATTAGAAGACCGGCGTTCAACCTGGCTCTGCCCCTGACTGCTTGTGTACACTGGCCAAGTTACTCTGATCCTCAATTTGAGCAAACATTTATTAAACATAAATTGTATTCAGATCAATACAGTAGACTATAGGGTTAAGGAGATAAAAATTCGATAACCTCTGTCCTCAAGGATATTTTATTGCCATCAATATAAGATTTGAACTAGAAATCTCTTAAGTTCCTCCCAGCTATGAATCCATGACATTTCAATTAAGAGACTATATGATATGCAAGGAAGAAGATTGGACTATATCTCTATCTATAGATGATCTAAGATCAAACTCTGACTCTTATATTTATTAGCCATGCGACTATGGGCAAGGATGGCTTTTTTTAAATGAATGTGCTTTATTAACATTTGTTAACTATATTTATTAATTTCTGTATTAATGATTGCTACTATTTGCTTTGAAAAATATGTAAGCTGTAATAATATTAGCTTTTTTGTTTTTTAGTCATTTCAGTCCTGGCTGACTCTTTGTGATGCCATTTTGGAGGGTTTATCTTAGCAAAGATCCTGGAGTGGCTTGCCATTTCCTTCTCTAGTTCATTTTACAGATGAGGAAAATAGAATTAAATGACTTGCCCTGAGTCATACAATAAGTAAGTGTCTGAGGCCAGATTTGAACTTAGAAAGATAAGTCTTCCTCATTCCAAGTTCCTGCCTAGCTCTTCTAAGAGTGATATACTAATTCATATACAATCTTTTTTTCTGTCCTTTGTGAATGGCTATGCTTAATGATAGCTAATTATGCAGTAGATAGATTAATAGTTCTGGAGTAAGAAGAATCTGAACTGAAATCTGACCCTTCGTGACCCTAGGCAAATTACTTAACCTCTGTTCTGCCTCAGTTTCCTCATCTGTAAAATGGAGATGATACCTACCAACTGCCACCTATTAGGATCAAATTAGATATTTGTAAAGTGCTTTACAAACCATAAAGTGGTATACAAATGCTAGTAGTTATTCTATTTAACAAATTCATAACAAAATATAAATAGAATTAAAATCATGAATTAATAAAAACAAAATATTTCACTTTTGCTATAGCCAATAAAGTTCATCTGGGGGCATCAGAAAAGATTTCATGAAGAAGATGGCATTTGAATTACATTCTAAAAGAAGAGAGGGATTCTACGAGGTGGACACAGCAGGTAAATGTCTAACAACTCCCTCTGATGGCAAACTTTTAAACTTTAGTATGCAGTATTAACAGTTTAGCCCAGCCAAGCTAAGACTAGCCCACCTCTGCACCTGGATTACATCCTGGTAAATTCCAAGATGAAAGATAAGGATTGAAACATTCAGGAAAACTGGAGAAGAATGGGCTCCAAAGGAATCTTGTTCAGCAGCTCGGTTGTATGTGTGACACTTAGCAAGGACTTCCCAATTAGGCAATCTGAACTCTTTCGCTTCGGAAAGCCCTTGAGAGAATTAGGAACTGAGTGCTGTCTTCTCTGTCTCCCAAAGGTGCCTGCAAACCCTTGGTGGTCCACATTCTCATTCTTTGTTCTATATTTTTCCTTTGTGGATTTTTATTGATGTTCTTTTATTTTTTATTTCACTTTTATGTCATTTTATGTCACTGCCCCTTACTGACTCCTCTGATAGAATGTTCTTTTGATCAATCCATCAATTAGCACCTATTTATGTGCAAAGCATTCTGCCAGGTGCTTTTTTTTTAAATTAAGTCCTTATTGTGTGCCAGACACTACAAAGAATCAAATACTTCCTACACCCAAGAAGCTTACATTCTAATAGAGGAGATGAGTGCATAAATAAATGTAGACAGCATAAATATAAAACTAATACATAAAAATACATGAAAGTAGCTATATACAATTGGGGGGTGGAGTGGGAAGGTACCAGCAATTGGGGCATCAGAAAAGGTTTCAATAAGAAGATGGTGCTTGAAACATCCTACAAGGTAGAGATAATAGTATACTGGAAAATGTTTAACAACTGAGCTTAACTGTCAAAAAAAATGAATAATAACAACAAATGAGGCAGAGAGCCAGGCCTGGAGAGGGGAGGTCTTGGGTTCAAATTTGATCTCAGATACTTTCCAGCAGTGTGATCCTGGGCAAATCATTTAACCCTAATTGCCTATCTCTTACTACTCATGCCTTGGATCCAATACTCAGAATCAATTTTAAGAAAGGCAGGATTGTTAAAAAATGAACATGATATACTTAAGTTCAATATGCATTATTAACATTTTCTTAAATGTTACTCACTCTCTGAAATTTAGATAAGCAACAAAACTGTAAATCAATGCCTGATTTATAGCATTTGCCAATTTCTGAGGTAGAAACACTGGAAGGGAAACTTAACTCTTGTCTCCTAAAAACTAATTCAAGTTTGCTCCAGCATCTACCTGAAAAGTAATAAGAAAAAGACAAACAAAACAAATGAATCCACTGGCCATATTTTAAAATGCATGCTTCTTTCTCCACCTACACTCCACCACGGATTCAAAGGAGTCAGACTACACCATCAGACCACTGAAATTCTGATTAATCATTGCATTGACATCCCCAGGATTTCTCAGATTCTGAGAGGAAGGGACTCAAAATGGCGGTATAATGGGAAGATTGTGGCTTCAGCTAAGGGGTCCCTGGCCTAAATTCTATTACATGCAGAAATAAAAAGTTTGGATTAGAAGACCTCTAAATCCAGGTCCTAGGAATTCAGTGCTTGATCATTTGCTTTATCTCCCTCCTGCCTTCTGTAGAATCAGGAAATCAACTCTTTCTCTCTTCAGTTCACAAATTTCACAGCTTGAGAAATAGCAAGGACTCAGGCCAATCACTTGCTCAAGGCTCAGTTCCCAATTGTCATTGTGCCTGAGTTCTCTCCTTTATCCCCAAGCCACGTTAGAGAGCATCAATCACCAGTTCTCCCCTACCAGGCTTTATAAAGTGGACTATCCTAATTGTCTACATCCAGCTAAACGTATTCCAAGTGGCTGCCTCATGATTTGTCTCATCCTTTAGGCTAACGATGACTCTTTTTCTCAGGTTCTATTTATTTCTTATTCTTTTTCAACCTATAGGATTTTAGGTACCCCACTGATCCACCTCAGGAAGGGACAACCCTGGCCATCATGCTTTTCCAACAACACCTTGAGTTGTGATATACCTACCTGGCCCATTTAAATGACAATGAACATGGTGCAAACACCATTGAACTTGGAATCTAAGCAACTGGATTTAAATCTTTAATTTGCTACTCTAGCCAGGTCCCAATGAGTGTTTTCAACGTGAAAAAAAAATAGAACCACCAAAGTAGATAGAATAAAACATATCTTTAATCAGAACAAGGGAGACAATGGTCATTGGAATCCCATAGAGCCACTGCTCTAGGAACACTCAGAAAAGATACCAATAATGGGAATTTTGGCCAAACCAAAGAAATTGGGATTATTTATATACCCTAGGGGATATGGAATAAGAGGGACAACTGATTGGTTACAATGAGGCTTGGGAAAGAGGATGTAGCCAGAGACTGGGATACTTGGGAGAGGCTTAGAGACAAGAAGAGAAAGTAGGAAGACAGAAAAGGATACTTAGTCCTATGTAAGGTGTCCAATGGGTGTTTGATGGTTTATTATTCAGTCCAGCACAAGGGTCAGTCAGAGAGTTTCTTGAAGGAATTTTGGGATTTCATGAAACAGGTTGTCAGTGTGAACAATGAATTCCTTAAAAGGATTGCTATGAATTCAAACTGTCACTATTTGAAGTGATAGTTATGTAAAATGTGTTATTTAATTTAGCCCAATTGAAATATTCAGTGCAAATCTGAATAATGTGACCATTTTAGGGGAATTCATTTCTTGCACCAATCAGGATCTATTTATTTATTTATTTATCTATTTATTTATTTATTCATTCATTTATTTATTTATTTATTCATTCATTCATTCATTCATTTATTTATTTATTTGTTTGTTTGCTTATTTATTTATTTGTTTGTTTGTTTATTTATTTATTTATTTTAAAAAGTCATTTAACTGCCTTGGTCCTCAGTTTATTCATTTGTATAATGGAAAGTATGACTTAAATCTGTGGTACCAAACTGCAATAAAAATGGATAGATCCAAATGGACTGCATTTGACATAGAAAATTATAAATTAATATTTTCTATGTTGTATTGTTATTTATTATGAACAATATTTCCCAATAACATTTTAAGCCCATACATTCCCTTTTAGAATCAATACTAAGCATTGGTTCCAAGGCAGGAGAGTGATATAGGCTAGGCAATGGGGGTTAAGTGACTTTTCCAGGGTCATAGCTAGGAAGTATCTAAAGACACATTTGAACTCAGGACCTCCCATCTTTAGGCCTAACACTCAATCCATTGAATCACCTAGCCTCCCCACTCCTTTACATTTTTAATGAGGTTCTGCTAGTATTTGCGTGTTATATGGTCTGCTTCCAGGTTTAATATCTCTGATTTAGAGGACCTACAGATCCTTTTCAGCTCTAAATCTGAGGATTCTATGAATTTTCTTGCCTTTCATCTCCTCCTTGGAGACCCACATGGCAATTCTTTGAATGCCTTGAATAAGAAACTTTCTTTTCTTTTTTATTAATGGAATTTATTTACAACTGTCTCAGTCTCTCCTTTCCCTTCCCATAGACATATATGTATATATGGGTTATTTCTTTCATGTTTCCATTTTTCAGTTCATTCTCTGGAGGTGACATTCATGAATTATTTTTCAGATATCAAATCTATAGCAATATGTAATATTCTCTTGGTTCTACTCATTTTGCTGCTCATTATCCCACATAGTTCTCTCTGGGATTTTAAAACATAGCCTGTTTGTCACTTCTTTGGGTGCAGTTGTATTCTGTCTCAATCATATACCACAATTTGTTTAGCCTTTCCTCAATTAATAATTGATGGGCATCCCCTCAGTTTACAGTCTTTGCCACCACCAAATGAATTGCTATTAATATTTTGAAACATATCAGTTCTTTTCCTTTTTCTTCGATCTCTTTTGGAAACAGACCCAGCAAAGGTATTGCTTGGTCTAAGGGTATACACAGTTGAATATCTCTCTGGTATAATTCCAAATTGTTCTCTGAAATAGTTGGATTAGTTCATACCTCTGCTTACAGTGTGTATTAGTGTCCCCACTTTCCCACATCCCCTACAACATTTATCATCTTGTTCCCTTTTAGCTAATCTGATGGATGTGACCTCAGGGACTTATTAGCTATGTAACCCTGATCAAGACCCTTGACCCCATTTGACCCATTTTCTTTAAAATAAACTTTAAAATAAGATAGAGAAGGAAATGGCAAACCACTTTAGAATCTATGCCAACAAAGTCCCAAACAGGGTCACAAAGAGTTGGACAACTGAAAAATGAACAACAAAAATTTGGTAGGTACCCTGCTAAGTATTTTACCATTTTATTGCAACAACAATCTTGGGAAGTATGTGTTATTATTATCCCCATCATAGAAATGAAGAAACTGAGGTAAACAGAGGTCAAGTGACTTTCCTACTGTCACAGAGATAGTAAGTTTCTGAAGCTAGATCTGAATTCAGATCTTTCTGGTTCTGTCTTAGTGCCACATGCCTGCTTCTATATGAATGAATAAATAAAGCATTTATTAAGCACTTATGATATGCAAAGCTCTATACAAGGTGATGGAGATACAAATAGAAAAATCAGAGAGTCCATGCTCCCAAGGAGCTCACATTCTAAAGGGAGAGATAACACAACATCAGTGAGAGGTTTCAGCTTTAAGACAGGTTAAAAAGTTCCATAGTCCTTACTATGTAATGGCAAAATAAATGTTAGTTACTTTCTTTACTATCATTTGTACTGATAAAATATATCAGTTTCTGAAGTGGAACCATTTAAATGTGCCAAGGACTTTGGTGCCAACAGTTTTCTTTAATGAATTGTTCCCCTCTGACCCTCTGTTTTCTTTTCTTCAAGATGTGCTTCCCTGCCCTATATTTAATCTTTGACAGAGTTTATGATGATTTTCTTCTCCTTGGCAAATTCTAGGATTTCTGTCTTTCATAATAGATTTTACTTCTATACAGACTTTTCCATTTGACATGGAAGCCTATTATTATTATTATTATTATTATTATTGTCATTATTATTGCCTGTCTTTCCAATCCAATTTCCATAACTTCCCTTCTGGAGGCAATCAGAAAACATCAAATCACTTTTCCACATTACAGTCTTTCAAAAATGTAAATACTGCTATAATGTTCCCCCTTCCCCTACCTTCTTTGTTCTAGGCTAAATACTCCCCAATTCTTTCAACTGTTATTCATTCACATCTGCAACTCCCTTAATGATCTTATCTGACTTCTGAATAATTTCTGGTTTAATGACCTTAAACTCGGGTTCCTAGAGTCTCATTTGAATATCATAATTCATACAGCATACTCCAGATGTGGAATGTGGCAGAGTAGAAAGACTACTGCTTCTTTTTTCTTCAAAGCCATGATTTTCAATGCAATCCAAGATGGAATGTTAGGACACAAAAGTGACTTTTTCTATTTTCTTGCTTCTTAATTGCTTAAAATTTGGCTTCAGATCTTATCATTCCAATGGAACTGTTCTCTCCAAAGTTATCCTTGACCTCTTTGTTGCCAAAATCAAAGACTTCTCATTTCTCATTCTTTTGGACCATGCCACCATCTTTGACATCTGTTGATCACTCTCTGAACCTTGGTAGTGTATTCCCTATAAGATTTGGGGACATCACTCTCTCCTGATTCTCCTCTCATCTATCTGATCACCCCTCTGTTTTCTTTGTTTGATCCTCTTCCAGACTATTCCCTCTAACCATAAGTGTTCCCTAGAATTATATTGTAGGCCCTCTTTTCTTCTCCCTCTATACTACTTCACTTGGTTATCTCAAAAACTTCCATGGATTTAATTATTATCTCTGTGCTGATGATTCTCAAATCTTCCCCTCCTGAACCAAACTCTACTGGCTTCCAGTCTTGCACCTCAACTGGATGTCCAATAGACATCTTAAACTCAATATATTCCAAATAGGACTCATCATCTTTTCATCTAAACCCTCCCCTTCTGTCTTCCCTCTTAGTATATAGAGCAACACCATCTTCCCAATCCCTCATGCTCACAACCTAGAAGTCCTGCTGGTTTTCTCACTTCTCTCACACCTATATCCAATATGTTATGAAGGTCTATTGATTTGACATCTGTAACATCTCTTGAATATGCCCTCTTTTCTCTGTTGATACTTCTACTATGCTAATGCAGGCCTTCACCACCTCGTGCTTGGATTATTTCAATAGCCTACTGGTAAGTTTGCCTGCCTCAAGTCCTTTTACACTCCTAAATATCCTCAATTCAGCCCACTGAACCACTAACATGGTTTTTCTAAGTGAAGCTTCAATTGTGTTTCCTCCACTCCCCAATAAACTCAGCAATACCAGTAACTTCCTATAGCCTCTAGTGTCAAATTCAACATACTTTGTTTGACATTCAGAACTCTATATAAGCTAGTTTCCTCTTACTTTTCTAGACTTCTTATATTTTATAACCTTAATCCAGTGACAGTGGTCCTTACTGTTCCATGAACAAGACAATCTGTCTTTAGACTCTATATATTTTTTTTGGATGTCTCTCATGTCATAAAAGCTCTCCCTCCTCTTATCTGCCTAATAACCTCCTTGGTTTTCTTTAATTCTTGATTAAAATTCTATCTTTTATTGGAAGCCTCCTATAACATTTCCTAATTCTAGTGTCTTCTCTCCATTAATTATTTTCTATTTATTCTGTATATAGCTTGCTTTATATATTTATGTTTGCATGTTGTCTTCCCAATTAGATTTCATACTCTTTGAGGATAGGACAGTCTTTCATCTCTTTTGTTGTATCCCCAGATTGGGCACAGTGCCTGCACATAGTTGATGCTTAATAAATGTTTATTGATTGATTAATCCAATTAAAAAACACTCATTTAGTGAATTGAATTAAATAAACCTCTCTCAATTATTTTAATTGGTCAAATGGTCACACCTAGGTTGGATTTAATTATAACCAATGATGTTACCCAGGCATACAGTCTTCTGTTAATAAGGGTAACCACTGCCACATGCATAGGAATATATCCAAACAACATGCACTTAATGGTAATGAATGATGGTAATTAAAGTTGGCATTTCAATAGCTCCTTTTATCTGGGGACCCAAGCCCAATGTGTTATATAAAGAAACTCATGCAGTTAATGTGTCTCACTCTGACTTATTTTAGCATCAACATCCTTAGATTGTTCTTCAAGCTTTTTGCTTTGGGTCCCAGTGTAATTTTACATCTCAGAAATGGAGCATCTTACATGTCATTCATGAGGCTATCCATATTCATGCTGAATAGTTTTTGATAGTCTGCCTTTCTAGAGGATTATCTCTCCTTCTTGGTGCCAAGTGAATATATTTAAGTACCTGGAATAATCCTTCAGAAGTGCTGGTTTTGAAGTGATGAAAGGGAAATTATGGTTTTTAAAAAGTCTCCTCTGCATGGATATTCAGGAATAAAAACATTTTAGTACAGGTTTAGTATCTCTTTCATTATTACTTAGTAGATTCACTTCCCTAGGTGGTGTAGTGGATAGAGTGCTGGACCTGGAGTCAGGAAGACTCGACTTCCTTCATCCAGATCTGGCCTCATATATTACTACTTCTGTGACCTTGAGCAAGTCACTTAACCCTGTCTACCTCGATTTTTTCATGTAAAACAAGGTAAAATACTTGGCTAATTATTCCATTATCTTTGCCCCCCAAATAGGATCATGAAGAGTGGACAGGACTGATAGAACTAAACATGTCACTTTCTCAAAAGACATCTAAATCTGATCTAGTCTCTGGACATAAATATCCTATAGCCTATCAAATAGTATAGCATTTAAATCTTCATGTTGGACTGATGAAAAATCAAAGACAGGGCCAGTCCTAGATATAAGCAGAGCATACCTTTGTCTACATAATGTGATCTGAGAACAAAAAGAAAGGCTTCTGTCTTCAGCATTTCTCCTGCAAAGTGGCCATTGTATATAAACTTCTTATATTTTAGTGTAGCTATTGTCCCCTGCTAAAAAAACACTTTTCTTTGGAGGGGTTAAAAATTATGTATGTTATTATGTTATGACATTTTACTGTGAATAAGGACATCTTTCCTTGTTGTTCTCTACTTCACATCCTCCTTCATTCTGCAGAACTTCAGTATAGATATTGATGGCCCCTCAAACACTCCCTCCTCTTGTGTATCACAATGTACTACAGACCCTGCTCCCATGAGCTGTGCTTTCTACCTTAGCAACCCCTGGAATAGTCAATAACCATAGCAGGGACACTTCCAAAGTTCCAAATTCTCAAATGCCCGTCACTGCTTTTGAACTTCTCTCTCTTTCCATTTTTTCCTTTTTCTTGCTCCTATTTTTTTTTTCTTTTAACTTTGGCCTTCAATTCCTCTAGCCCTTCCTTCTCTTTGTGATAGAGGAATGATCCAGAGACTTTGAAGGACAGAGCCTGAAAGACATGCAAAGGTTTACATCCACAGCAGAGGATGGTGGAGGAGGCTTGGAATTTTGAGAGAAGAGAGATTCCAGGTAAGAGCAGTTGGGCTCTCTCTATCTTGAGACAGCTAAGGTGACAGTCTGATCAGAGATTTCTTTCCTGAGCCATATAAAAATCTCTCATTGTATTTAAGAACCACCACCTCCCCCCCAAAAATACCAAGAATTGTGGCAGAACCTGAGAAGAATAAGAAACAACTAACAAGTAACAACTAACAGCAACTGTGACACCCTGGGTCTAGGCAGCTCTGCTGTGATAGACCAAGGGTCACAAAACCCTGAACTTCTCAGAGATCAGGCTGGAAAACCTGAGTCTCTCAACTTTGGAGGGAGGGAAAAAGAGATTTTAGACAGACAGGGACTTCCTTTGCCCTTTTTCCCAAAGATTTTAACCTGCAGACATTTTTCTTATCTTACCCCAACCACAATTTATTAGAATAAAGTTGTCAATTATTCTAAATTTACCTCCTCATAATATTGGAGAGGGAGAAAGCTTATTTCTCTCCTTCCCCAAGACAAAAGGTTCACCCATTAAATCAGTTATTAGAGGGGAGTAATGTCAGGGTTAGTGGAGAGAGATATTTGAAGAAGACTGAAGGGAGAAATCCATCTCACTCTCCTTCTACCTTCTGGGCATTTATCATCAACTCTTTCTCCATTATACCCAAACCAACCCTTTAATACACCTTTCAGTCCATTATTCCTATTCTTGCTTTACTCCTCCTTTCTAGGCTTGATCCTATGTAAAGAGAAGATTATAGCACAAGATGGTTTTTGCAAGAAGAAGCAAGAGATGGAATTTTGAAGGAACTGTAAATCAACCAGAAGGAAGGGAGATTACAATAGAATCTGATGAGAAGGCAGTTGGGAAAACCAGCAGCTGAACTGAGAGACTTTTCTTCCTGCTGACTGGGAGGTAAGAGGCTGAGAAACAGGCTTGCTCTGGATTCCTGGATACTCATTGACTTAACATTGAAAAGATTGAAGCTTAGCTCTGAAGAACCTTTTCAGTTTATGAGCAATATCCCCTCTTAGAAAAAATAACTTTATTTTCCTGTATTGAACCCCATGGGAAATTAGGAAGACCTTAATTTTCCTATTCCCTCTCCCACCTCCCTTAATTCCCTTAAATTAAGAATAAAACCCCTTTCAGAAAAGAGTTATATTGTGACATTAGTCCTTAAGAAACTTCTGATAGCTTACCCTTTGAGAAAAACTGTTAAGATCAGTTGGGAGAGACACAGAAATTGGGGTGGAGGGGGGGTAAGGAGTACAAACCTTAGCCTTTCCTCTAACTTATTTCCCGGTGTTATTGCTCCAACACCTCTCTGCTATCATAAATATCTTAATAGGAGCATCTATTACAATTAGCACCCAGAGAAAGGTCTTATCTTTCCCAGGCTGAGAAATACAGTGCAATAAAGAAAGATGATGCTGCAAATTATTTTTGGATTACTAGTGTTGTCTGCTATTTCCTGCTATTGATTATATACCATTATCTATCTATCTATCTATCTATCTATCTATCTATCTATATATATATATATATGTTTATATAGTGCTGTTACTAGTGTAGTCATAGATACTATAGGTTTAATATTTGAACACTACAACATTTATAATGTCCTTACCATTTACCACCAATACAGTTGTATGGCAGATTATGACTCAAGTGTATGTTTTCACCATGGCTGCAATCCAGACCTTCACATACATCAAGAACCTCATTAACTTTGTAACACCAAAAAAGGCAGCTCAGATTCTGGTGGTGGACACTAACTTTGAGCAGATGGTACAGAAGATGTGTGAAGGGTTTTTACAAAAGCAAGGACAAGAACAGGCTAAGGATGGGAGTGGGCAAAATACTATAGGGCTTATGGACAAAGACATTAAGTAGAAAAATAAGAAATCCAAAGATAAGAACAAGAAAGGAACTGAGGGAAGTATCAAGGAAGATACTAATACTGAAAAGATATTACCTCTGAGAGACATAGCCAAGATATCTGACTCTGCTGATGTGGTTAATTCTAAGATTCATAAACAGTTTTCCACCAAGGAACTTGATTCCATAAAATAGAGGTTCCCAAAATTTCTCAACAAACCTTACCCCACATTAAAGGAGCTCAAGAGGGCCTTTAAGATATTCAAGCCTGATTTTCAGGATTTGGATTTTACCCTGTCTGAATTATTTAGCCCTCATGAACACAGGCAGTTTATTGAGAAAACCAGAAAGGATAGTGCATTAACTAGTTGGCCCACTGAGGAACAACAGGAGGATTTTGACTTTACAAATTCTACCAGTATGGCTTATCTAAGAAAGTGCAGAGAAGATCTTCTGCAAGCCATAAAATTGTTTTGTTCAAAGCCAAATGATTGGGGAAAATTTGACAAGATCATCAAAAAAAAAACAAAAACAAACAAACAATACAGAACATCCGGTTAGCTATTTAGACAGATAATCAGAAACTATAGAATCCTTCATAGTAATAGATCCAGAGTCAGAGAAATGGGTAGCATATGTGAGGAGACAGTTCCTCAGGGGTTGCAATGAACACTTAAAAAACTTCTTTAGAAACTACTTTCCAAAGTATGACAATATTACCCTAATGGAGCTAAGAGATGCTACGACTTACTTATGGACAGTCACAGGGAACAACAATCAGAAATTAAAGAATTAAAACAAAAATTGATACACACAGAGGAATCTTTTAAGCAGAAGGGAATTGAGCAAATTAAAAATTTTTAAATGATCAAAACATAATCTATACCCTCATATCAACAACATAGAGATCAGAAAGAAACAAGGAATGTTTCCTTTCTTACAAGGTTGGCCACCTGAACAAGGACTGTTATTTGAACAAAAACAAATAACAAAGGTACACAGGGAAAAATATATTATGAATAAAAAACAAATTCATGCTACCAGTATTACCATTTAAAAACTGAGTCAGAGGCATCAGACCTTGAGATCATGAGCCTAGCCATAAAGACAGGTACAAAACCAAAATATGCAGATGTTGTGACAAAACATAGCAAAATTATGAAACCAGGAATTTAAGATACTAGGAAATGAACAATGGGATGGCAAAAAGGAAGGGCAGGATGTGACAAAGGATAAGGGATTTGCTGAAGTAAAACATAAAAATATAAAGAGAAAAGAAAATATATGGGTGGTGCCTAAAAGTGAATTTATTGGCTATGTGAGAAGTTATAATGACAAATCAAATCAAACCTTGAATGAAAAGCAGAGACAAGTACAAGAGTTAAACCAAGAGAATAAAAATCTGATAGCACAGATAAAAGCTAATATTTGAGACTCATACAAAAGGTGTGTAGTAACCAGTCAAGAAAAAAGCAATGAGAAGATGGCCTAAAAGGAGCAGAAGTTCAGACCTCTGAATACCCTTTCTAACTGATCACAAACTGAATGCTTCTAGGGGACTGAAAATCAAACTTAACAACAAGAGAGAGTCAAGGAACCCTCATGCTGGACTTAATTCAAAAGGTATGCCCCTCAAAAAGCTGGAATCCGAGAACACTCTGGTTTAAGGGGAAGACATAATGAAGGTCCCGGAGCCCATCCCCCCTTCCACCCAGAGCACTGAGACACCAGCAGGAACTTCTGGGCAGGCAAAGGTGCTGGTCTGGAGGGTGTACCTTGCGGGCAGGGCTGTGCCAAGTTCAGAGCTTCCAAAACAAATGGCAGGGAAGGAGCTAGAGAGGGAGCATAGACTTGGCAGCCTGGCCAGAGCTTTGGAGATCCTCCATATTTTCTCTAGCCTTCCAGGAGGTTTTGAACTCAGCACACCCAGCCCAACTAAGCTGAACTTAATCCCATCAAAAGTCTCCAGAAATCAGGGAAGCTCAAACCCCCAACAACCTTCCCCCAGAGAGATCTTCTATTAAAGCTCCAAGAGGGGAGACTAACAGAAGCCCCCAAAACCAAAAAAAAATGAGAGGAGCAAGAGCACAGACAAATTCGGGGAGTAAAGAAGGGGTGAATATGAGCAAACAACAGAAAAAGAAGAAAGAAACTACAATAGACAGCTTCTACTCACCAAATGGAACAGAGGGGGAGAGATCAGCAAACGATAAACCAGAAATCCCAGCAAATTGGATACAGGTCGTGGAAGAACTAAAAACACAATTAAGAGAGGCTGAAGACAATTGGGGAAAGAACTTAAAAAATAAGATAAGTCATCTGGAAACAAAGACACTTGACCTAAAATGAGAAAATAGTGTCTTGAAAGCCAAAATCAACCAGCTAGAAAATGAGGCAAAGGAGATGAAAAATGAGGCAAAGGAGATGAAAGACAAGGTAAAGAGGATGAAAAATGATCTTCAATGAAAATCAGACTAGAAGGAAAATGATGACCAAAAATTCAGGTATGAAATCCCGTCTTTAAGAACCAGAATACCACAACTGGAATTAAGAGACCTCACAAGGCACTATAAAACAAAACGAAAAGAATGAAAACATTGTGGAAAATGTGAAGCAACTCATTCACAAAACAGATGATTTAGAAAATAATTCGAGAAGAGACAATTAAAGAATCATTGGTCTACCAGAAGACCATGACAAAAGAAAAAGCCTGGACATAATACTACAGGAAATTATTCAGGAAAACTGCCCCAATATCCTAGAAAAAGAGGGGAAAGTGGAGATTGAAAGAATCCACAGATCACCTCCTGTATTTAATCCCCAACTGATAACACCAAGGAATGTTATAGCCAAATTCAAGAACTACCAGACCAAAGAAAATATATTACAAGCTGCAAGAAGAAGTTATTCAGATACCATGGAACCACAGTGAGGATAACACAGGATCTGGCTGCATCCACACTGAAGGACCCAAAGGCATGGAATATGATATTCTGGAAAGCAAGGGAACTAAGTCTACAAACAAGAATCAACTACACAGCAAAACTGACTATATTCTTACAGGGGAAAGTATGGTCATTCAACACAATAGAAGAATTCCAAGCATTTGTAAAGAAAAGACCAGACCTGAACAGAAAATTTGATGTCCAAGCACAGGACTCAAGAGAATCATTAAAAGGTGATTTAAAAAGAGGGGGAAAAGAAAAACAAAACAAAACAACAACAACAAAAATTTTAAGAGACTCAAGTTAAAATTATATGTATCCCTATAAGAAAATAGGGCATTGGTAACTCTTAAAAATTGTTGTTATCACCTGGGCAGCTAGAAGAATTACACTTAG
This sequence comes from Monodelphis domestica, assembly GCF_027887165.1. NCBI lineage: Eukaryota > Metazoa > Chordata > Mammalia > Didelphimorphia > Didelphidae > Monodelphis > Monodelphis domestica. The sequence goes on from NC_077234.1 coordinate 190,767,304, forward strand.
AGAGAACAGTGACAAACTGTATACGATGAAAGGACAAGACATAAATAGGTAAATAGATACATGCATGCACAAATACATATATGTGTGTTTGTGTGTATATATATATATATATATATATGTACACACACACAACTAGAGCTTAAAAAGAGGTTAATACTAAAAGAAATGGGAAAAGAAACAAATGGGGATAAATTTATATGTCACAAAGAAGCTCATGGCAGATGGAGGAGAATATTGATACACTGGAAGGTTAAAGAGGTTGCAGATAGGAAATACTCAACTCAGATGTGCTTTGAAACTGACCCAAAGAGGGAAGAACAATCCAATCCATTAGGGCAGAAAATAGATTTGTGCCCTATAGGGGAGTAGAAGGGTAACAAATGGACTGGTGGGGAGGGAAGCAGCATAAGGGAGGGAGAGGGTGGGGGAGCAATCTTGAAAAGACTACAGGGAAAATAAGGGGGGAATAAGAAGGAAAGGGGGAAGAAAGGGAAGTAAAATAAGGGTGGGAACTAAGGGGAATGATTATAAACAAACATTGGTGTAGAAGGAAATAGTGAAAGAAGAAAAGGCAGGACCAGGAGTAGAAATCAAAATGCTGGGAAATACACAGCCAGTAATCATAACTCTGAATGTGAATGGAATGAGCTCACCCACAAAAAGCAAGCTAATAGCAAAGTGGATTAGAATCTAAAACATTACCATATGCTGTTTACAAGAAACACACATGAGGAAGATAGATACGCATAAGGTGAAAGTAAGAGGATGGAGCCAAATCTATTGGGCATCAACTGATAAAAAGAAGGCAGGGATTGCAAACATATCTGACAAACCCAAAGTAAAAATATATAGGGAAGATAATTACATTCTGATAAAAGGAAGTATAGACAATGAAGAAATATCTGTACATAACATGTATGCACCAAATGGCATAGCATCCAAATTTCTAAAGGAGGAAGTCGAGGAGCTCAAGGATGAAATAGACAAAAAAACTATACTAGTGGGAGACCTGAACCTTCCTCTATCCGAACTAGATAAATCAAACTAAAAAATAAATGAGAAAGAAATAAGACAAGTGAATGAAATCTTACAAAAATTAGAGTTAGTAGATAAGTGGAAGAAAATAAATAGGGACAAAAAGGAATTTACCTTCTTTTCAGCAGCACATGGTACATTCACAAAGATTGACCATGTATTAGGGCATAAAAACATTGCAAATGAGTACAAAAGGGCAGAAATAATAAATTCAACCTTCTCAGATCATAATGCAATGGAAATATTAATTAGTAAGGGTACATGGAGAGGTAAATAAAAAATTAATTGGAAATTAAACAATACAATTCTCCAAAACCGGTTAGTTAAAGAACAATTCACAGAAACAATAACTTCATTGAAGAAAATGACAATGATGAGACATCCTTTCAAAACCTGTGGGATGCAGCCAAAGCAGTACTCAGTGGGAAATTTATATCCTTGAGTTCATATATTGACAAATTAAGAAGGGCAGAGGTCAATGAATTGGGCATGCAAATTAAAAAACTAGAAAGTGATCAAATTAAAAATCCTCAGATGAAGACTAAATTAGAGATCCTAAAAATCAAAGGAGAAATTAATAAAATTGAAAGTCAACTATTGATTTAATGAATAAGACTAGAAGCGGGTACTTTGAAAAAAAGAAAAAAATAGACAAAGTACTAGTCAGTCTAATTAAAAAAAGGAAAGAAAAAAACCAAATTGACATTATCCAAGATGAAAAGGGATACCTCACCTCTCATGAAGAGGAAATTAAGGCAATCATTAAAAACTACTATGCCAATTATAAGGCAAAAAATATGGCAATCTAAGTGATATGGATGAATACTTACAAAAATATAAATTGCCTAGACTAACAGAGGATGAAATAAATTACCTAAACAACCCCATATCCGAAAAAGAAATTGAACAAGCCATCAAAGAACTCCCTAATAAAAAATCCCCAGGACAGATGGATCACAAATGAATTCTGTTAAACATTCAAAGAACAACTAGTCCCAAAATTATACAAACTATTTGACAGAATAAGCCAAGAAGGAATTTTATCAAATTCATTTTACGACACAAACATGGTACTGATCCCAAAGCCTGGCAGGTCAAAAACAGAGAAAGAAAACTATAGACCAATCTCCCTAATGAATATAGATGCAAAAATCTTAAATAGGATACTAGCAAAAGGACTCCAGCAAGTCATCTCAAGGGTTATCCACTATGACTAGGTAGGATTCATACCGGAAATGAAGGATGGTTCAACATTAGAAAAACTATCTGCATAATTGACCATATTAACAATGGAAACTGACAAAAACCATATGATTATCTCAATAGATGCAGAAAAAGCCTTTAATAAAATATAACACCCATTCCTATTGAAAACAGTAGAAAGTATAGGAATAGAAGGCCCTTATCTAAAAATAATAAACAGTATATATCTGAAACCATCAGAAAACATCATCTGCAATGGGGATAAACTAGAAGCCTTCCTAATAACATCAGGAGTGAAACAAGGATGCCCGTTATTACCCCTATTATTTGACATTGTACTAGAAACACTAGCAGTAGCAATTAGAGAAGGAAAAGAAATTGAAGGTATTAGAATTGTCAATAAGGAGACAAAGCTATCACTCTTTGTGGATGATATGATGGTATACTTAAAGAATCCTAGAGAGTCAACCAAAAAGCTAGTCGAAATAATCAACAACTTTAGCAAAGTTGAAGGATACAAAATAAACCCACATAAGTCATCAGCATTTCTAAACATCTCCAATCCATCTCAGCAGCAAGAATTAGAAAGAGAAATTCTATTTAAAATCACCCTAGACAATATAAAATACTTAGGAATCTATCTGTTGAGACAAACAGATGAACTATATGAACACAACCACAAAACACTCTCCACACAACTAAAACTAGATCTAAACAACTGGAAAACCATTGATTGCTCATGGGTGGGACGAGCTAACATAATAAAAATGACAATTCTACCCAAATTAATTTACTTATTTAGTGCCATACCCACTGAACTACCAAAAAACTTCTTTACTGAATTAGACAAAAAACATAAAGATCATTTGGAAGAACAAAAGATCAAAGATATCGAAGGATATCATGAAAAAAATGCAAAGGAAGGAGGACTTGAAGTCCCAGATCTCAAACTATACTATAAAGCAATGGTTATCAAAACAATTTGGTACTGGCTAAGAGACAGAAAGGAGGATCAATGGAATAGACTTGGGGTAAATGACCTCAACAAGACAGTCTATGATAAACCCAAAGATCCTAGTTTTGGGGACCAAAACCCACTTTTTGATAAAAACTGCTGGGAAAATTGGAAGACAGTATGGGAGAGATTAGGTTTGGATCAACATATCACACCCTACACCAAGATAAACTCAGAATGGGTGAATGGCCTGAATATAAATAAGGAAATTATAAGCAAATTAGGTGAACACTGAATAGTGTAATTGTCAGATCTTTGGGAAATGAAAGTCTTTAAAACCAAGCAAGAGCTAGAAATAATCACAAAATGTAATTTAAATAATTTTGATTACATCAAATTTAAAAGTTTTGTACAAATAAGTCTAATGCATCTAAAATTAGAAGGGAAGCAAGAAATTGGGAAACAATCTTCATTACAAAAATATTTGACAAAGGTCTAATTACTCAAATTTATAAAGAGCTAAACCAGTTGTACAAAAAATCAAGGCATTCTCCAAGTGAAAAATGTACAGGGACATGAACAGGCAACTTTCAGTTGAAATCAAAACTATTAATAAGCACATGAAAAATTGCTTTAAATCTCTTATAATCAGAGAGATGCAAATCAAAACAACTCTGAGGTATCACCTCACACCTAGCAGATTGGCCAACATGACAGCAAAGGAAAGTAATGAAAGCTGGAGGGGATGTGGCAACGTTAGGACATTAATGCATTGCTGGTGGAGTTATGAATTGATCCAGCCATTCTGGAGGGCAATTTGGAACTATGCTCAAAGGGCTATAAAAGACTGTCTGGCCTTTGAACCAGCCAAAGCACTGCTGGGTTTGTACCCCAAAGAGATAATAAGGAAAAAGACATATACAAGAATATTCATAGTTGTGCTCTTTGTGGTGTCAAAAAAAATGGAAAATGAGGGGCTTCCCTTCAATTGCGGAATGGCTGAACACATTGTGGTATGTGTTGGTGATGGAATACTATTGTGCTAAAAGGAATAATAAAGTGTAGGAATTCCATGGAGACTGGAACAACCTCCAGGAAGTGATGCAGAGCGAGAGGAGCAGAACCAGGAAAACATTGTACACAGAAACTGATACACTGTGGTAGAATCAAATGTAATGAAATTCTCCATTAGTGGCAATGCAATGACCCTGAAACAACTTGGAGAAACCTATGAGAAAAACCACTATCCACATCCAGAGGAAACACTGTTCGAGTAAAAATACCAAAGAAAAACAACTGCTTGAATACATGGGTTGAAGGCATATTGTTGGGGATGTAGACTCTAAATGAACTTCCTAGTGTAAACAACAACATGGAAATGGGTTCTGATCAAGGACATATGTAATACCCAATGAAACTGCTATTTCAAATAAAATAAATAAACTTATTCAAATGGAAAAAAAGAAAAAAGCAATGAACAGATCAAAACTTATCTAGATAATTTATTTAACTGCACATGGGGTACAGGGATTGAATTGAAGAAAGAAAATTCATGAAAATTTACATAAACAAGATCATAAGCTGTTAGAAGAAATGTTTAAACAAAATTTAAATTCCCAGCAACATAATGACCAAATGAAATCACAGACTGAGGTTACTATAATATATACATTTACAGGACCTATAAACATTGCACATAAACTCACAGACTAGGATAAAACTCCACTTTAACCTATTAAAACTTCAAAAAGCTATGTGGTTCATATTTCCTTAGAAAAAATATCTAGCTTGAACCCAGATGCTGAAAGTTTTCATCCTACACAAATTAACTTGAAAACTTCAAATCTAAAAGAAAATGGAGCTGAAAATACAGTTGATTTTGATGATCAGATTCAATGTATTGGAAGTGTAAAGCAGTTATATTTGAAAACCCAGATAGAATCGAGGGCATAACAACTGCCATGATAGCCAAGGGTTTAAGAAACTTTCATGAAGCAGCATTCCAAATGGAGGGGGGAGGTCTGACCAAGTCAAACTATATGAACTTAATTATAGCTATGGTTTAAATTCATATTCCAGTGAAGGAGAAAACAACATACACTCTAAGATCAATGAAGATCAATTAGGAAATGAATTTTGCCAAGAAGATTTAACTGGTCTAACCATAGAAATGGCAGAGGATGACAATACAGTGTAAAGTGATGCATTAGCAATTAATTCAATGCTGTGGAAAGGAAACAAGACTGACAGTTTGTGGGGGAAGGGGCCAACTGGGAGTAGCAGTTGGGTCTTGTGACTAGCACTTCCTTCCTGCTGGGTGTGGCAGTTGGTTCTTGTGACTAGCACTTCCTTCCTGCCGGGTAGGATGGGCTTCCAGGAGTTGGAGGAGAGAGGAGCATGGTCAGCCCAGTCTGGAGTGGCATGCTCTTCTTGGTTCAGCCCAAAGACACAGGTCTCTGAAGGTCAGATTTGTTTTTGTTTGCTTTCTGTGTACTGCTAAGATTCTGAATTAGAACAACCAGAGTAGACAGGAGTGGGACAAACTCTCCACCAGCCTCTGGGGCCTGGCCTCAGGTCTGAAACTGAGAAAAACTCCAATCCCAACTAGTTATTAAACTTTATGTTATTTGAATTCGCAGTCAGATAAGTGGACTATCTTTTCTGGTCATAGAGGGAGCTGAACTTCGGTTTCAGTCATTCAAAGACAAACCGTCCTTATTGGACTGCTGCTGTTTCCTCTCAGCAGGGGGCATCTCCCTCCCTTGCCTCACCAAGCAATATTCCCTCTCTCCCTTTAACCCCTCCTTACCCCTATACAAACCTCCCATTAACCCCCATTTATCCCCATTTTTCCCAATCCTATTTCCTTTCCCAATAAATATTACAATACCTACACAAAAACCAGAACCATATGTATTGATTAAGGTGGGAAAGAAACAATACAAACTCTCATAGATACTGGTGCTTCAAAATCAGTCCTAAAGACATTTCCAGGAGGTACCACTATAGGGGTATGGTCTCAGTGACTGGAATTACAGGAGAAGTACAACAGTTCCCTGAGCACAAAGTCAAAAGCACAATGGTTAAGCTAGGTTCTCTCAACATTCATCATACATTCGTATTCATTCCTGGATGTCCAGATAACCTTTTAGGAAGAGACTTTTTGCGTAAGATTGGGGCAACCCTGAAATGTGAACATTCTGATAGTATATACCTGCATTTTTTTAAAAACACTACCCATTGCTATATCTGGAACAATTGGAGGAAAAACCTAAACAAATTCAAACTTTAATATCACTGTATGAGATACCAGATGACATTCCTCAAGGGATTTTTGCTAAACATCAGAATGATGTGGGTAGAATAAAATCAGTTACACCAGTAAAGATAGAAGTCAGGGATGATATACCTCCTAAGATTCCTCACTATAAATTGAGCAGAGAAGTCATAGAAGGCATAATACCAATTATAAACAGCTTACTGGAACAAGGCATTTTAAGACCTACAGTATCTGAATTTAATAGTCCAATTTTGGCTATTAAGAAAAACAAGTGGAATGCAAACAGGGCACAATGCTGGATATTTGTACAGGATCTTAGCACAATGAACAACTTTATAAGGAAGACATACACTGTGGCACCTTCACCAAATGATATTATCACACAGATACCATCAGATGCCCGGTGGTACACAGTGATAGATCTAAGCAATTCATATTTTACCATACCATTGCACCCTGAATCTTAAAATATTTTTGCTTTCCAATGGGGACAAACTCAACTCTGTTACACTAGGTTGGTCCAAGGATGTTGTGAGTCAACTTCTATATTCTGCCAACTCCTTCAAAGAGATCTAGCTAACATCAGTTTCAAACATAGCAAGCTGGTACACTATGTAGATGATTTACTGCTAGCATCACCTGACCCAAAGACATGTTTAGAAGATTCAAAAAGGTTACTGATAGAGCTTTATAAGAGTGGACATAAGGTCTCTAAGAAGAAAATTCAGTGGGTACTCCCAAAAGTCGAATATCTTGGATTTATCCTGTAAGGGGACACCAGGAAAATTTCAAGTAAAAGGATAGCAGATATAGAGAAGCTAAGCATCCCTAGTACCAAGAAACCACTCAGGGCATTTCTATGGGTTGCTGGTTTCTCAAGACAGTATATTGTAGGATATTCCCATATTAATACAAGTGTTTGACTGACTTGACAAAGAATGAAGTTAAAGAAAATTTGAAATTAACTAAAGAACATCTACATGCTTTGTCAAAGTTGAAAGAAGCCATTTTGACAAAAAAAGGAGTTCCACTTATATGCACATGAAGCTAAGGGCATAGCTTCTGGAATGTTGGCACACTATTTTGGGCTGAATTTAAGGGCTATTGCATTTTGCAGTTCTATCCTAGACCCGGTTGTACAAGGAATGATACACTGCCTGAGAAACATTGTTGCAACTGCTCTCATGGTGAAGAAAGGATATGATATTGTACTGGGATGCAAGTTACATGTGTATTCTGCACACCAAATTGAAAAACTATTACGATTGCAGAGTATGTATTCTTTCACAAATGCAACAATATCTCAGTATGAAATCATTTTGCTGGGCAATGACAACATTGCCATTCATACAAGTGCACCATTAAACCCAGCGACTCTGATTCTAGATTTGCCAATAGGTGGAGAACACTGCATGACTGTAACAAAGTGGTGGAAATGATGTATAAGCCTAGAGAAGATCTTAAGGACACACCCCTCACAGATCCTGATATGGAGTTATACACTGATGGATCCTCATGCATCTAATAGAGGATACAGGGTCACAAGGGAAGCTATAGTGAATAGTGACAAAACTCTTTGGTATGCATCATTACCAGGTCATGTTAGTGCCCAGGGTGCCAAGTTAAAAGCTGTGCTCAAATCCCTGGAAATAACAAAAGGGAAGAGAGAAGAGGGAAAATTTCACCGATTCATCTTATCTTTTTTTCAACCATACATTCCACCAGTTTTATTTGGAAGAACAGAGGTTGCATAACATCACCTAGAAAACCAATTGCATATGACAAACTTATTGACCATCTTCTAAAAGCTATAGAACTTCAAAAAGAGTTGGCCATCATCCAATGCAAGGCACATACTCATGGAAGAGACAGAATATACCTTGGGAATAAAAGAACAGTCATAACACTGAAATATGCAATGAGATTCGGTCCCTACCATGTGCTGAATTTTTCTCTGGTAGACAGGCATGATCTTACCAAAGCTTGCCACAGAGATGAAATTCAGTCATGGAAAGAGTAACTGTGCTAAATTAATCAAAGGCATTTGGGTAGCTCATGGTGGGAAACCAATTCTTCCCAGGAAATCATATCAAAATTTATGTACTATGATACATTCAAAAGGTCATTATGGAGTCCAACCTATTTTAGATACAGTACAACATTTCTGGATGGCACCAGGGATAACAACAAATGCCATTAGGATTTATCAGGCATGTAACACATGTAGGAAATTCAAGGACATTTCAAGAACATGGCATTGGGAGGCAGACCTCTAAGCTATATGCTTTCCCAATGTCTACAAATAGACTACATAAACATACCTAAAGACAAAGGATATAAATATGCTTTGGTTATTGTGGATAGACTGATGAGATGGGTGATGAGATTAGCATGTGCAGCTAAGAAAAATGATACAGCCACAGTAGTAAGATCCTTACTGAAAGAAATAATTCCTAGGTATGGCATTCCCAATACCATAGACTCGGATAGGGGTCCTCATTTCATTGCTCAGATTTTGCAAGAAACATATAAGAACCTGGGTATTAAATGCAGTTTCCATGATGTTTATAGGCCACAGAGTTCAGGCCAAGTTGAAAGAATGAATAAAGAATTAAAAACATTAATAGGAAAACTCTGTTTGGAAACACACTTAAAATGGATGGATGTTATTCCACTTGCATTATTTCAACTAAGAACAAGACCCAGAGGTGACTTGCATGTATCCCCATTTGAGATGTTATATGGTCAAACATTATAGCATGGCAGGACTGCAAAACCATCATATTTGTCTACATTAAAAGGGGAATGTTTACTTCATGAATACCTAGTGGAAATATAAATCAGGCTGGAAAAATTAAGGAAGCTAGGATTACTAGTACAGAGAATACCATTGAATTTTTCATTGCATAAAATAAAACAGGGAGATAGAGTACATGTCAAGAATTTTAATAGAGAATCACCTACAGAACCAAGATGGATAGATCCTTTAGACATCATAATTACTCCCACATCGATAAAAGTATCTGGGAAAGATCAATGGTATCATGCTTCACATGTAAAACTACATTATGCCCATAATATAACTGCAATGAAGATGAATAAGAAGTAACAACTTAAAGAAAATGCATAAGATGAAATCTGAAATATTGCCAAAAGCCCTAATATTTAACAACTGTCCCTATAAATAAAAAGCTATACATGAGAAGAACAAAAAAAACATATATGAAAGCACTGTATATAATAACACAAATAAAAGACATGAGAGTACAAGTTACAACAGAAATAAGCACTGCAAAAGCAATGATGAAATAGCCCCATATATGAAGATGATAGCTCCAATAAGAATTTGTCTCTGCTTACAACAATGAAAATAAAACAAAATTACTTAACTAAGAAGATACATCTCCACAAAATACATTATATTATGTATTATTCTACCTACACAAACAAGAACATAAGAAACCATAGGGAAAAGGAAAATTTTATCTCCAATTAAAATTCAAAAGTCAAGATAATCTCCTAATATGAATATCTTAAAGAAGCAACTCTATTTAAATTGAAACCCCTTATGAAATTAAATATAAAATAATATAGGACAATATAATATTTCAAAATCATAAAATGCATCCTGAAAAATTTATGCAGTACAACATACATACACCCACACATGAAGATTATCATATGGAAAAGCATATTTCCATGCATGAAGAACCAACTCATAAATACTGACAGGCACACATGAAGAATTCAAACTTACTTCCATGTACAAGCAGACAGAAATCAATCTTACATACATGATTATGAAGAACTTACATGCATACAAGTTCCTGTATCCTAAAGAACATGGGACTTCAATCAAGGTGAGATGACAAACATTATGTGTATGCTGCACAGATGAAAATCCCAAGACATATGTTTCTACAATCAACACCAAAGACATGAAAAAGACTTGAAATCTTGAACTGATGGTGATGAGGTCATGTAAGAATGCACCAAACATTTTAATTTCACATATAGGTACATACATATATACAACTACACATAAGCACAATGTGGAAAGGAATACTCATGGACTGGGTGAGTATATAAAACATTTTATAGTTACAACAAACACAAAATTCATACTGATATACTTGTGAGTTTCTGTGGAAATTCAAAGGGAATTTTCTTATCTGCATGAATTTGAACAAAAATCACACAAAAATTGTATTATATTTGTACATCTGTAAAGTCCACATAGACAAAATATGTACATTTGTAAATACTAATAGAATTAACATTCTAACAGTATAAGGTTAAGTTACTGGCATTCTAACTACTAATTCACACGGAAAGATTTAGGGAAGTTATTCAAAATTCTAGATGAATTATGTACAGATGAAGAGCATATTTAATATGAGTTAAGCTACATAATAATGTTAGAAACAGTTATGGTTTATAAAACCTTTTTCTTAGAACAAGCTATAGTCATTAGAAAATAAGGAAATCACATTGTTGTAAAAATACTGCTTAATTTTTTGCATTGGTTGTTATTGTATTTAAAACCATAGTTCTGTGTTGCATTTCTATGACCTACACCACTTTCCTTCATCCCAAACCTTGGAATAGGATCAGTTAGTTACAATAGTGAAGACAAGTTAGGATTCTTTTTATTTTGGGGGGTGGTGGAATATGTTAAAATAGTATAGTTCCAGAGTATAGATAGTTAGGAATTCTTAATAGTAATATGAAAAGGTGAGTATGAATTGAATGAAGCAGAATCATTGGCTATAATTCTGCAAAATGAGAAATATGGGGATATAGCACAAGATGAGTTTTGCAAGAAGAAGCAAGAGTTGGAATTTTAAAGGAACTGTCAATCAACCAGAATGAAGGAAGATTCCAATAGAATCTGATGAGAAGGCAGTTGGGAAAACCAGCAGTTGAACAGAGAGACTTTTCTTCCTGCTGACTGGGAGGTAAGAGGCTGAGAAACAGGTTTTCTCTGGATTCCTGGCTACTCATTGACTTAACATTGAAAAGATTGGAGCTTAGCTCTGAAGAACCTTTTCAGTTTATGAACAATATCTCCTCTTAGAAAAAATAACTTTATTTCCCTGTATTGAACCCCATAGGAAATTAGGGAGACCTTAATTATTTTCCTATTCCCTCTCCCACCTCCCTTAAATTAAGAATAAAACCCCTTTCAGAAAATAGTTATATTGTGATATTAACCCTTAAGAAATTTCTGATAACTTACCCTTTGAGAAAAGCTGTTAAGATCAATTGAGAGAGACACAGGAAGTGTATGTGTGGGGGCGAGGAGTACAAACCTTTCCTCTAACTTATTTCCTGGCATTATCACTCCAAAACCTCTCTGCTACCATAAATATCTTAATAGGAGCATCTATTACACCTATTTACTGCCATCTATCTTTTAACTCATTGACCTTTTATTCATTTTCTGCTCACATGCTATTGGACTTCAACTCCTGGGCTCCACAGCCAGCCTCTTTTTTCTCTCTCATTCCTATGCACCTGAATGCAACTGGTAGAGGTCACACAATCATGTTGATTGGTACCACTAAAAATTCATATTATCTAAACTCACCTGCTACACAGATTTTCATCTATTCTTCCCGTATTATCATGGTCTCTGAAACAGCTTCTCCAAGTTTCTTTTTTCAAGCTCTCTACACCAATCTTTCCTATCCACTCTGTCAGCAGAGGACCTTAACTGCTATTTCACTGAGAAAAATAGAAGTCATCTGCCTTGTCTCCTACTCCACAAATGAAAAAAAAAACTTTTATATAATTCCTTACCTTATCTCCATTTACTTTAATTTCTGAGAAAGGGCCAGTGTCTCTGTTTGTAAAGGCCAACTCTTTTACTTGTGCCTTAGATTCCTCTCCCTTCTCTTCTAGGAACTTTCTCCTTTGATGATCCATTCTCTCTCCCTATCCCTTTTAGTTTCCATCTCTTGCTAACTAGTACTTCTTTCCCTATTGCCTGCAAACATGACCTAATCACCTTCACCCTTAAGAAACCTTCACCTGACCTTGGCAATCCTTCAAACCATCATCCCATGTCGTTTCTCCTTTTCAAAATCAAAAACCTAGAAAAATTCATCTTTACCCTTTGTGCCTACTTCTTCACTTACTATTCTCAACCCCCTGAAATCTGGCAACAGAATCCATCATTTAATTGAATATGCATTCTCTTAACTATTGCTAGTTATAGACTCAGGAGGACTTGGGTTCAAATTCCACCTTTGTCCCTTATTACTCCAATGATTTGGGGAAAGTAACTTAACTTCTTTGTATCTCAGTTTACTCATTTGTAAAAGAAAGACTTTGAACTACTTTACCTTTACGGGACCTTCCTGGTCTTATTATCTTAACTATTAACACTATTGTTATTTTCTCAGCTCTTGGTTGCCAGACTCTCTAATTCATTCTTCACATAGCTACCAAAATAATCTTCTTATGTTTCATCTATCCATTTGGCACCTCTGCTTCTTGCTTCTGGGGTTGGAGGATGGGGAGCATCAAGTTCTTATCCTAAGATTAAAAGTCTTGTGTATGTTAGTTCCTAGATAACTTTCTAGATTTATATTCCTCTTTCTCATGTACTCTATTTTCTAACAAATATGTACTAATAACAATTACATGAACTTCTTACATATCAACTTTGGAAAAATCATCTTATCTCTTTGAGACTCAGTTTCCTCTTTTATTAAAAGATTAAGTTAGCCTAAAATAATTTCTCAGGTCTTTTGGCCCCAAATTCTGCCATTATTTTGTATAAGTTTCTAGCTCAATATGGAGATGCAAAGGGGAGCCTAATAAGGCTGCAGATATAAATTCAGTTATTTGGATAGATCAGTTCATATTAAACTGTAACAATATCCTTTTCCATGGCCACAAACTATGGCCTTGGCCAAATACCTCATGATTTTTTGCTTAGTCTTAAAGATGACCATGTGAAGATAATATGGATGCCTTTCTATAAGACCATCTTATTAGAAAGACAATTTAAAGGTCATGTCAACAAAACTGTACCAAATTAAAAGGATAGCATATGTCTGATAAACTTATCAAGAATTCCCTATGCAATTTGAAAGCAAAACCAAAAAAAAGTCTATGACATTGGTCTTGCAGTTTAATTATTTCATTCCCTTTTTAGTCAGATAAATTCAGAATGATAGTGATTATTTTAAAATTCATTTAACAATCATTTATAATATGCTTATGATGAGCCATAGTTTTAGGATCTGAGAATACAGAAAAAAAGTAAAATATTTCCCACTTTAATGGAGCTTATCATCTAGGCTAAATATATTTATGCACATGCATTCATACATAGGTACATATATAAACACACAAATAAACATGCATGTATATTCATGCAATTTAAATATGAAATAGGTAATTTAGTTTTTGTTTTGTTTGGGTGGGTAGTAGCAGCTGGGAGACTTAGAAGTCCTATGCTTGAGTAACAATAAGAAGGTTAACTGGGTTTGACCACTGTTTACATGAAGACAAGTTATGTGTAATGCTAGAAAACTATGTTGAGGTCAGTTTATGAAGACTTTAAAAGTCAAACAGAAGAGATTATATTTGCACTTAGATGTAATAGGCAACAACTTAAGTTTATTGAATATTGACATACTCAGGAATTCAATTTAGAAAATGACTTTTGTAGCTGTGTAAGAATGGATTACAGTAGAAAGAAATGAGGCAGAGAGTACAATTATCATAATATTGCAATAGTCCAGGTAAGAGGAGATGGAGGATTGGTTTAGAATGTTGGCTATGTGAATAAAAAGAAGGGAATAGAAAATATATTGTGGAAATACAAACAAGATTTGGCATGAACTTAATATCTAGAAGAAAGTGAATGCTGAACTCTGGATTAAAGTGAGGAGATGGAGATGATATTCATGATAGTTGTAAACCTCGATAATTAGAAGGATAGTGGTACCCTGGAAAGAAATAGTGAAGTTCTAAAGGATTGGATTTTGGGGAAATAATGAATACTATTTTGGATGGAATGAGTTTGAGATATATATGGGACATCCTTCAAGACAGGAACTATGGAGATACAGCACTAAGAATACATACATACAGATAGATAGATAGATAGATAGATAGATAGATAGACAGACAGACAGACAGACATGAGAAACATCAACATAGTTATTTCCTGGCTAACACTGAAGGGAGTTAGGGATTCCAAATGGAAGAAGTGATCAGGGTGGACACACTTGGAATGATAGACAGCTTTCACAAAGCAATAGAAATGAAAAGGGAAGAGGAAGTTTATGTGTAGGACTTTAAAAGCCAAGGAGTTTGTATTTTATCTTCAAACCTTCAAAGCTTTTTCAGTAGGTAAGTTAAGTTCAAGCCTTCTCTTTTTAAATATAAATTGTGTGGAAGATGGATGGGAGAGATGAAAGGGAACAGTTAAGAGACTATTGAAACCACATTCTTTGTAATGGCAAAAAATTGGAAAATAAGGGTATGCTCTTCAATTGGAAAAGGGCTGAATAAATTGTGGTATCTGTTGATGATAGAATACTACTGTGCTAAAAGGAATAATGAACCTGAGGAATCCCATGTGAACTGGAATGACCTTTAGGAATCGATGCAGAGAGAAAGGAGCAGAACCAGGAGAACATTATGCACAGAGATTGATACACTGCAGTACAATTGATTTTAATGGACTTCCATAGTAGCAGCAGAGCAGTGATCCAGGACAATTCTGAGGGACTTATGAGAAAGAATGCTATCCACATCCAGAGATAGAACTGTGGGAGTAGAAACACAGAAGAAAAACACTGCTTGATCACATGGGCTGATGGGGATATGATTGGGGATATAGACTCTGAACAATCACCCTAATTGAAATATCAATAATATGGAAATGGGTCTTGATCAATGACACATGTAAAACCCAGTGGAATTATGTGTCAGCTATTGGAGGAGGATGGGGGAAGGGAGGAAAAGAACATGAATCTTGTAACCATGGGAAAATATTCTAAATTAATTAATTAAATAAAAATTTCCAAATTAATATAAAGAAATAAATGTTAATTTTTTTAAAAGGGGGCAGAGAGGCTATTGAAACAGTCTAAGGGAGAGGTGATTAAAGATTTAAATGAGTTTGTGTCCATGTGAACAGAGAAAGGGGAGTGGAATACATAGGATTATAGCTCTAGATCTGCAGAGATCTCAGAAGTCATCTAGTACAAATTTAAAGAGGCCCAATTGTCTTGCCCACAGTAACATAGATTGAAAGTTTTGAAGAATAGATTTGACTAAGTTATCTGATGCCATCATATAGATCTACACAGGAAATGGGTCAAAGGCTTCTAAATTTACCAGCAAAATTTGAGATTAGCATTAAAATTGCCACTTCTCCTTTCCTTTGGTTCAACTGAGTTCTTTTTGTTAATTAGCATGTTTTTATTTGATCATAGCTGAAGTAACTTTATGTACATTATCCTCCTAATTTGTCTCCCTTTAGAGAAAAAGCAAATGGCAATGTTTATCCTGGGGTATATCGGCACACCTGGTACACGCTCTGTATTGGCCAATGGTCCAAAGTCAACAAACACTCTTTCCAATGTTCTCTCTTTTATGGGGGTATAATTGCCAACACCAGGAAACTGAATACATATGAAGGAGAAAATTGAAAAGAGTGAACAATCAAAGTGATTCCAGTGTTGTGAACCTGAATAATATGAAGGATAGTTTTACTTCTAGAAAGAGAAATTAAGCAAAGGAACCAATTAGCAGGCTACTGAAATAGTCCACAGTGGAGTTGATTTAGTTTTAGATTTAGGGGAGAGAGATAATGTGTTCAATTTTGGATATGTTACTTTTGCGTTGTTTATAGAACATCCAAAAGGAGATGTCTAGTAGGTAGTATTGGATGTAAGGATGGGGAAGAGCTGGTGCTTGGAGAAAGAGAGATTGAATATGTACTTTAGGTAATTACCTGGCAGTTTTTAGGAATAAGAACAATGCTTTACTTTCTGAACTACTTCTGGATGACAGAAAGTGTAAAATAGAATCCAATCTATTGTCAAATAGTTTAAGGCATTAGAAAAACAAAAGAGACAATATAGGTTTAGCTATATAGACATAAGCAATATTACAATACAACATATATATATATATATATATATATATTCATATTCCATGGGGTCTCTAGGGTTTTGAGGTAAGAAGCCATGTGTGGGTAAAAAAGTCAACATGAAGGCACTTGTCAGGGTATACTAGAAGATTCAAGGAGGACTTCTAGACAAGCTCTCATAATAAAATAGAAATTCTATAAGTCTTAAGATCATTAGTGTTTAATTATATATAGGAATCAGTTTAAGGTAGAGCAATGACTCTCCAGTCACCTATTGAACTTGACATGCAAACAATCGATAAAAATCAGCTTTTGCTCCCAAACTAATAAAATCCAGAAGTTTCTAACTTCAAGGAATTCTTTATGAATACTCCATGACAAGTTTTAGTGACCAAATTCCTCTCCTAGTTACCTTCACACAGTTCCTCTTAAAAACAGAGGGGACTTCTGGGTAAACATGAAGGCAGTCTAGAGGCAAGACTCAACTTCTCCTCAGTGCCCATCAATATAGATTACCTCAAAAGAACAAAAAAAAATTCATAAGAACAAAGGGATTCTACAGTAGGGTGCAGCATTGAAGGTACATAGGATTTGGACATTTCCATACTATTTTTTTTGTTTTTTTTTAATATTATTTTATTTGGTCGTTTTCATACATTATTCACTGGAAACAAAGATCGTTTTCTTTTCCTCCCCTCCCCCCCCTCCCCCCCCCCCGCCTTTCCCTCTCCCATAGCCGACGCATGATTCCACTGGTTGTCACATGTGTTCTTGACTCGAACCCATTTCCCTGTTGTTGGAGTTTGCATTATAGTGTTCATTTAGAGTCTCTCCTCAGTCTTATCTCCTCCAACCCTGTAGTCAAGCAGTTGCTTTTCAGCGGTGTTTTTACTCCCACAGTTTATCCTCTGCTTGTGGGTAGTATTTTTTTTTAGATCCCTGCAGATTGTTCAGGGATTGCATTGATACTAATGGAGAAGTCCATCACCTTCGATTGTACCACAATGTATCAGTCTCTGTGTACAGTGTTTTCCTGGTTCTGCTCCTCTCGCTCTGCATTACTTCCTGGAGGTTGTTCCAGTCTCCATGGAACTTCTCCACTTTATTATTCCTTTTAGCACAATAGTATTCCATCACCAACATATACCACAATTTGTTCAGCCATTCCCCAATTGAAGGGCATCCCCTCATTTTCCAATTTTTGGCCACCACAAAGAGCGCAGCTATGAATATTTTTGTACAAGTCTTTTTGTCCATTATCTCTTTGGGGTACAAGCCCAGCAGTGCTATGGCTGGATCAAAGGGCAGACAGTCTTTTATCGCCCTTTGGATATAGTTCCAAATTGCCCTCCAGAATGGTTGGATCAATTCACAACTCCACCAGCAATGAATCAATGTCCCCACTTTGCCACATCCCCTCCAGCATTCATTACTTTGCATAGCTGTCATGTTAGCCAATCTGCTAGGTGTGAGATGATACCTCAGAGTTGTTTTGATTTGCATCTCTCTGATTATAAGAGATGTAGAGCACTTTTTCATGTGCTTATTAATAGTTTTGATTTCTTTGGCTGAGAATTGCCTGTTCATGTCCCTTGCCCATTTGTCAATTGGAGAATGGCTTGATTTTTTGTACAATTGATTTAGTTCTTTATAAATTTTAGTAATTAAACCCTTGTCAGAGGTTTTTATGAAGATTGTTTCCCAATTTGTTGCTACCCTTCTGATTTTGGTTACATTGGTTTTGTTTGTACAAAAACTTTTTAATTTGATGTAATCCAGATTATTTATTTTGCATTTTGTAACTCTTTCTAATTCTTGCTTGGTTTTGAAGTATTTCCCTTCCCAAAGGTCTGACATGTATACTATTCTGTGTTCGCCTAATTTTCTTATAGTTTCCTTCTTTATGTTCAAGTCATTCATCCATTTTGAATTTATCTTGGTGTAGGGTGTGAGGTGTTGATCTAAGCCTAATCTTTCCCACACTGTCCTCCAATTTTCCCAACAGTTTTTATGAAATAGTGGATTTTTGTCCCAAAAGCTGGGATCTTTGGGTTTGTCATATACTGTCTTGCTGAGGTTGCTTGCCCCCAGTCTATTCCACTGATCCTCCTTTCTGTCTCTTAGCCAGTACCAAATTGTTTTGATGACCGCTGCTTTATAATATAGTCTGAGATCTGGGACTGCAAGACCCCCTTCCTTTGTGTTTTTTTTTCATTAATTCCCTGGATATCCTTGATCTTTTGTTCTTCCAAATGAACTTTGTTATGTTTTTTTTCTAAATCAGTAAAAAAAAATTTTTGGAAGTTCCATGGGTATGGCACTAAATAGATAGATGAGTTTGGGTAGGATGGTCATTTTTATTATATTGGCTCATCCTACCCATGAGCAGTTAATGTTCTTCCAATTGTTCAAGTCTAGTTTTAGTTGTGTGGAAAGTGTTTTGTAGTTGTGTTCATATAGATCCTGTGTTTGTCTCGGGAGATAGATTCCTAAGTATTTTATTTTGTCTTGGGTAATTTTGAATGGGATTTCTCTTTCTAGTTCTTGCTGCTGAGCTGTGTTGGAATTATATAGAAATGCTGATGACTTATGTGGGTTTATTTTGTATCCTGCAACTTTGCTAAAGTTGTTGATTATTTCAATTAGCTTTTTGGTTGAGTCTCTAGGATTCTTTAAGTAGACCATCATGTCATCTGCAAAGAGTGATAATTTGGTCTCCTCCTTGCCTATTTTGATGCCTTCAATTTCTTTTTCTTCTCTAATTGCTACTGCTAGTGTTTCTAATACAATGTCAAATAATAGAGGTGATAATGGGCATCCTTGTTTCACTCCTGATCTTAATGGGAATGGGTTTAGTTTATCCCCATTGCAGATGATATTAGCTGATGGTTTTAGATATATACTGTTTATTATTTTTAGGAATGACCCTTCTATTCCTATGCTTTCTAGTGTTTTTAGTAGGAATGGGTGTTGTATTTTATCAAAGGCTTTTTCTGCATCTATTGAGATAATCATGTGATTCTTGTTGGTTTGCTTGTTGATGTGGTCAATTATGTGGATAGTTTTCCTAATGTTGAACCAGCCCTGCATCCCTGGTATGAATCCTACTTGATCATGGTGGATGACCCTTCTAATCACTTGCTGGAGTCTTTTTGCTAGTATCCTATTTAAGATTTTTGCATCTATATTCATTAGGGAGATTGGCCTATAGTTTTCTTTCTCTGTTTTTGGCCTGCCTGGCTTTGGAATTAGTACCATGCTTGTGTCATAAAAGGAGTTTGGTAGGACTCCCTCTTTGCTTATTATGTCAAATAGTTTGTGTAATATTGGGGTTAACTGTTCTCTGAATGTTTGATAGAATTCACTGGTGAATCCATCAGGCCCTGGGGATTTTTTCTTAGGCAGTTCTTTGATGGCTTGATGGATTTCAATTTCTGATATGGGATTATTTAAGAAAACTATTTCTTCTTCTGTTAGTCTAGGCAATTTATATTTTTGTAAATATTCATCCATATCACCTAGGTTGGTATATTTATTGCCATATAGTTGGGCAAAGTAGTTTTTAATGATTGCCTTAATTTCCTCTTCATTTGAGGTGAGATCCCCCTTTTCATCCTTGATGCTATTAATTTGCCTTTCTTCTTTCCTTTTTTTAATTAAATTAACCAGTACTTTGTCTATTTTGTCTGTTTTTTCAAAGTACCAGCTTCTAGTCTTGTTTATTAGCTCAATAGTTCTGTCACTTTCTATTTTATTAATTTCTCCCTTAATTTTTAGGATCTCTAGTATGGTTTTCTTCTGGGGGTTTTTAATTTGTTCATTCTCAAGTTTTTTTATTTGCATTTCCAATTCCTTGGTCTCTGTCCTCCCTAATTTGTTAATATATGCACTCAGGGATATGAATTTTCCTCTAAGTACTGCCTTGGCTGCATCCCATAAGGTTTGAAAGGATGTTTCGCCGTTGTCATTTTCTTCAACGAAATTGTTAATTGTTTCTATGATTTCTTCTCTAACTATCCGATTTTGGAGTATCATGTTATTTAATTTCCAATTAATTTTTGATTTGGGTCTCCATGTACCCTTGCCGATCAATATTTTAATTGCCTTGTGATCTGAAAAGGCTGCAGTTAATATTTCTGCTTTTCTGCATTTAAGTGCCATGTTTCTATGACCTAGTGTATGATCTATTTTTGTGAATGTGCCATGTGGTGCTGAAAAGAAGGTGTATTCTTTTTTGTCCCTATTTATTTTTCTCCATATGTCTATTAATTCTAATTTTTCTAAGATTTCATTCACCTCTTTTACCTCATTCTTATTTATTTTTTGATTTGATTTATCTAAATTTGATAGTGGTTGGTTCAAGTCTCCCACTAATATGGTTTTACTGTCTAATTCCTCCTTCAATTCTCCTAGTTTCTCTATTAAAAATTTGGATGCTATACCATTTGGTGCATACATGTTGATTAGTGATATTTCCTCATTGTCTATATTTCCTTTTAGCAGAATATATTTACCTTCCCTGTCCCTTTTGATCAGGTCTATTTGTACTTTGGCTTTGTCAGATATCATGATTGCAACTCCTGCCTTCTTTCTATCGGTTAAGGCCCAAAAGGTCTTACTCCAACCTTTAATTCTAACCTTGTGAGTGTCAACCCGTCTCATATGTGTTTCTTGAAGACAACATATGGTAGGGTTTTGTGTTCTAATCCAATCTGCTATTTGTCTGCGTTTTATGGGTGAGTTCATCCCATTCACGTTCAAAGTTATGATTGTTATTTGTGGATTCGCTGGCATTTTGATGTCTTCCCCTAGTTCTGACCTTTCTTCTTTAGCTTTCTCCTTTTGAACCAGTGATTTACTTTAGGTCAGTCCCCCTAGTCCCCTCCCTTGAGATGCTTCCCTTTCTAGCCCCTCCCTTTTTGTGCTCCCTTCCCCTCCCCCCTCTCCTTCCCTCCCTTTTTGTACTCCCTCCCCCCCCCTCCTTGATTTTCCTTTCTTTCTTGCCCTAATGGATAAGATAGAATTCAGGATCCCACTGGATCTAGATGTTCTTCCCTCTCAGATTTGATTTCACTGAGAGTAAGGTTTAAGTAATTCCACTTCACGCTCTCTTCCTCTCCTTCTCATATGAGAGTTCTTCCCCTCCCCTTCCCATGTGTATCTTTATATGGGAAAGTTTATTCTATTGATTCCCCCCCTATTTCTTGAAGTTAATCTTAGTATTATCACGGTTCCCCCCTCCCTTTTCCTTTTTTTGCCCCAACTTTCCCCAAATCTTCTTAATTCCCCAATCTTTCCCTATGCATGTTTCTTCTAACTACTCTTATGATGATACAATTTATAAGAGTTCCACAAAACATTTTCCCCACATATTAATATATATAATTAGATGTAAATGTAGTCCTTATAGAAGGGAGTTTGACTTAAAGAGAAAGATAAGATTTATCTCCTTTTCCCTTTCTTTCATATTTACCTTTTCATGTTTCTCTTGCTTTCTGTGCTTGGATATCGAACTTTCCACAGAGCTCTGGTCTTTTCTTAGCAAATGCTTGGAAATCTTCTATTTTGTTGAATGCCCATACTTTCCCCTGGAAGTATATAGTCAGTTTTACTGGGTAGTTGATTCTTGGTTGGAGACCCAGCTCTCTTGCCTTTCTAAATATCGTGTTCCATGCTTTGCGGTCTCTTAGTGTATTAGCCGCTAAGTCGTGTGTGATCCTTATGGGAACCCCCTTATATCTGAAGCTCTTCTTCTTGGCTTCTTGTAGGATTTTCTCCTTTACTTGGAAGCTCTTGAATTTGGCAATTACATTCCTAGGCGTTGTCTTTTGGGGATTTAGTATAGAAGGTGTTCTATGAATCCTTTCTATTTCTATTTTGCCCCCTTGCTCCAGAACGTGGGGGCAATTTTCTTTTATAATCTCCTCTAGAATAAAATCCAATTTGTTGTTTACCTCTGGTTTTTCTGGGAGACCGATGATACGGAGATTTTCTCGTCTTCCTCTGTTCTCCAGGTCCGTGACCTTCTCAGTGAGATATTTTCTGTTTTCTTCCAATTCATTAATTATTTGGGTTTGCTTTATTGATTCTTGCTGTTTTATCATCTCACTTTCTTCGAGGTCCTTAATTCTGGTCATTAGGGACTGGATTTGCTTTTCAGCCTTGTCTGCCCTTCTATTGGATGCTTCGAGTTCTTTTTCCAATTGAGCAGTCTTATCTGTCAGACAGCTGATCTCTTTCTCCCATTTTTCTTTCCAGAAGGTTTCCATCTTTTGGATAAGTTCCAGTTTGAGATCTTCCAGAGCTTGTTGATAGTTTCCATTTTGGGAGGCGTGTTCTGAATTTTTTTGGATTTCCTCCTCATTCTCCTCTTTTCCTTGGGTACTTCCACCATAAAAGTTTTCAATAGTCACTTTTTTCCCTTTCTTCCTGGAGGCTTGATTTTGGGCCATGTGAGCCATCCCTTTGGTGGTTTTATTTCCCTTTCCTTTTTGGTCTGGGGTCTGGGTTATAAGAGCGGTTTTTCTGTGAATTTAGGTTGCTTCAGACTAGTTCTTCCCAGCCTCCGAGCCCAGGTATTCAGCTCCGCCCAGATAATCAGCGCGCGTTGTTCAGCGCAGCCCGCACCGAGTCCAGGTCCGCTGGATTCTCCAGTAAAAGCGCCCTGAGACGTTTTTTTTCCTGGCAGTCCCCAGATCCCAAGGACCCTGGAGTGCCCCCCCAGACAGCGACGCTCCCCACTCACTCGCTGTCCCGGTGAGCGCTCAGGTAGCTCACTCTGGTTTAGTGGGGGAGGTGGGGTGGGGGAAGGGCGGCTCAGTTCACTTTTCTGTGCAAGCTTTTCCTTCTTGTTTTAGTGTGGAAATTTTCAAGCCCCACGTACCTTTGCCTCTGTGGGGTACTGGGGAGTCCTTCTGTTCCTCCAAAGGTGATTTTATGCTCCTTTGATGTAGTCTATTTCGTTCGGTGCTGGGGAGAGGAAGCGTGCCGCGTCTAGATTGCAGCCATGATTCGACATTTCCATACTATAAGGGGGTTAAAAAGCTTCCACCAAAACGTGAGCTGATCTACCCTCCCCCATGCCACCTATGGAGTCAGAGTCAGAGTCAGATCCAGCGTGTTCCAGAATCAGTGAGTGAGCGAGGGGCACCTCTAGAGTGAGTAAGGGGCACCTCTAGGTCTTTGGGATCTGACTAAGACTCCCAAAGACCTACCTGTGAGAGCAGCTACACGTGAAACCCCATCAGGCTGAAGAGCACAGGACATGGATGCTTGTGGGAAGACAGCACAGAGAAGGGCAGCAAACAGCAGAAACTGTGGAGATTCTAGAGCTGGCCTAAGGCAAAATCCTTGCTCCTTAACTCCATATACAGAGAGCCTGCCCATTTCACTCAGATTTCTGACTAAAAAGGGAAGGAAAAACCTCCACAGTGATGGCAAATTGTGCCCAGAAACAACAACCTCCCTCCAAGAAAAAAAAAAGGAAGAAGGGGTTGACCTGGAAAATTTCTACAGAAGAAAAACCCAGGCTACAGAGGAAATTCAAATAAATACACCAAAACCTTCCAAAAAATTGGAAATTTTCCATAAGTTCTTGAAGAATTTATATTGGAGCTTATCAAAAAGACAGAAGCCTTCTAGCAAGAAAAGTGGGAAATAATTCAAAGAGAAAATAACAGTTTAAAGGTCAAGAACTCCCAATTGGAGAAAAAGCTGGAAGCCAAGAAAATCAGGATAGGTCAAACTGAAAAGGAAAACTAGTCTTTAAAGACTAGAATTAGGCAACTGGAAGCCAATGATCTTGCAAAACCAACAAGAATTAAAAAGTAAAGTCAAAAGACTGACAAAATCGAAGAAAACATAAAATATGTAACTGAAAAGATGATAGATCAGGAAAACAGAGCAAGGAGAAACAATTTGAGAATCATTGGTCTACCTGAAAACCCAGAAATAAATAGAAATCTTGACATCATACTACAAGAAAGCATCCAAAAAAACTGCCCTGATGTTCTTGAACAAGGGGGAAAATCGACATTGAAAGAGTTCATAAAACACCCTCTACACTAAATCCTCAGTAGACAACTCCCAGGAATGTAATTTCCAAATTCCAGAGCTATCAAGCTAAGGAGAAAATTCTACATGAAGCCAAACAGAGACAATTCAGATACCAAGGAACACCAATTAGGATCACACAAGACCTGGCAGCTTCCACCCTAAAGCACCCCAAGGCTTGGAACATGATATTCAGAAAGGCAAGAGAATTGGGTTTTCAACTAAGGATCACCTATCCATCAAAACTTACTATATACTTCCAGGGTAAAGTATGGGAATTCAACAAAACAGAAGATTTCTAAGTATTTGTAAAGAAGAGACCAGAACTAAGTGGAAAGTTTGATATCCAAACACAAAGATCAAGAGAACCATGAGAAGGTAAATAAGAAAGAGAGGAAAAAGGGTAAAAATGTGTTTTATTCAAACTTTCTTCTTTAAGGGCTTCAATAAGATCAAATTATTTATATTAGCATATGAGGAAAATGTTATTTGTTACTCAAAAATTATATTCATTATTATAGAAATTAGAGGAATCATTCACAGGAAGAGATTGGGGTAATAAGATGATATGCAAAAAAAGGAAAATGGAAGGGGGAATCGAAGATGGTACCAAGAGACACTTGAAGAAATAAAATAAATATGATAATCTCTATCACACAAAGATACGCATAAGAAGGGAAGGGGAAGAATACTCTTATAAGAAGGAGAGGAAAAGAATGCTAATAGATAATACTTAAACCTTACTCTCAGTGAAATCTTTCTAAGAAGGAAGAGCATCTAGATCCACATTGGAGTCTTGATTTCTATCTTATCCTACAGGGAAAGTGAGAAGGGAAGAATAAGGAGGGTAGAGGGAAGGGAGTACAAAAAAGAAGGGAAAGAGAGGGGGGGAATTAACAGACCCTGAAAAAAACAAGAAGGGAACAAAAAGTGAGGCGGCAGAAATGGAAACATATTAAGGGAGGGGATTAGGGGGACTGATTAAAAGCAGACCACTGGTTTAAAAGGATGTAGCAAAAGTAGAGAGGACAGAACTAGGAGAGGATATTAAAATGCTGGGGAATACACAAGTGGCAATCATAACATTGAACTTGAATGGGATGAACTCACCCTTAAAATGACAACAAATAAGAGAGTGGATTAGAATCCAAAATCCTACCATGTGTTGTCTACAAGAAACCACCTGAGGACTTCCGGTTAAGATGGCGGCTTAGAGAAAGCTAAAGCTCAGATCTCCGGAAAACCCTTCCCGACCAATCTCAAACGATAAGCTCCTAAGGCGCCGAAATTCAAAACGATCAACAGCACAGACCCTGGGAACCCTCCTCCTGGACCTGGACCCGGTTCAAAAGGTACGGCTCCCCTTAAAAGCCAGAACCCGAGATCACTCGGACCTCAGGGGTAGGAGCGCAGAGTCCAAGGCTCCCGGAAGCCGCAGCCCGGCCGGCTCAGAGAGCAGGGTCCTCGGAAACAACAACCCTCAGGGCCTTCTACAGTCCCGGTGAAAGTTACTGCCTGGGGCTTCCGCTGCAGAGAGCTGGTCAAAACAACAGCAACCCTCAGGGCGGGCAAGACAGCCTCACGGGCTGGATCCTGCTATCCAAGTCTCAGTGAAAGTCTGTGCTCTCGGAGCTTGGGGAAGCGGCAGCCCATCCCCCCGCAGGCCTGCGAAACAGCCTCACGGCCAGCGATTCTGAAGGCAACTTCCGGAAAGCGAACCGGGGGGAGAGTGTGGCCTCGTGGTCCGACCCTTCCATTCCAGTTCCAGTGAGGCATATTCAGTTTAACCCAAGGAAAGCCCATAGAACTATCTGCCCAGGACTGCCTCTGAACACCAGAAAGAGACAAGAAAAACTAATCCTCCACATTCAGAGATGACAAACTCCACAGAACCACAGAAGCCCCAAAATACCAAGAAAAATAAGAAGAAAGGGGCGACTTTGGACACATTCTATGGAGCCAAAATACAAAATACAGAGCAGACAGAAGATAATATAAAAGAAAATGCTCCAAAACCTTCCAAAGGAAATGGAAACTCTCCACAAACCTATGAAGAATTTGAATCAGAAATGACCAAAAAGATGGAAGCCTTCTGGGAGGAAAAGTTGGAAATAATGCAAAAGAAATTCACGCATCTACAAAACCAGTTTGACCAAACTGTAAAAGAAAACCAGGCTTTAAAGGCCAGAATCAGGCAGCTGGAAGACAACGATCGTGTAAAAGAGCAAGAATCAATAAAGCAAAGCCAAAATACCAAGAAATTAGAAGAGAACATAAAATATCTCACCGACAAGGTGATAGATCTGGAAAATAGGGGGAGAAGGGATAATTTAAGAATAATTGGACTCCCAGATAAGCCAGAAATAAACACCAAACTGGACATGGTGATACAAGATATAATCAAAGAAAATTGCCCAGAGATTCTAGAACAAGGGGGCAATACAGCCACTGACAGAGCTCACAGAACACCTTCTACACTAAACCCCCAAAAGACAACTCCCAGGAATGTAATTGCCAAATTCCAAAGCTATCAAACAAAAGAAAAAATCCTACAGGAAGCCAGAAAAAGACAATTTAGATATAAAGGAATGCCAATCAGGGTCACCCAAGACCTTGCAAGTTCTACTCTGAATGATCGTAAGGCATGGAACATGATCTTCAGAAAGGCAAGAGAGCTGGGTCTCCAACCAAGAATCAGCTACCCAGCAAAACTGACTATATACTTCCAAGGGAAAGTATGGGCATTCAACAAAATAGAAGACTTCCAACTTTTTGCAAAGAAAAGACCAGAGCTCTGTGGAAAGTTTGATACCGAAAATCAAAGAGCAAGGAATACCTGAAAAGGTAAATATTAAGGAAAGGGGAAAATGTTATCTTCTTCTTTTACTCAAACTCTCTTCTATAAGGACTACATTTATATCAACCTATGTATACTAACATGTGGGGAAAATGTAATGTATAAATAGGGGGTAAAGAAAGACCAAATAGAATAATCATTCTCACACAAAGATTCACATGGGAAGGGGAGGGGAAGAAAACTCCTATAAGAAGGAGAGGAAGAGAGGGGGGGGGTTACTTAAACCTCAATCTCAGGGAAATCAGCTCTGAGAGGGAAAAACCTCCAGATCCATTGGGATCTTGAATTCTATCTTACCCAACAAGGGTAAGGAGAAGGGAAAACCAAGGGGGGGAGGGGGAGAGGGAGAACAAAAAGGGAGGGTAAGAGAGGGGGGAGGGTGAGGGAACAAAAAGGGAGGGACTAAAAAGGGAAACATCAAGGGAGGGGACAAGGGGGACTGTTTCAAAGTAAATCACTGGACTAAAAGGTAGAGCCGAAGAAGAAAAGGTTAGAATTAGGGAAGGCAATCAAAATGCCAGGGAGTCCACAAATGACAATCATAACTTTGAACGTGAATGGGATGAACTCACCCATAAAACGTAGACGAATAGCAGAATGGATTAGAATCCAAAACCCTACCATATGTTGTCTTCAAGAAACACACATGAGGCGGGTTGACACCCACAAGGTCAGAATTAAAGGATGGAGTAAGACCTTCTGGGCTTCAACTGATAGAAAGAAGGCAGGAGTGGTAATCATGATATCTGATAAAGCCAATGCAAAAATAGACCTGATCAAAAGGGATAGGGAAGGTAATTATATTTTGTTAAAAGGGACTATAGACAATGAGGAAATATCATTAATCAATATGTATGCACCAAATAATATAGCACCCAAATTTCTAATGGAGAAACTAGGAGAACTGAAGGAAGAAATAGACAATAAAACCATACTAGTGGGAGACTTAAACCAACCATTATCAAATTTAGATAAATCAAATCAAAAAATAAATAAGAAAGAGGTAAAAGAAGTGAATGAAATCTTAGAAAAATTAGAATTAATAGACATATGGAGAAAAATAAATAGGGATAAAAAGGAATACACCTTCTTCTCAGCACCACATGGCACATTCACAAAAATTGACCATACATTAGGTCACAGAAACATAGCACACAAATGCAGAAAAGCAGAAATAATGAATGCAGCCTTCTCAGATCACAAGGCAATAAAAATAATGATTAGTAATGGTACATGGAAAACCAAATCTAAAACCAATTGGAAATTAAACAATATGATACTCCAAAACCGTTTAGTTAAAGAAGAAATCATAGAAACAATTAATAATTTCATCGAGGAAAATGACAATGGCGAAACATCCTTCCAAACCTTTTGGGATGCAGCCAAAGCGGTAATCAGAGGTAAATTCATATCCCTGAATGCTTATATTAACAAACAAGGGAGAGCAGAGATCAATCAATTGGAAATGCAAATGAAAAAACTGGAAAGCGATCAAATTAAAAACCCCCAGCAGAAAACCAAATTAGAAATCCTAAAAATTAAGGGAGAAATTAATAAAATCGAAAGTGATAAAACTATTGATTTAATAAATGAGACAAGAAGCTGGTACTTTGAAAAAACAAACAAAATAGACAAGGTACTGGTCAATCTAGTTAAAAAAAGGAAGGAAGAAAAGCAAATTCACAGCATTAAAGATGAAAAGGGGGACAGCACCTCCAATGAGGAGGAAATTAAGGCAATCATTAGAAATTACTTTGCCCAATTATATGGCAATAAATACACCAATTTAGGAGAAATGGATGAATATATACAAAAATACAAACTGCCTAGACCTACAGAAGAGGAAATAGAATTCCTAAATAATCCCATATCAGAAATTGAAATCCAACAAGCCATCAAAGAACTTCCTAAGAAAAAGTCCCCAGGGCCTGATGGATTCACCTGTGAATTCTATCAAACATTCAGAGAACAGTTAATCCCAATACTATACAAACTATTTGACATAATAAGCAAAGAGGGAGTTCTACCAAACTCCTTTTACGACACAAACATGGTACTGATTCCAAAACCAGGCAGGTCAAAAACAGAGAAAGAAAACTATAGGCCAATCTCCCTAATGAATATAGATGCAAAAATCTTAAATAGGATACTAGCAAAAAGACTCCAGCAAGTGATCAGAAGGATCATTCACCATGATCAAGTAGGATTCATACCAGGGATGCAGGGCTGGTTCAACATTAGGAAAACCATCCACATAATTGACCACATCAACAAGCAAACTAGCAAGAATCACATGATTATTTCAATAGATGCAGAAAAAGCCTTTGATAAAATACAACACCCATTCCTATTAAAAACACTAGAAAGCATAGGAATAGAAGGGTCATTCCTAAAAATAATAAACAGTATATATCTAAAACCAACAGCTAATATCATCTGCAATGGGGATAAACTAGATGCATTCCCAATAAGATCAGGAGTGAAACAAGGATGCCCATTATCACCTCTACTATTTGACATTGTACTAGAAACACTAGCAGTAGCAATTAGAGAAGATAAAGGAATTGAAGGCATCAAAATAGGCAAGGAGGAGACCAAGTTATCACTCTTTGCGGATGACATGATGGTCTACTTAAAGAATCCTAGAGATTCAACCAAAAAGCTAATTGAAATAATCAACAACTTTAGCAAAGTTGCAGGATACAAAATAAACCCACATAAATCATCAGCTTTTCTATATATCTCCAACACAGCTCAGCAGCAAGAACTAGAAAGAGAAATCCCATTCAAAATCACCTTAGACAAAATAAAATACCTAGGAATCTACCTCCCAAGACAAACACAGGAACTATATGAACACAACTACAAAACACTCGCCACACAACTAAAACTAGACTTGAACAAATGGAAAAACATTAACTGCTCATGGATAGGACGAGCCAATATAATAAAAATGACCATCCTACCCAAACTTATTTATCTATTTAGTGCCATACCCATTGAACTACCAAAATACTTCTTCACTGATTTAGAAAAAACCATAACAAAGTTCATTTGGAAGAACAAAAGATCAAGGATATCCAGGGAAATAATGAAAAAAAACACATATGATGGGGGCCTTGCAGTCCCTGACCTAAAACTATATTACAAAGCAGCAGTCATCAAAACAATTTGGTACTGGCTAAGAAATAGAAAGGAAGATCAGTGGAATAGACTGGGGGAAAGCGACCTCAGCAAGACAGTATACGATAAACCCAAAGATCCCAGCTTTTGGGACAAAAATCCACTATTTCATAAAAACTGCTGGGAAAATTGGAAGACAGTGTGGGAGAGACTAGGAATAGATCAACACCTCACACCCTACACCAAGATAAATTCAAAATGGGTGAGTGACTTAAACATAAAGAAGGAAACCATAAGTAAATTGGGTAAACACAGAATAGTATACATGTCAGACCTTTGGGAGGGGAAAGGCTTTAAAACCAAGCAAGATATAGAAAGAATCACAAAATGTAAAATAAATAATTTTGACTACATCAAACTAAAAAGCTTTTGTACAAACAAAACCAATATAACTAAAATCAGAAGGGAAACAACAAATTGGGAAAAAATCTTCATAGAAACCTCTGACAAAGGTTTAATTACTCATATTTATAAAGAGCTAAATCAATTGTACACAAAATCAAGCCATTCTCCAATTGATAAATGGGCAAGGGAAATGGATAGGCAGTTCTCAGATAAAGAAATCAAAACTATTAACAAGCACATGAAGAAGTGTTCTACATCTCTTATAATCAGAGAGATGCAAATCAAAACAACTCTGAGGTATCACCTCACACCTAGCAGATTGGCTAACATAACAGCAAAGGAAAGTAATGAATGCTGGAGGGGATGTGGCAAAGTAGGGACATTAATTCATTGCTGGTGGAGCTGTGAACTGATCCAACCATTCTGGAGGGCAATTTGGAACTATGCCCAAAGGGCGACAAAAGAATATCTACCCTTTGACCCAGCCATAGCACTGCTGGGTCTGTACCCCAAAGAGATAATGGACACAAAGACTTGTACAAAAATATTCATAGCTGCGCTCTTTGTGGTGGCCCAAAACTGGAAAATGAGGGGATGCCCATCAATTGGGGAATGGCTGAACAAACTGTGGTATATGTTGGTGATGGAGTACTATTGTGCTAAAAGGAATAATAAAGTGGAGAAGTTCCATGGAGACTGGAACAACCTCCAGGAAGTGATGCAGAGCGAGAGGAGCAGAACCAGGAGAACATTGTACACAGAGACAAACACACTGTGGTATCATCGAACGTAATGGACTTCTCCATTAGTGGTGGTATAATGTCCCTGAACAACTTGCAGGGACCCAGGAGAAAAAAACACCATTCATAAGCAAAGGATAAACTATGGGAGTGGAAACACCGAGAAAAAGCAACTGCCTGAATACAAAGATTGAGGGGACATGACAGAGGATAGACTCTAAATGAACACTCTAATGCAAATACTATCAACAAAGCAATGGGTTCAAATCAAGAAAACATCTAATGCCCAGTGGACTTACGCGTCGGCTATGGGGGGTTGGGGGGGGGAGGAAAAGAAAATGATCTATGTCTTTAACGAATAATGCTTGGAAATGACCAAATAAAATATATTTAAAAAAAAAAAAAAAGAAACCACCTGAGGAGGGTAGATACTTACAAGGTTAGAATTAAAGGTTAGAGCAAAACATATTGGGCCTCAACTGATAGAAAAAGGCAGGACTTGCAATCATGATCTCTGACAAAGCCAAAGTAAAAATACAACTGATTAAAAGGGATAGGTAAGATAAATACATACTGATGAAAGGCAGTATAGACAATGAGGAAATGTCAATAATGAACATGTATGTACTAAATGGCATAGCATACAAATTTCTAAAGGAGAAACTAGCAGAGTTGAAGGAGGAAATAGATAGTAAAACTATACAACTGGGAGACCTGAACTTACCACTATCAAATTTAGATGAATCAAATAAAAAAATAAATAAGAAAGAGGTAAGAGATGTGAATGAAATCTTAGAAAAATTAGAGTTAATAGATATATGGAGAAAAATAGAGACAAAAAGGAATACACCTTCTTTTCAGCAGCACATGGTACATTAAAAAAGATTGATCATGTACTAGGGCATTAAAAATGTGGCAAACAAATGCAGAAAGCAGAAATAATGAGTGCAACCTTTCAGATCATAACAGAATAAAAATAATGATCAGAAAGGGTGTATGAAGAGCCAAGTCAAAAATTAATTGGAAATTAAATATGATTCTCCAAAATCAGTTAGAGAAGAAATCATAGAAACAATTAATAATTTCATTGAAGAAAATGACAATGATGAGAAATCCTTTCAAAATCTATGGGATGCAGACAAAGCAGTACTCAGGGGAAAATTTATATCCTTGAGTTCATATATTAACAACTTAGGGAGGGCAGAGGTCAATGAATTGGACATGTGAATAGAAAATCTTGAAAGCAAACAAATTAAAAAGCTCTAGAAGAAAACTAAATTAGAGATATTAAAATTAAGGAAGAAATTAATAAAATTGGAAGTGAAAGAACTATTGAACTAATATATGTAACTAGAAGCTGGTATTTTGAAAAAACAAACAAAATAGACAAAGTACTGGTCAATGTAATAAACAAAGTAAAGAAGAAAACCAAATTAACAGTATCATAGGTGAAAAGGGAGACCTCATCTCCAACGAAGAGGAAAATAAGGCAATCATTAAAAGTATTTTGCCCAATTATTTGACAATAAGTATTCCAAACTAGGTGATATGGATGAGTGTTTACAAAAATATAAATTGCCTAGACTAACAGAAGAAAGAGAATTCTTAAATAGTCCCATGTCAGAAAATAAAATGAACAAGCCATTAAATAAATCCCTAAGAAAAAATCCCCAGAGCCTGATGGATTCACAGGTGAATTCTATCAAACATTCAAAGAACAACTAATACCAATATTATACAAACTATTTGACATAATAAACAAAGACGGGGTTCTACCACATTCCTTTTATGATGCAAATATGATGCTGATTCCAAAGCCTGTTAGGGCAAAAATAGAGAAAGAAAACTATAGACCAATCTCCTTAATGAACATAGATGCAAAAATCTTCAATAAAATACTAGCAAAAAGATTCCAGGAAGTCATCATGAGGGTTATTCATTATGATCATATGGGATTTAGACCCACGAATGCAAGGATGGTTCAATGTTGGGAAAACCATCAACATAATTGACCATATCAACAAGCAAACCAACAAAAATCACATGATTATCTCAATAGATGCAGAAAAAGCCATTGACAAAATACAACACTCATTCCTATTGAAAACATTAGAAAGTATAGGAATAGAAGGCCCTTATTTAAAATTAATAAACATATTTATCTAAAACTATCAGCCAACATCATCTGCAATGGGGATAAACTAGATCTATTCCCAATAAGATCAGGAGTGAAACAAGGATGCCCATTATCACCTCTATTATTTAACATTATTCTAGGAACATTAGCTGTAGCAATTAGAGAAAAAAAAGAAATTGAAGTTATTAAAATTGGCAATGAGGAGACCAAAATCCTAGAGGATGAACTAAAAAGCTGGTGGAAATAACAACTTTAGCAAAGTTGCAGGATACAAAATAAATCTGCATAAGTCATCAGCATTTCTATATATCTCCAACACATCTCAGCAGCAGAAAT
The DNA here is from genome assembly GCF_027887165.1 of Monodelphis domestica. Classification (NCBI taxonomy): domain Eukaryota; kingdom Metazoa; phylum Chordata; class Mammalia; order Didelphimorphia; family Didelphidae; genus Monodelphis; species Monodelphis domestica. The sequence goes on from NC_077234.1 coordinate 190,801,547, forward strand.
TAGAAAGAGAAATTCCATTCAAAATCACCTTAGACAATATAAAATACTTAGGAATTTTTCTGCTGAGACAAACACAGGGACTATATGAACACAACTACAAAACACTGTCCACACAATTAAAACTAGATCTAAACAATTGGAAAAACACTAACTGCTCATGGGTAGGACCAGCTAACATAATAAAAATGACCATCATACTCAAACTACTTATTTAGTGCCATACCCATTGAAATACCAAAAAAACTTTTTCACTGAATTAGAAAAAAAACATAAAAAAGTTCATTTAAAAGAACAAAAAAATCAAGGATACCCAGGGAAATCATGAAAAAAAAATGCAAAAGAAGGTGGCTTTGCCCTACCAAATCTCAAACTATACTATAAAGGAGTGGTCATCAAAACAATATGGTACTGGCTAACAGACAGAAAGGAGGATCAGTGGAATAGACTTGGGGTAAGTAACCTCAGCAAGACAGTCTATGACAAGCCCAGAGATCCCAGCTTTTAGGATCAAAATCCACTATTTGATAAAAATTTCTGGGAAAATTGGAAGACAATGTGAGAGAGATTAGGTTTGGATCAACATCTTACACCCTACACCAAGATAAACTCAGAATGGGTGAATGACTTGAATATAAAGAAGGAAATTATAAGCAAATTAGGTGAACACTGAATAGCATAATTGTCAGATCTTTGTGAAAGGAAAGACTTTAAAATCAAGCAAGAGCTAGAAAAAAAACACAAAATGTAAAATCAATAATTTTGATTACATCAAATTAAAGTGTTTTTGTACAAACAAAACCAATGTAACCAAAATTAGAAGGGAAGCAACAAATTGGGAAACAACCTTCATAACAAAAATCTCTGACAAAGGTCTAATTACTCAAATTTACAAAGAGCTAAATCAATTGTACAAAAAAATCAATTGATAAATGGGCTAGGGACATGAATAGGCAATTTTCAGTCAAAGAAATCAAAACTATTAAGCACATGAAAAAGTGTTCTAAATCTCTTATAATCAGAAAGATGCTAATCAAAACAACTCTGAGGTATCACCTCACACCTAGCAGATTGGCTAACATGACAGCAACGGAAAGTAATGAATGCTGGAGGGGATATGGCAAAGTCGGTACATTAATGCATTGCTGGTGGAGTTATGAATTGATCCAACCATTCTGGAGGGCAATTTGGAACTATGCCTAAAGGGTGCTAAAAGACTGTCTGCCCTTTGATACTGCATAACACTGCTGGGTTTGTACCCCAAAGAGATAATAAGGAAAAAGACTTGTATAAGAATATTCATAGCTGCACTCTTTGTGGTGGCAAAAAGTTGGAAAATGAGGGGATGCCCCTCAATTGGGGAATGGCTGAACAAATTGTGGTACATGTTGGTGATGGAATACTATTGTTCTGAAAGGAATAATAAACTGGAGGAATCCCATAGGAACTGGAACAACCTCCAGAAAGTGATGCAGAGCGAAAGGAGCAAAACCAGGAAAACATTGTACACAGAGACTGATACACAGTAGTACACAGTAGATACACAGTAGAATGTAATGAACTTCTCCATTAGTGGCAATGCAGTGATCATGAATAACCAGGAGAGATCTACGAGAAAGAACACTATTCACATCCAGAGGAAAAACTTTGGGAGTAGAAACATAGAAGAAAAACAACTGCTTGATTACTTTGGTCGAGGGGTTATGATTGGCGATATAGACCATAAAGGAACATCCTAGTGCAAACATCAACAGCATTAAAATATGTACTTAACGAGAACTCATGTAATACCCAGTGGAATTGCGTATCGACTATGGGAATTGCAGGGGCAGGGGAGGGAGGAATAGAATATGATTTTCATAACCAAGGAATAATGTTTGAAATTGATGAAATAAAAAAATAAAAATAATATGGAAATAGGTCTTGATCAATGTCACATGTAAAACCCAGTGCAATTGCACATCGTATATGGGAGGGGATTGGGGGCAGGGGAGGGAAAGAGCATGATTTGTGTAATCCTGGAAAAATGCTCTAAATTAATCAATTTAATAAAATTTAAAAAAAAAACAGTGATGTAGCATGTTGTGTTAAAATGTGACTGAAGGATTTTGTAATTTTCTGAGTGAAAACCTATATTCTTAAATAAACACATTTTTAGTTGTTCTCAAGGTGGTATGTTGTACCCTTAAAGTGAAATTACTAAATCATCAGTTTAAAGCATGGTCTCATCAAGACAGAACCAAAGGAAATAATAATAATAGCAATTACAAATATCTCTCTTCTTTCCTTACTTGAAGAAGGACATATTGATTCTGAAAGAGAGATTGGAATTTTTTCGCTGAAAATCAAAATGGATGAGGATTTTTATGTTTTCAAAGCATTCAGGTCGAGTTGTCGTTGTTTATTTTATTTTTTTCTTACCTACATATTTGAGTGCTTGAAAGTGTGAATCTGTGCCTATAAATTACTAGAAATCATGCCAAACTCTAATTTTGAATGATTGATTCATAAAACTCTTTAGTTGCAAAGAGAAAGACTACAGATGAAAGTATGTGTCCCTTGTTCAAAATAATCACTAAAAAGAAGACAAGAAAATATTCCAAGTATCCTCATCAGGAGAGTAATTCTAGCTTTTCCATGTAGAGTAAAATAACATGGATGGAGATTACTAATTGGAAATCTTGCAGATATAGAGCTTGGGTTGGCTCTGTTGACTTTTCTCCAATCCAGTTTCATTTCAGAATAGTCTCTATGTTGCCTCTGCTGTTTAAGATATTGCCTTGAGAGTGCTTCCAACTGCCAAGAATGTCAGCTCCATCCTTCTTTTTCTTCATCATATTCCAGTTAGAAGGATGTTTCTTCTAATCAGTAGGCTTTAGCTATGCTCAAGTTTCTATCACACTGTAACAGACTCTTAATCCATCTCTGATGTTGCAGATTAATAATATTACAAAAATTTATAATGAAGTTTATCTCACCATTCATTTTCCCATACTTAAAATTGGCTCACCATACAGAGAATTTATAAAGACTTCCTGTAGCCTGGGATTTCTCAGTGCTGACTGTGTAGCAGACATCCAGCCAAAGCAAGGGCGTCTGGGCTGTAGGAGAGAGCAACAAATAGACAACTTCTGGCCCCAGCTCAAGGTCTGAGTCACCTTTCTTCCTCTCAGCCCCTCCTATGAAGGAGAGGCAATCTTTAGGATGCCTTTTGGGCTTAGCTAAATCCTATGTTTCATCATTTATGAAATTCTGAAAATAGAAGCGATCTTTTTTTATGATTTTTCTGTAGCTGCCTCCAAAAGCAGATGCTCTGTTGTTAAGAGAATATGAATAAAGCTCTTTGTAGCATTGATATAAGAGAATATGAATAAGCTTCCTTGTACTTGCAATAGAAAGAAAGAGATGAATACTCTGAAGCCAGCAACTCCGCAGACTCAACAGTGGCAATGTTGATTGAAAGGACCGAAGATAGATGTTGCCATCACAGGATTCTAGCAGTTTTTTTTTATTAGCCTTTTTCTTCTGATCTTTTTTAGGGGTTGGAGGGTGGGGAGTTGTTTGGGAGAGAATAGTAGGTTCTGTTTCGTTATATATATATTTTTTGCCCTTTGAATTTTTTCTATCTTCATAGAAGAAAGAGATTTTCAAGAGGGAAAAAAAACTATCAGCACTTTATGAGAAGACACTCTCATCCACCAAAAACATACTTAAGCAGTCTTTGGTCAAGGGGTACAGTTTCCAGGGTTTGTTATTGTTCAGTTAAAAAAAAAGAGGGGAGCTCAAGTACAGCTCTACCTACTGCAGCAATTTTGGCTGCACTCTACCTGAAAACTTGTGAACCAAGCTTTTCCTAAAGCCGTTTTATCTTCTAACAGCATTCCCTTCCTTTTATCTCCCTCCCCTTGATGGTTCTTTTTCTGGTTGTTTCTTTCTTTCCTTGTAAAATTTCATTTCACAAAATGACTGATGGCAGACACCAAATCCTCAGGCTCTTCTACCCTGAGTGACAAAAATAAAGAATAATACTGAATGCCCAGGGATGTGAAACCCTCTCCCTCTTTGACACACCCACTCCCTCCCAAAGTCCCAAAGAAGCTATAAAAAGATTTCCACGAGAACGGAAATCATGCATCTCCACTGATGGCCTTTGAGAAAATGACGAAGCAGCTGCAGCTTCTCTATTGTGTTTCCTAGACAGCAGGGCTGGTTTCCCAAAAGTAGAAAGAAAAATTTTACAACAATTTAACCTTGTCTGGTTATGCTCAAGGTCAGCCACAAACCTACTATTTACTTCTCTTATGCCAGCCAGCCCAGCTGATGGGCAGTCATCATCTTGGAATGGTTATTTTTTCTTTTGTATTCATCTCCAAAGGTGAATTGCTCCAAGCTCAGTCACGACAGAGACAGGCAATGGCAAAGCCCATCCGTGCTACCCATAAACGATGTCAGGTCTATTGTAAATGTCTGGTAGTGGATGCTGGCACAGACACAAAAATGGAGATGGTACATAAGCAAATAGAATGGTCATTTACAAATGTTGTGGTTCAGTGAGGGAGTCTACAAATTAGACTATTAATGTTAAATTGGAGTGAAATCAGACATCATGCATAGTAATGAGCTTTGAAGTTTAGCTTACACAGTTACATTAAGGCAGACCCATCATTTCATGTTAATGCAGGCAGGCGTAGGGAATGACAATGGAGAGATAATAATAATACTCTACTCACTGAATGCAGAGAATGGCCACTCAGTTGCAAGCAGTTTGCCAGAAACCCAAAGAGTAGGAAACAAATGGGATTTCTTCCAAATGCTCTCCAATTAGTAGACTTTCACTCAGATAGGCTTAGGATGAAACAAAATCTTGGGAAAAATCACCAGTTCTGTTTGCTTTAAAAACAAACAAGCAAACAAATAAACCTTAACTTCCATCTTAGAATCAATACTGTGCATTGGTTCCGAGGCAGAAGAGCGGTGAAGGCTAGGCAATGGGGGTTAAGTGACTTGCCTAGGGTCACAGAAGGAGGCAGCATCTTTCAGTCTCAAAGCCTGGCTCTCAATCCACTTTGCCTCTTAGCTGCCCTGTACAACTGAGACAAATAAGGTTAAGTGATTTGCCTACAGCCATACAGCTAGTAAGCATCTAAGACCATGTTTGAACCAATGAAAATGAGTTTCTCACTCCTATCCAAGTGCTCTATTCACCATGCAACCTAACTTCCTATCTTTGTTTTTTAGTCAGGTAAATCCATTGATTTTTAATCACAAATGGCTGCCACAGATTTTTGATGCTTGTATCTCATATCCTTGAGTCCTTGTCATAATGAAGCTTAAATAAAAAGCTTAAACAAGTTCCTAAAAGTAATAATCCTTTCAAAATGTGTTGCCAAAAATTCAAAAGAATTTTCAGGTGGGTTAGAACCATGGTCTTCTCCTGACTAGGTAGACTATAAAAAAAATTGACAATGACAGGGGGATCAATGGGAAATTTATGGAGAAATGTCATTTTCTTTGAGGCAACTAAGTATATAGTACATACAATGTTGAATCTGGAATCTGTGTGACTTTGGGCAAATGACTTAATCTCTGTTTACCTCAGTTTTTTTTTAAACTATAAAATGGGGATAATGATAGTCTTATTTCCCAGATTGTTGGGAGACTAAAATGAGATGTTATATGTATTTAGCACAAGGCCTGGCACATATGAGATGCCTAATGCACATATTTTCCCGTCTTTACTTCTTTCTTCCTTCTTGAAAGTAACCTCATAAGTTTATATAGAGGGACAAAAAATGTCATAGTTCCTCTTTTATAATTCACTACGGATATTAAGTTGGCTACCCATAAATTTATCTAAACTTGAATGAATAATAAATGATCAGATATCAAATCTCCAGAAATAAGCATTTGATTCGATAAACTTACTATACCTATCTCTTGTTATGAGTTTCATAAAGTTGGGATAAGTTCACCAGATTTCTAGATTTTTTTCCCCTGAGATAAGTGACCATCATGAAATGAAAGCTTCTTGAGGGATGAGACTTGATTTGCTTTTGTCTTTGTAAGATGCACATAATAGGTGCTAAATATTTCTTTTGTCAAATTGCTCAGCATATTGGATAAAGTTTTAGATTTTGAATATGGAAAACCTGGGTTCATATTGTTAAATTTATGGTTGGACTGCATATATTTAATTGGTGGTTGCCAGGGATTTTAATTTCTAAATCCCAAAATGAATTATTAAAATCAATTGGAATTTATTTTACAATAGAGAGAAGATATTAAGGAAGAGAGAAAAGGGGAAAGAGATAGAGAGAAAGCTCCTGTTTCCTCTGAACCAGTTAGAAAAATTCTAAGGCACCAGGGAAAGGAGTCTCAATTTGATGGGCCTTCCTTAGAAGTTCACACCTCCAGAAAGGGCAAGGAAGGAAGTCAGCCTTTTACACTCACCAAGGTGACCATCTAAAAAGAAAGCAGTCTGAGGTCTCCTGCACGAGCTCCTCCAGGGGTCCAGTTCCACAGCCAACTGTCTTCACTTCAAGTCTGAGTGACCGTCTTCCAGTCTCTCCTCAAATGTCTGTCTTCCCTCCAGCTCCTAGTGACTGTTCTTGACTCCAAGCCCAAGGGACTGTCCTCCAGTCTACTCCTAGTGACTGAATGAATCCCTGTGTGTCTTTGTTTCCACTATTTAAAGACCTTTTTCTCTTGTGTCACCTCCCCTAAAATTTTATATCTACCAATCACAGCCCACACTTTTCTCCAGGACTGCCCACTCTTTCAAATGTGAGTCACAGACTTCCCACTTAATGTATGAAATGGGCTTGGTTATGCACCTTTTGTGGTTAGTTCACACCTTTTTGTGGTTAGTTCATACCTTTTTGTGGTTAGTTCATACCTTTTTGTAGTTAGTTTATAACTTTTTGTGGTTAAAATGGGTAGATCTACTTTAAATATTGGGTTTACACTTTGGGGATTAAAATCTAAAAATAGACAGGGGAACATAATTTAATCTTCACAATTGAGGAAGAGCTAAGTACCTTCATTGTTACAATCAGGGGACAGCTAAATCCAATCTTCACAATATACTGTCTTAAACATTTACTCTGTGGGTCTCTGGGCAAGTTTCTTAACATCTCTGGGACCCAATTTCTTGAACTGTAAAATTTGGACTCAATATCTAAAGCTACATGTACATCTAAATTAGAGATTCTGGAGATTATCATCAACATTAGTGAAGCTAAAATTATAAGAAACAAAATCTTTAATGATTTTGATAATGCATAACATTCATCTACTTTAACTGCTATTTCTGTTCTGGAGAAACATCAAGGATTATGAGCTCCTTGTAACAAGGTATAAAGGCATTCATTATACCTCATGTCCAGTTTTGGAATACACAGAGTAATCTCATGCTTAATTGACTGTGTAGGATTGAATATTTCTTCTCCCTTAACAGACTCATTCAGGTTAAGATACTCTGGTTTTCTGTTCATATTGATAGTTTTCTTTCATTGTGATTTTGTTTAGGGAATTGATGGAACAGGGATACTAAACTTGGAAAATTCCCAGCATAACTAAATACAAATGGAGCTATTGCTCTTGTCACAAAGGTTTGAAATAACTTGGGCTCTGATGGAATTTGTGCAACAGAAAACAATCTTGGAGAGGAAGAATAAAGGAAACAGTTTTGTTAAAAAGTCCTTCACTGAAAAACAGGTAGTCACTGACTTGAAGCAACAATGAAAGGTAGTTGATCTTTTTAGAGAAATTTCCACGACTGTTGGTAGCAATCCTATTAGTCTATTTCCTATTTCCTTTGCCTCCCTGGTTTGTAAGATATAGGAAATAGACTGACAGGATTGCTACCAACAGTCATGGAAAATTCTCTAAAAAGATCAACTACCTTTCATTTTTGCTGTTTTTAAACTTCTCCCCCATTAATATTACACTGACCAACTATATATGCTTTAGTCATTCTTGAGCCCTTTATCTGCAATGTCCAAACTTCACTACATGATTAGCTAAACATATTCCTTGAATTTCAATCAATCAGCTGATAAGCATTAATAAATAAATTCATAAATCTAATAAGATATCTACAAAGTTCCAAGCACTATGCTAAGTTTTGATGGTCTAAATGTGATGAATAAACCAACCTCTATTCATTCACAGTAAGCTTGCATTCTAAATAAGAAGAAAAAACATAGAGTTTTATAATTTCCAAAATGCTTTCATGTTAATTTGATCCTCATAGAAATCTTATAGAATAGGAAAAATGGGTTTTATCATGCTCATTTCTCAGCTGAGGAAATTGAAGATCTGAGATTAGTTGACTTGATCAAGGCCACTTAATTCATAGTTGTTCCACAGAGATTTATTCTGGGACCTCTTCTTCATTTATACTACTTCATTTAGAGAGTTCATCAGCTGTCATGAATTTAATTACAATCTCTATGTTGATGATTCCAAAATCTACCTGGCATGCATCAAACCCTTTTCTTAAGCCTCCAGATACCTTTCAGATAACTCAAATTGGATATCCAGTGGGCATTTTGTTTTATTTTTTAAGATTTTAGCATGTATTTATTTTTACCAGTTACATATAATAAATTTCCACATAAGATATAGCTATATGATCCAAATTGCCTCCCTTCATCCCTTTTTCCCCCCTCCCATAGTTGGCTAGCAGTTTGATGAGGGTTATACATGTACTATCCTACAAAACATTTTCACATTGTTCCTTTTTGTAAGTGAATGATCACATCAAACAAAAACCCTAAAACAAAAACCCAAATAAACAAGTGAAAATGTGTATGCTTTCATCTGAATTCTGACTCCAACAGTTCTTTCTATGGAGGTGGAGAGTATTTGTCTTAAGTCCCTCAGAATTGTCCTTGATCATTGTATGGATATTGGTAGCAAAGTCTGTCACATTTGATCATACCACAATATTTCAGTGTTCTCCTGGTTCTGCTCATTTCACTCTGCATCAGTTCATGCAGTATGAACCAGTGGACATTTTAAACTTAGTTAATTCAAAGTTGAACTCGTGATCTTTCCCCCTAAATCCTCTTCCCAATCCTGCCCTCCTAATATTATAGATAATAATACAATTCTCCCAGTTTCACTGACTCACAACCCAAGAGTCATCTTGGAGTCTTCACTCTCTCTCATCCCCCATATCCAGTTTTTTGCTAAGGCTTTTTGATTTCACTTCTTCAATATTTCTTGAATATGCCTCCTTCCCTCCTTTGATATCACCATCACTCTAAGCCCTCATCACCTCGTATCTGGACTATTCTAATAGCCTTTGGGGGGGGCACTGCCACAAGCCTCTCCCCATTGCAATCCATTATACATTCAAACACTAAAGTTATTTTCCTTTAGCAAAAATCTGAACATGTCATCACTACCACCACCACCTCAATAAATACTCTTGGTTCCCCTTTGCCTCCAGGATCAAATACAAAGTGATTTCTTTGGCATTTAATTCCTTCATAACTTAGTCTCTCCTACCTTTCTAGACTTTGTACACCACACTCTTTGTCATGAATTCTTCAATCCAGGGATGTTTCCTCTTGGCTGTTCCATGAGCAAGACACTCTACCTCCTAGCTCTGACTATTTTTCTGGCCATCACCCATGCCTTTAGTATTCTTCCTCTTCTTTTCTGACTACTGTTCTCCCTGGCCTTCTTTTATGTCCTGACTTTTATTGGATAACTTCCCCAAACCCTCTTGATTCTAGTCCCTTTTTTGTATTGATTGTTTCCTATTTATTCTGTTTATAGCTTACTTTGTACATATTTGTTTGCATGTAGTTTCCCTCAAAAGATTGTGAGTTTCTTGTGGAAGAGACTGTATTTCATCTTTTTTATATCCCTAGTAGTACATAGTACATGGTAGCTTCTTAATAATTGTTTATTGAATTATTAATTGATATAGAACAAGTTATAGAATTAAATAAACCACTTTGAAACCTTTAAGAATAATAATCAGTGCAATGAAGATGATTCCAAAGGACCTATGATAAACATGTGATCTACCAGCTCACAGAGGAGATGCATTTATTTATAATTTTTGCATATATATGCATATACATATGTGCAAAGATAAGTTTGTGCATATGAATATACATAAATATATAATATAGAACCACTGAGGGAATTTGTTTTCTTTACCTATATCTGTTTCTTAAAAGGAATTATCTTTCCCTTCATAAGAAATTGGTTATTTTACGTTCTCTTCCCTCTCCTTCCTTTCAACTTCTTATATTTGTTATATTTGTTAATTTTCTTTTTTATTCTATATTTTTCTAAGAAGTTATATTTGCTTTGCTCTCTTCATTAACTTTCTGTCCATCCAATCTATTCTTAAATTGTATTCTCTGATTTATGGGCAATTGCTTATTTAACATGTCTTTTACTGTGTTCCTCATGGGATAAAATCTTCTTAAATACTAGGTTTGAAATACTTTAAAAAAAAATCAATTTCTTTGTCATAACCTTTATTGCTCTTGCCTCATCATCCTGCCCACCCTTTTGTTCTTGTGGTTATTACTACTGACTCTTAAAAGTATTAGTAGATATTGTCTAATTAGGAAAAGCACTGTGTGGTATAAATTACTCTTGTGAATTAAATCAAGTAATTCAGTTGATCTACCCATGGTTTTCCAGCAATCTTCCTTTTCATTTCACTTCATCAAAGCCACATTCTCCTTGCTATTTGGAGTTCTAGCTGTTCATAGGAGCTCACACCCTATTTTTGGGCAAGGATGTTGTCCACAGAAGCACAAAACTCTCTCAGAAAGAGTGATCTTCCCAACTTCTTTGGACTATGTCTATGATATTCTTATGTCAGATAGCAAGATACCTTTTTCCCCAGGAGAATACTCTTCAGTTTGTCAAACTCTGAATTAGCCATTAATCTCATATGGCAATTCCCAAACTTGGAATTTAAATTTAGGCTTTATGAAAAAGTATAGGAAAGTGGTAGTCCCATTGTATTCTACATTGTTCAGACCATAATCACAAGAAGGTTTTTATTCCTTATTTTAGGAAGAAGCTTTAGCTGTGTAGAGAGAGGATTCAAAACCATGTTATTAAAAGATCAATAAAAGGAACTAGTGATAATTTGATTCAGAAGATGGGGAGCATCTGAACAATTGAAGATGCTTGAAAATAGTCAGCTATCTTAGGACATTATAGGATTTTTTTGTTTTGTTTTGTTTTTATTGCTACTAGCCAAGCTGAGATTGAAAATTACCAGAGGTGCTAGGGATATTGTAAGGGAAATCATGCTTATGTTAAATTGTACCAAATGACTGCTGAGGTCTCATTCAACTTTTTTCCCCTCTCTTTTAAAATTATTATTTTTTTTTCTTTTTCACATTATATGTATGGATATACAGTTTTTAATAAATATTTTCTGACATTTTATTATTTGTGTTCTCTCCTCTCTTTCTGTCCTCCTCCCTGAGATGGAAGATAATATGATATAGGTTATACATGTGCTACCATACAATATATATTTCCTTGTTTGTCAGGTTGTAAAAGAAGACACATGTTGCTTATACAGGAGAAAAACTCATGAAATAAATAAAGTGAAAAATGGTATGCTTCAATCTGTATTCAGATTCCATCAGTTTCTTCTATGATGGTGAATAGCCTTTCTGCTTTGCTGATAATAGTTAAGCCATTCAAAGTTGAACATCTCCCTTCAACTCTTAATGGTTATCAATGATTTTTTTCTGATCCCACAAGACCACCAATCTTTTCAAAGAAGTCATTCTTGTAAAACACCCTCTCAGGATTAGTTTATACATCTTAGGAAGACTTTCTAAATGTGTTGTATTCTTACTGTGGAATTGTGTTAGGGGAGATTTAAGTATTTTGAAAGAAGGTGCTAACACATATGAACAAGGTTTAAAGAAAAATCTATTTGTCTTAGAGAATATTAGAATCTTATTGTTGGAAGGAACATTAAAAGTCTTCTAGTCTAAGTCACCCTCTGGTGCTAGAATTGTGGTATTTCCAAGTGGTTGTCTAGATTCTGATTAAGCATTTCTTAATGATGTAGAGTTCATTCCTTCTTGAGAACTTATTCCATTTTCAGACAGCTCCAATTATTAGAAAGTTTTTTTTTTTCCTTTAAGCTAAGTCGAATTCTGACTTCCTATAACTTCCACACATCAATCCTAGCTCTGCCTTTTGTAACTATGCGGAAGTCTAATTCTCCTTCCACATAATATCCCTTCACATATTTTAATGCTGTTCTCATATGTATCCCATCTTGTTTTCTATGAGAACAACTGCAACAGGACCAATTTCCTGGGCCAATAATTACTGATCTATGGTGATCTATAGAGCTGGTGTCAAGGAATAGGTGGTGCAATAAAATTCTGAGAGAACAGGGAATCTCATTAATGTAAATAAAGCATTTCTTTGCATATAATTTTATATTTGTGGATCTATTTCTTTTTTAATGGCTGTTAGTAATTTTATGTGTGCATTTCATCTCTCTAACTAGTGTAAATGATCATCAAGTAAGGATTGTTTCATTATTAATTTCCTGTAGTGCCCAGCTCACAAAAAAATACTCAATAAACCTGTATGGAATGATTGAGCATTTTTTTCTTTTGTAAATCAGGAAGAACAGAACTTTAATAAATTTGTTTATTGACAGTTTTCACCATTTTTAGAGGGTACAGAAATGGTGAATCCCCTTTTCAATTCTTAATAATAGAATTATTAGAATAAATACTATGGTCTCCTTATGCCATAATTTGCTATCTTTTGCTATGAGAGAGCATTTGACTTGGACTCAAATGATCTCAGTACAAATCTTGTCTCTGACACTATCTTGATAACATAGGGAAAATAATTTAACCACCATGGGCCCCAGTTTTCACATATGCAAAAACAAGGGATTACAATCAGTGGCCTTTGAGATCCCTTCCAATTCTTTATCTATGATCCTCTGAGAAAAATTCTGAATTTTATTTTGATCTCTATGATTTAGAATGAAATCTGAAAACTTTGGTGAGAGAAATTATTTAGGTGATGTATTTTCCCTCTCTCCTTCATTTCTTCTTCATCATCATCATCATCATCACCATCACCACCACAAACATTTATAAAGTGTACTATATAGTGCCAGGCACTATGCTAAGCATTTTACAAATACTTCATCTAAACCTCACAATAATGCTGAGCAGCAAATGATTATGTTATCTCTATTTTACAATTGAGAAAATTGAGGGAAATAAAGGTTAAATGACTTGCTGAGAGTCACACAGTGAGTACGTGTGTGAAGTTTAATTTTATTGCGCCCTGCTTAGTCTTCAGAATTCTAGAAACCAAGAATGTATACACTCCCACTTAAGGATTAAGTGTCAGAGAGGAAGGCCATTTTCAGTCATGTCAAGTTCTTTGTGATCCCATTTGGGGTTTTCTTGGCAATGATGCTGGAGTAGTTTCCTTCTTTAGTTGACTTTACAAATGTATAAAGGGAAGCAAACAAGATTAAGTAACTTGTCCAGGGTCATACAGCTAGTAAGTATATGAGGCTGGATTTGATCTCCAGAAGGTGAATCTTCCAATTCCAAGCCCAATGCTCTAGTTACTGCACTACCTAGCTGAGTAGTTGACTAGAGAACAAAGGTGGGGAAACAAATCTTCCCAATGATCTTCTATTATATCTTAACAATTACAACTTACAGTCATTGGAGAGAGCAGCCATTCTAATGGAATCACAGATGGTTGAAAACTAAGGTGAAAAAATGCATTTGAATTAATGACAATACATCTCCTCCATTATAACATTAGATTCTTGAGAATAGAGATTATTTCATTCTTTGTCTCAGTATCCCTATTGCCTGGCTTACAGCAGATGCCTAATAAAATTCTTTTTGCTTTTTTTTTACATCCCAATCCATATATTTAATTTGGAAAAACTCAAAGTAAGAATTTCTTTTGGTGTAGTCAGATTTTGTATTTCTTTAGAAATAATTGAAAATGAGCTGGAGTGGGCACTAAGATCTTGTTTTTGGTATTAAGTTAGTGGCTTCTTTCTTTTGATCACCTCCTCATAATCCTATTCTCTATCTTGTTTGTACCTAAATGTTTTCATGTTGTCTCTCCCATTAGGTTGTGAGCTCCTAGAGGGCAAGGACTAGTTTTTACCTTTCTTTATATTCATAGTGCCTGTAAAATAGTAGGTCCTAAAATAGTGCTTACCAACTGACTACATAAAGCTTTTTATTTCCCCTTTGTGGACAGAGTCCTGAAGCCTTTCTCCTGCAGTCTTCATTTAGTAGGATCATTGGGACTTGTAAAGACAACTAGCTTGGGATTCGAAGTTATCAGAGCCACTGATAGAAACCAGAGAGAAGGAGAATATTTAGCAGTCAGCCAGTCACTCAACACATTTATGAAGTATATGCTTTGTTCCAGGTAGTATACTTGGAGAATTTGAAGATGAGCACAAAAAGAGAACAGTCCCTGTCCACAAGGAACTTACAGTCTAATGGAAACAACAGCACATAGAAGGAACTTGAAAGACTGGAAGATGTCAGAAAGGGAAAGTAACAAAATGTAGCATTATGGAAAAGAAGTACAACTCTTCATATGTGTTGTCCTCCCCCATTGCCAGCTCTCCCTGCCCAATAGAATATAAAATTTTAAGGGCATGACTGATCTCAATTTTGTATTTACATCTCTAGTAATTAACATAGTACTTGACATATAGTGAGCTCTTAAAAATTTCTCATTCATTCATTTATATTGCTGGCCAATTCTCTTACTGCTTACCATACTTAAAGGGTAAAAATAAGGCTTTCTTTTTGTAACACTCATGTCATAGTCAAACTTAATGGAATGAACTTATTCTATAAAGCAAAGAATATTTGTAGTTTAATGATATTTCAATTATATTTCCCAAGAAGTGCCCTTTGGATGCCTCATCATCTTGTGGCACTGATTGATAGTGATAAAAAAAAACAACAACCTGGGCTAGTGGAGTATAGGTATAATAAGTCCTACCAATCTGGAAAGCCTTCAAGTATAGACCCTGTCTGTGACAGGTTGAATATGCTTTCCAAGATCCATCCCAGTTCAACCCTAAGAGCTCTATAACTAGCAGGCTGTCACTAGTTTAGTGGTTCTTAACCTGGGGTCCATAGTCCCCTAAGGGTGGTATGGATAGATTTTGAGCAGGGGAGATGAATTTGGATAATTTTTTGCATTATTTTCACTACCTTCTACCTGAAAGTTAGTATTACCATTAATTATGAAAATAGGCATAAAGTACAAAAAGATAATTAATTGATTTTGTCATCAGTAATTAGAATGCCATTTATATTCATCACTACTTTGAAATCACTATTGTTATTATACTTGTCATTAGGTCTATTGCTATGTTATAAAGTGATAAATATGATTATTTTCTTTACAAACCTTTGTACTTTATTTTATCCATTAAGAACCTTATTCTGAGAAGGGGCCCTTAGGCTTCACCATGCTGCCCAAAGGATCCATGACCCACACAAAAATTTAGGAACTACTTCACTAAAAGAAGCAAATTCTTTGGCTAAAGTGACCTAAAGTAGGGATGTGGATGTATGATTTCACTGATATGGAGAAGTCCCAGGTAAGGAAGCTCCTTGACAAACTATATTTAATTGTGACTATATTTGTATGCAACAAAATTTCTTGGATTTCTCATACTGAAAGTATCCTCTGTCCCTAGGCATCCTCTTTTTGGATGATTTCCCCCCATAGCCTCCATCTTAAAGAGAATTCCCAAGTCAGCCCATTCCTTCCAGGCTATACTCCTGACTCTCTCTACCATGAATGCTATGGAAAATTCTTTACCCTAGAAGTTAATTCTTCTTCTGGACTTGTCATGCTGAAAGTATTTCTTCCCCTACAGCCTCTTGCTCTGATTGGCTGGTTGCTCCCAAAACATCTATTTTAAGAAGGACCCCTAGGCCAAACATATATTATTGGTTCCACTTCCAACTATACTTCAGACTTTATTCTTTCTCTACCAGGCCAGATAGGTGCTCTATCTTCCCTCCCCCTCTGCCTTAAAACTTCCTTTTAGATGATCTTCTCCCTTTAGAAACTAAACTCCTCGATGGCAGGTACTGTCTTTATGATTGCATTTGTATCCCAGTTGCTTAGTACAATGCCTGACATACAACAAATGCTCAATAAACGCTCTTATGGACTTTACTTGACTAGAAGGTATAATCTGAGATAGTTAGTTGCCAAGAACATTTCTCATGTAGCCATTATATGTCAAAGGTAAGATTTGAATCAATTTTCTTGTGTTGGTAGAAGAGTTCCATTTTTTTAAGTTGTTAAATGGTCCTCCATCCTTTCTGTTTTCACAGTGACAGAAAAGGATTTGGAAGGTACTAAAAATCAGTCTTTTGACCATCTATGGACATTAATTCAATTAAAAAAGTTATAGCTAAATGGGAAATGATTAACTGGTTCTCCTTTAAGAGGGGAATAAAAGAGCTGGTGGAAGTGATTTCATCACATGCCTCCCAAAAAAGAGAAATAGATAAAAGTAAAGTCATGGACTTGGTAATGACTATTTCTTAGAAAAGTTGATCCCATATCAAAAAGTCATCACAAAGAAGAAACCAAAAAACTTTAAGAACCATCTCAACCAGGATATAACTAACCTCCTATTTTGGAGTGTAAAGTTATCTGAGCAAAGAGCAAAACTACAATTGAACTTTTCTTAAACTGATCCTTGTCAGAAAGCCTAAGGTCTAAGATGATTACACTCCTCTCAACACTCCAAAGTGATGAACTTTCTTATTGAATAGATCACATTCTGGCCCTTAGCTCCTCTTCAATTTTGGTTGCTATGTACATTTTCTTAATCTGATGGGTATAGTTAGTATACTTTT
Source organism: Monodelphis domestica (assembly GCF_027887165.1). Taxonomy (NCBI): domain Eukaryota; kingdom Metazoa; phylum Chordata; class Mammalia; order Didelphimorphia; family Didelphidae; genus Monodelphis; species Monodelphis domestica. Next base: position 190,818,469 of record NC_077234.1, read on the forward strand.
TAAAATCAGAATAGCTCTTCACTTTGAGCCCTATGACAGAACTAGACCATCTGTGGTACCAGGCCATTGTGGTGTTGGCCAGATACACAAAGAAACATATGTTCTTAACTATATATAGTGTTTTATTCCTAAGGAAAACTACCACACAGGTCTTGAACCCACAATTATCTCAAACTTATGAATTCTTTAACCACTCTACCGATATATTCTGAACCCAGAACTATTTCCTTTCATTTTTCATTTTCTTTTTGGTAAAGATTTAGTTCAATTTCTAACTTCATCAGTTTCTTTTCCCTGAGAGAAAGAAAATTATATTCATGCAATAAAACAATGTATAAATGCTGGGAGGTAGGAAATGTCAGGAAGCATCAACTCTGGTATTTATATCATTGCTTTTATCATTTAGAATTCTGTTGGAGGCAGCAAGCTTTGATTCTTTGTCCACTTGCTCCCTGGTGTTAAATGAGGTATGCAAGACTATTTTTTCCTCCAAGTTTGTTCATTGCTAGTCTAACGGTGGTCTTATAGGCAAGGTGTAATGATTAAAATAGTGGAAGACTTAAACTGTGGCAGATAAAAGAGTGGATGAGTAAATTGTGACCGCAGAAAATATGGTTCAAGACAGTGTCTTGTTTTAAATCAAATATAAGGTGGTAGCCAGGGGAAAATTCCCAGTTATTAAAATATACCCAAGTCAACTGGGTTTTATAGAGATTTTAATTCATACAAATGAGGAATTAATGAAAGTGAGAGAAAATAAGAGAGGAATAAGTATAAAGGGCCTTAGCCAACATGGCCTAGACCTGAGTCTTAAGAGAGAGATCAGTCAGTCTTAAATCACTCACCATAAGATCCGTCCAAGCAAGGATTCTGGTGTTCAGAGGCACCAGTTCAGCCAGCCAGCCATCTCCAGAGAAAGATTCTTCTCACTTTTCCTCTCCTCATAAAGGGAATTTTCTCCTATGCCACCTCCCCTAAGTTCTTACATCTACCAATCACAGTAGAAGTTTTCCAAAGGACAAACCATTCTTAGTTCACATCTAAAAAGGCTTAAATCTTTTATTAAGTTCACACCAGAAAACCTCTGAGTAAGTTCCCACCTCTTTGCTCCTTGTAAATTCACAAGTTGCCTGACTTTTATAGGTACTTAGCACCCTTTTGTATTAGATCTAAAAATAGGCACAGCTTAAGAACTTTTGCCTTACTATAAATATGGGTTTAAGTATTTTTCATTGTTCAGCAAGGAGTTTCTTCCCCTAAAGCAGGCTTAAGTAGGGGTGGAGTAGAGTTCTCACATTCCTGATCTAAGTTCCTTCATTGTTTAAAATGGGGAATGGTCTTAACCAAACCTTATGAAGTAGGGTCTGAGAATTTTTAAGGTTCACAAAGGGGAAGTCAGCTAGTGGAGTGAGCCTATCTGGCTCAGAAAGTTTTCTGCCTTTACTGTTCTTCTGTACCCTTAGACTTCTCTTTTTCTCAGTGTGATTGTTTCTTTAACCTTTATCTTCCATTTTAGAATCATTACTGCATATTGATTTCAAGGCAGTATAACTATAAGGGCTTTGGGGGGGGTTATGGGGGTTAAGTGACTTGCCCTGGATCACAGTTAGGAACTGAGATCAGATTTGAAATCAGGACTTCCCATCTCCAGGGCTAGTTCTTTTACTATTACTCTATTATTGGTCAAGAACTATTATATTTTGTCCTCTGCCTCTAGCTCTTCTCAGAAACTTAGCTGAATGGATAAAGTTTTGACTCAAATCATGGAAATACAATAGTAAGATTCCCTAATTATATCTATAAAACATCACCGTGATAAACAAAAGGATATCGTGATCAGTATTATTATACAAACCAGTGAAAATTAGCAAAATGGGGGGAAAAGAAAGATTGATACAAGATAAAGTTATAAAATCCCAAGAAATTTTTTATAGATAAAACTGGAGATAAACTGTGAGAGTAAAAACACCGAAGAAAAGCAACTGCTTGACTACAGGGCTGGAGGGGATATGACTGAGGAGAGATTCTAAATGAACACTCTAATGCAAATACCAACAACAGGGAAATGGGTTCGAGTCAAGAACACATGTGATACCCAATGGAATCGCGTGTCGGCTATGGGAGAGGTGGGGGGGGGGAGGAAAAGAAAATGATTTTTGTTTCCAATGAATAATGTTTGAAAATGACCAAATAAAATAATGTTTAAAAAAACTGGAAAGATGACAACTAGATGCAATATAGTACAGGTCTAAAGTCCCTATTCCTTTTATCAATGGGAATAGAAATATAGTATTTAAAGCTTAACAACTCAGTTCATAATGCATTATGTGAAGAAGTAGCAAGGACATAAGATAAAATTAGGAAAAGCATCTGTATATCATCATATATATATATATATATATATATATATATATATATATATATAAATGTGTTGTGGATAGCATAGTTTTTTAATTAGTCATTTTTTTTACTAATTACATGAAATAATAAGTTTAGACATAAGTTTTCCAAAGTTATATGATCCATATTGTCTCCCTACCTCTGTTCCCAACCCCCTCCTAGAGCTGGCAAGCAATTTGATCTGGGTTATATATGTGTTATCATACGAAACATATTTCCATATTGTTAATATTTTAAAATGAATAATTATATTAGACCAAATCCTCAAATTAAAACCCAAATAAATAAGTAAGAAATTGTATGCTATCATCTGCATTCTGACAACAACAGTTCTTTCTCTGGAGGCTGATAGCATTCTTTCTCATAAATCCCTCAGGATGGTCCTGGATAATTGTATTGCTATGAATAGCTAAGTCTTCCACATTTGATCATTGTACAATATTGCTATTACTGTGTATAATATTCTCCTATGTGAAGATTGAATTGTAACCCCTGTCTATTTTTAAATTTTAATCAACAAAAGTGTAAACATCCTACTTAAAAGTTGAGTATGGAGATCTGTCCATTTTTAGATCTAATCACCAAAAGTGTAAACATCCCACTTAATCATTAAGTGCGAAGTCTGTGACCCACATATGCAATAGTGGTGATGAATCAGAATTAAACTAACTGCCCCTGGGCAGTCCTAAAGCAAAGCTCCAGCTATGATTGGTAGACATAAAATTAGGGGAAGACACATGAAGTGATGCAAAGAAAAGCATCTTTATTTATTTTTAATTTTATTTAGTCAATTTAGAACATTATTACTTGGTTACAAGAATCATATTCTATCCCTCCCTCATTTATCCCACTCTTCCCAAAGTTCACATACAATTCCACTGGGTATTACATGTATCCTTGATCAGAACATATTTCCATGTTTTTGATGTTTGCACTAGCATGTTCATTAGAGTCTATATCCCCAATCATATCCCCTCGACCCGTGTAGTCAAGCAGTTGTTTTTCTTCAGTGTTTCTACTTCCACAGTTTTTCCTCTGAATGTGGATAGTGTTCTTTCTCATAGATCCCTCCAGGTTAATCAGGATCACTGCACTGCAACTAATGGAGAAGTCCATTACATTCAATTGTACCACACTGTGTCAGTCTCTGTGTACAATGTTCTCCTGGTTCTGCTCCTTTCACTCTGAATCAATTCTTAGAGGTCATTACAGTTCTCATGGAATTCCTCCAGTTTATTATTCCTTTGGAAACAAAAGTATTCCATCACCAACATATACCACAATTTGTTCAGCCATTCCCCAACTGAAGGGCATCCCCACATTTTCCAATTTTATGCCACCACAAAAAGTGCAGCTATGAATATTTTTGCATATGTCTTTTTCCTTATTATCTCTTTGGGGTACAAACCCAGCAGTGCTAAGGCTGGATCAAAGGGCAAATAGTCTATGAGCACCCTTTGGGCATAGTTCCAAATCACCCTCCAGAATGGTTGGATCAATTCACAACTCCACCAGCAATGCATTAATGTCCCAACTTTGCTACATCCCCTCCAGCATTCATTACTTTCCTTTGCGGCTGTCATGTTAGCCAATCTCTAGGTATGAGGTGATACTTCAGAGTTGCTTTGATTTGCATCTCTCTGATTATAAGAGATTTAGAACACTTTTTCATGTGCTTATTAATAGTTTTTATTTCTTTAACTGAAAATTACCTGTTCATATCCCTTGTTCACTTATCAACTGGAGAATGGCTTGATTTTTTGTACAATTGATTTGGCTCTTTAAAAACTTGAGTAATTAGACCTTTGATGGAGGTTTTTGCTATGAAGATTGTTTCCCAATTTGTTACTTCCCTTCTAATTTTGGTTACATTGGTTTTGTTTGTACAAAACCTTTTTAATTTGATGTAATCAAAATTATTTATTTTATATTTTGTGATTTTATTCTAACTCTTCTTGGTTTTAAAATCCTTTCTTTCCAAAAATTCGGACATGTATACTATTCTGTGTTCACCTAATTTACTTATAGTTTCCTTCTTTATGTTCAAGTCATTCACCTATTCTGAGTTTATCTTGGTGTAGGGTGTGAGATATGGACCTAAACCTAATCTCTCCCATACTGTCTTCCAATTTTCCCAGCAGTTTTTTTTTTTTATCAAATAGTAGATTTTGGTCTGAAAAGCTGGGATATTTGGGCTTATCATATACTATCTTGCTGAGGTCACTTACCCCAAGTCTATTCCACTGATCCTCCTTTCTGTCTCTTAGTCAGTACCAAATTGTTTTGATGACCACTGATTTATAGTATAGTTTGAGGTCTGGTAGGGCAAGGCCACCTTCTTTTGCATTTTTTTTTTCATGATTTCCCTGGATATCCTTGATTTTTTGTTCTTCGAAATGAACTTTTTTATGTTTTTTTTTCTAATTCGGTGAAAAAAGTTTTTTTGGTATTTCAATGGATATTGCACTAAATAAGTAAATAAGTTTGAGTAGGATGGTCATTTTTATTATGTGAGCTGGTCCTACCCATTAGCAGTTAATGTTTTTCCAATTGTTTAGATCTAGTTTTAATTGTGTGGACAGTGTTTTGTAGTTGTGTTCATATAGTTTCTGTGTTTGTCTCTGCAGATAGATTCCTAAGTATTTTATATTGTCTAAGGTGATTTTGAGTGGAATTTCTCTTTCTAATTCCTGCTGCTGAGCTGTGTTGGAGATATATAGAAAAGCTGATGACTTATGTGGGTTTATTTTGTATCCTGCAACTTTGCTAAAGTTGTTATTTCCACGAGCTTTTTAGTTAATCCTCTAGGACTCTTTAAGTAGACCATCATATCATCTGCAAGGAGTGATAGTTTGGCCTCTTCACTGCCAATTTTAATACCTTCAATTTCTTTTTTTTTTCTCATTGCAACAGCTAATGTTTCTAGTACAATGTTAAATAATAGAGGTGATAATGGGCATCCTTGTTCCACTCCTGATCTTATTGGGAATACATCTAGTTTATTCCCATTGCAAATGATGTTGGCTGATAGTTTTAGATAAATACTGTTTATTATTTTTAGGAAAGGACCTTCTATTTTTATACTTTCTAGTGTTTTCAATAGGAATGAGTGTTGTATTTTGTCAATGGCTTTTTCTGCATCTATTGAGATAATCATGTGATTTTTGTTGGTTTGCTTGTTGATATGGTAAATTATGTGGATAGTTTTCCTAATATTGAAACCATCCTTTCATTCCTGGGTCTAAATCCCATATGTTCATAATGAATAACCCTCATGATGACTTCCTGGAATTGTTTATTATTATTTTATTCAAAATTTTTACATCTATGTTCATTAAGGAGATTGGTCTATAGTTTTCTTTCTCTATTTTTGCCCTAACAGGCTTTGGAATCAGTATCATATTTGTATCATAAAAGGAATTTGTTAGAACTCCCTCTTTGTTTATTATATCAAATAATTTGTATAATATTGGAATTAGTTGTTCTTTGAATGTTTGATAGAATTCACCTGTGAATCCATCAGGCTCTGGGGATTTTTTCTTAGGGATTTATTTAATGGCTTGTTCATTTTCTTTTCTGATATTGGACTCTTTAAGAATTCTATTTCTTCTGTTAATCTAGGCAATTTATATTTTTGTAAATATTCATCCATATCACCTAGATTGCCATATTTGTTGCCATATAATCGGGCAAAATAGTTTTTAATGATTGCCTTAATTTCCTCTTCATTGGAGATGAGGTCTCCCTTTCCATCTATGATACTGTTAATTTGATTTTCTTCTTTCCTTTTTTAAATTAGGTTGACCAGTACTTTGTCTATTTTGTTTGTTTGTTTTTTTAAATACCATCTTCTTGGCTTATTTATTAGTTCAATAATTCTTTCACTTTTGATTTTATTAATTTCTCCCTTAATTTTTAGGATCTCTAATTTAGTTTTCATCTGGGGATTTTTTATTTATTTGCTTTCAAGTTTTTTTTTATTTGCATTTCCAATTCATTAATCTCTGCCCTCCCCAATTTGTTAATATATAAACTGAAGGATATAAATTCCCTTCTGAGTACTGCTTTGGCTTCATCCAACAGATTTTGAAAGGATTTCTCATCATTGTCATTTTCTTCAATTAAATTATTGTTTCTATGATTTGTTCTCTAACTAACTGATTTTGGAAAATCATATTATTTAATTCCCAATTAATTTTTTATTTGCCTCTCCATGTACCCTTAGTGTTTATTATTTTTATTGCATTATGATCTGAAAGGGCTGAATTTATCATTTCACTTTTCTTCATGTGTTTGCCATGTTTTTTTGCCATAGTACATGATCAATCTTTTGAATGAACCTTGTGCTGCTGAAAAGGTGTATCCCTTTTTGTCCCTATTTATTTTTCTCCATATATCTACTAACTCTAATTTTTCTAAGATTTCATTCACTTCTCTTACCTCTTTCTTATTTTTTTATTTGATTTATCTAAACTTTATAGTGGTATTTTCAGGTCTCCCACTAATATAGATATACTATCTATTTCCTCCTTTAATTCCACTAGTTTCTCCTTTAGAAATTTGGATGCTATGCCATTTGGTGCATTCATGTTGATTACTGATATTTCCTTGTTGTCTATATTGTCTTTTATCAGGATGTAGTTAACTTCCCTATCTCTTTTAATGAAATCTATTTTTACTTTGGCTCTATCAGATATCATGATTGTAAGTCCTGCCTTCTTTCTATCAGTTGAGGCCCAATAGGTTTTGCTCCCACATTTAATTTTAACCTTGTGAGTGTCTACCTGCCTCAAGTGTGTTTCTTGCAGACTACATATTTTTTTCTAATCTACTCTCCTATTTGTTTTCTTTTTATGGTTGAGTTCGTCCCATTCACGTTCAAAGTTATGATTGCCACTTATGTATTTTCCAGCATTTTGATATCCTCTCCTAGTTCTGTCCTTTCTTCTTTTTCTGTATCCTTTTAAACTAGTGGTTTGCTTTTAATCAGTACCCCTAATCCTTGCCCTTAATAAGCTTCCCTTTATGCCCCCTCCCTTTTTGTTCCCTTCATATTTTTTAGGTTATGTTAAGTTCTCACCCCCCTCTCTTTCACTCTCTTTTTGTACTCTGTGCTCCCTAACCCCCTTAGTTTTCCCTTTTTACTTTCCCTTTAGGGTAGGATAGAATACAATACCCTAATGGATCTAGATGTTCTTCCCTCTCAGAATGATTTCACTGAGAGTAAGGTTTAAGTATTATCTATTAGCACTCTCTTCTTCTCCTTCTTATAAGAGTATTCTTCCCCTCCCCTTCCCATGTGTATCTTTGTGTGATAAAGATTATCCTATTTATTTTATTTCTTCAAGTATCTCTTTGTACCATCATCTATTCCCCCTACCCTTTTTCTTTTTTTTTCCATATCATCTAATAGCCCTTAATGCCCAAATCTTTTCCTATGAGTGTTTCTTCTAATTACTTCTAATTACTAATACAGTTTTTGAGAGTTACAAATATCATTTTCCCCATATATATATATATAATTTGATCTAATTGTAGTCCTTAAAGAAGAGAGTTAGAATAAAAAAAAACACATATTTCTCCTTTTCCCTCTTTTTCTTATTCACCTTTTCATGTTTCTCTTGATCTTTTTGTTTGGATATCAAACTTTCCACTTAGTTCTGGTCTCTTCTTTACAAAGGCTTGGAAATCTTCTATTTTGTTGAATGCCCATACTTTTCCCTGGAAGTATATAATCAGTTTTGATGAATAGGTGATCCTTGGTTGAAGACTCAATTCTCTTTCCTTTCTGAATATCATGTTCCAAGCCATGGGGTGCTTTAGTGTGGAAGCTACCAGATCTTGTGTAATCCTTATTGTTGCTATTTTATATCTGAATTTTCTCTTTTTTACTTCTTATAAAATTTTCTCCTTAGCTTGAAAGCTCTGGAATTTGGCAATTACATTCCTGGGAGTTGTCTTTGAGGATTTAGTGTAGAAGGTGTTCTATGAACTCTCTCAATGCCTATTTTGCCTCCCTGTTCAAGAACATCAGGACAGTTTTCTTAGATAATTTCTTATTGTATCATGTCAAGATTTCTGTTTATTTCTGGTTTTTCAGGTAGACCAATGACCTTCAAATTGTCTTTTCATGCTCTGTTTTCCTGATCTGTCACTTTTTCAGTGAGATATTTTATATTTTTTTCTATTTTGTCAGTCTTTTGACTTTGCTTTATTGATTCTTGTTGGTTTTGCAAGATCATTGGATTCCAATTGCCTAATTCTGGTCTTTAAGGACTGGTTTTCATTTTCAGTTTGGTCTATCCTGCTTTTCGTGGCTTTCAGCTGTTTCTCCAATTGCAAGTTTTTGTCCCTTAGACTGTTATTTTCTTTTTGAACTAATTTCCAGTTTTCTTGCCAGAAGGATTCCATCTTTTTGATAATATACAATTTACATTCTTCAAGAGCTTGTGAACAATTTCCATTTTTGGGGAAGGTTTTGATGCATTTATTTGTATTTTCTTTTCTATTTCCTCTGTAGCCTGGGTTTTTCCTCCATGAAAATTTTCCAAGGTCAACCCCTTCTTCTTGTTTTACTTGCTGTTGGGAAGTTGTTGTTCTTGGCCACTGCTTGTCATTACTGTGATGGTTTTTCCTTCCCTTTCCACTTAGACATCTGAGTGAGATGGACAGGCTCTCTGTATATGGAGCTAAGGTGCAAGGATTTTGGCTGAGGCCAGCTCTCGAGTCTCTGCAGCTTACACTGTTTGCTGCCCCTCTCTGTGCTATCTCCTTTCTGGTACCCATGGTCTGTGCTCCTCAGCTTCCTGGGGTCTCAGGTCTATCTGCTCTCAGTGATAGGTCCTTGGTGGTCTCAGTCAGCTGCCAGGGACCCAGAGGTGCCCTTCACTCACTCCAGAGGTGCCCCTCGCTCACTCACTGATTCTAGCATGTTCTGGCTCTTGCTCTGGCTCTGTAGGTGGAGTGGGGCAGGGTGGATCAGCTCATATTTTGGTGGAAGTTGTTTCACCCCCTTATGGTGTAGAAATGCCCAAATCCTATATACACTCAATGCTGCACCCTACTGTAGAGTACCTTCATTCATTTGAGTTTGGGTTTTTTTGGCTTTTTGAGGTAGTCTATATCAGTTAGGTGGTGAAGAGAAGAAGTGTCCTGGGTCTAGACTGCCACCATGTTTCAAAAGAAGCATCTTTAAAAGAAGCTGTCACTTCCTGTGAGGGACAGTTTTTCATTCTTTGGAGTGGAGGGTGGAACCAAGACCCTGTTCCTGCTGAGGCTGTTCTAAAATATCTTCCTTTGAACTGACAAGTGGTGAGTGAAAAGCTGACACTTAACTGCTGGGTTTTCTGGAAAAAAAAAATTAACCTCAGGAGAGACTTACCTTATCCTCTCTCTGATTTTTTTTAAATTTCATTCCTTCTACATTTTGTAAATAAATTGTAAAAAAATCTCTTTTGAATAAATTAAATTCCTGGTGACCACACTCTTAAATAATCCAGTCCAAACCTTTTAAAATTAATCCATTTCCCCCCTTATACCTGGTTATGCTTATTTCACTCTGTATCAGTTTGTATAGTTCTTTCTGAAATCAAAGGATGACATAGTTTTAAAGGCAACCTGGTATCATTTTTAAGATTTCTGAGTGGAAGGTTCTAAAAAAAAAAGGATACTATAGAACTGAAAACATTAGTAATGACTGATCCATTTTTGTCATTGCTATAAAATGGTGTTAGAATAGGTAATTCATGGATTAAAATTATCCTAGATGAAAGTATAAGAAAAGAATATTCATAGATGATTTCCCTTATTACTTCTTTCTAGTCACACAATTGATTTAAAAGCTTAAAAAATATAATAATCCTCCATGTCTATCATTTATTGATTATTTAAAAATGTATTTGACTAGACATAATAAAATAGCCTTACAGACTTTTACCCAATATACTGTCCCTCTCTGCTATGCTCAAGCCCTCTAAGATTCCTTAATTGAAGTAAGCAAAAATGACTTTAATAATTCTTTGATTGCTATTATCAAGCAAAAGAACAACAACAATTTTTTTTTAATGGAAGCTATGCTCACCAAAAGTATCTGATAATGTCATAGAGGATCTTTTGCATTATGTATAAATAGAAGACAAATTTCTTAGAGGTACTATTTGTGGATTACATTACATCATTTATGTAAAACTCCAGAATATTGTCTGAATGTATGCCTTGAGTAATGAGAGGGCAAATACAACTATAACAGTTTCTAGTTGCTCCAAAACTTACCTCCTGTAAAATACCTTAACCGTGACTAGATAATATAATATTCAGAGACTGGAAAATTATTAAAAGGCAAGGATAATGGTCAGAGGTCACAATGCTATATGGTGGAAATTAATTAGCGATTATTTATTAAGTATCTACTCTATGTTGGAAGTATATTAAGCTTTTGGGGACACTCCTTCCCTCAATGAATTTACACAGGAATATTAGAATAGGATATTTGTATCCACAAGGTCACTGTTTAGCTATTCTATCTTTTACTATATGAGGAGGCATGGAAGAAGATGGAATAGAAGCTGATACTTTATTAAATTTGAATCTGAAAATAATGCAAAAAAGTTAAATTAGATCATAATTTTGTAGCTAGAAAAAATCTCAAAGATCTTCTAATCCTATCCCCCTATTTTACAGATGAGAAAATGGAGATCCAGTGAACAGAAAAGTGATTTGGCCAAGGTAATAATTTTTAACCCTAATATTCTATTTTAAAATTAATATGAAGTATTGGTTCCAAGACATAGAACAATACAAACCAGACAAATAGAGTTAAGTGACTTGTCCAGGGTCACACAACTAGGAAGTGTAACAAATAGTTTTCTGATTCCAAATTCAAACCTTTTAACACTATGCCAGCAGACTCCTTTCAGATATATTTTGCTGTTCTTTTTTGCTATTTACTTCTTTCCTCTTCTATAACTGAAATTGCCAAATAGCTGTGGAAGTCAATAGGTGATTAAGAAAGTGTTGTTTGGAATTGAAATTTCTGGACAAAAGATTAAAATTTGCATGGAGTCTTACAAATCTAATCAAAATAGCTTCAAACTGAAAAGTGAGAGAAAGGGGAAAAAATTCAACTTCCTAAGTGCATTAACCAAGATAGATATTTATAGAGAATAGCTACCATGAAGGAAGAAGAAAGGCATTTGAAATACTTCTAAATATATTGGAGACAAAATACAAGAAAGGAGGCAGTAATAAAGCCCATGATCTTTTATGCCAAACAGGAATATACAAAGTATGGGAGCAAAGTCAAATGAATTAGAAATACTAATGAAATGAAAAAAAAATACATCCTAGGCAATGAGAGAGTGAGGAAAGAGTTATGACAGATAACTGGAGGAGTACTTATAAAGAGGAGGAATTCATTTTTTTCTCTTTGATTTTCTAATCTCCCACCTCCCAGGATGTAACTATGAGTAAAGAATGGATTTTGAAGAGTCAGATTAAGTTTTAATATCAGAAGATACTTCTTAACAAAGAGAACTATTCAGAAATGGAATGGATTAGCTTGGGAGGTATTGAATTTCCTGTCATTCAAAGTCTTCAAAAAACACAGAATCACTTTTGATTGAATATATTGTTGTGGGAATTCCTTTCCTACTGTAAGTTGCATTCGATGGATGGCCACTGAGTTCTTTTTCAACTCTAAGATTCTGTGATTCTGAATAATTTTTCTTTAAAAAGTTGATATTAATATATGAATGAAATCCCTTCTTCAGCAACACCCACCTCCCCATTGCTTGAAAGCCATATGAAAGCAAATGAATGGAACAGAGATTAAATCCTAGCAGTGGGTAGGAGGTGGGTGTATTGATTCCAAGTTGTTGCTAAGTAAATAATTAAGCCTGATTTCATTGCTGATTTTATTTTTCTGCCATTTGTGAAGGCCATTTAGAAGCATAATGGGAAATTAAATAATATATTCTTCTTATCCAGATTTGCTTAGGTAGTTAAGACTTTCTCATTATAAAATCCATCCCTTCTCCAGAAAAGGATTTCTTTCAAGTCAAGTTGCCCTAGAAAATCTAAATACTTTTTTCTATTCTTCAAAAGTTAAGTACTTTAATATTTACATTCCTCTCTAAGCTTTATATTTTTTGTGGAGTTCATGCTACTTTTCCTTTGCTACTTTCTATAATCATTAAGACTGTAAACATTTTTTTATATCCAGACCTTATAAAAGAATGATGTTTGATAGTGACATATACTTCTTTAGCATATGAATGAATTTTCATTTTTACAAGTGATAGTAAGAAATATTCCCCAAATTTGCAATATATATACTGATAAAATATGCAAAGGAGAGGTTAGAATTCCATCTCTCCATTTCTCTCCCTTTGACCCAGCTAGTATTTAACTGCTTTCTGGGTGATTTTCTTATGGATATCTTAATCAAACTGGTCTTCTCTCTATTTGGGGAACAAAATTGAATCCAGAATTCATTCAACAAACATATCTTAAGAATTTACTATGTGTGTGTGGGGGGGGGGGGAGGGGGCAGCTGGGTGACTTAGTGGATTGAGAACCAATCCTAGAGACAGGAGGTCCTGGGTTCAAATATGGCCTCTGACACTTCCTAGTTGTGTGACCCTGGACAAGTCACTTAACCCCTATTGCCTAACCCTTACCATTCTTCTGCCATGGAATCAATACACTCTAAGACATAAGGGTTGTCAATGTGGAATCTAGAAGCCCCCCAAACTTGTAGCCTAGAAAGATTTAATGACCCCCCGGTTTATTTAGCTTAAAGGTAAAAGTTCTAGGTTTGAGCTTGTCCCATGAGAGTTCCTTCTGGAAGGAAAGTCCAACTTCAGGAGTCTCAGACTAGCAATAGACCTTAAAGTAGTTTAAGTGGGGATGTCTAATCTCATTAGGTCTTAAGTATCTCTTTTTTCCTAATGGTTTCTCCCCTTAGACCAAAGTCCTTTACCTAGGTGGCCCAGCCCTTGACTGGATCTTTCCCTTTTGTGTCCATTGAAAAACATCAGCCTTTCACTGTTATTCCTGTCTGGAACTCCTCATTTTTCCTTTGTTACCATTGTAAAGCCAATCAACTATCCCTTTCATCCTCAGTCCCCAAGTTTCACCTAGAAAGGCATTTAAGCTTCCCAACTTTAATGGCTCCTTGGAATTGTCCCATATAGCATGGTTGGCCTTCCCAGGGGTCAATGGCCAGAGCAAATGAAGTTCAGTCCTCGGACTAATTCAGCACTGTGCCCCTTTCCTTAATTAAAGAGTGTTTTTTTCTGAGTATTTTTTTTTTATAGTTAACAGGGTTAAAAAAAAGAATCAACCATGTGTAATGTACGGTTAGTTATTGAAGTTATAGAATCGATAGGATAGGTGCACAAATAAATATAATTGAATTGTCATAAATACATTAGCATAGAGACAATTCAATTATATTTATTTGTGCACCTATCCTTTCTACCTGTGTGACCCTAGGAAAGTTACTTATTCCTATTAAGCCTTGGCTTTCTTCTTTGTAAAATGGGAATAAAACCCTTTCTCTTTTGTAGGATTTCTGAAGAATTAAGTAAGATAATATTTGTAAAATGCTTTGCAAATCCTAAAGTGCTATGTAAATGCTAGCCATTGTCATTTACTTCTCCTCCTTTTTGACTTCAGGAGGGAGGAGGAAAAAGTGGGGCCTGAGAGGGGATAATGAATCATGGAATCATGGAAAAAATCCTAAATTAAAAATAGAAGCAATTGGGTCTCATATTTCATTCATGAAAAACTCCAACACATATTCTAAATTTGGGTAAGATGACCAAAGTCTTGTTCCTCTTTCCCTTTTTGTATCATCCTTTCTAGGAAACAATGTTTGTCATCTGTTCCCCAAACTTTGGTTCTCCATTCCTTTCTTCCCTTTGAATAATTTACTTAACTTTAGCATAGTGGGTAGAAAACTGACCTAAAGGTCAAGAAGTCCTGAGTTCAAATCCAGTTTCTAACAAATACTATTTTATCATGGCCATATCACCTAACTTCTTGGGGCTCTCAGACAACTGTCTAAGGCCACACATGACAAAAGGACTGCCCATCTGTATTGGTAAAAGGAGTATTTGTAAAAGGAGAGGGAGAATTCATAGAAGGAATTTCCAATACAACCTACACCCAAGCAAACAAAGAAAACCCAATTGCTTGGGATTCTTTAAGTCCACTGAGCTATCTCTGCAAGTTGTCATTCCAAGATGGGACTTTGTCTTTACCATTTCCTGAAGTATGAATAGTTTCAAGCTGATGTCATTTTCTTAAATCAAGTGAAAGATTCCCACCACAGGATATATCCCTTACTGATTCAATGATTTGTGATAAAAACATTTCTAGGGATTCAAAGGTGTGATGAAAACTGCCAGGATGGAAGTAACTCTATAAAATAAATAATATAAGTGACTAAATATGAGCAAGCTGAAGCCCAGTGTTTATATCAAACTAAAGTCTGTGATGCATGAGTGTGTTACATACACAATCGTTCAATATCATTGGTTTCCTTTGAGGTCCTAGGTATTTTACTTTGTATATTTAAAAAAAAAAAAAACAAACATTCATCTAAATAGGTTTCAAAGGCTTCACCAGACTGACAAAGATGTCCATAATAGAAAAAAAAAAAAAGAATTCCTGCTCTAGTGACAGTTATATCCAACATCTTCAGGTAACCAAATACTCAAAGCAATTCCATAGATAAAGTATAATATACTGAAGTCTCTTTCCATTATTCTTTGAGACATAGATAATAAAGATTATTCTGATATTATGATGGTCTGTGATTTACATTCAGATGATATGACCCAGAGAAAACTGAGAATGGGTAGCATTTGTAGTGGCAAGAATTTCTGCATCATGGAAAGCATTGGATAATTTTCCAAATGAGTTCTAGCCTAATGAGTTCTTACTATCACTGATGAATTCTGAGTTCAGCACACTATGCATTTATTTTGGCTGTCCAAGATACATGTACAGTATAAATTAATTAACTCATTTAATTGCTTGTTCAACTCCATGTCAAAAAATGTTTTCTATCTACTGTATATTTCCTACGTTGAAAGTTAGGCTAATCTCTTTTTTAGTAACCATGATCTCACTAAGTAGGCTTGTATTATTCCTATGTTTAATGTAACAAATATCCACGTCTTTATCATCTCTTTCTATACTAAAAAGTTCAACATCTGTTGAACCTCTCAGTAAATATAGAATCTTTAGTTTGCACTTTGAATAGGAAAACCTTCAGGATTCTTGGAAACACTGATTAAACAGATACCATCCTGTTTGAACTCTCACTTAATACTGATACTACTTAATTCATTGAACCACTTTCTCGGAAACATTATTTACCATATAATCCTGAGTAACATTAAATACATTGTAGAAGACACCAGTAAAAGAAAAACAATTAATTTCCTACTGTTGGTGTTGTTGTTACTGACTTAGTTTTGGGGCTGTGAAGTTGTGGTCTGATATAAAAAACAGACAATAAAAGTCCTATTCATATATTTATTAAGCATGATATAAGAAAATGGGTTGATAATGGGCTAGTGGTTGGTAATATCTAAAAATAGCACCACTCTTTTTATTTTAAAAAACCTTTCTCACTCTGAAAGAATGATTACCACGAAGTACCAAGTCATTTCCAGTTTATCAAAATATAATTTTATTTTATTTTTTCCTTGGTAAAGATATTTTATTTTACCAATTACATGTAATAACAAATTTCCACATAAGTTTCCTGAAGTTATAAGATCTAAATTGTCTCCTTCCCTCCATTCCCTCCCCCTTCTTTGAGCTGATAAGTAATTTGTTCTGGGTTATACATGTATTATCATGCAAAACATTTCCATGTTGTTCATTTTTGCAAAATACAATTTTAGTTTTTATTATGATGTTTAGTTGCTGTCATGCAGAGTTTTCAGAGACTTCTTTCTGAATATAATCTGTCTCTATCTTTCAGCCTATCTAGCTCTTTCTCTCTTTCTCTTTCTCTATCTATGTATCTAGCTAAATCTATCAGTCAATTGAACTATCTGAGACTTCTAAATATTTACCTGTCCTTAGAATTTCATATTTCTTGATCATGAACTATATCTTCCAGGATAGCTTTCACTCTCTGGCTTGTGCCCACTATCACTTAGCATATGGTAAACAATCAATTAAGTTCAACACATCTTTTAGGGCTATTCTATATGAAAGGAGAGGGAGTAGTTTAGATTTAATAAGTAGTTATCCTTGGAGCCAAGAAGACCCAGATTCAAATCCTTACAATGGCATGTGCTGAATTTTTGACAAGTTACTTCACCTATCAGAATTCCACACAGCTTTCCAAGATCATCACTTTATAGAGAAGACACTAGATTACCTAGGTAGAGGAAGTTCCTAATGGGAAGCTTCTTACATAAATGAAATAATAAGCCCATTCCCTTTTCCAATCTTTCTTATGAGGAAGTCTATATTAATGCCAAACACAAATTACATATTTCTTGAGGAATATGTAAGTTGTCCATTTTATGCTTTGCAATGGCTGTTGCTTCATTGATCATCTTCTTCACAGTCATAATCTTACTTATACTCCTGATGAGATGACAGATTTTTCTAAGAATTGAAATTTTTAAGTTGTCTTCATTTATACAATGGAATCTGTTTCTCCGGCTCCTTAATTTTAGTCTCCAAATAGAATCTGTCAGTCATCCTTCCACTTAGTTGCAACTTCTTCAAGTTATCTTGATTCATTTTGAGTCAGCAATGTGAACATACATAAAATTTAATTCTTTCAGTGTATACACTTATTCATTTGTTATTGGAGAAAGAGTACAATTTTGGCTAATGGTTAAATTAGTGTTTATGGATGCTATAAAAACTATGTGATGTTTAATGTTCTCTTCTTTTTATTTCTGTGATGTTAGAAACAGAAAGGGGCAACTTAAGATTGAGTTATTAGTGTTGTTGTTGATGATAATGCTATTGCTGGCTTATTCATTTGACTGCATGGGGAGTCATAGCCTTTCTGTAATTACCCTCTCTGTCTTTAACTAGGCTGACTACTTTTCAGATCACAGACCTAGTCTCTTTTGGGGCCTGTGATTTTTGGGGTTTGTAGAACCTGACAAAATTTATGAATCTCTAGTGCCTTTAAAAATAAAACAGAATTATTTCTGCATCATGTTGTAAAATTCTGGTAGGGTTTCCTTAGGGAACTGTTATCTGAGTGTTCTGTAATAGAAGTATAATGTCCAGAGTGATAGTGGTAATGTGCCCACTGCTCTAATCAGAATATATCCAGCTGATTCACAGGTGTGAGTATAGGAGACACCAGGGAAGGATGTAATGACTATTGTCTACTTATATTTGGGCAAACTTAAAAAGGAACTTTCAAAGCTAAAGACCAGACACTAGACTCTAGATTCCTCTAATGTGGAGTATTTGTTCAATTCAATCAATTGCATTCAACAAACATTTACTGAGTTCTTTCAATGTTCAAAGCAATATAAATTCAAAAGTTTCATCTGTAATAAGCTGTGATTAAATGGTCTAATACATCTTTTTTTTAACTTGTTCCAATTCCTGAACCACTCAGATTTCCACATCAATTAATGGCTAAAACAATAATCAAGTATATTTTTGATTTGCATTCTTTTAGAATAATTTTATTGCAAATAAATTAAAAATGTGACATATTTAGTGTTTTTTGAGCATGTGTATATATGTATTTTAAGTGATTAGCCATAGATAGGCATTAATTACCATTTCCTGGTAATCTACAGAACTTTAGGAGGCTCTATTTTGTGAGAATCAAGTCAAACATATGTATGCTTTGATACTTTGTTTTCTTTGGCATTTGTTTTTGAGCTAAGAATATAAAATCATCCTGTCATTGGATTCAGTCCAATTCTGTTCAGTCAATCAACAAGCATTTATTAAATGCCTGGCATTGTGCTAAGTGCTGGAGATTCAAAGGAAAGCAAAAGTAATCTGTACCCTCATGGAGCTTACTTTCTAATAATGGAGACAGCATGTACTCTGGGAACACACAAGATACAGTCACAGAAGGTAGAAGCTAACAGTATAGGAGTGCCTGAGAGACCTTGAGGATTACTTAAAGACTTAATTTATGAACATATGTAGGAACAAATCATTGTAAAGGCCTTACTGACTTTTGCAGCACTGTTGGCTGCTATCTCTGCTCTGAGTATCTCCATAGCCCATTTCTACTGATAGAAATTGCCTAATGACCCTGAGAGAAGCATAAAGTTGTCTCTATGAAAATCTCTAGATAAGGCTATGCTTCCTACCACAGTTACTGTCATGAGCCATAGCCCTCCCTGTTTGATTAATGAAAACTAGACAGGAAAACACACAAAAGTACAGCCAAGCCTAAAATGTAATAACAAAGAGAAATGCCAGAGAAGGCCAAAAAACACAGCTTTGCAGTAATTAGTGCTAAATTACCTGAGGCATATTTGCATGCATTACACTCATGCTGATTGCTCAGCACTACACTAATTTAACACTAGTTATTTCTGGGTTCACTCACTCATCACATTCTTTTTTTTTTCTGCTACTAAGTTTCTGTAAATTCTCTATTAGCCCTTATATCATTTTGTCAAATCAAGCCTTCAAAAGCCTGGGGGGGGGGCGTGTCTTGTCCTTGGGGTGTGTGTAGAGAGGCAGGACGTCAAGGAGGTTTTGGAACTAGAAACAATTTTCATTTGCTCTTTGTGACTCCTCAGGGGTTTCCTCTTCTCTAGATTCGTATGGACTTTTAGACTAGTGTATGAAGGAGAGGTTCTTTGGTGTCCACGAGCTAGTGTAATTGGCTTTAGGGTAAGAAATGGAAGGCAGTTTCCTAGAGTAACCTAAACAATATCCTATTACTTAGTTGCTACTTTTTGTTTTCTTTTCTGCTTCCTGGAGCTCTCCCTTTAAGGAATATCCCCAAGGGGAAGAGGTGTATATTTGGTAATCACACCAGCATACTAAACCAATGAGCCATTAGGGACTGATTCTAGGATGTATTTGTCTGACAAGCTCTGGTCTCGTTTGTCTAAGATAATGAGCTCTTTTAGGGCAACCATATTCAATCTGGCTAACTGCTGGTGCTCCGGTGTCAGGGTTACATAGTACCTTCAAGTGTCCATTTGGTCTCAGGGGAACCATGACCCTGTGAGGTCTTCTGTAATTTGCCAACTCATCTTGTTTAAGGAAGCTGAGCTAAGAAAGTATAATATTTCAATAGTGCAAGTCCCCTCTGGGAGGAACGAAGGGCTTTACATTGTATATGAACTCAGAGCCATACTAATGCTGATCAATGTACTGTTGGCACCAGAGTCACTCTGTCTAATACAAAGGCACCTCAGATAAGTTACAAGGGGCTCTCTTGGGTTGGCATTTCTTGAAGAAGACAGTTTGTGAAACTATTAATATGTCGAAGTTTTACTATTCAGTAGAAGACATAATTTGTTGGCAGTCAGCAGGTTATAGAGGCTAAAAAGTGGGGGAAAAAAAGCAAGAATTACATAATATAATATTGATCAGGTAGCACAATAGATAGAGCACAATAGATAGGATTTAGGAAGTCATGTATTCAAATCCTGTCTCAGACCTTGGATAAGTCATTTAATCTATGTCTGTATTTGTTTCTTCATCTCTAAAATGGTTTTAATAACATCTACTACCAAGGGTTGTTTTGAGGAGAAAATGAGATAATTTTTGTAAAGTGCTTTGCCAACCTTAAATCACTATATACATGCCAGGAATCATAAGCAAAACTAACAGTGAGAATAGAATTATAAAGAAAAAATAAAGCAATTGAGTACGTTATCCCCATAGCCCTGGAGCATGCCATCTCTGAAAAAGAACTCCTATTAGTGCTAATAGTCGCCACTCAGGAATCATACATGGGAGTATATACATAGGGAATTCTTATGACCAGAGCATGCATCTAGAGGAAAACACAAATAGAGAATGCATGGTCTGGACCTATCTATGCCCTTCTGGATAACTCATACTTTTCATACTATAGAGCCTTTAATATGTTGTGTTAATGTCAACAGAGTGTTTTCTCTGGGTTTTCTTACTGCTAAGCTCATTAACTAGTTGTTGTATCCTTCTCTGCTTACATTTCATCATTCATGCTGTTCTCTGCCACCTGCTTTACTCTGGATTTCTCCTATCTTCTGGCCATAGCTATTCCATTCCAGTCTGTACGCCATGTTTCCAGCTCTCACTGTCTGAACTTCATTTTTTCCAATCTACTTGCTACTCATATAACTCCAACCTGTTAGGGTACAGGGACGAAAAAGCCTCTCCCAGATGGAGGCTAGATGACACATCCTTAGCCAAAGGCAATTGTCTACCACATTCAGATGACAAAAGGTAGGAAGGATGTCCCCAGTCTGTTCATGTTTTCTTATTAACCATTTATCTGGAGTTGAGATCATAATTCTTTGTTCTACACAATCATCTGACTTGGAGCTATAACTTCCCAAGCTCCTCCCTGGCTTTCCATATGAGCAAATCTGAGTCAGAATGAAAGGTGAATAAAGAAGGCAAAGTCTTCAGGTTTTACTTGGCCCGCGTTTCATAATCCTATCAGAAGCAAAGTCTCCTAGCTTTGATGCTGTATTTTTCTCAGTGAAAAATTTCACTATCATCCTCAATAATTATTACCTAATTTCATCAATGTAGGTGTCATTAGCCATTTCCCTCAGTTTCTTATTCCCAACAGGTGAGCTAATCACTAATGTTCTAATTAGTCAATTGACCAAAACATACTCAATGCTTACTAGGTATCAGAGGCTAAGATTCAAAGACAATGAATGAATTACTACCCCCCAGGAAGTAACATTCCAAAAGGGAAGACATGTTGGCAGAGAAGTACCTATCAAATAAATATGGGACAATTATGGATGAGGATACACTAGTAGTTGTTGATACTAGGAAAGACTTTAATGTAGAAGGTGGCACTTAAACTTAGCATTAGTGAATTCTAAGTATTTGTTACTTTCTGTAGAACTATATTACTTCCTTTTTATAATCTTTAATCAATAATGATTTGCCCTCTGCTGTTATTCTTTTCCCAGATCTAGTGCAGTTAAGTAAATGGTGAGGAAAATACTCAAATGAAAACAAAACAAAACAAAAAACAAGAAAATAAACCTCCCTTGAACCAGTGGTGTCAAAAATTCAATAGAATTAGTAGCTACTAAATGATATATAAGAATCTCTATAGGCTGGATTGACTTAATATTACATGTTTTATTTCATTTTTATTCATTTTGTTAAATATTTCCCTATTACATTTTAATCTGATTCTGGCAGTACCTGGGAATTTGGTGGGTTATATGCCCACCTAGGAGGCATGTTTAATACCTTTCTTAAATGACTAGGGGACCTGACCACAACTTTCAAAGTGCATGGGTCTCCAGATGTAAGGATTTGAGCTAGTTTTTCTTTTTTAAATAAATGAAACCTTAACTACTTACCATAAGGGAGATATACCTGTTTTAATAGGTCTAGATGTTAAGTTTAGAAGCAGTGAAGCTAGAGCTTTTGGTTGGAAAATATGGAGCAACACTAGCTGATTGTACAGGCATTGTACTGGGGTGATTAATGAAATCTGTGATGGGATTGGGGAGAACAGGGCAGGCATGAAAAAAGTTAAGTCACAAATTACATGAACCCAAGAAAGAGGATTGATTTAGCCAGCAAGGCAGTTAAGAGTCAAAACTAATCTGAGGAACACTAGCTGCTTAGATCAGACTGTTAAACACAGTCTGGGATACTCCTGAATGACACCCAATTAAAATCTGGAAACACCTGTTAGTTCCTCAGGTAGATTGTCCTGATATCCCAGCTCCACTACCCACTTTTGTCTTTTCTGATTCAGGGGAGACCTCTGAAGAGCCCAAAAGATATAATATAAACTTTCCAGTAGAATACTCCTTGAGTTTTGATATATTCCTTGATGACTTATTTTCACATCTGTCTTTATATCCCTGGTACCTACCCCAGTGTTTTATCTGGAGAAGGTAATTAATAAAGTGTTCTATCCCAACCATTTTGGATACTTTCACTCATAATTCCCACCCATGTAGTATTGAACTATGAAAGAAGATCCATGGTGTTTCCCAGGATACTAACATCTAGGGAAGTACCTTCCACCTCAGGAGACCATGCTTATTTCTTGTAGCACAATAATACCTCTCTTGCACACAAGACATTTTTGGTATTAGCTTGCTTATACCTAAGATAGGACCTATTCGTTTCTCTTTGGGCTACTCCAAACATTTCTTTGGTGATTATAATATTGTATGATTTATTGTCACATAACATCAACAAAAGAACATTGTGTAGGTGAGGACACATTTTAGAATTCTTAAAAGTGCTATGCAGCTTCCCCAAGTGTAATTCTTATCATTGTCTTCCTAATTACTTGTGGGTTCAACACATTGTTCATCAAAGGACCTATCCAATTTGGATATTCTGATAAAATAATCGAGGGTTTGTTCATCAAAGGACCTATCCAATTTGGATATTCTGATAAAATAATCGAGGGGTAACTTGATGCAGTCTAAAGAATTCTAGATTTGACATCAAAGGTACATATGTATGGTATGTGTGCATGTGTATATATATATATATATATGTGTGTGTGTGTGTATACACATATAGTCATACCCATAAAATATATGTGTGTGTTTACATGTATGCATGCATACATACATACATACATACATACTCTACTACTTCTTAAACTTTGACCAGCACATCCTTGGGTGAGGACCAATGAAATAAAATAAAGAAGGCAAAAGAGATGGAGAGACTTGCCTGAAGTCATCCTAGTATGAGGCAGAATTACCAAGATTTGAATGCAGTACTTCAGAGTTCACTCTTCATGTCCAATATTATTTTGGTGATACTATGTCACAGTAAATTGTAGACTCCTGCAGTCACCAAATGTAAAACTCTGTGAGGTACAATTTATTCTTTATTTTACCATGACTATGAATATAATCAGATAGTCCTTTATGCTTGTACCATCTTCATTTCCCACTCCCTATATTCACTTAAATTTTCCTCAAGAAAGCAATTCTGCCTTTGCTTGAAAGCTATTCTTGCCCTTTTTATAGTGTTCAGTGTGTGAGCAGGTTACTGTGAAGAGGAAAAAAGGTGAGGAAGAGGAAGAATAAAGTAGGACAGGTGGGTCAGAATGCTACTCTGAAATGTCTTTAGCCTTCTATAAAGTGATAAAATGGCTCTAAATGCTCAGAATGGCAAGGTTGTATTTTACCTTATTCCCTCAACTTGTGCTCATTAAAGTGGATGGGACAAATATACCACATGTCCCTAATAGCATATATAGTGCATGATTATGTCAGCAAATTCCCTTCTTTGGTCAATATCTGTTGCAAACCATGAAAGGTTTGTGGGCAAGGCTTACCTGTAGACCCTATGTGTACTTAGAAATTAAGAAAATATTCAATTTACTTTTGACTTTATATTACATGCTTTGGGGCTATTATGAAACTTAAGCACAGTCCTCTGTTTTTATGGCCATGTAGCTTTATATTCAGTTTTGAAAAGTAGATAGGGAACCAGTAGATTTATACTTTCTCATAAGATTTCCCATTGGAAGTCTTTGAGGTCAATTAGAGAAGAAAGGCATGGGTGGATGTAATATTGCATTCATCTCCCAAGATTTATCAGTTATACATGGCACTTAATGTGCTGTACATGGGTGAGCTAAGTAAGATTAAGCTAACATCATTAGAAAATATTTGCATATTTTAAATGCAGCTACAATGAAAATGCATGAAGAAAATCATTGATATTTGGCATTGTGAGCTCTCTAAGAATGATGGAAAGCTTTCCTTGGAGCCCAGAGTCTCATTTTTCCCCCACTACCATTTCATTAAAATTACTTTGTATCATACTGTCATTACCCAATAATTCATGAATATGATGTGCAATACACCATTTGGACTGTGGTGCAAGTTGTTGGAGGCACTTAGCACAGCTTTTCCCATATAGGCTAAACCTTTCTCAATTTCCTTCTCATTTTTCAATTCAAGCTAACCTCTGAATGAGTCAACTAAAGACAGATGCTGTAAATGCATTAAGGAGAGAGAGGCTGTCAACCCTTTGCCAATTGAATGCTTAACGTTAAGCAGATTCTCTCTCTCTCTCTCTCTCTCTCTCTCTCTCTCTCTCTCTCTCTCTCTCTCTCTCTCTCTCTCTCTCTCTCTCTCTCTTTCTCTCTCTCTCTCTCTCTCTCTCTCTCTCTCTCTCTCTTATACACACACACACACACACACATTTTTCAGAACACTGATATTTCTGGTGTAAAATGAAATTGAATTGATTTTTTGTTAATTTCCATTGCTTCTCCAAAATCAGAATTACACCTCAAATATGCTTTAATAGAACTAATATGCAACACATTACAACATCTGGACAAGGAAAACCATAAATTATTTTAAAACCATTTAAAAAATCCTCTCAACCCTTTAATCCAAGAGAAAATAGCCTTTGATTGGTTCTTCATTATTAATTGGGCTCCTCAGACTAACCTAGTTTGTGGGTTAGGCACCATTAACTTCCAATGGGGCTGAAGTAAAAGTGGTGAGACTTAAGGACATACAATTACATCATGATGAGGAACCACTACAACCATATGATTTTCAGGGCTCCCCATTACCTATAAAATGCAAACTCCTTAGTTTGACATTCAGGGATAGCTACCTATAAAGTGACCACAATCCGCAGTCTCACATTTTATACCTTTTATTTCTCAGGCCCACTGGACAACTTAATGCTCCTTTTTCTTTTCCTGGGGCCCTCTAATATCTATGAAATGTATGCACATCATTAATAAGCTTTGCCTTGTTGTTTACACTTGTTAAATTCCTTCCATTCTTTAGATTTCCAGATCAGCTGACATTTCCTTTATTATATCTTCTTCACTCTCCCCTGATGAAAATGAAATCTGTTATCACTGGTTCTTTCATTGTTCATAGCCATTTGGACCTCTCTTTTATATTTAAATCCTAACATATATTTGAAATGTATTTCAAAGTAGATAGATAACCATTCTGTGAGTAAGAAAGATGAGGTTACATGCCTAACCTGGATACATTCTGTCTCTGCGACTCACATAAGTAATTTAATGTTTTCAGTGTTCCTCACTAATCTCAAAGACCAGAAGATCAAGTCTTGGTGTCCATGAGAAAGGTCACTATCTCTGAAACTTCTTAATATCTGTGGACTCCAAATATTTTTGATTGTACACTTCATATGTAATTAAAGGTCTCACTTCCTTGAAATTATTTTTGTGTTTCTTTGTATATATATTTGAGTTCATATGTACATACATGGTGATACTCTAACCTCCCCAGAATATTAGCTTCTTAAAGTTAGAGACTATTTCATTTTTGACTTTGAATCTTCAGGACCTATCCTAATGCCTTGTACCAAGTAGCCTTTTAAAAAATCAATTTCAGAATAACAAATATTGGAGGGAATGTGTAAAAATGAGGACATTGCTGGCAGACTATGAACTGATTTGTTTTTGAAAGCAATTTAAAATATGCTCAGAAAGTTATAAAACTACATATACCTTTATACTTCTCCCAATACCATTGTTGGGTCTATTTCCCAAAAAGATCAGGAAAAAGAGAAAATAATGTATATATTCCAAAATATTTATGGTAATTCTCTTGGTGATGGCAAAGACCTAGAAACTTAGAGGATACCCATCAATTGGGGAATTGCTGGATAAATTGTGGTATATGACTGTGTTGGAATATTATTGCATGATAAAAATAATATAAAGTAATTTAAAAACACTTGGAAAGACCTACATGGAATTGTGAAAAGCAAAATGAATAGAACCAAGAAAATGTTATATACAGCTACAGAATTAATATTTAAAGAATAACTTGTCAATGTTCACCTCCAAAGAAAAACTGATAAATAGAAACATGAAAGACACAATTTATACGTACATATTATTTTTGTCAGATGATACCTTCTATGGTGCAGGGAGGAAGGGGAGGGGATGAGATATCTGGGAATTTTTATATGCCAACAAACAAATTTAAAAAGAAAAATAATTTAAACATTTACTAAGTGCCTGGGGTGAGGGTGGGAACCAGAAAAATCCTCTTTTAAATGGTAACATCTATTATTACTACCCAGTAAATAAAGTAGTGCCTATTACAAATTTACTGTGATTTAAAGGAAAGATATTCTATTTGGTAGGGTGAATAGGCTGAGCATTTCAGACAATGGGAATCATTTATGCAAGGACTTAGAGAAAGTGGGGTGGCTCACCTTATATAGGAAATGACAAGACTAGATTCATTATAACAAAGTATATGATAAAAAGAATAACATGATGTTAAGCTAGAAAGGTTGATGGGGCTCAGATTATGAAGAGTTTTTAATGCTAGGCTGAGAATTTTGCATTTTATCCCATAGACAATTGGAAATCTGGAGATTTTTGAGTAGTAGAATAAATTTAGTCAGATTTGTTTGTTTAGGAATATTGTGACATTTATTTAGAAGATGAATTGGAGAGAGGAGAAAAGGAGAAAGACCATTTGTGAGGTTATTAGAATGCTTTATGTAAGAAGTAATGAATATTTGAATAATATTTAGCATTTATATAGTAATTTAAGCTTTGCAAAGAATTTTACATATATTATCTCATCTGATCCTCATGATCATGTGAGGTCAGTGATATTATTATTTCCATTTTGCAGATGAGGAAAGTGAGGCACAAAGAATTTGTGTGACTTTCCCTTTCATGGATGATATAGCTAGGGATTGCCTGAGACAGGATTCTAATTCAGGTCTCTCCGATTCCAAGTTTTTCACTATCCAGTGATGGTCAAGGTTCCCATGAGTCCCTTCCCCACATTAACCCAGACAGGGGAGGGAGGAAGTGCTTACATTGGGCTATGGGGAAGAAGGGCAGGGAATGTGGAAAATGTCCTTGGGTGTGGTGCAGAGAGGAAGAAGAGCAGCCTCCTCCAACACGTGGAGGCAAGTGTGCCATGAGTTCATGAACATTGGCTAGACTATGGCACTGTTCAGATGAGAGTTAAATTGTTGTGTTGGTTAAACTGGGATTTTGTAATGGATTTGGATATGAAACATGAGGGAAAAAAAGAATCAGAGATTACTACAAGACTGTACTGGTCTCCATAAGAATATCCTGGGGAAGATATAATAAAGTTTTGGAAATGTCGAGATTGAAATCTATAGGGGATATTTATATGGCAATGTTGTCCTGGAGTTCAGGAGAGAGATTAAATCTGGATCTATAAATTTGAAAGGCTTCTATATAGAGATGAAATTTGAATATGTGAAAGGTAATGAGACTTCTAAGAATCAAGAAAGATCAGTGCAGTGTCTAGGATAGAGCCTTGGAAGGAATCAAGAAATGAGAATGGAAGAAATATGATACTGCAAAGATGTAGTTTCATTGGCAGGAGAGTGTCTTGGAAGCCAAAAGAGGACAGAATATCAAGGGCAAGAAGATGATTGACAGTGACAATAATTACAGAGAAATAATATGGAATTAGAATTTCTTCAAGGAATAAGAAAGAGGTCATTGGATTTAGCAGGTAAGCAATATTCAGTAAATATCAGAAGGGTAAGGAGACTGGGAAATGTATGCCTATTGGTAAAACTAGAAACTAGTCAACATATTTAAGTAGAGAAGAATTTAATGCTGACAATGTACACATTGTTATACAGAAAGCAGCTCCGATTTATGTTTTGATAATTTAGATATTTCTAATGGGGCATATGGTCTTGACATTTGGTTTTCCATTTCCCTTTCCCAAATACATAGTTAACCAGAATGTTCCAGATACTTTGCAGTTGCAGGGAAATGTCTCTAGAGTTAAGATTTGTGCAGTGGTCAAGTTTGGGACTGGTAATAGACCTGTAATTTTATTAGCATAGGACATTCTAATGTGGCGAAACCATCTACTAATGCTGATATACAGCTCCTCTGCAACTTATAGCCTTAGAGTGTTTCCCAAAGCTCTGAGAACACTATAGTCACATATGTGTCCAAAGTAGAACTTTAACCCAAATATTTCTGCCTACAAAACTAGTTCTCTATCAGCTGAAACATAGCTATAGAGAACTATAATATGAAATATTATACAATAAGGGAATTAGAAAATTCTTAAATGTGATGACATATGAAGTTCATGGGGATGTTCACTACTGATCTGAAAACTTCATAGAGGAGGTGGTTTTGAGCTTTTGTGTCTTTTTTTTTGTCAGTTTGTTTATTTTGCATAGATGGCCTGAAGATCTTGGAGGTAGCAGAATATATGACTCAATCTGGTGATAAACAACATAGGCACAGAAGAAGCCAGATGTTAGGCTATCAGGAACAATCTCTTTTTAATAAAAAAAATATTTAAAATTTTCCAATTACACATAAAACCAATTTTAACTTTGTTTTATTCTGAGTTTCAAATTCTCTCCCTTCCTCTATCTCCTCCTTACTTCATTGAGAATGCAAGCAATTTGACATGTTATACAGGTATAGTTATGCAAAGAGATTTCCATATTAATAAGATCATCAGGGTGATTCTTAATCTCATCTGTGCAAAACTATGGTTGAAAAAGTGACCATAAAGATCAAAAGAGAATTATTTAATCCAAGAGGGCTGCTATCAAAGCTCCTCTGCAACTAAATTTTAGAAACAGAAATATCTTATCTCTATGCATGAAGTGATCAGCGTGTAATGCTCAGTATGCAATGAGTAGTATGCAATAGAAACAACATGCCAGATTTCCCTCTGGCAGCAGTTAACAAAGAAGAACTGAAGGTCGAGTGACAGATGTATTGGGGGATATCCATCATATGGAAAGCTGCACAGTGGATCATATAGTAAAGGCTGTCAACAATTCTTGGACCAACTATCTAAGCATTTGGATCCTATGGGTCTAGAAGCAGTTTTCAGCAGGCCAAGAAGTTAGTGGGATGAGCCAATGGTCTAATCATTTGGACAGGAATGGAAAGAGTTGATGTATGGTCACCAGCTCTGATGTTCAACAAGTCCTTACTCCTATTGTGATTAGTGATAACAGATTGAAACAAGATATGGTTATTTTTGTACTTGTCCTATTTATCTCCTCATTCGTACTTTAAACTTCCAAAGATGAGAGATGGTGTCTTAATGCTACAGCACTTCCCACAGTGCCTAGTGTGAAGTGGGCATTCAATAAGTATTTGTTGAATTGAAGCAAATCTGGATTTTTGACAATGTTTTCAGTTACCATCTGGGTATTAGACATTGTGTGGATACAGTTTCTGTCTGCTTCCCTAGAACACTTAGAACTTCTGGGTGTTTAGTAAGTATAAATCATCCTCAGTACAATTTTTTTCCTTGCTAAGTTTTACATATATATTTATAAATAATGTATGTACACATATATGTATAGACACATATACAAATGCATTTGTATTAATAAGTATTCTCCCAGTTGCCTTCTGATTAAAGGTAAGCAATTTTAGAATTAATGTTAGTCATTCAATAAATATTTGTTAAATACCTAATAAATGCTAGTAATTATGCAAAAAAGAAAGACAAAAGAGAATCCTTATCCTCAAAGAGTCCACAGTCTACTGGGGAGGCAATAAACAAACAAACATATACTAAAAAACTATATATAGGTATTAAGATTAAAATTCTCTGTAGACTGTATATTCATTTATAATTATTAAATAGCAAAAGCAGGTTGGAGAAAGAAAATGCATATAATCACATGACTGGTAACTTCCTTAATCTAAGCTTAATGCTCACCACATACCCCATTTGGTAGTAGAAGGACCAAACCTTGTACCTCCAGGAATGCCCAGAGACCACCAATGTTCCCTAAACTAAATTCCTTGATCCATAACTTATAACCCTAGTGAGGTTACTTTTTGAGTCTCCCTATTTGGACCATCTTGACCTGAGTCTGGGTCAGAGACCAGACCAAGGAGTCACGTGGGACAAGAGCTAAGCATTTTCTGGAAAACCAGGCTTCTAACTGGCATTTTCCAAATACAAATAAGCCTCAGTCCTTGTTCTTGATCAAAAAGATTAAGGGTGAGATTGAAATGGATTTTCAAAACTTTCCTTTTAAAAAGGAAAGAGGGGGTACAGATTTATGCTAAATTTACACACTGGATAAATATAAAATAATTGAAGGAAAAGCCTTATAATTAAAAGGATGGGAAATGCTTCCAAAAAATGAAATTTTTGTTGGGACTTAAGAGGAAATTAGAGAAATTAATATGCAGAGATGAGAATGGAGATCATTCTGTCAAGGATAGTCAGGAAATGCTAGGAAGAGAATTTTAAGAGATGCAGTGTTGTGTTCATGGAAGAATAAGGAGGCTTATGCTACTGTATCAGTATAATGAGGCAGAGAGCAAGGTATGAGAAGACTGAGAAAGTCAGAGGGGCCTAAGTAGTAAAAAGCTTTGGTTTTATATTCAATCTTGGGGGCAATGAGGAGCAAGATGACCAGTGGGGTGTCATAGTGACACTTTGGGGAAAATGCTCTGGTGACTAAATAGAGGAGAGATTGGAATTGGGAAATACTTGAGTCAGAGAGATTCACTAGATGGCTATTGCAATTATCCAGGAATAAGATGATGAGGACCTACACCAGAGTGATGACAATTGTCAGTGGAGAGGAGATGCATTAGAGAAATGTTACGAAGATAATTTTTTTTTAAAAAAAGAATATTTTATTTGGTCATTTTAAAACATTCATTGGAGACAAATATCATTTTCTTTTCCTCCCCCCACCCCCCACCTCTCCGATAGCTGACGCATGAATCCACTGGGTATCACACGTGTTCTTGATTTGAACCCATTTCTATGTTGTTGGTATTTGCATTAGAGTGTTCATTTAGAGTCTCTCCTCAGACATGTACCCTTAACCCCTGTAGTCAAGCAGTTGCTTTTCCTTAGTGTTTTTACTCCCATAGTTTGTCCTCTGCTTGTGGATAGTGTTTTTCTCCTAGATCCCTGCAGATTGTTCAGCGACATTACATTGACACTAATGGAGAAGTCCATTATGTTCGATTGTACCACAGTGTATCAGTCTCTGTGTACAATGTTTTCCTGGTTCTGCTCCTCTCGCTCTGCATCACTTCCTGGAGGTTTTTCCAGTCTCCATGGAATTCCTCCACTTTATTATTCCTCTGAGCACAATAGTATTCCATCACCAACATATACCACAATTTGTTCAGCCATTCTCCAATTGATGGGTATCCCCTCATTTTCCAATTTTTGGCCACCACAAAGAGCGCAGCTATGAATATTCTTGTACAAGTCTTTTTCCTTATTATCTCGTTGGGGTACAAACCCAGCAGTGCGATGGCTGGATCAAAGGGCAAACAATCTTTTATCACCCTTTGGGTATAGTTCCAAATTGCTCTCCAGAATGGTTGGATCAGTTCACAACTCCACCAGCAGTGAATTAATGTCCCTACTTTGCCACATCCCCTCCAGCATTCATTACTTTACAGTCATGTTAGCCAATCTGCTAGGTGTGAGGTGATACCTCAGAGTTGTTTTGATTTGTATCTCTCTGATAATAAGAGATTTAGAATACTTTTTCATGGGCTTATTAATAGTTTTGATTTCTTTATCTGAAAACTGCCTATTCATGTCCCTTGCCCATTTATCAATTGGAGAATGGCTTGATTTTTTGTACAATTGATTTAGCTCTTTGTAAATTTGAGTAATGAAACTTTTGTCAGAGGTTTTTATGAAGATTGCTTTCCAATTTGTTGCTTCCCTTCTGATTTTAGTTACATTGGTTTTGTTTGTACAAAAACTTTTTAATTTGACGTATTCCAGATTATTTATTTTGCATTTTGTAACTCTTTCTAAGTCGTTCTTGGTTTTGAAGTCTTTCCCTTCCCAAAGGTCTGACATGTTTGCTATTCTGTGTTCACCTAATTTTCTTATAGTTTCCTTCTTTATGTTCAAGTCATTCACCCATTTTGAATTTATCTTGGTGTAGGATGTGAGGTGTTGATCTAAACCTAATCTTTCCCACGCTGTCCTCCAATTTTCCCAGCAGTTTTTATGAAATAGTGGATTTTTGTCCCAAAAGTTGCGATCTTTGGGTTTGTCATATACTGTCTTGCTGAGGTCGCTTGTCCCCAGTCTATTCCACTGATCCTCCTTTCTGTATCTTAGCCAGTACCAGATTGTTTTGGTGACCGCTGCTTTATAATATAGTCTGAGATCTGGGACTGCAAGGCCCCCTTCCTTTGTATTTTTTTTTCATTATTTCCCTGGATATCCTTGATCTTTTGTTCTTCCAAATGAACTTTGTTATGGTTTTTTCTAAATTAGTAAAGAAAAAAGTTCAATGGGTATAGCACTAAATAGATGAACCAGTTTGGGTAGAATGTTCATTTTTATTATATTGGCTCATCCTACCCATGAGCAGTTAATGTTTTTCCAATTGCTCAAGTCTAGTTTTAGTTGTGTGGAGATTGTTTTGTAGTTTTGTCCATATAGTTTCTCTGTTTCTCTCAGGAGATAGATTCCTAGGTATTTTATTTTGTCTAAGGTGATTTTGAATGGGATTTCACTTTCTAGTTTTTGCTGCTGAGCTGTGTTGAAAATATATAGAAATGTTGATGACTTATGTGGATTTATTTTGTATCCTGCAACTTTGCTAAAGTTGTTGATTATTTCGATTAGCTTTTTGGTTGAATCTCTAGGATTCTTTAAGTAGACCATCATGTCATCCTCAAAGAGCAATAACTTGGTCTCCTCCTTGCCTATTTTGATGCCTTCAAATCCTTTATCCTCTCTAATTGCTACTGCTAGTGTTTCTAGTACAATGTCAAATAGTAGAGGTGATAATGGGCATCCTTGTTTCACTCCTGATCTTATTGAGGATGCATCTAGTTTATCCCCATTGCAGATGATATTAGCTGATGGTTTTAGATATATACTGTTTATTATTTTTAGGAATGACCCTTCTATTCCTATGCTTTCTAGTGTTTTTAATAGGAATGGGTGTTATATTTTATCAAAGGCTTTTTCTGCATCTATTGAGATAATCATGTGATTCTTGTTGGTTTGCTTGTTGATATGGTCAATTATGTGGATGGTTTTCCTAATATTGAACAAGCCCTGCATCCCTGGTATAAATCCTACTTGATCATGGTAGATGACCCTTCTGATCACTTGCTGGAGTCTTTTTGCTAGTATCCTATTTAAGATTTTTGCTTCTATATTCATTAGGGAGATTGGTCTATAATTTTATTTCTCTGTTTTTGACCTGCCTGGTTTTGGAATCAGTACCATGTTTGTGTCATAAAAGGAGTTTGGTAGAACTCCCTCTTTGCTTATTATGTCAAATAGTTTGTATAGTATTGGGATTAACTGTTCTCTGAATGTTTGATAGAATTCACTTGTGAATGCATTTGGCCCTGGAGATTTTTTCTTAAGGAGTTCTTTGATGGCCTGTTCGATTTCATTTTCTGATATGGAATTATTTAAGAATTCTATTTCTTCTTCTGTTAGTCTAGGCAGTTTGTATTTTTGTATATATTCGTCCATATCTCCTAAATTGGCATATTTATTGCCATATAATTGGGCAAAGTAATTTTTAATGATTGCCTTAATTTCCTCCTCATTGGAGTTGATGTCCCCCTTTTCATCTTTGATGCTGTTAATTTGCTTTTCTTCTTTCCTTTTTTTAAATTAGATTGACCAGTACTTTGTCTATTTTGTTTGTTTTTTCGAAGTACCAGCTTCTAGTCTTATTTATTAGTTTAATAGTTCTATCACTTTCGATTTTATTAATTTCTCCCTTAATTTTTAGGATCTCTAGTTTGGTTTTCTTCTGGGGTTTTTAATTTGTTTGCTTTCAAGTTTTTTTATTTGCATTTCCAATTCATTGATTTCTGCCCTCCCTAGTTTGTTAATATATGCACTCAGGGATATGAATTTTCCTTTGAGTACTGCTTTGGCTGCATTTCCATAAGGTTTGAAAGGATGTCTCACCATTGTCATTTTCCTCAATGAAATTATTATTTGTTTCTATGATTTGTTCTCTAACAGATTTTGGAGTATCATATTATTTAATTTCCAATTAATTTTTATTTGGTTTTCTATTTAAATTCTTCAAGAGTTTGTGGAGCATTTCCATTTCCTTTTGAAGGTTTCAGAGTATTTGCTTGTGTTTCCTCTTCTATCTCCTCTGTATTTTGTATATTTGCTCCATAAAATATGTCCAAAGTCACCCCCTTCTTCTTGCTTTTCTTAGTGTTTGGAGGCTTTTGCACTTATGTACTGTTTGCCATCTCTATCTGAGTGAGGAGTACTGGCTCTTAGTGTATCTGTCTGGTGGTCCGAGGCTTTAACCCCAGGAAAATTGTCCGTTCTCCGTAGCTGCTCTGTCTTCCTGGGGAAGCCCAGTGTCTGACCTCCCCTGCCTGCCAGCTTTTTGGGTGTTACTGCTCTCAGTTCCTTCTCTGCTGCCTTACTTCCACACTCTGAGCCTGGCACAGATGGGATTATGTTCAGCTGGGTTAGACTCGATGTGCCCTGAAGCTGGAACCTCCAGTGAGACTCAGATGGAAGGACCCAGCCAGGGGGCTACAGGCTCCTCCCATCTCTCTCTGTTTCCCTGCTGTCTGTGTTGGGTGCCCCCAAGACTGTTTCGGGTTGCTTTCAAGGTGTGCCCTTCAGAATAGCCAGCCCTGAGGCCCTTTTGCCAGCCCTGAGGTTCCCATTGCTGCTGCGGGCTCAGCACTCTGGTTTGGGGGGTATGGGTCCTGGGACCTTCCTTTTGCCTTCCCCTTAGATCCAGGTGATCTAGGATTCTGGTTTTTGGGGGGTGTACCTTTTGATCCGAGTCCAGAAGGAGGGTTCCCCGGGTCTGTCCTGTTCAGTTTGAATTTTGGTGCCCTAGAATCATTCAGTTTGTGGTCGGTAAGGAAGGGTTTTCAGAGGTCTGAATTTTTGCTGCCTCTAAGCCACCATCTTGACCGGAAGTCCCTACGAAGGTAAAATTAACAGACTTTGGCAACAGAATTTGGTTATAGAGAAAGACTGAGGAGTTGAGGATGAAACAGAGGTTATAATCCTGATGGG
The DNA here is from genome assembly GCF_027887165.1 of Monodelphis domestica. Classification (NCBI taxonomy): domain Eukaryota; kingdom Metazoa; phylum Chordata; class Mammalia; order Didelphimorphia; family Didelphidae; genus Monodelphis; species Monodelphis domestica. Next base: position 190,854,066 of record NC_077234.1, read on the forward strand.
TAGTGAGGATTTTGTTGTCCTTCATATAGCAGGGAAGGTGTGTATCTGGGTGGGGTGAGGAGAAAAGTTTAAATGGAAAGATAATGATTTCCACTGTAGAAATCTTGAGTTTAAGATATCTACTGGACATCCAATTCAAGATGTCTATAAAACAGTGTAAGATGTGGAATTGGAGGTCATCAGAGAGGATAGAGGTAAATAGATAGATTTGAAAATCATCAACATAGAGATGGTAATTTAATCCCTGGGAGCTGATGAGATCACCAGATGAAATAGTATCTAGGGAGAATTAAAAAGGGCCAAGGATAGAAACCTATGGGAAACCTGTGGTTAGTATAGCCTTATTGAAAGGCAGTAGTCAACTCTCACTTACACTTTTAAAGCAGTCATTTGGAGGATATCTCTAATATATACTATTGAATTTTTTTTCATATGCATCTAGAAACAATTTTTGACAATTTAGTCATTGGATATTTGTTATTTAGATTCTCTGCCTCCCTCTGTCTCCTCCCTTCCCAAGGTGGTATAAATAGTCTGATTTAGATTATACCAGTGCTGTCATGCAATATATATTTCCATATTGCTCATGACATGAAAGACATATCACAAACACAATAAAAAACCTCATGAATGGAATAAGGTGAAAAATAATATGCTTTGATTTGCAATCAGATTCCAACATTCCTTCTTTGCCTGTGGATAGCATTTTTCATCATGAGTCTGTGGAGACCATATCATTTTATCCCTCTCTCTTGAAATTTCTCAGAATTTTTCTCAAATCTAGAATTTGTATCACATAGACATTGTTTCTCCTCTATATATCAATCTGGCTGCCTTTTCAGTACACTTCATTAATTTCTGAATGATTAGTACACATACATGTATGTGTAAAGTAAGGGGTAGAAATATGAGGGGTTTTTATAAAAGGTTGGACTGGATTATTTAAGAATAGGTTCACCAGGAATTTAATTAATTCCAAAGAATTTTTTTAACAATTTATTTACAAAATATACAAAGAGTGAAATTAAGGAAAATCAGAGAGAGCATAGAGTTAGGTATCTAGCCTATGCATTAAGTATTTTGTTCTGTCCCTGGCTCAACCCAGGCAGGGCTTAGCTGGTGGGGCCTTGGCTTTTGAGCTGAGGACCTGGGGATGCAGGGAGCCTCTCTCAAGAGGGTAGGTCTCTCCTGAGGCTAGTCTCTTCAGAAAATCCAAGAAAGGAGTCAGCTCTTTTCACTCACCATGTGTCAGTCCAAAGGGAGTAATTTAAGAACAGTCATACCAAGTTCAAGGTCTCGGGTCCAGTAAGCAGATTCTTCACCAGCCTCCAACTTGAACTCCCAACTCCAGAAGAACTGAGAGAAGTCCCTTCACAGGAAGTTGTAACTCCTTTTAAAGATGCTTCTTTGTGTCATTTCCTATGTCTTCCTCTACTTTTTATGTGGGCAAATTATAGTCTGTAGTTTTGCTTAGGATTGTCCAGAGGGCAGCCAGTCAATTCTGATTCATCACCCACTATTGCACACATGGGTCACCGTCTTCCCCCACTTAAAGATTAAGTAGGATGTGTACACTTTTGGTGATTAAATCTAAAAATGGGCAGGGGAGTTAATTTAATCTTCACAATCAGGGGTGAATTAATTTAAATTTCACAATCAGGGGAGAGTTAATTTTATCTTCACAGTGTGTATGTATAGAGTAGAACAAGTATTCAATAAGGACCCAGATGAAATCACTGACCTCCTCCTTCACTTGTGACCCCAGAGAGTTTAAGCTATATAGTCTGCACAAGATAGGCACTTGTTCATTAACCTAATGCTCTGCTTAGTGTTATGCTCGCTGGTTTTAATAGAATGACCACCATGTAGATAAAGTGGAGTTGCAGGATTTCATTTTTTTTAAATCAACCAATTATATCTGAGTTTCTGAGGGAACTGATATATACACAAAGAAAGTGTAGAGCATTAAAAGGAAAATACATGAAGGTTTCTCCTTAAATATAGACTAAATTTCTATATTTAAAATGAAAAATGACACTTTAAAGCACTAAAACCTAAAATAAAGAGTAAGGGCAAGAGGTGGCTTATTAATGATAGAAGACAAATTATGAGTTTGAAAGAAAGTAATTCATTATCAATGACCATATTAAAAAATATTAAAGCTTTGTCTTTGTTCCAAGGCTTTATTTTCTTGTTTGTGGGATTTAGAGCTTCCCCTGCTGACTGGTATAGTTGTGCTTGATCCAAGTCCAATTGCTGCCAAAGACTGAACAGTAAAAGAACTTCAGTCTACCTTTATTGTGGGTGTTTCTAGGAAAAAAGAAAAGGAAAAACAATAGCCTTGGAGCAGAAGATATGTCAACCTTCCTGCCTCCACATAGACAAAGATATTTTGGAAAGAAAATTAGAATTAATATTAAAGCAAGCCAGAGAGTGTTAAATCAGAGAAAAATGGTGTCAGTACCTTCATTGTCAGTAGAAGGAGCATTTTCTACTAGGAAGAAAAATATCCTATGCACATGGAATCAGCCAAATTATTATCTGGAATTGAACCCTGGAGTTCTTCCATGTGTAAATACATATATATGTACATGAATATATATGTATATACATATATAACCACACATATAACATAAATACATTTATATGCATATATGTATACGTGTTTATAAAAATATATGCAAATAAATACACACACATTTCTGCTGAAGGTCACTTGGATGGAATTCAAGTCCCTGGAAACTCAATGAACAGATGTGGAGAAAATGAGATGATTTAAATTCTGAAATAGTACCTGGAAATAAAACACACACACACATGCATCAATTACAAAATAGACCTTTAGAATATGAATTTGTCTTATTTCCTCTCTTCACTAATTTTTGCCACTTTTTTTACTTCATGAATTATTTTGCCTTTTAAGTTCATAGATTTAGAGCCAGAAGTTTCCCAGGTTTTCTGGCTCAACTTCTGTGCTATATCTTTGACACAATGGCCTCATTTCACATCCTTTAGAATAATGAACTTTCATTACTTTTTCCAATATTTAGATTATCTTTCTTTTTTATTTAAAACATTATAATTCCAAATATTACCAAACCAAACCAAACAAGCATTTCCATATACAAAGATGAAAGAAGATAGTATGCAAATGAAATAAAAAATAATATATTTAAAGACCTTCATGAACTGATGCAGAGTGAAATGAGGAGAACCAGAAGAACATTATACATAGCAATTAAAATATTATGGCACAATCAAATGTAATTGACTGGTATTAATAGCAATGCAATGATCTAGGACAATCATGAGGGACTTATGAGAAAAATATTATCCATATCCAGAGAAAGAATTATGAGAGTAGAAAAGCAGAAGAAAAAGATGATTTATTATTTGGTTCTATGGGTATGTGATTGGGGGTTTTGGTTTTTAAAATTACTCTATTACAAATATGCATAATATGGAAATAGGTTTTGAGCAATGATACGTGTATGACACAGTGGAATTGCTTGTCAGTTCCAGGAATGGGGAGTGAAGAGGGGAGGGAGAGAACATGAATCATTTAACCATGGAAAATATTATATATTATAAAAATTAATTAATTAATTGAAAAGCAAATGTATGTATGTATATTGTATAATTAGAATCTGTTACACTAAAAACTATGATCCCCAGCATAACTATGATTCCCAAAACCCCACTCAGTTCCTGTCATTACATGCTGATGTAGAAACGATATAAATTGGGTGGAGGTCCTTCTCTCTCCCTTTTTTCTTTCCTCTTGGTGGCTTTGGTGGAGCAGGGATTTGAGCAGGTTACTCATGTAATTCTATTTTGTCAGATAATAAACTTTATAAAAATAATACTTGAAGTATTGGGCATTTATTTAAATACTATATTTATGGAGACCAGAAGTGGGTTTCAGAACCCTTAATTCTCTCTGAGTAAATTATTTTGAAAAGAAACCATGTTTCTCCTGCCCCTCCTCTGGGGAACTCTCTTCCAAGCTTTCACCTATTTCTGCCACTTCTGCTACTCCTACTCCTCTGCTGCTGCTGCTCTTGCTCTTGCTGCTGTTGTTACTTCTGCTGTTGCTCTTGCTGCTGCTGATTGGAGGCTTAGAAAGTATAAATTCCTCTTTCCCTTACATTGTCAATAGCTGAGTACTTGCCTTGGAAGCCCAGCTGTGTGTTTCCCGTAGGCAATAATTAGCCTCCTAAAGGGCATTTACCCTGTCTACATTGCAGGGGAAGCAAGCTGCTCCCTGGGATTTTTACCCCAGGAGGGAAGGGAAGGAAAGTTATTCTTCCAAATAAGAAGTAGAATTTCAAGCATGGCTCACTTTATGAAAGAGCAGTATATTAACTATCTCAAACAGATTCCAGTTTTAGGATGTCTTTTCTTCCTACCATTTCTGGGTGCACTGACCCTTGTGATTTTTTTTTAATTTACTATATCACCTAATTTACTCATATCACCTTTTATATCTAGATCACATCTCAGGTAAGAATGTCATTTTAATTATATTGGCTCTAACTATGCATGAACAATTAGCATTTCTCCAATTCATTTGATCTGGGTTTATTTACATAAAAAAAGTATTTTATATTTGCATTCATGTTTTTCCTAGGCTTGTTTTGTCATGTATAGTTATAGCTATTTTTTCTGTGGGTATTTTTTAATAGTGTATCTCTTTTTATCTCTTTGAGACCTTCATCAGTAATATGTAAAAATGCTGATTATTTTTGTGGATTCATTTTATATCCTGCTGCTTTGTTAAAATTATTGATAGTTTCAAGTAATTCTTATTTGAATTTCTATGACTTTACACATATATCATCATGCAATGTGTAAACAGAGATAGTTATATTAAGTCTTTGGTCTTTTTGATTCCTTCAGTTTCTTTTTCTTCTCTTATTATAATTGCTAGCATTTCCAATACTATGTTAAATAATATCGGTGATAATGGGCATCCTTGTTTTGCTCCTGATCTTAATGGGAAAGTTTCTATCCATTACAAATAGTACTTATTGATGGTTTAAAATAGATGCTTCATATCTTTTAAAGAAACAATCCATTCTTACCTATGCTTTCCTGCATTTTAAAAAGGAATGAATATTATATTTGTCAAAGGTTTTTCTGCATCTATTGATGTAATCATATGACTTTTAAAAATATTTTTGTTATTTATACTGTCAATTATGCTGATACCTTCCTTTATATTAAACCATTCCTACACTCCTGCTATAGATCTTATTTGGTCACTGTTTTTGTGACATATAGTTGTAATCCCTGAGCTAGTATTTTATTTAGGATTTTTGCATTCATATTGATTAATGAGATTAATCAATAATTTTTTTCTCTGTTTTTGTTCTTTCTGGTTTAGGTATCAGCATTATATTTGTTTTGTAGATGGTGCTGAGTAGATTAATGCCTTCTTTACCTGCTATTCGAAATGGTTTCATAAATATTGCAATTATTTGATGCTTAAGTGTTTGGTAGAATTCACTTGTAAATCTACCTAGTTCTAATGCTTTTCTTAGGAAGTTCATTTATAATTCATTCAATATCTTTTTCTGAAATAGGTTTATTTAAATATTCTATTTCTTGGTCTGATAGTCAAGGCAATTTAGTTAAGTATTCTGTTTTTTATATTCAATTTTATTGATCTCACTAATTTTTAGAATTTAGAATTTGGTGTTTAGTTGGTTTTTAATTTGTTCTTTTTCTAATTTTTTAATTGTATTCCCAATTCATTGATTATTTCTTTCTCTATTTTATAAATTTAAACATTTAGATAAATAAATTTTATTCTAATTACTGCTTGCACTATATCCCATAGGTTTTGGTTTTGTTAATGAGAAGCCAAGAGAGCTAGAATCTTATGGGATGATTGAGAGTTTGGAGTGACAGTTTGGATAGCAAGGGATTGTGGGAAAGAATTGTTGACTGAGGAGAGATTTTGGGAAGCCTGGGTCTTCTCCCAGGGGACTGAGATTAGGAGATCAGTTCTGTGTTTCTGATGGAAACCCTGAAGCCACAAGAGAAGATCCTGAAACCTGCTTTATTTTCCCAAAGCTGTCTCCTTCAAAGAAAACCTTTCTGCTATTTCCTCCTCCTTGTTACAAATAAATTTCAAGTGCAGACGGAAGGGCTAGAATGGACTCTACCAAAACACAAAGCCTAGCTCTCCTGATACCTCTTGGACTCTCCTTGTCTTCCCTAAACTGATTTCAGAGATTTAGCCTAAGTTATGATAGTTTGGTGATTCAATAATAAAGCAGTCAATTGAGAAAAGAGGTTGAAATAATGAGACCTTGAGCCTTAGCCCTTAAAACAGTTGCTGTGGAAATAATTTGACAGAGCATCCTCTCCCACTATCCTTTTCCCTTTCTCCTTCAACCTTACTCAATCCCATCCCTTCAATAAATTATTAGTTATATTCAGATTTGGGATTGGCCTATCACTATTACACAAAGAAGGTTGGGAAATTGGGGACAGAGCTCAAAGACTGAGTTCAGTTTCCCCTTTGTTTCACAACCAAACTAGGTCTGCCACATATTATCCATTGAGGAAAGTGGACCAAAACCCCTTTCCTCAGAAGTTACTATTAAGGGAACTGTTATCTTTTCCCACCTCGGCATTTGCTACCTAAGGTACTTAAGGACTGTTGTCTTTCTGAAATCCCTTGAGAGGAGAGTAAGAGAAAAGTCATCTTTCTTACTCTCTATAGATAATCTCTAACCCCTTCTCCAGTTCATCCTAGGAAGGGAAAGATCCTGTTCTCTTTCCTCCAACAACAGGGTATAACTGATTCCCTGTTGTGTAATTGAAAATCTGTTACCCTAAAAAAGAACTACACTTCCCAGGAGCCCACTGACTTCCTATCATTACATACTTCCTGTAGACAGAGGATAAAGTCAGTGGGTATTGAAGCTCTTGCTTCTCTTTGCCAATGTGGTTATGGCAGTGAGTGGGGATTTTGAAAATGGCTAATCAGCAATGGGCATGTGGTCTTTATTTTGTATCCTCTTTATTCCTTGAGTTTTAATGATCATTAATAAATCCCTTAAAATATAACATTTTTTTAATTATTTGACATTAATTTTAAGTTTTATGGTTGGCAACCAGAAGGGATGAGAAAAACTTTCAATTTTTATTAGATAGCCTAGATACATTTTAAATTAATGTTTCACTTGCCAAGGCTTTTTGCTCACCCCATCCTGCCCCCACGAACTCTGAGAAGACTCCAAACTCTCTATCTGAGCTGTTGACTTGCTCCTGCCAGGTTGTATGTTTCTTTGTTTGTTTGTTTTTCATTTTGCTTGGTCATCCTCCCTATGGGCCAGGCCATTTTCAGTTTGAGTACGCTGTTTGAGCTTATGTTTCTCAGTTCCTCGCTGCTGCCTCTGGCAATCCTCCTCCTAATCTCTGGCCCACTCCTACTACTGCTTCTGATTTCCTCTCTCTAGCTACTAGATCCCTGCGGGCTGCTTCTTACTCCTGCTCCTACTCCTGCTGTCAATCTAGCCTATTGGGTTGTCCCAGTCATCTACTCCTGACCTTCTTGATCCCGATTTCTTATCCTCCTGCTCAGCTCTCCTCCAATCCCCTCTCCCCAATTCTGCTGGGCTGCTGATTGCTGCCAATGAGAAGCTAGAAGTCTTTGGAGCCACTCCTCAGGGCAGATGGCAAAAACCAAAACCAAACCAGGGTGTATTTTTCCTTAGGCAATGATTATCCTCCTAACTCCCTCTGGGGAAACTATCATTTTACCTCAGGAGGGCCTGAGAGAAGGTTTTACTATTTCCAACAGGAAGTTGAATATAAGCATGGCATACTCTATGAAAGAGCAGTACCTTGCTTATTTCAAATAGTTTCTACTATTTATGAGTGCACTGATCCTTTTACTTATCTTGCCTGAGATTCAAGAGAGAAATCCTTGCAACCCTTTGCCATTTGGGCCTGCCCAGTTTGAGATTCCTAAAACCCATGTTCTCCCTCACTATGGGAGATCCAAGAGAGCTGACAATAGGAATCTGAACAGATCAAGAAAGGAACTTTAAAGAGTCTGGAGGTGAAATTATAAGTTTTTTCAGACTCCATTTTTTTATGAAAGTTTCTATATCTTATTGTATTTTGCTGATTGTTTTGTTTAAGATTTAATTTGGTTAATTTTAAATTCATGTATAAATGTATTCAATTCTATTCTGTTATACTGAATCAGTTTAATCTACTGTGTTTTAAGTACTAATATATTGTTATGTTTCCCCTATAGCTGAACAAATATTATTGTATAAGCCTATATAAAAACAGCTTTTTCTTCCACTTTGGCTTTGTAAATTGTCTCATAGAGGATGGACAGACTTCATCAAAACTGATTACAATTGTATAATAACCTTTGGAAAATGTAATGAGCTTAATATCTCAAATTGATTATAAGTGGTCTTTAGAAATGATTAAAAATTTTTTTTCAACAACTCTGACTGATCATTTTGCCTGCCTATGAATTATTTGTGATAAGAGGTAAGATTCATTTTAGTAGCTGAAATGAAGTACAATTATAATCCCCACCTCCTATATTTGTAAAAATGTGAATGGATGGGACATCCCTTTCACCCGAATGATCTCTAGATTCTTGGTGACATTTTTTTAGGCCCAACATCAACAGTTCAGAGATTTGTTTTTTTTCTAGACTCCTCTACCACATTTTTGTAATGATGGCAGAAATAGATTTTTAAAAATATCTCAGCCAAGGTTGAAACATTGCTTACACCTGAAAAACTTGTGACAAGTATTCATTAGCTTCTAATTTTTTTTTCTTTAAATGTCATACAGCAGACTCTTGTATAATATAATAGTAGGGGTGTTTGCTATTGCCATTAAATGGGCTATTATAATTTGGGGCTTTTGATACTTCTTGAATGTGCATTTATTTGCTATTATTCTTATGTTATTGCTATTATTCTTATGAAAAACTGTTCCTTTGGGAAAATCATTTGCTTGCACTCACAGTGGATCATGGCCAGGTTTGAAAAGGAAATGGATCTCATTTTGGGTGAAAACCCTTTGTCCTCTATATTTCCTTAGCTGACACAGTGTGTCAATGATTATAAGCTATATATTTTTATTTTAAAAAACTTTATTATTGTTTATCCTTGCATGTGCAATATATTTTTTAAATTTATTATTTTTTCTCTCCTTTTTGTATTTGAAGCACACATCATCAATATTAAGAATATTTTCTTTAACTTTTTAAATTTTGCAGTAATATAAGTTTAAAACACATTTGCCCTCGTATTAAAACAGACCCAAAAAGCTTTAGACTATACAAATGATGACACTGATTGTTTAAAAAAAGAAATTATGGGACTTTGCTTAATGATACTTTCTGATTCCAGAAGGGAATTCAAAAAGAGTCATTGCACAGTGCCAAAGAAGCACAAAGATAAATTGCATAGTGCCAATCAAACACAAGGTCAAAGAAATCAACCAATCCCAATGGGATTGATGAAATTTTCAGCCAAGACAAGAGGTCTTAAACTTGTTTGAGGTTCAAGGTTGTGGCTATTTTGACATATATCAAAGATAGGTCTTCCTTGTCCCACATTCTACCAAGTATCTCAAATTTGGCTCCTACCTAACTCCTATAATCTAGTTCCTATTCTGTCTTTTATGATGTGGCAACTGGCTATTGACTGTGTAAGTGAATAATTACATAAATCACTTTAATTGGTCCCTGATTCAAGGACCTGTTATAGGTTTATTTTCCTTTACTTAGATTTTTTCACATAAGACTTTGATAGTCTATATTTCATCCAGATGTTTTCTTTTCTCTTTTATTTGGATATTTTTGATGTTTTTATATCTCTTGCCAATTGATTCATATACCTCATAACTCAGTCATGTATTCCTAAATCATCCCTGTGTTTTTCAATACCCTCTTCAGGGGGGAATGTATTATTATTATTGTTCTAAATTGCAAGGTTTGAATTCTTCTTGAGAGTAATTTTAGTTGAAGAAATATGCTACCTCTCCAAATCTAGAAAGTGAACTTTTTGGAGAAGGCACCATGAATATGCTTCCTCAGACCACACACTTCCCCAGAATATCCAGAGTGAACTTTGGGATGTGGTGATTTGCACTGTGTGGGGTTGAATGCAGTTGTTTTGTATGTATACTCTTATGCTGAAGGGGACTGCCCCTAACTGGCTTTTTACCAATGCACCTAGCAGTCATTGGTTTTGTTCTCTTTTCCTTTTATCCCCAAATTATTGTAATTTCAAATTTGGTTATATTTACAAGATCTATTGGAGAGATTAGTCTTCCTTGGATCTCAGGGGAGATTATGTAATTGAAAATCTGTTACCCTAGAAAAGAACTACATTTCCTGGGAGCCCACTGACTTACTGTCATTATGTACTTCCTGTATACAGAGGATAAAGTCAGTGGGTGTTGAGACTCTCCCTCCTCTTTCGCATGCAGCCAGCATGGGGATAGCAGTGAGTGGGGATTTTAAAAATGGCTAATCAGCCATGGGCACATGGTTTTTATTTTGTATCCTCTTTATTTCTTGATTTTTTATGACCATTAATAAATCCCTTAAATTTATTTTATTTTTATTTATTTATTTATTATTTAAAATAAATATTTTATTTAATTTTAATTTTTACACTGTCTTCCCTGATTCACTTGGTCCTCTCAGCCCTTATGCTGGTATTACATTCTAACCAGTGAGACAAACCAACAAACTCTCCTCATAAAAGGCAAGAAAGCCACTTTCTTTATAACAATTTTTTATCTCATTGACATTCTATTTAATGAATTTATTTATTTCAATAATTTATCTTTGACCTACTAATACTTTAAGATTAAGTTATTTAGCCTATAATTAGTTTTCACTTATTCTGTTTATTGTAAATTATTGTATACAATTTTTATTATGTCATGGTCTGACAAGGATGCATTTAATATTTCTGCTTTTCTACATTTAAACTACATTATACTTATATAATGTTGTTGCCCCTAATATATAGCCAGTTTTTGTAAAGGTGCCATGTACCATTAAGAAGATGATATAATATTTTCTGTTTCCATTTAATGCTCTCCAGATATCTATCATATATTAATCCCTTTGATTGACTCCTTTCTTATTCATATTTTGGTTAAATTAGTTCTGAGAGGGGGAGATTAAAGTCCCCCAATATTGTTGTTTTGTTATCTATTTCTATCTGTAACTCATTGAGTTTCTCATTTAAAGTTTGAATGCTATAGCATTTGGTTTATCAAAGTTTAATATTGATAATGCTTTATTACATATGGTATTTATTAACAAAATATAGTTTCCCTCCTTATGTCTTTTGATTATATCTCTGTTAGATTTAACTTTAACAGAGATCAGCATTACTATCCCTTCTCCCTTTGCATTAACTGAGGCATAGTGAATTCTGCTCTAGCCTTTTACTTTACTCTAAATGTCTCTCAGTTTTAGGTGTGTTTCTTATAAACAACATATTATTGGGTTTCGTTGTTTGATCCGTTTTGCTCTCTGTTTTCATTTTATGGGTGAATTTAACTCATTTATATTTAATGTCATAATTATTAGTTAGCTATTTTCCTCCATTCTATTTTTGTTCACTATTTGTTCTATTCTCCCTTTCTTTTTGCTACATTACTTCTCAGATGTCCATTTGCTTCTGTCTCCTACTTCTCCAATTTTCACTCCTTCTTAGAAGCCATCCCTTTTTCTCTCCCTATACTCTCCTACTTCTAAATTTTCCCACTTTTCTAAGGGATCTTCCTTTATCATTTTCTTCTTAACTTCTAATTCTTATTCTATTGATATTTCAAAAAATCCCTTTCTTATCCTGTAACCATACCCTTCCATTTTTTGATATGGTTAGATTCTAAAAATCTCTCCCTTATCTTATCCCAGTAGTCCTTCCTTTATTTCCTCACTTTACCCTTGCATTTCTTGATATACACTCCTTTCTAGATATTCTCCCTTTTCTTATGTACTTGCCTTTCTTTCTCTTAAACTACTCTTACTTCTCTTAGTCACTCAATACTTTAAGAAGACTCTTTCTTAGTCACTCCCTTATCCTATCCCAATCCCTCCTTTATTCCATTTTCCTTCCCTCCTCTTTATCTATAAGTTAAGAAGATTTTATCCTTTTAATTGTGTATGTTTTTCTCTCTCTTTATCCAAGATCTGATGGGAGTAGAGTTCTAGTACTATCAGATTTTCCTTCCCCTCACCCCTTTCTCCACTCATTCTTTCTCAGATGAGATAGTCTACCTCCTCTAGTTCACTACCATTTCAGATTATTCTACTACATTTCCCTGCACCTTGTGGCTTCTATTCATATATACCCCCCTTCAAAATGCCTATGGAATGATGCTATTTCCAGAGGTCATAACATTTTTAAATATAAGAAACAAGCAATATTAGACTTGGGGCTTCTTGTGATTAGTCTTTCATCATTACCTTTATATGTTTCTAATAGATAAAATAAATTTACTGAGTTATGGGTTTTTCCTCAGGAATACTTGAAACTAATTTATTCTGTCCATTTTTTACCTTTTATAATTGTTTAGTTATGCTGAGCATGTTATTATTCTTAACTGTAAACCCAGTTCTTCTAATCTACAAAATGCTGTGTTACATGACTTGCATTCTTTTAATGTTGTGGCTGTTGGCTTGTTTAAGTCTGACTGTAACTCCACAGAAATTAAATTTTTTTATTGTTCCTTGTGGCATTTTCTCCTTAAACTGGAAACTACAGAACTAAGGAATGATGTTCCTGTTCATTTTCATCTTTGGGCCTCTTTGAAATGGTGATCAGTGGGTTCTTTCCATTTCTATTTTACTCTCAGATTTTAGAATTTCTGGGAAATTTTCCTTTATGATTTCTTCATGTATCTTGTCTAAGCTCTTTTTAAAATCTTAACTTTTAGGAAATACAACCATTCTTATAGTGCCTCTCCTTGAACTATTTTCTAAGTGAGTTATTTTTGTGATTAGATATTCCCAATTCTCTTCTATTATTTCATTCTTCTGCTTTTGCTTTTTTTATTTCTTGTTATCTTAGGAAATCATTAGCTTCTGCTTGTTCAGTTCTTGTTCTTAATAGATTACTTTCTTCCATGAGTTTGTAATACATGCTAGGCAAGGGTTCCTATGTAATACATTTATCTTCTCAGCATTCTAAACAGTTTTCTAAGACTTTACTTTCCCTGTAAAATGCTGATTTGAATGTGTCAAGGAAACTTCCTTACCTGGTAGCTCCCAACACTAGTAAAATCACAGGTCTAGACCCTATCTTTTAATCTACTGGGGAAAATAAGTAATATAGTGTATAGATCATTAGATAGGGAGTCAGGGAGACTTGAGTTTAAATCTGGCTTCACACAGTTCCTAGCTATGTGGAATACCAACAAGGGAGGTTTTTGAAAGAATCAAATGAGAATTTTTTTTGGTAATGTGCTTGGAACAGATCCTGACATATAGTAAATGTTATATAAATATTTGTTCCTTCCTTGCTTCTATGTTCTATAGCCATATTCCAGTTACTAGATATTTAGAGTCTCCTCCCTTTTGCAGATATTTAAATGGGATGTGTATGATAGAATAGAATTGAATTTTGTAACACTGAGTAGGGGTAATTCTCTTTGGGAGGCTGAGTAGGACTCTCATGATTTCCAAGGAATCCAAGGATTCAAAGGAATCATGTGGAATTGATTGAAAGAGATGAGTTCTTGTCCATATAATGGAGTAAGACTCCTGTCATTGAAAATCCATAACTTCTGCTGGAAGAGTTCCTAGTACAGATGGGCATTGTATCAACTCTAGGGAGTTCAAGTTAAGGAAAGAAAGAAAGCATGACTGAAAATACATCTACTCATTTGGCCATAATTAGTAGACAAGGCTTCTTTAGTTCTGCTCTTGAATTCTTCCATCTTTTGTCTTTTTTTTCTAAGACAAGGAAATAAGTTTCCTTAAGATACTTTGCCTGCCTTTCTTTTCTGATTTCATGGCTGAGGAGAATGACAGCCACTTTCTTGAACTCTGGATCTTGCCGAGATTCTTCCTTTCCCCACACTCTGTTTCTCTCCGTATCCCTTTCCACCTTCTGCTTATCCCTCTTACTCTATACAACCCCTTTTATTTGTCCTTCTTCCTCTTCACTGACCTCTTTTCTGTCTCCTACAAATTAAGAAGATAACATGGTCCTACATCTACTAATGTCCATATTTTCTGCTGGGTTTAGAATGTGAGTTCACTATGTTCTGCTATATCTTTATAGGAATCATTGCATGTATTGCAAATCTAGTTTTTGGTTATTATCATTATGTAGAAGTCATTTTTGATAACCCTCCTCAGCTACGAAATTAGAAAGGAAAGGTAGGCAAAGTATCACTTGATTCAAGAAGACTGCTAAAGCCTATACTAAAGGAGGAAGAAAAAAATTAAAATAGAAACAGAAAAAATGAAAGAATTTAATATTTCCCTAAATGAGTGACTAAACCTAGGTCTCAAGAAAGACAAAAAACACAAATCTAATTATTCTGGCCTGTATGGTAGGTAATGACAAATCTCTGCAGTTCATTATGTCACCAACTTAGCATTCTGTGGCTCATCAGCCAATGCCTACTCAAACTTAGGAGTTCAGTAGGAGAGAAAATTAAAGTTTTTGCCTTGAGAGGCTTCAAATGAACATTTTGTTTTCCTGTGGTATCTAGTGAGATATTTTCATGTTCCCTTATCAATTCCATATGGAGTTGATGTAAAATCATCATCATTGCATGTTATACTAGCAGTGAAAGGAAGGAAAGTCAATCAGTTTAATTTAGAGTACTAATCAACTATACTGTGACCACTTTGCTACTTTTGCTCTGACTAGGACCTGTATCTCTGCCCACTGACCATTTAAACGACTTAAAGATAATACTCTTTCCAACAAAAGATCACTGAGTAAGTATCTTGAGTCAGAATTCAAACTTAGGTCATCCTGATTCCAAAGACAATTCTCTAACCATTATCACACATGGCTTTTTCTCTTTCCTTTCCTTTCCATTTGTTTTGTTTCATTTTGTTTCCTGTCCTCTTCTCTCCTCTCCTCCCCTCCTCTGTCCTCTCCTTTGCTCTCCTCTCCTCTTCTTTTCTTTTTTTCCCCCTATTTTTGGAGAAATGGTCTCCCTATTTCCTCCAGGACAGAAATATAGAATCAATTTATGGCCCTATCCTATTGTTTATTTTCGTGAAAGCTTTGACTTTCTCTGTTTAGTTTGCTCCCTTAACCATCTACTCTTAGGGGCTCATCATATTAGTGCTGGACTTAATGTAGACAGTTGATTAGCTTTAGTCTGTTGGTAGCTCAGAACACTTGAGCTCAAGTAATCCATCATTCTCAGCTTCTCCTAGGAACAAGGATTACAGGCATGCAACTCCATGCCTAATAGATATTGCTTCTTAAATCAGATATTGACTTTTTTCTATGTTTATGGTTATTACTTTAAAAAAATTCCCTTAGAGGTAGATTCTTCAAGATTCTTGGATAGAAATATTTCTCAGGAATTTAGGTTATGTTCATTAAATTGAGATTTTTATACCTATTGATAGAGATGACAGGAAACTTAGTTCTTTCTATTTTCTCATATTGTCCACCTATTAAAAACCTTAAAAAGCTTCTTGAACCAATCAAGAAACATTCTATGGCAGATGTTGAATTATTCTCTAGCTGTTAAAATGACTATTCTTAAAGTTTGTTCTGGCCATGGAAAAGTAATTCATCTCACCACATTCATCATCTCCTTGGGATACTCAGTATAGCAGAACTCCTACTCAAGAACTGAATTCTCATTAATCATTTAGAATTAAATACACAATTATTATTCTATCTAAACCAAAATGCACAATTGAGACTATGAAGCGTGACCTCACAAAACTCAATTATTCTAATGGCAAATGGCAATACCAAAGTCTTCACAATCACATTAAAATTTCTTAACAATACATAGTCAAGATAAAGACCACTTTTACAACTCCTCAAGTTTTATTTTTAACCTTTTGGTGATTAACTTGGAAATGATTTAAATATTCTTTCTTCTCTCAGTGGTTTTGTGATTTCTTTATTTACAACATTAAATCTGAATTGCTTTGACAGGAAGACTAAACTGACTGGTTTCTCTTTTGCAGAGTGTGGATTTAGATGCTACTTTAGCCCTTAATCTTATATACTATGAATAATTTTATTTTGCCTTATGTGGCCCAGTAGAATTATAAGAAATGGATTCTGCCTGGATATCAAGTGACAAAGTAAAACTAAGTGAACAAGAATTCTTTAGAATTTATGTAATTAAAAAATGGTTCATTTTTTGGTAGGAAGGGCATAATCTGACTCAGCTTTTCTTTATGTTGCAAAATAGATATTTCTGTTTTGATAAAGGAGAGAAAAATGTTTTTTAAAAGTCCTTTGAAATAAAAAATGTTATCTTCATTTTTTTCCCCAAGATACTCAAAGTGAATGAAAAGGTGAGGCTAATCACCTTGCTAAGACTTGGACCTTTCTGCATCCCCTTCCTTTTTCCTCTTTCCCCCAATCCAACTTAAAAAATTGGCAAGGAGACAAATATTTAGATAGTGTTATTGTTGAACATTACTTCATTGCAATGTTATTTGACTCTGGTTTATGAAACCTCTCCCAATTAAATCTTTTTAAGCTATTCTCAAACAACTGAGTATATATAATATTGAGAAGAGAGAGAAAATCATCTTTCTTTTTTTCCTTAATCTCTTTAGTGTCTGAAAGGTATTAAGAGCATAATGGAGGTTACATTGAAGGATTTTCAAAGACTTCAACAAAAAAAAATGGCTAAGTCATCCATGATTGATCAAAGGATAAACGTATTCTTTCTATTAAATCTTTTTCAAATCCAATATCTAAAGAGTTTCTAAAGAAGTCATTGTTTCATTGTTAAAGAAAACCACTAAAGAGTATGTTAATATAAAGGGCATATTTCTTTATTTTTCTATTCATCTTATAATGACATAAATTTTATTTAAACCTCTAATTCATTTTAATTCATTTTAGCTTGATATCTACAAACTATGTTAACAGTATATAGATATTAAAACAATAGCAACACTTGAGATAAGCTACCAGTTAGTATTAGTCAAATTAAAGAAAATCACCCAACTTACCCAACTTAATGGAAATAGTTCTTTTATACTTATAGAAACCATCAAATTCCTTTCATGAAATTTGAGATTCCGAATTAATAAAAGGCAAAATATTTTAATAGCCATTGGTACAGAGAATATACTGAAAGGCACAAATCCATTTAACTTTTATCACAAAGCATCATGGCTAAACCCTTGATTGATAGAGGAAGCTAGCTAACTCCAGTTTTACTTTTGATAAAGGCTGATGCAATTATAGAACGAGTTTCTATAATGTTGACAATTTATTCAGATTCATATTATATTCAGATATAATATTAGAAGTAGACACAGTAGATAGACTGCTAGGCTTAGAGTTAAGAAACTCTGATTTCAAATCTAGCCTTAGACCTTTTTAGAAGCTGTCTGACTAAAGCAAATTACTTAAACTCTATTTGACTTGGTTTCCTCAGCTATAAAATGGGCAGAATAAGAGTACTGAACTCTAATTATTTGTGAACATTGAATGAAATTTGTAAAGGAGTTAGCACAATGTCTGTCACATGGTAGATACAATGCAAATACTTATTCTCCTTCCCAATCCCATTCCAAAGCATATCCATTAGAATGCTTTCAAACTCAGAAACAAAACCAATAAGGACATTAGCAATAGATTATGTTAGATTAGCAAAATCTTAGTATTAGAGAGGGATTGGGGGTTGGTATATGTAGAGACAATTATATGCTAAAGGCACCACAACACATACCCACACCTTACAAGAGAGTTACAGAAGTGTATTTTTTATAATTCTCAGGAATTATTCTTTCAGATTTCATGAGATCCATTAACATTTTACTGGTTAAATGGAAATAGAGCATTATCCATCTTTGTCCAGCACAACTAATATTTTTCCTCCAGGAAAATGGTATAGTAGGGGTGGAGGATGTGAGGGAAAGAGGATTTAAGAAGTTTCTGTAAAGGGAGAGGTAGACAAAAATTTGCATGTTAGAGGTTGGTCTTATTTTCTTTCAGATGTTACTCCTTGAGTTCTTCAATGCTCTAAAATAGAATCTAAAACAAAATAAAAAAGGATGGTCAGGAAATTGAAGGCATTAGTAAGCCTATTCCCTTAACATTATATAGGTTCTCCTTTAAACTATATCAGATAGATGAAACATAAGAAACAATAACCCATGCCAATTTTCAATTATCTGCTGTTAAAAAATAATTTCTTGAGCTAGACATTGATTCAAATTAACAATCTTTTTGTGTTGGGGTAACTTATATGAAATTCTACTCATCTCCATCCCCCTTATTCATTCATTGTCATGGTTGTTCAATCTTTCAGTCATGTCCAACTCTTCCTGATCCTATAGACTGGAGCATGCTATGTCCTGTCTTCCACTAACTCCTGAAGTCTAAGTTCATGTTCATTGCTTCCATGACATTATCCATCTCATCCTATGCCATCCTCTTTTCTTTCTGTCTTCAATCTTTCCCAACATCAGAATCTTTTCCAATGAGTCTTATCCCCTCATTTTGTGAACAAAGTATTTAAGTTTCATCTTCAGTATTTTAACTTCCAATAAATAAACTGAATTAATTTCTTTAAGTATTGTCTGATTTGGTCTTCTTGCTGTCTAAGGGATTCTCAAAATTCTTCTCAAGCACCAAAATTCAAATGGGTCAATTCTGCATTGTTTAGCTTTCATTTTACTCAAACTTTCACAGTCATACTGTGCTACTAGAATTAAAAAAAAAAAACATACCTGTGATTATACATATCTTTATCTGCAAGGTGAGTCTCTGCTTTTGGGCATATTGTCCAAATTTTCCATAATTTTCCTTCCAAGAATCAAATGTCTTTTTTTAAATTTCATGGTTTTAATCATTACCTGAAGTCATCTTTGAGCCTACGAATATAAAATCTGATATTGCTTCCATTTTTTTCTCTCTCTATTCTCCAGGAAGTGATGTGACCCATGCCATGATCTTAGTTGTTTGTTGTTGTTGTTGTTGTTGTTAAACTTCAAGCCAGCTTTTACAGTTTCCTCTTTCACACATATTAAGAAGCTTCTTAATTCTTCTCCACTTTCTACCATTATATCTATATATCTGAGGTGGTTGATATTTCTCCCAGCAATCTTAATTTCTGTCTTTTGATTCATCCAGCCTGGCATTTTACATGATGGTACTCTTCATTTAAATTAAATAAATAAGGTAACAATATAAAATTTCATCATACTTATTTCCCAATATTAAAGCAATCAGTTGTTCCATTTTGGATTCTCACTGCATCTGGTAGTCATTTCTTTGAGAATTTGGTGCATTTTGTTCTGACCTCTTCACCTCCCCTCCCCAAAGCTTTAACCTAAACAATGAAGTGGAAGTACATACTCCCCCCCCCTCCCCAACTCCCTTGTTTTCTCCACAATTCAATGAATGTTGGCAATTTGGTCTCTAGTTCCTCTACCTCTTTGAAAACCAGCCTGATTTTCTGGTGATTCTTGATTCATATATTGCTCAACTCTAGCTTGAAGAATCTTAAATTTTGGCTGACATGTGAAATAAGCAAAATTGTTGAGCAACTAACTTTCTTTGGCATTGTCATTATTTAGGATAGACACAAAACATCTTTTCTAACTCAGTGACCAGTGTTGAGTTTTCTAAATGTGCTGGCATTTTGAATGTAGCATTTTAACAGCATCATATTTAAGATTTTAAATAACTCAGTTGGAATTCTGTCACATTTACTAGCCTTATATTTAGCAATGCTTCCTAAAGACCTACTTGACTACATATCCTTTGCTCTGGACATTTATCTGGGTCTTTAAGGAAGCCAGGAAATCTAGGAAATAAAGATGAGGAAGGATCACATTCCAGGCATGAGGGACATCCAGTGAAAATTCCCTGATTTGGACATTGTCAAGTGCCATGTTCAAGGATATGTCAAGAGGCTGTTGTCACTAGATGTGTATGTCCTGGACACCTCTGTCAGTCTGATAAAATACTTGGACCTTTTCTCAGAGTAATGTTCTAAATACATAAAACACATAGGATTACAAACAAAACAATCCAGGACACAGAGTTGGTGGTGTAAAGTATAAGAAGATTAGAAAGATAAGAGCAATCTAGGTAATAAAAGGATTTTAATATCTCTCTAAAAAATTGAATATGCATGTGTGTGTGTGTGTGTGTGTGTGTGTGTGTGTGTGTGTGTGTGCCTTCAGTGAAAGTAATTCAGATTTCACATTAGCATTTGTGGATGAGAGAATTACAGACTGCATTGCAAGGACTTGGTTTGTAAAATCACCAGGAAGAAAGAGGATGCAATTCTGCTGTCACTGGGGGATGGGGCTTGAACCTCTAGTCAAGAAAAGCAGATCAGCAGTGGGAGACAGGGTTATTTCTCTTTTGAACAAGAAGAGAGAGGAACATCCTGCTGAGCTCAACATGTCATGGTCCCTCAGTTATAGAAAAAAAAAAATCAGATTTCTCATCAATTCCTCATTAGTGGATAGAGACTTTTCCCTTTCAGTAACAGAAGAGACTATCTACCAAAAGACATATTCTCTATCGGTAATTTCTCTAGATCAGGAAAATCCAACAGCCTGACTACATATTTCCAGGGTCTTAGGTCCCCAAACCTGAGCCATCAACCCCTGAGGGGAAATCTAAGGTTAACAGTAGTTAGGGACACCTATTTTTCCCTCCACCCTAAACCCCACATTTCTGTATACTCCAAAGAATATACAGACCTTGTTACTTAGAAGAGACTGAACATCTTATTCATCTAATGTGCTAGGGGATCAGGATAATCTCTATTAAGGGAAGAAACCAGAAACCAGAAATCAGAGACTGAAGGGGTTTTCCTCGTTACCTCTCAGCTCTGGACCTTGGTCAAACCTCTCCCTTTTCCTTGTGTAGTTCTACCTAAGAGAGGAAGTAGTGCTTCCTTTTATCTGCCCCCTGTTTTACTCAACCTTTCAAACTTTGGTTCCTGACCCCTCTAGTATACCCTCAAACTCCTCTGAGAAAAGTAATGAAAATAAAATCTCTAGCTCCTCTGCAATAGCTTACATCCTCTAGGAATGAGATATTATTCTATCATTTATATCCCTATTAGTACTTTCTGTGCATGCTTTATGTAAACACATCTGCAACCCTGTCAGCATAAAGTATTTCTGAGATCTTTCTTGTCCCTCATTGAATGAACTTGATAGTTTAAATGTTGAATGGATTTTATTCCAGCTTGAATTCAACAAACAAAAATAATTAACTGCATTTTCTATATGTGCACAATCATATTATACATACTAACTCGTCCTCTGTTTTATGTGCTCAATATAAATTAAATATCTTTTCCTTAGAGTTTAAGACAGGGGTTGTTAATCTGCAGCCTCTGAACAGATAGATAGATAGAGAGAGAGAGAGAGAGAGAGAGAGAGAGAGAGAGAGAGAGAGAGAGAGAGATACATCAAAATAGTTATGCCAGGAACTACAGGTCATTCAAAGAAAAGCAGAGACATGACCCTCGAATAACTCTTATAGATGTCCTCAAGGGACAAGATTTAATATATATTAAAGAATTTGAGAAAAATGCAAAACAATGGTCACTAATGTTATATGCTTAAGTGTTGAAAGAATTTAATATAGCTAATTTGAAAAGTATTTTTTAGCAATGACACATTAATTTATTTTTGTTTTTGTATACTTTAATGGGACTTTTGATTGGATCCCATCAGACACAGCACAAGTGGTCTAAGTCCCTGACCATGTTGTCAAATACAGGTGGGGATGAAAAATGATTCTTTCTAAAGTCTAGGAATGAAAGTGAAGAGTGATATAAGATGATGATAGTCCAAAGAAAAAACAGGAGAAAGGATAGATATTGTTGTTGTATGTCATAGGATGACATGATCAATAGAACCAAGTAAAAAAGGAAACAGTAAAGGAATGAGATGAAAGGGAAGAAATAATAATTTATTAAAGTGCCTACCAATTATCAAATGCTTTGCAAATAGTATTTCCTTTATCTTCACAAACTGAAAAGTAAGTGCTATTATTATCCCCATTTTTCTTGTTAAGATTTAGACAGACTTGGCAGAAAGTATCTGAAGTGAGATTTGAGCTCAGGTCCAGCACACTATCTACTGTGTCTCTTAGCAGTCTCTGAACAAAACTCTCAAAAGGAGCCAGAAAAGGAGATAGAGAAGGTCTAATTAGAGAGAGGAATTATATTAATGAAGTTTCATGGAAGTCAAAGTAATATTCTTGGAAAGGAGTAAAATTTTTATTTCCTGTCACATAATCCATTGTTCTTTTTACTATATGATATCACCTTTCATGCACATCCATAAATGTAGAATAAGATTAAATTATTTGGCAGACTTCTGGAAAATGGTAGTTAGAGGTTATTATATTCCAGGTTCCTGACTGACTTTAAAAGTCAGTAACAGCCAGGTGTTGTACCCACCTGTAAAACCAATTATCAAGGAACAAAATGGCAGTGGATCACTTTTGCTCAGGAGTTATAAGCTTTGGTGGGCTATGCAGATCTAATGTCTCCACTAAGTTGAGCAACAATATAATCCATGAGGTGTTGAGGTGGGGGGAGTGAGGTCAACAGATTGTATATAGAAGGTCAAAGAAATGAGGTCAACAGATTGCCTACAGAAAAGTAGTCTGCAAGTAGCTCCTATACTTCCAGTTTAGGTAAGATGGGGTTGCTTAGTCTAATTTTTTTTAATGGTGATACAGCAAAAATTAAAAAAAGACAAGAGCTCAACCCTAAAAAATATCTTCAAAGTTGCCTTATTAAAAATTAATGAGAAAAGAACAATAAGCAGAAAAATATTTCTAGCATTATGAATAGATAAAATATTTTAAAAGAAATGTTAGAAGGGAAAAATGAATTACACTGATAATTCTTTTTTAAAAACTAAACTTTAACCCTTGAGAGACTCATAATTATTAATGATAAATACTACTAAGTACACTAAAGGATATAAGAGAAGTCCTGGTATTAATAAGAAATTATTATTTATAATAAGCACATTAATAAGTATACTAAAGGACACAGAAGCACTGATATTAATAAGAAAAGAATTGATCGGTTTTTTAAAAAGGTAAAAATGAAATAAATAATGATATTATCTATATATAAAATAAAAATATAGATTTACTAAAAATGTGCTACTGAAAAACACAATCATACTCATAATATGAAATAGTAAAGATAGGATGGAGGGCTAAACCTAGAGTCTGTGAAATCTGATTTCACATCCAGGCTCAGATTTAGATTTAGTAGCTGTGCGATTCTGGGCGAGATATTTAATTTTCTCATCTGTAAAATGAAGATAATAATAGGTCATATATCTCAAGGTTTTTGTAAGAATCAAATGAGATAATATTATAAAACATTTTATAACCTTTAAAATACTACATGAATGCAGTATTAATCAGAAAAGCAAGCTGAAATGGTATAACTGTACCAAAAATTACAATCAAAGTTCAAGGAACTTCTCTCTTTGAGAGAGAACTCAAGAGTAAAAAAAAAAGAATTGCTGAACTGCCTGAGGAAAAAAATGTCCATAAAAGTTTCACTACCATTTGATGCTATCATAATATAAGAATATTTCCAGGGGGAAGCTGGGTAGCTCAGTGGATTGAGAGCCAGGCTTAGAGGCAGGGGGTCCTGGGTTCAAATCTGACCTCAGACACTTCCCAGCTGTGTGACCCTGGGCAAGTCACTTGACCCCTATTGCCTAGCCCTTACCACTCTTCTGCCTTGGAACCAATACACAGTATTGACTCCAAGATGGAAGGTAAGGGTTTTAAAAAAAAAGAATATTTCCAAGAATTATTGAAATAAAGGGATAAGAGTCCTATTATGATCTTGCAGAATATGTGAACCTTCAATGAATTCCTCATTTAACTTAATTAAATTAATTAATAAATTAATTTTTATTAATAAATAAAATAATTTTTAATTATTATATATATAATAAAAATTAAAAAAATAAATTAAAAAAAACAGAAACTTTGTCAAAAATTACAGAGACAGAAAGATTTTTACACAGACAAGAAGAAAGTTGTGAAAATAATTTATTCAAATATAGCAATATGAAATTTAGGATTATATACCCCAAACAAGAATCACAAAAGGAACTCTAATCTAGCATCATAGATTTGGAGCTAGAAAAACAATTTGATGTCATGTAGAGTATAGCTACTGCAAAGGAGATAGGCTAGAGATAATAATTGAGATAATAGTATAGGTAAAGAATAGGTCTTCATTAGGAAAAGGAGAGAGAGATGAAAGACCAGTAGATTATTATCAGGTAAGTAAATGTTGGAGTGCTTGAATATGAAAGTGGGGCATTTGTGGACTGGTGGAATGATCAAACTTATGATCATCTTTCCCTATGGCTGACATGTGATAGAGGAGTAGGTCACAGGGAAAGAAGAAGTTGATGAAATGAGAGGTTAGAATATTTGGGTGAGTCAATATGCATGTTTAAGCTCTCTAGTGTGAATGCAGGAATTGTGGAGAGAATAATTGTGAGCCATATCCCAAATACATTGAGGAAGGAACAGAAATTGCCTGGAGACCTATAGGCAAGAGGTTTTGATTGACAGTAGAGATGAATAGCATGAATCTCAAAGGCAGAAAGTGTCCTCAGTAAGGATATAGGGAGAGAACCTGGAAGTGGCAATTGGGAGGAAGAAATATTACTGGTTCCACTTTTATCAGGGAACTGAGGAGAATGAATGAAGGCAGACCAGTACTGAAAAAGGTGGCCAGCTAAGTCCTATCATCATGGGAGCCAGTTTTCAATAATGGCTAGAAGACAGAAAGAATGAGAAAGTAAAAGATTTAACATGAAGGGAAGTTTGTTGCCTATAGAACAGGCATTCCTGGAAGGAATATGTGGTCTTTGATTGGAACTTTGGGGTTATAGGATTGAAGGAATAGGAATAAGAATTGAATCATTAAGGAATGGTGAATGACATTTGGATCATGACCAGCAGAAGTTCAGAATCACTGGGATATATAGGACATGACCAAGTGTGAGAATATTCATCTCTGAGTATAAGATACCACTCCTCTTCCTCTTCCTTCCCAAGATGGCTAGAAATCAATTTTGAGAGAGTACAGCAGATAATATAAGGCACACGATCAGTCAGATGGGAGATGCTTTTCTTGCTACTCCTCTTCCTTGTAAAGGCTGAAGTTTAGCCAGGAAACAAAGCAGTAGGAAATGGATCTCGAATGTGTACAAGTCCTGCTTCCCAGAAACTTTCTTATTCTTCTCCCCTTTGGGGATAGGCACAGCAAGAGATGGAAGGGCTGAGTTAAAAGGGAACGTTTTTCCTCTTTGCACTAAAGAAAGAAGTTAAACAACATACCTAATGTCTCTCAACTAGCAAGTAATTGATATCAGATTGGACTTGTTGACTCCAGGACCTGAACTCTCCTTACTATATCCCCTCTCTCCCTTTAAACCTGGAAATACCTATCTCAGTATTGCTAGTCAATAGTCACATGCTGAGAAAAGAAAAAAAAAAGAGCAGAAAAGTCAATCAGGAATCCAATATCTAGTCACAGATCGCCTAGCCAAACATTCTTTAGGTTTCCAGGGGCTCATGGATCACCATTTCTAACTAGTTGGTGCAAGACAAATTGTTCCTCTTTACCCTTCCAGGAGAGGTTCAAGGAATCCTGACAGGTTTGGCAAATGTCAAGAAAGAGCCAAAAGGTCTATTAGGTTGACTGAATGAAGGTCTACTCCTAGTTTAGTTGTTAATTTTTTCTGACTCAAACTCTCCTTTTTCATCCAGAGATTACCCAGGGTTTAGTGTGCCATATCAGAGTGCACACGTCCTTTAGTACTGAGGTAGCTGGGCCATCATACTTCTGGACATGTACTCCAATCTAACCCATAGATATGTTATATACAGATTTGATTTGTCAGATCTTGTAAAACTTGACAAAATTTCCTTCTTTGTTCTCTTCAGCAAATCCTGGCACTTGGCTATGATTATCTTCATGGTAGTAATTTTGTTTATGTGCACCATACACATTGGCAGTTTATATTACCAAGTGTTCTATGAAATGATATATCTTGTTGCTTTTAAATATGAGGAAACTAATCCCAGGGAGAGCTTTATTCACTTCTCCAAAGATAAACTATGAGGAATCTTTCCACATAATGAACCTTTATTTATTTATTTTTTTGCCTTCTGGATTTATTTACAGAACAACAGTAATATGGATACGGTTTAATCATTCCAATAGTATATCAGCTCATTCGTTATTGGACCAAAAATTATATTTAGCATATGATTACTAATAATTTTGATGATCTAAAAACTATGGAATCTTTAGCTCTCATTTCATGCCCTCAAACAGGTAAGGGACAACTTGACATTGAAGGTCAATTTATATTTGTTTCATAAGTTTCAATTCTTAAATAATTTATTATCTAATGATCCTCCTACTGATATAGTTTCTCTGCTTTTAGATAAGTGGATCTTTGGGCAAAATATGTCTGATTCTGGAATATAATCAAGACCTTTCCTGCATGGCGAATTCAGTCAGAGTTTTTAGGTTCATTCTTATCCAAACTCTGGAATAGGATGTTGTAGAGGGTTTTTAATAAATAATGAGGCTTCAATGATGAAAAGAAAAGATACTGAAAAATTATAACCCAAAGACTGAGGTATGGTAAGGGTTACATAGTATAGAACACCAGAAACTGTGAAAAATCTGAATTGCAGATGAACCAAAAGGTAATGGAACAAAATATTCTGGGTATAAGAAGGCAGCAGAATATTATCTGAAGATGATTTTTACATAAATATGATATAAAATACTATTCAGGAAACATGCCATCAGGAAAGAAAGTGAGGAAGTCATCTAACAAGATCAAAGGATAATGCCTAGGCAGAGTGAGTCTCATACTGGATCCTATGTAATATTAGAGAATTTCAGTGAAAACTATTAGGACATTGGGCAGAACTCTATGGAGAATTGATAGGTAGCATCTATCTTAAGCTGAGGCATATAAGTCAAGGAATATTTGTCTGGATGTGATCTGTAAGCCTGAGACTTCTCTCCACCCCATTAATGGAACTAGACAGCTTGGATAATGAAAGATCATCTTCATTAAAGTCTTTAACCTTGATTAGTCTCTTGAGTGAGAGGAATGATTATAGTCAGCCCTTCCTAGTGAATGAAAGGGGTCACAGGGGACCAGGACAGATGCAAAGGAAGACATTTGCTGCTAAAGTACTCTGAAATGCAGAACAGAGATGGAATTCAAGCTACATTAATTCTGCATCAGCCTTCCCTTTCTTAGTGTCCCCTTCTTTCCCATCTTGCCTTTGTGTGTGGTACTTCCTTACCTGGAATGTTCACTTATTTCCACAAAAAGAAATCCCATGAATTTATTAAGTATTTATTTTGTGCAAAGTACCATGGTAGGAAATGAGGGGATGAGAGGGAGTGAAGGAAAGGGACTGTGAGACATAGGAATTTTTAATAATACTTGTTCAGAGCAAATAACTTCATTAAACATTCAGTCTATGATAGGTAAGAAAGGAAGAACAAAGTACCCAATTTAGGCCAATAGATTAGAAAGGGTAAATGAGCATAGTTTGAAATGTACCTGAAAAACTGAAATAGTGGGTTAAAATTTTTTTAAGGAAGGGTAAATGAGATATGATGACCTAAGATTCCAAGCAGACTGTGGATCCAAGAGAATGGAAATCCTTAAGAATAACTGATAACACAATGCCAAATTATCCTAGTGAATGTAAATATAGGGATTATTATCAACAATAAAAAATAGGATGATGATAATTGAAAAAGGAAAATTATTCAGTTTTTAATGTGCTCTTGTTTTCTCATTATAGGAAAATATTCTTTGACCTGATGAGAGTACCAAAATTGTTGAGATATTTTGGATATATGAGGAAATAATATAAATGAGACATTTTGTACCTTGATTTTGTACCCAAATAAATGAGAATGACTAGAAAATATTTTATACCCTATAATTCCCTGAAGAGTAGTCTATAGTAGAGTCTAAACTATCCCAGTTCTGGGCCCTGTTATATTCAAATTTCTCATAAAAAAAAAGAAGAGATGGCATGGTTATTAAATTTGTAGATCTAAGATAACTAAAAATTATAAAGGACCCTCAAATTCTAGAATAAAGGGCCAAATCTAACAAGATGAAATATACTAGAAATTGAATTCTGAATCTGTGTTCAAAATATTAACTGTAAAAGTACACAGCCACTAGAGAGAGAAGAAATAACAAAATACGAGTTTATATGAACAAGAAAGTTGGTAAATCTGTTGAGTAGAAAATTTTAATATTAATATTCACTATTGAAAGCCAAATAAATTAACGTGAATTTAGACTGAAATAATACGTGCAATGTCCAGGAGAAGGAAAATTATGTTCTTCCTGCCCTAATCAGATCAAGTATCATCCTCAATTCTGAGTTCTTTAATTTAGGAAGGATTGAAAAGTGAGAATAGTAGTTCTCAAACTTTTTGAGTTCAGGACACTTTTAATACTCTTAAAAACCTGTGAGAAGGACTTCTGATCTAAGATGGCAACAGATCAGAAGGAAGGGGCTCACTCTCCTCACAACCTACCAGTATAAAACTTCTCAAGAGTACAAAAATAAAAATCAGATGAGTGAAGGGGCTTCGCCATGGGGCACAGCCTTGAAGATAGTCAGTATTTGGAGCATTTCCATGTTATAATGGGGTAAAACTAAAACTACCAAAGTGTGAACTGATCACACCTCCCTCATACTACCCTACTGTGCCAGAGGAAGAGCAAGGGCCAGAGAAATCTCTAAATTCTCGGGAGCTGACTGAGGGTGCCACAGACTTACCCCTGAGGTTAGAGCAAGGTCTTGGTAGCAAGACTTGGGACCTGAGGCTGAAGAGTGTGGAGTGAAGAGCACACAGCACTGGCATGGAGACAAGGCAGACTTGGGCTGCCAACAACAGACTCAATAGAGACTGGAAGAATAGCCTTAGGGCAAAACTTTTTAAAACTCACTACACCAGAATCTGTCTGCCCACCTCACTCAGACTTTTGGCAGGGAAGTCAAAATAAAAAAAAAAGAACACAGCAATGGCAACCAACACAAAGGAGCCACAACTCACAAATACCAAAAGAGATGAACTACAACAAAACAAGCCTTTGACCTTGGATAACTTCTATGGAGAAAAAGACAGCAGAGAGTGACAAACAAGCAAACAAATCGAAACTTTCAAAAAAATTGAAATTGGTCACAAGCTCAAAAAGTAATTCAAGAAATAGAAGAAAATTGGAAGAAACATAGCAAATAGAAATGAAAATAACTCAAAAAGAATATAAGTTTAAAAGACAAAAGCACAAAAAATCACATGAAGTAATGAAAACGAAAAGACCAGAAATAACATGAAGTAATAAGCAAATTGGAGACCAGAACTGACTTGCTGGAAGCCATGAAAAGCAAGATAGGCCAAATCAAAAAGGAAATTCAAAAGAGCATAGCTAAAATCCAGTCTTTAAAGACTAGAATTGGGCAAGTAGAAGCTAATGATTTCACGAGAAAGCAATAATTAATAAAGCAAAGTCAAAAGAATGTCAAAATAGATGGAAACATGAAATATCTCATTGAAAAGACAACTGACCTAGAAAACAGGTCTAGGAGAGACAATTTGAGAATCATTGTTCCTGAAAACCTGGGGGAGGAAAATAGAAGCGTTGACATCCTATTATAAGAAATTATCCAAGAAAACTTTGCTGATATTCTTGAAAAAGAAGGCAAAATAGACACAGAAAGAGTTCATAGATTACCCTCTACATTAAATTCTCAAAAGACAACCCCCAGGAATATAATTACCAAATTCAAGAACTTCTAAGCCAAAGATAAAATATTGTAAGCAGCCAGAATTCAGATAATAAGGAGACCCAAACAGGATTACACAAATCTAGCAGCCTCCTCAATAAAGAACCATAAGGCTCAGAATATGATATTCAGGAAAGCAAGAGCATTGCATCTACAACCATGAATCACCTACCCATCAAAATTGACTATATACTTCCAGGGGAAAGTATATGGGCATTTAACAAAATAAAATATTTCCAAGCATTCCAAAAGAAAACACCAGAACTAAATAGAAAATTTGATGTCCAAATACAAAATTCAAGAGAAATATGGGAAGGTAAACAAAAGAGGGGAAAATTATAAAGGCTTCAGTAAGGTCAAATTGTTTATATTCCTACATGGAAATATGATATTGGTAACTCTCAAAATTGTTTTCACTATCATAGTAGATAGAAGAATTATCCACAGGGAGAGGTTGGGGTACTAAGGGGTTTAAGATGATTTGTAAAAAAGAATGGGGGAATATAAGATGGCAACAAGAAAAATTTGAAGAAAGAAGAAAAATTGGATAATTTATAACATATAAAGAGTTGCAGGAAAGGGGAAAGGGAAGTATATTATTATTAAAAAGAGAGGAAGAGTGTGGTAATAGGTAATACTTAAACGTTACTATCAGTGGAATAAATTCTGAGATGGAAGAACACCTAGATCCATTGGGGTAAAGAATTCTATCTTATGCTACATGGAAGTTGAGAGGGAAAAACCAAGGGTGGGGGGGGAATGGGGCAGGGTGTATCATAAGGAAGGGAAAGATAGGGGGAAGAGGGAATTTAATAGACCATAAAGAAAAATAAAAAGGGAATAAGAAGGGATGGGTTTGGAAGGAAAGTAAAAAAGGTGGGAGATAGTGGGATTAATTAAAAGCAAAACACTGGTGTATAAGGAAATAGTGGAAGAAGGAAGGGCAGGACTAAAAGAGGAAATCAAAATGATGGTGAATACACAGATGGTAATCATAACTCTGAATGAGAATGGGATGAACTCACACATAAGCAGAAGTTCAGACCTCTGTATACCCTTCCTTACCAATCACAAACTGAATGCTCCTAGGTGTGAATTTCAAAACTACTCAACCCTGTTCAAACCATTCTTTAGAGGATGGGATTTGGCTATTTCCTGATCAATAACAATAGAGATACTTGGATTGACAGAATCAGGTCTTGGAAACTACAATCTCAACCCTACTCAGGGTAACAGGATTTAGGAAGGGCTGCAGCAAAGCTCAAGATTTAATTATTTGAGAATATGGCCTTCAACAGACTTGTGCAAAAGGGACAGACCTCTGGGCAGCCCTGGGTGAAGCTAGAGCCACCATTGGCACAGGTGAGACACAGGAAGTGAGGTGGATGACAGCTGGGGAGTCTGAGAAATTCCTGGGTGGAGGGAGAGTGTGGTTGTTGGAGCCTGGTGCTTGGAGTGAAGGCCCTCGGATTGTGTCTCCATTTTGGTCACGTGAGTGATAGGGACTGATCTCTTTTCTTTGCCTTGGCTATCCAAGGCCTTGGGCCTTTGGCCCAGCCTAAGCAGAGTGGGTATTTAAGCCCTATTCCCTTCTCTCCCCTTTCTCTCTCTCTCTCTCTCTCTCTCTCTCTCTCTCTCTCTCTCTCTCTCTCTCTCTCTCTCTCTCTCTCTCTCTCTCTCTCTCTTTCTCTCTCTCTCTCTCTCTCTCACACACACACATACCTTTCTTCCTCCTGTTAGTAATTAAAAAACTCCATAAAAGGTTGACTGCTGACTTGAGTTTTCATTTAGGAATTACATAGCTGAATTCCTTGGCGACCTTAAATTAATATATATATATATATATATATATATATGTCTTTTAATGTGATTTCCATATCACATTGGGGACTGAAAATCAAACCTAACAACAAGACAGAGCCAAGGAACCCTCCTGCTGGACTCAATTCAAAAGGTAACCCCCCAAATAGCCAAAATCCGAGAACACGCGGGTCTAAAGGGAAGGCAGAAGGAAGATCCTAGGGCCCCTACCCCCACCCACTGTGAGTGCTGAGACTCCAGCAGCAGCAGGAACTTCAGGAGGAGCAAAGGTGCTAGTATGAAGGGTGTACCTTGCAGGTAGGACTGTGCCAAGTATAGAGCATCGAACACAGATTGGAGAAAAGGAGCTAGAGAAGGAGCATAGAGCTGGCAGCCTGGCCAGAGCTATGTAGATCCAGCCTTACAGGAGGTGTTGGCCTCAGAGCACACCCAGCCCAACCAAGCTGAACTCAAACCCCGAACAAATCTCCCCCAGAGACTGCACCAAGAGATCTTCTATCAAAGCTCTAAGAGGGGAGGCTGACAGAAGCCTCCAAAATAAAAAAAATGAGAGGAGCAAGAGTACAGATAAATACAGGGAGCAAAGAAAGGGTGAATATGAGCAAACAACAGAAAAAGAAGAAAAAATTACAATAAATAGCTTCTATACAGCTAACAGAACAGAGGGGGAGGGATCAGCAAACAATAAATCAGAAATCCCAATGAATTGGATACAGGCTGTCGAAGAACTCAAAATGCAATTCAAAACACAATTAAGACAGGCTGAAAACAACCTTAACAGCAAGATATGTCATCTAGAAACAGAAAACAGTGTCTTGAAAGCCAAAATCAATCAGCTGAAAAATGAGGCAAAGGAGAAGAAAGATGAGGCAAAGGAGATGAAAGATGAGGTAAAGAGGATGAAAAATGACTTCCATAGAAAATCAGACGAGAAAGAGAAGTATGACCAAAAAGCCAGTTTTTAAGAACCAGAATAAAACAACTAAAATTAAGTGACTTCACAAGGCAGCAGGACACTATAAAACAAAATCAAAAGTATGAAAAAATTGAGGAAAATATGCAACATTTCATTCACAAAACAGAGGATTTAGAAAAACATTCGAGGAAAGACAATTTCATTGGTCTACCAGAAGACCATGACAAAAGAATAAGCCTAGACACAATACTACAGGAAATTGTTAAAGAAAACTGCCCTGATATTCTAGAACAAGAGGGAAAAGTAGAGATTGAAAGAATCCACAGATCACCTCCTGTACTTAATCCCCAACTGACAACACCCAGGAATGTTATAGCCAAATTCAAGAACTATCAGACCAAAGAAAAGATATTACAAGCTGCCAAGAAGAAGTCATTCAGATATCAAGAAACCACAGTGAGGATAATGCAGGATCTGGCTGCTTCTACACTGAAGGACCAAAAGACATGGATTATGATATTTTGGAAAGCAAGGGAACTAGGTCTACAATCAAGAATCAACTACCCAGCAAAACTGATTATATTCTTATAGGGGAAAGTATGGTCATTCAACAAAATAGAAGAATTCCAAGAATTTGCAAAGAAAAGAACAGACCTGAAGAGAAAATTTGACGTCTAAGCACAGAACTCAAGAGAATCATTAAAAGGTAATTAAAAAAAAGGGAAAAGAGAAAAATGCAATGAAAAAGAATTTTAAACCCTCAATAAGTTAAAATGATATGTATCCCTATAAGAAAAGAGGTCGAGACTTCCGGGTAATCATGGCTGCAATCTAGACGCTGCACGCTTTCTCTCCCCAGCACCGAACGAAATAGACTACATCAAAGGAGCATAAAATCACCTTTGGAGGAACAGAAGGACTCCCCAGTACCCCACAGAGGCAAAGGTACGTGGGGCTTGAACATTTCCACACTAAAATAAGAAGGAAAAGCTTGCACAGAAAAGTGAACTGAGCCGCCCTTCCCCTACCCCACCTCCCCCACTAAACCAGAGTGAGCTACCTGAGCGCTCACCGGGACAGCGAGTGAGTGGGGAGCGTCTCTGTCTGGGGGGGCACTCCAGGGTCCTTGGGATCTGGGGACTGCCAGGAAAAAACGTCTCAGGGCGCTTTCACGGGAGAAGCCAGCGGACCTGGACTTGGGGCGGGCTGCGCTGAACAACGCGCGCTGATTATCTGGGCGGAGCTGAATACCTGGGCTCGGAGGCTGGGAAGAACTAGTCTGAAGCAACCTAAATTCACAGAAAAACCGCTCTTATAACCCAGACCCCAGACCAAAAAGGAAAGGGAAATAAAACCACCAAAGGGATGGCTCACATGGCCCAAAATCAAGCCTCCAGGAAGAAAGGGAAAAAAGTGACTATTGAAAAATTTTATGGTGGAAGTACCCAAGGAAAAGAGGAGAATGAGGAGGAAATCCAAAAAAATTCAGAACACGCCTCCCAAAATGGAAACTATCAACAAGCTCTGGAAGATCTCAAACTGGAACTTATCCAAAAGATGGAAACCTTCTGGAAAGAAAAATGGGAGAAAGAGATCAGCTGTCTGACAGATAAGAATGCTCAATTGGAAAAAGAACTCGAAGCATCCAATAGAAGGGCAGACAAGGCTGAAAAGCAAATCCAGTCCCTAATGACCAGAATTAAGCACCTCGAAGAAAGTGAGATGATAAAACAGCAAGAATCAATAAAGCAAACCCAAACAATTAATGAATTGGAAGAAAACATAAAATATCTCACTGAGAAGGTCACGGACCTGGAGAACAGAGGAAGACGAGAAAATCTCCGTATCATCGGTCTCCCAGAAAAACCAGAGGTAAACAACAAATTGGATTTTATTCTAGAGGAGATTATAAAAGAAAATTGCCCCCATGTTCTGGAGCAAGGGGGCAAAATAGAAATAGAAAGGATTCATAGAACACCTTCTATACTAAATCCCCAAAAGACAACGCCTAGGAATGTAATTGCCAAATTCAAGAGCTTCCAAGTAAAGGAGAAAATCCTACAAGAAGCCAAGAAGAAGAGCTTCAGATATAAGGGGGCTCCCATAAGGATCACACATGACTTAGCGGCTAACACACTAAGAGACCGCAAAGCATGGAACACGATATTTAGAAAGGCAAGAGAGCTGGGTCTCCAACCAAGAATCAACTACCCAGCAAAACTGACTATATACTTCCAGGGGAAAGTATGGGCATTCAACAAAATAGAAGATTTCCAAGCATTTGCTAAGAAAAGACCAGAGCTCTGTGGAAAGTTCGATATCCAAGCACAGAAAGCAAGAGAAACATGAAAAGGTAAATATGAAAGAAAGGGAAAAGGAGATAAATCTTATCTTTCTCTTTAAGTCAAACTCTCTTCTATAAGGACTACATTTACATCTAATTATATA
This sequence comes from Monodelphis domestica, assembly GCF_027887165.1. Lineage (NCBI taxonomy): Eukaryota > Metazoa > Chordata > Mammalia > Didelphimorphia > Didelphidae > Monodelphis > Monodelphis domestica. The sequence continues at coordinate 190,889,340 of NC_077234.1, forward strand.
TATTAATATGTGGGGAAAATGTTTTGTGTAACTCTCATAAATTGTATCATCATAAGAGTAGTTAGAAGAAACATGCATAGGGAAAGATTGGGGAATCAAGAAGATTTGGGGAAAGTTGGGGCAAAAAAAGGAAAAGGGAGGGGGGAACCGTGATAATACTAAGATTAACTTCAAGAAATAGGGGGGGAATCAATAGAATAAACTTTCCCATATAAAGATACACATGGGAAGGGGAGGGGAAGAACTCTCATATGAGAAGGAGAGGAAGAGAGCGTGAAGTGGAATTACTTAAACCTTACTCTCAGTGAAATCAAATCTGAGAGGGAAGAACATCTAGATCCAGTGGGATCCTGAATTCTATCTTATCCATTAGGGCAAGAAAGAAAGGAAAATTAAGGAGGGGGAGGGGAGAGGGAGTACAAAAAGGGAGGGAAGGAGAGGGGGGAGGGGAAGGGAGCATAAAAAGGGAGGGGCTAGAAAGGGAAGCATCTCAAGGGAGGGGACTAGGGGGACTGACCTAAAGTAAATCACTGGTTCAAAAGGAGAAAGCTAAAGAAGAAAGGTCAGAACTAGGGGAAGACATCAAAATGCCAGCGAATCCACAAATAACAATCATAACTTTGAACGTGAATGGGATGAACTCACCCATAAAACGCAGACAAATAGCAGATTGGATTAGAACACAAAACCCTACCATATGTTGTCTTCAAGAAACACATATGAGACGGGTTGACACTCACAAGGTTAGAATTAAAGGTTGGAGTAAGACCTTTTGGGCCTCAACCGATAGAAAGAAGGCAGGAGTTGCAATCATGATATCTGACAAAGCCAAAGTACAAATAGACCTGATCAAAAGGGACAGGGAAGGTAAATATATTCTGCTAAAAGGAAGTATAGACAATGAGGAAATATCAATAATCAACATGTATGCACCAAATGGTATAGCATCCAAATTTTTAATAGAGAAACTAGGAGAATTGAAGGAGGAATTAGACAGTAAAACCATATTAGTGGGAGACTTGAACCAACCACTATCAAATTTAGATAAATCAAATCAAAAAATAAATAAGAAAGAGGTAAAAGAGGTGAATGAAATCTTAGAAAAATTAGAATTAATAGACATATGGAGAAAAATAAATAGGGACAAAAAAGAATACACCTTCTTTTCAGCACCACATGGCACATTCACAAAAATAGATCATACACTAGGTCATAGAAACATGGCACTTAAATGCAGAAAAGCAGAAATATTAACTGCAGCCTTTTCAGATCACAAGGCAATTAAAATATTGATCGGCAAGGGTACATGGAGACCCAAATCAAAAATTAATTGGAAATTAAATAACATGATACTCCAAAATCGGATAGTTAGAGAAGAAATCATACAAACTATTAACAATTTCGTTGAAGAAAATGACAATGGCGAAACATCCTTTCAAACCTTATGGGACGCAGCCAAGGCAGTACTTAGAGGAAAATTCATATCCCTGAGTGCATATATTAACAAATTAGGGAGGATAGAGACCAAGGAATTGGAAATGCAAATAAAAAAACTTGAGAATGAACAAATTAAAAACCCCCAGAAGAAAACCATACTAGAGATCCTAAAAATTAAGGGAGAAATTAATAAAATAGAAAGTGACAGAACTATTGAGCTAATAAACAAGACTAGAAGCTGGTACTTTGAAAAAACAGACAAAATAGACAAAGTACTGGTTAATTTAATTAAAAAAAGGAAAGAAGAAAGGCAAATTAATAGCATCAAGGATGAAAAGGGGGATCTCACCTCAAATGAAGAGGAAATTAAGGCAATCATTAAAAACTACTTTGCCCAACTATATGGCAATAAATATATCAATCTAGGTGATATGGATGAATATTTACAAAAATATAAATTGCCTAGACTAACAGAAGAAGAAATAGTTTTCTTAAAGAATCCCATATCAGAAAAAGAAATCCAACAGACCATCAAAGAACTGCCTAAGAAAAAATCCCCAGGGCCTGATGGATTCACCAGTGAATTCTATCAAACATTCAGAGAACAGTTAACCCCAATATTATACAAACTATTCGACATAATAAGCAAAGAGGGAGTCCTACCAAACTCCTTTTATGACACAAGCATGGTACTAATTCCAAAGCCAGGCAGGCCAAAAACAGAGAAAGAAAACTATAGGCCAATCTCCCTAATGAATACAGATGCAAAAATCTTAAATAGGATACTAGCAAAAAGACTCCAGCAAGTGATTAGAAGGGTCATCCACCATGATCAAGTAGGATTCATACCAGGGATGCAGGGCTGGTTCAACATTAGGAAAACTATCCACATAATTGACCACATCAACAAGCAAACCAACAAGAATCACATGATTATCTCAATAGATGCAGAAAAAGCCTTTGATAAAATACAACACCCATTCCTACTAAAAACACTAGAAAGCATAGGAATAGAAGGGTAATTCCTAAAAATAATAAACAGTATATATCTAAAACCATCAGCTAATATCATCTGCAATGGGGATAAACTAAATCCATTCCCATTAAGATCAGGAGTGAAACAAGGATGCCCATTATCACCTCTATTATTTGACATTGTATTAGAAACACTAGCAGTAGCAATTAGAGAAGAAAAAGAAATTGAAGGCATCAAAATAGGCAAGGAGGAGACCAAATTATCACTCTTTGCAGATGACATGATGGTCTACTTAAAGAATCCTAGAGACTCAACCAAAAAGCTAATTGAAATAATCAACAACTTTAGCAAAGTTGCAGGATACAAAATAAACCCACATAAGTCATCAGCATTTCTATATAATTCCAACACAGCTCAGCAGCAAGAACTAGAAAGAGAAATCCCATTCAAAATTACCCAAGACAAAATAAAATACTTAGGAATCTATCTCCCGAGACAAACACAGGATCTATATGAACACAACTACAAAACACTTTCCACACAACTAAAACTAGACTTGAACAAATGGAAGAACATTAACTGCTCATGGGTAGGACGAGCCAATATAATAAAAATGACCATCCTACCCAAACTCATCTATCTATTTAGTGCCATACCCATGGAACTTCCAAAAATTTTTTTTACTGATTTAGAAAAAAACATAACAAAGTTCATTTGGAAAAACAAAAGATCAAGGATACCCAGGGAATTAATGAAAAAAAAATACAAAGGAAGGGGGTCTTGCAGTCCCAGATCTCAGACTATATTATAAAGCAGCGGTCATCAAAACAATTTGGTACTGGCTAAGAGACAGAAAGGAGGATCAGTGGAATAGACTGGGGGCAAGCAACCTCAGCAAGACAGTATATGACAAACCCAAAGATCCCAGCTTTTGGGACAAAAATCCACTATTTCATAAAAACTGTTGGGAAAATTGGAGGACAGTGTGGGAAAGATTAGGCTTAGATCAACACCTCACACCCTACACCAAGATAAATTCAAAATGGATGAATGACTTGAACATAAAGAAGGAAACTATAAGAAAATTAGGCGAACACAGAATAGTTTACATGTCAGACCTTTGGGAAGGGAAATACTTCAAAACCAAGCAAGAATTAGAAAGAATTACAAAATGCAAAATAAATAATCTGGATTACATCAAATTAAAAAGTTTTTGTACAAACAAAACCAATGTAACCAAAATCAGAAGGGTAGCAACAAATTGGGAAACAATCTTCATAAAAACCTCTGACAAGGGTTTAATTACTAAAATTTATAAAGAACTAAATCAATTGTACAAAAAATCAAGCCATTCTCCAATTGACAAATGGGCAAGGGACATGAACAGGCAATTCTCAGCCAAAGAAATCAAAACTATTAATAAGCACATGAAAAAGTGCTCTACATCTCTTATAATCAGAGAGATGCAAATTAAAACAACTCTGAGGTATCATCTCACACCTAGCAGATTGGCTAACATGACAGCTATGCAAAGTAATGAATGCTGGAGGGGATGTGGCAAAGTGGGGACATTAATTCATTGCTGGTGGAGTTGTGAATTGATCCAACCATTCTGGAGGGCAATTTGGAACTATGTCCAAAGGGCGATAAAAGACTGTCTGCCCTTTGATCCAGCCATAGCACTGCTGGGCTTGTTCCCCAAAGAGATAATGGACAAAAAGACTTGTACAAAAATATTCATAGCTGCGCTCTTTGTGGTGGCCAAAAATTGGAAAATGAGGGGATGCCCCTCAATTGGGGAATGGCTGAACAAATTGTGGTATATGTTGGTGATGGAATACTATTGTGCTAAAAGGAATAATAAAGTGGAGAAGTTCCATGGAGACTGGAACAACCTCCAGGAAGTAATGCAGAGCGAGAGGAGCAGAACCAGGAAAACATTGTACACAGAGACTGATACATTGTGGTACAATCGAAGGTGATGGACTTCTCCATTAGTATCAATGCAATCCCTGAACAATCTGCAGGGATCTAAAAAAAAAATACTACCCACAAGCAGAGGATAAACTGTGGGAATAAAAACATCGCTGAAAAGCAACTGCTTGACTACAGGGTTGGAGGAGATAAGACTGAGGAGAGACTCTAAATGAACACTATAATGCAAACTCCAACAACAGGGAAATGGGTTCGAGTCAAGAACACATGTGATAACCAGTGGAATCATGCGTCGGCTATGGGAGAGGGAAAGGCGGGGGGGGGGGGGGAGGGGAGGGGAGGAAAAGAAAACGATCTTTGTTTCCAGTGAATAATGTATGAAAACGACCAAATAAAATAATATTAAAATTTAAAAAAAAAAAGAAAGAAAAGAAAAGAGGTCATTGGTAACTCTTAAGCAGCTAGAAGAATTACACTCAGAGGGAACAGTGACAAACTGTATAGGATGAAAGACAAGACATAAATAGGTATATAGATATATGCATGCATAAATACATATGCATGTGAATATATATATATATATATATATATATATACATGACTAGAGCTAAAAAAGAAAAGAGGTTATGACTAAAAGAAATGGGAAAAGAAACAAATGGGGATAAATTTATATGTCACAAAGAAGCTCATGGCGGGAGGGGGGAGAACATCGATACCCTGGAAGGGTAAAGACTTTGGAGACAGGAAATAATCAACTCTTATGTACTTTGAAAATGACCCAAAGAGGGAGGAACAATCCAATCCATTGGGGAAGATAATAGATTTGTGTCCTATAGGGGAGTAGAAGGGTAAAAAACGGACTGGTGGGGAGGGAAGCAGTACAAGGGAGGGAGAGGGTGGGGGGGAAATTTTAAAAAGACTACAGGGGAAAATAAGGGAGGGAATAAGAAGGGAGGTGGGTAGAAAGGGAAGTAAAATAAGGGAGGGAACAATAATAAACAAACATTGGTATAGAAGGAAACAGTGAAAGAAGAAAAGGCAGGACCAGGAGTAGAAATCAAAATGCTGGGAAATACACAGCTAGTAATCACAACTCTAAATGTGAATGGAATGAACTCACCCATAAAATGCAAGTGAATAGCAGAGTGGATTAGAATCCAAAACCCTACCATATGCTTTCTGCAAGAAACACACATAAGGAAGATAGATACGCATAGGGTGAAGGTAAGAGGATGGAGCCAAACCTATTGGTCATCAAATGGTAAAAAGGCAGGAATAGCAATCATGATATCGGACAAAGCCAAAGTAAAAATAGATCTAGTTAAAAGAGATAGGTAAGGTAATTACATCCTGATAAAAGGCAGTATAGACAATGAGGATGTATCCATACTCAACATGTATGCACCAAATGGCATAGCATCCAAATATCTAAAGGAAAAACTAGAGGAGCTCAAGGATGAAATAGATAGGAAAACTATACTAGTGGGAGATCTGAACCTTCCCCTATCCAAACTAGATATATCAAATTAAAAAAAATAAGAAAGAGGTGAGAGAAGCAAATGAAATCTTAGAAAAATTAGAGTTAGTAGACATATAGAGAAAAATAAAGAGGGACAAAAAGGAATACACCTTCTTTTCAGCAGTATGTGGTACATTCACAAAAATTGACCATGTACTAGGGCACAAAATCATTGCAAACAAGTGCAAAAGGGCAGAAATAATAAATGCAACCTTCTCAGACCACAGTGCAATAAAAATAATAATTAGTAAGGGTGCATGGATAGGTAAATCAAAAATTAATTGGAAATTAAATAATATGATTCTCCAAAACCAGCTAGTTAAAGAAAAAATCATTGAAACAATAACTTCATTGAAGAAAGTGACAATGGTGAGACATCCTTTCAAAACTTATGGGATGCAGCCAAAGCAGTACTCAGGGGGAAATTTATGTCCTTGAGTTCATATATAAACAAATTTAGAAGGGCAGAGGTCAATGAATTGGGCATGCAAATTAAAAAACTAGAAAGTGATCAAGTTAAAAATCCTCAGATGAAGACTAACTTAGAGATCCTAAAAATCAAAGGAGAAATTAATAAAATTGAAAGAAAAAGAACTGTTGATTTAATAAATAAGACTAGAAGCTGATACTTTGAAAAAGAAACAAATAAAATAGGCAAAGTACTAGTCTAATTAAAAAAAGGAAAGAAAAAAACCCAATTGATAGTATCCAAAATGAAAAGGGGGACCTCACCTCTAATGAAGAGGAAATCAAGGCAATCATTAAAAACTACTGTGCCCAAATATATGGCAAAAAATATGGCAATCTAAGTGACATGGATGAATACTTACAAAAATATAAATTGCCTAGACTAAAAGAAGAAGAAATAAATTACCTAAACAACCCCATATCAGAAAAAGAAATTGAACAAGCCATCAAAGAACTTCCTAAGAAAAAATCCCCAGGTCCAGACAGATTCACAAATGAATTCTATCAAACATTCAAAGAACACCTAACCCCAATACTATATAAACTATTTGACAGAATAAGCCAAGAAGGGTTTCTACCGAATTCTTTTTACGACACAAACATTGTACTGATCCCAAAGGCAGGCAGTTTAAAAACAGAGAAAGAAAACTATAGGCCAATCTCCTTAATGAATATAGATGCAAAAATCTTAAATAGGATACTAGCAAAAAGACTCCAGCAAGTCATCACAAGGGTTATACACTACAATCAGGTAGGATTCATACCAGGAATGCAAGGATGGTTCAATATTAGGAAAACCATCCACATAATTGACCATATTAACAAGCAAACCGACAAAAATCACATTATTATCTCAATAGATGCAGAATTGACAAAATACAGCACCCATTCCTATTGAAAACACTAGAAAGTATAGGAATAGAAGGGCCTTTCCTAAAAATAATAAACAGTATATACCTAAAACCATCAGCAAACATCATCTGCAATGGGGAAAAACTCAAAGCCTTCCCAATAAGATCAGGAGTGAAACAAGGATGCCCATTATCACCTTCATTATTTAATATTGTACTAGAAACACTAACAGTAGCAATTAGAGAAGAAAAAGAAATTGAAGGTATTACAATTGGCAATGAAGAGATCAAGCTGTCACTCTTTGTGGATGATATGATGATTTACTTAAAGAATCCCAGGGAATCAACCAAAAAGCTAATCGAAATAATCAGCAACTTTAGCAAAGTTGCAGGATACAAAATAAACCCACATAAGTCATCAGCATTTCTATATATCTCCAACCCAGTTCAGCAGCATGAATTAGAAAGAGAAATTCCATTTAAAGTCACCTGAGACAATATAAAATACTTAGGAATCTATCTGCCAAGACAAACACAGGAATTATATGAACACAACTACAAAACACTCTCCACACAATTAAAACTAGATCTAAACAATTGGAAAAACATTGATTGCTCATGGGTGGGACGAGCTAACATAATAAAAATGACCATCCTACCCAAACTTATCTATCTATTTAGTGCCATACCCATTGAACTACCAAAAAACTATTTTAGTGAATTAGAGAAAAACATAACAAAGTTCATTTGGAAGAATAAAGGATCAAGGATATCCAGGGAAATAATGAAAAAAAAATGTGAAGGAAGGTAGCCTTGCAGTCTCAGATCTCAAGCTATATTACAAAGCAGCGGTCATCAAAACAATTTGGTACTCGCTAAGAAACAGAAAGGAGGATCAGTGGAATAGACTTGGGGTAAATGACCTCAGTAAGACAGTCTTTGACAAACCCAAAGATTCCAGCTTTTGGGACAAAAATCCGGTATTTGATGAAAACTGCTGGGAAAATTGGAAGACAGTGTGGGAGAGATTAGGTTGGGATCAAGACCTCACACCCTACACCAAGATAAACTCAGAATGGGCGAATGACTTAAATATAAAGAAGGAAACTATAAGTAAATTAGGTGAACACAGAATAGTATACATGTCAGACATTTGGGAAGGAAAAGATTTTAAAACCAAGCAAGACTTAGAAAGAGTCACAAAATGCAAAATAAATAATTTTGACTCCATCAAATTAAAATTTTTGTGTATAAACAAAACCAATGTAACTAAAATTACAAGGAAAGCAACAAATTGGGAAACAATCTTCATAACAAAAACCTCTCACAAAGGTCTAATTACTCAAATCTATATAGAGCTAGACCAGTTGTACAAAAAATCAAACCATTCTCCAATTAAAAAATGGGCAAGAGACATGAATAGGCAATTTTCAGTTAAAGAAATCAAGACTATTAATAAGCACATGAAAAAGTGTTCTAAATCTCTTATAATCAGAGAGATGCAAATCAAAACAACTTTGAGGTATCACCTCACACCTAGCAGATTGTTCAACATGACAGCAAAGGAAAGTAATAAATGCTGGAGGGGATATAGCAAAGTAGGGACATTAATTCATTGCTAGTGGAGTTGTGAATTGATCCAACCATTCTGGAGGGCAATTTGGAACTATGCTCAAAGGGTAATAAAAGACTGACTGCCCTTTGATCCAGCCATAGCACTGCTGGGTTTGTACCCCAAAGAGATAATAAGGAAAAAGACTTGTACAAGAATATTCATAGCTGTGCTCTTTGTGATGACCAAAAATTGGAAAATGAGGGGATACCCATCAATTGGAGAATGGCTGACCAAATTGTGGTATATGTTGGTGATGGAATACTATTGTGCTCAAAGGAATAATAAAGTGGAGGAATTCCATGGAGACTGGAACAAACTTCAGGAAGTGATGCAGAGCGAGAGGAGCAGAACCAGGAAAACATTGTACACAGAGACTGATACACTGTGGTACAATCGAACATAATGGACTTCTCCATTAGTGTCAATGCAATGTCTCTGAACTATCTGCAGGGATCTAGGAGAAAAACACTATCCACAAGCAGAGGACAAACTATGGGAGTAAAAACACCAAGGAAAAGCAACTGCTTGACTACAGAGGTTGAGGGCACATGATCGAGGAGAGACGCTAAATGAGCGCCCTAATGCAAATACCAACAACAAGGAAATGGGTTCAGAGCAAGGACAGATGTGATACCCAGAGAATCGCATGTCAGCTAGTGAAGGGGTGGGGGGGTTTAGGGGGGAGGAAAAGAAAATGATCTCTTTCCAATGAACAATGTATGAAAATGACCAAATAAAATAATGTTAAAAAAAAATAGGAAAGGTAATTACATCATGATAAAAGGCAATATAGACAGTGAAGAAACATCAATACTCAACATATATGCACCAAATGCTATAGCATCCAGATTTTTAAAGGAGAAACTACTGGAGTTTAGGAGAAAATAAATGATAATTACTAGTAGATGATCTGAACTTTCCTCTATCAGATCTAGATAAATCAAGCCAATAAATAAATAAGAAAGAGGTAAGAGATGTGAATGAAATTTTAGAAAAATTTGAATTATCAGATATATGGAAAAAAATAAATTGGGACAAAAATTGACCATGAACTAGGGTATAAAAATGTTGTAAACAAATGCAAACAAGCTGAAATAATAAATGCAACTTTTCCAGATCATAATTCAATGAAAATATTATTAGTTAGGGTGTATGGAAAGGCAAATAAAAATTAATTGGAAATTAAATAATATAATTCTCTGAAATTGTTTGCTAAAGAACAAATCATAGAAACATCTAATTCTTTCATTTATGATAATGACAATTAGTAGATATTTTATCAAAGTCTGTGGGATGCAGTCAAAGTAGTACTTGGGAAAATTTATTTCCCTGTGTGTATATTATCACCAAATCATAGAGGGAAAGAGGTCAATGAATTGGGCATATAAATTAAAAAAAAACTAGAAAGAGAACAAATTAAAAATCACAAGATAAAAACTAAATTGGAAATCCTAAAAATCAAAGGATAAATTAATAAAATTGAAAGCAAAAGAACCATTGAATTAATAAATAAGATTAGGAGTTAGTACTTTGAAAAAACAAATAAAATGTATCATAGTACTGGTTAAACTAATAATAAAAAAGGAAAGAGGAAAATCAAGTATCAGAGATGAAAATGACCTTACCTCTAATAAAGAAGAAATTAAAGTAATTATTAAGAACCATATAGCCCAATTATATTATAATAAATAAGGCAATTTAGGTGAAATGAATGAGTATTTACAAAAAATGTAAATTGCCTACACTAACAAGAGAGGAAATAGAATATTTAAATAATCCCATATCAGAAATAGAAATAGAGTAAACCATCAAAGAACTCCCTAAAACAAAATCCCTAGGTCTAGACAGATTCACAAGTCAATATGATCAAACTTTCAAAGAACAACTAATCCCAATACTATATAAACTTTTTGACAAAATGAACAAAGAGAGAGTTTTGCCAAATTCCTTTTATGACACAGATATGGTACTGATTCCAAAGAAAGGATATGCCAAAATTGGCACACTAGTGCATTGCTGATGGAGTTCTGAATTGATCCAACCATTCTGGAAGGCAATTTGGAATTATCTCTAAAGGGCTTTAAATGACTGCCCACCCTTTGATCCAGCCATACCACTGCTGGATTTCTACTTCAAAGACATAATAAGGAAAAAAATAACTTGTAGAAAAATATTTATAGCTGTGCTCTTTGTGTTGGCAAAAAATTGGAAAATAAGGGGATGTTCTTAGATTGGGGAATCTGTTGGTGATGGAATAGTATTGTGCTCAAAGGAACAATGAATGGGAGGAATTCATTGTGAACTGGAATGACCTCCAGGAATTGATGCAGAGTGAAAGGAGCAGAATTAAGAGAACATTATACACAGAAACTGATACACTGTGGTACACTCGAATGCAGTGGACTTCCCTAGTAGTAGCAATGTAGGTCCAGAACAATTTGGAGGGACTTATGAGAAAGAATGCTATCCACATTTAGAGAAAGAACTGTGGGAGTAGAAACACAGAAGAAAGACAACTGCTTGATTACATGGGTTGATTGGGGATATGTCTGGGGATATATACTCTAAATGATCACCCTAGTTCAATTATCAAGAATATGGAAATAGGTCTTGATCAATGACACAATTAAAACACAGTGGAATTTCATATCAGATGGGGGTAGATGGAAGAGGGGAGGGATAGAACAGGAATCATGTAACCATGAAAAAATATTCTAAATTAATTAAATAGATTAATTAGTTAAATAAAAAAATTAAAGACCTTCCCCCAAAGAGCTTTTGTTTATTTTAGTTATTCCTATCAATCAAATTTAGCTAACTTTTCACTTTTAATTGGTATACAATTATCACTGTAAAAACACATTATATCACGACACATTTTCAGACTAATGAGCAATTTTCCAAAGTTACATATATGAGTTTTTAATATTAAATCTTAGAGAATAGCCAATTTATGGGATAAAATTTCCCTTTGTGTGATCCAAATCAATCCCTTTTTCTTTTCCTAGAGGTCCCATACAAAACAAGAAAGAGGATTTATGGAACATCTTGTCAATTTTAAAGGCCAAAATTAATTACCTCCTTTCTGAAGGACTCTGATCATAATTTGTGAATGCCCAATTAGGAAAACACTGAGACAAGGACTTGTAATGCAGGCAAACATAGAGATGCATAAAATAAACAGTAAACATAGACTGGGGGGAGCATGCTTTTAAGAATTAAGGTGTTTATTCAAGATCTTGAGGAAGAAAAAGGGAGATGAAATGAAAAATCCATCTTGCTGTCTCCAAGGTACTGTCTCTTTAAGAACTGTGAGAAATGAAGAAAAGCTTTTGGCTGGAGCCTCAAGCATAAACATTTGAAAAGGCCAGTGACCGGGGATTGAAAGAGAGGATCCTCCCTGCTAGAACCAAGGATCCAGGCATCATGAAAGTAGAAAAGGAGGACCTCCCACTTCTATCCATCTGCTCCTCTCCCCCACCCCAAGTAGAGGAAAATTCCTTGGAGGAGGGGTAGAGGAGGAGGTGGAGCTGTTGGTGGCTGCCTAATCTGGAAATTGTTATACCTTGCTGCCTCATCTTCTAACACAGCCTTGTCTCCAGGGGGGAAGTCTCTCCTTGTCATGATCTAGGTTTGACATTGAAATTTCATAGACTCCAGCTCTAAAATTCTGTTTGGACAATGAAAGTGTCCTTTCAGTTGCAGACAGGTTAAAAAAATATCTGCACAAGATGGGTCTTCCCTCCATCAAGGAACCACTGACCACAGACCTGAAGAAGATCTAAGAACTCAGCCAGCTATGGCTTGCTTGCCTTTTCATCCCTTTTTAAAGGGGTGTGCTGAATTATTCCAGTAAATAGCTTTCTCTCCTTTGATTCACTATGGCCCATAATCCTTTTTAAGCTTCTCAAAATAGTTCTGGTCTGAATTTCCCAACTGTTTCCACTAACAGGAAGCTGCAGCCCTCTTCTGAATGGAATACCAAAATTGTCCAGGTTTGGGGGGTGTTTTCTTGTTTCTGGGGGTCTTTTTGCTTCAGGGAAAAAGGGGGAGCTCACCTAGGCAGAGTTCCTTGGTCTGAATACTGTTCCAGGGTGTCAATATTTAGAGAGCCATCCAGCAGTCTCTCTGAGGGTCAGGAGTTCACTCTGTCTAGGTGTGACAATTTTGGTTGAATAATGGAGTGAGAAGCACTACGTGTTCAGTCCTACATGTGTAGGCATCACATAGTGTTCTGCCATGGAAAGAGGTTGTTTTATTTTATAGGTTCAGTGAGTACATGCTTTTCTGGCACACAATCAGTTTTCTACATACATATTTTCATAGAACTTAACAACAGACACAAAGCCTAAGGAGATAGTCAATGAAACATTGTTACTATGACAGAAATAGATGAATGACATAAGTAGAGTGATTTGGAGGTTAGTCCCTCTTGACCTAGAGAATCATTGTTACTTTTGATCAGCTTTCACTATCAATTACAGTCACTTAGGAGATGAGTAACAAAACATTTCGTAGCTAGATACATGGTTAGAAGATAATTTGAGACAGACCAGATTTGGGGTTTTCCCCAATTTACAAGTTCTTTTTTTCTTGTGTTACTCTAAAACACCTAGCAATGTTGCCTGGTTTCTGTCTGCTGTGGAGTGTGTCTTGAAGATGATTGATGATGTTCTTGGCTTGTCTGGCTTATAATGGGAGTGAATGTAACTTTGTGGAGAGGGAAAGCAGGGGGGTAATGGGTAATGGGTAATGATCTTTAGGTTTTAATTCTGTGGATGTAATCTTTTAGGGTAATAATCTGGGGGATTAATATGGGATATGTTTGTTAACCCTATAAATATTTGCTCTCATATTATTTCTCCTGTACTGGGGAGAGAACAATTGTCATAACACTTCCATTAGTAGAGGAAGTTAGAAAAGAAGTCACACAGAGGGGGTTCCATGGGCATCTTATTTTTCCAGAAAGTTGCTTTTCAACTCTGGAACTCACACATGATCATGTCAGACAGTGTGGGCTTGATGGCTTTCCACACTTACCATATTAGACATTAACATTTCTGAATACTTTTTGAAAATAGTTTTGACCTCATAAATACCCAGAATAGATCTATGGGAGTCCAAGGGGGTTCTTGGATCACATTGGAAAATTACAGAGCTAAAGAATAGCCAGAAACCCATAAAGGGAATGATAAAGGGATAGATAATTATGTTGCAATAAATTCAATTGAAATTTACTGGGGATATATAGTCTGGAAAAGGGGAGATGTATGGACAATTTGACAGTATTCATCCAAGATTCAATGAGCTGGAATATAGAAGAGGAATTAGAAAGAGTTTGCTTAGTCCCAAAGGACAGAACTAGGAGCAATAGATAAAAGTTTTCAAATACAATTTTGACTCAGTGTGGAGGGAGAACTAATGTCAACTTCACCTAGACCAATGTGAATAGGTTACGTGGAAAGTTTCCACTTTTTGGAGATCTTCAATATAAGGTCACTTTTCGGCCAGATAAGGGCAGTTTCATTCCAACTATAAGACTCTAAGATATCCCAAAGAGTTTCTAGGTTCTAGACTTGCTACTGCATACTTGAAAGCACACACTCTAAAGCTACTGCTTTAAACATCATATTTTGAGTTCAAGTAATTTTACCCCATTGTTAGGTATCTCAGTCTTGTGATAATCCCAGTGGATATGGATATCTGATTCTTGGTCTACCATTATTGATGTGAACCCTTTTTATTCATTTGGAAGAGCTGTATAGAACCTTTTATTTTACTGGAGAGACTAATCAGTTTTAAAAAATGGTGATGAAGATGATTTCTCACTATCTGAGCTGTCTCATTTCATTAATAGGTTCAGAGTAGTTTATGGTTGACAGGTCACATCCAGAGAGGACCTAACTTTTCTTAATCTAAGGTTTAATATTTTTTCCTCCTAACTTCTCAAGCTAAAGTGAAATCTCAAAGAAAAAAAGTTCTCAGAGGAGAAGCTGATTTATATTCTTAAGATAATCCTCCAAGGCATATTCAACTGATTTATAATCAGAAAGCAGATGAGAAGGAAGCCTGTGCTTATCTCTACTCTTCATAGGACATTTCTTACAAAGAGGTTACTGCTTCACTCTGCTGAGCAGTTCCCTAATGGACTGAATAAATTTTGCAGATTTCAAGAAAGTAATTTTGAGATGAGAAAGATCAGGCCAAAGGGAACCTAGCTCTGTTAGATTCTCATATTTTAAAAATATTTTTTTTTATTTTTTCTCAATCATTTAAACATTGTTTTCTTTTTTATTTCATTTTCTAATATTACATTTAAAAACAACTTTAAAAGTTTTTAATATTAGTTCTGAACTTTTCTCTCCTTTTTTTCCTTCCTAATTGAGAAAGTAGGCAATCTGATATAAATAATGTGCTATCAGGTAAAAAATAATTTCATATTAATCCAGTTGTGTTATGAGAAGTGATAAGTAGGAATATTTCAGATAAACTTGGATAGACTTACATGAATTGATACAGAATGAAGTAATCAGAACCAGGAGAACGTTGTACATAGCAACAACAATATTATATGATGAATAAATGAATAAAATAGCTATTCTAAGAAATGCAGTGATCCAAGGCAATTCCACAGGACTCATTATGCAAAATGACATCTGCTTCTAAAGAAAGAACTAATGGAGTTTTAATGCACAACAAAGCATATTACATTTCATTTTCTTCATTTTATTTTTGTCCAAAATTTCTTCCACAACTGGATTAATATGAAATTATTTTTTACCTGATAGCACATTATTTATATCAGATTGCCACAATTTACACAGCCATTTGCCAATTAGTATCACCTCCTTTTCCAATTTTTTTTCTACCACAAGGTGCTATAAATATTTTTGTAGCTATAGGGCCTTTACTTTTTTTTTTTTAGCTCTTTAGAATACAATCTTCATAATGATATTACTGAATAAAAGGGTAGGTACAGTTTTGTAGTCCTTTGGGCATAGAATTCTTGGTTGAATCAGTTCAAAATTCCCCCAACATGAAATGTCCCTAAATTCCTTCCAATGTTTATAATTTTTCTTTTCTGTCATAATAGCCAGTCTTCTAGGTATGGGGTGTTACCTGAGTTGTTCTCATTTTAATTTCTCTACATAATAATAATTTAGAGAATTTTTCACATCTAGATAGTTTTGTTTACTTTGAGACTTATCTGTTCATATTCTTTGATCATTTATTAGTTGGGGAATACTTGTATTCATATACTTTTGATTCAATTCTCTATGTATTTGAGAAATGAGGCCTTTATCAAAGAAACTTTCTATAAACCCCCCCCAATTTTCTGATCACCTTCTAATATTAACTAAAATAGTTTTGTTTGTATAAAACTTTTTAATTTGATGTAAACAAAATCGTCTATTCTATATCCATTTTACATCTTTTGCTTGGTCATGTATTCTTTCTTTGTCCATAAATCCAACAGGCAAAATTTTCTTTGGTCCCTATGTTGCTTATTATATCACGATATCTAAACTATATACCAATTTTGACCATATCAGTATATGGTATGAGATGTGGATTTATTCTTAGTTTCTACCTAACTGCTGCTAGTTTTCTCAGTAGTTTTTGTTAAATAAAGATTTATTATCCCCAAAGCTTGGTTCTTTGAATTTTTCAATACTGTATTACTATGGCCAGTTATTATTATATATTATGTACCTAATATATTCCACTGATCAGCCATCTTAGCCAGGTTTGATAATTACCACTCTATAATACAATTTGAGATCTGATACTGCCAACCCACCTCCCTTTACATTTTTCTTTGATTCCACTGACATTCTTGACTTTTGTTCTTCTAGATGAATTTTGCTATTATTTTTCTAGCTCAATAAAATTAACTTTTGGTGATTCCACTGTTATAACCCTGAATAAATAAATAAATTTAGGTAGAATTGTCATTATTATTATTATGTGCTCAACCAATCTATGAGCAATTAATATTTCTCCAATTGCTTAGGTCTGGCTTTATTTGTGTGAAAAGTATTATAACTGCGTTCAGATACGTCCTGGGTTAGTTTTGGCAGGCAGATTCCCAAGTTTTTTATATTGTCTACAGTAATTTTAAAAATCATTTTTTCTTCCTATCTCTTCCTGCTTTACTTAATTGGTAATATATAGAAATATTGATAATTTATGTAGGTTTATTTTATATCCTGCAAATTTGCAGAGGCTATTAATTATGTCAACTAATTTTTAATTGATTCTATAGGATTCTCTAAATATACAAATATATAATCTTCAAAGGATGATGGTTTTGTTTCCTCATTATCTATTATAATTTCTTCAATTTCTTTTTTGTCTTATTGTTATTGTTAGTGTTTCTTGAACACAATTGAATAATAGTGGTTATAATGAGCATGCTTGCTTCACAAAAGAACTTACTGGGAAACTTAATAATTTATCCTCATTACACACAATATTTGTTGAAGGTTTTAGATAAATATTATTTATTGTTTTAAGGAAAGATCTATTCATGCCTCCTATGCTTTCTATTGTACTTAATAGGAATAAATATATTTTGTCAAAAAGCTTTACTGAATTTATTGAAATAATCATTATTTTTGTTACATTTATTGTTGACATAGTCAGTTATGTTAGTGTGTGTGTGTGTGTGTGTGTGTGTGTGTGTGTGTGTGTGTTTAAAACAAGCCTTAATTTCCTGGTATAAATCCCATCTGGTCATAGCATATAATTTTTTTGCTACATTACCATAAAATACTTGTTAATATTTTATTGAAAAATTTTGAATCAATGTTCCTTAGAGAAATTGGTTTATACTTTTTGTTCTCCATTTTAGGTATCAACTCTATATTTATTTTGTAAACAATTTGGTAGGACTCTATTTTTTTGCCAATTATTTTCAATTTAGTATTGGAAATAATTGCTCTTTATATGTTGGGTAGAATTTACTTGTAAATTCATCTGGTCCTGGGGAATTTTTCTTAGGAAACACATTTAAGTCTTATTTAATTTCTTCTTTTTTAATTTTTATTTTTTTGAATTAATTTATTTAGTCAATTTAGAACATTATTCCTTGGTTACGAGAATCACATTATTTCCCGCCCTTTTCCCCCCACCCTTTCGGCAGCCAATGCACAATTTCATTGGGTATTACATGTGCCATTGAACAGAACCTATTTCCATGTTGTTGGTGTTTGTATTAGGATGTTTATTTAGAGTCTACATCCCCAGCCACATCCCCTCGATCCATGTATTCAAGCTGTTGTTTGTCTTCTGTGTTTCTACTCCCACGATTTTTCCTCTGAATGTGAATAATGTTTATTCTCATAGATCCCTGCAGATTTTTCAGGATCACTGCATTGCCACTAATAGAGAAGTCCATTACATTTGAGTGTACCACAGTGTTTCAGTCTCTGTGTACAATGTTCTCCTGGTTCTGCTCCTCTCGCTCTGCATCACTTCCTGGAGGTTGTTCCAGTTCACATGGAATTCCTCTACTTTATTATTCCTTTGAGCACAATAGTATTCAATCACCAACATATACCACAATTTGTTCAGCCATTCCCCAATTGAAGGGCATCCCCTCATTTTCCAGTTTTTTTTTTTTTTGCCACCACAAAGAGTGCAGCTGTGGATATTTTTGTACATGACTTTTTCCTTATTATCTCTTTGGGGTACAAACCCAGCAGTGCTATGGCTGCATCAAAGGGCAGACAGGAGAAATAGGAGACAGTCAAGATAGCAGCATAGAGTCAGCAAAAGTTCAGGCCTCTGAAAACCCTTCCTTACTGATTACAAACAAAATGCTCCTAGGGGAGTAAAAATCAAACCTAACATCAAGACTGAGCCAAGGAAACCTCCTGCTCAACCCAACTTAAAAGATTTGGCCCCCAAAGCCAGAATTTGAGAATACTCAGGTTTAAGAAGAAGGAAGAAGGAAGGTCCCAGGACCCCTCCCCCACCTAGAGAGCTAAGACTTCAGCAGCAGCTGGAACTGAGGGAGGACCTTGAGGGCAAAGCTGTGCCAGGCTGAGAGCATCCAACACAGGCAGTAGGGAAGCATATAGAGAAGAAACATAGAGCTCAGAGTGGGCAGCAGTTACAGTAGCTGAGACACACCATATTGCCTCCCCCTTCCCAAAGTTTTGGCCTCAGGGCATATCTAGTAACCCAGCTGGACTTAATCCCATAAAAGTTTTCAGAGGGCAGGGAAACTCTAGCTCCCAAACATCTCCCCCACAGACTGCTGGACTTAATCCCATTAAAGCTTCCAGAGGGCAGGGAAGCTCAAGCTTCAATAGCCTTACCCCACAGACTGCACTGAGAGATTTACTGACAAAACTTGAAGGGTAAAGGCATAAAGAAAAGCCCAAAACCACAAAAATGAGAGGAGCAAGAGCTCAAGGCAAGTGCAGGGAGTAAAGAAGTGGTAAATATGAGCAAACAACAGAAAAATGAAAAAGAAATTACAATAAATAGCTTCTGTCCAGGCAATGAACAAAGAGCAAACGAAACAGAGAAGGATGAGGGAACACCAAACAAAAAAACAGAAAATCAAGTGAATTGGATACAGGCTCTGGAAGAACTCAAAATACAATTCAAAACACAATAAAGAGAGGCTGAAGACAACTGGGAAAAGAATTGAAAAACTAAGATAAGTCATCTGGAAACAAAGGCACTTGAACTAAAACAAGAAAATAGTATCTTGAAAGCCAAAATCAACCAGCTTGAAAATGAGGCAAAGGAGATGAAAGATGAGGCAAAGAGGATGAAAGATGACCTCCAAAGAAAATCAGAGCAGAAGGTGAAGGATGACCAAAAAGCCAGGAATGTTAAGAACCAGAATACAACAACTAGAATCAAGTGACTTCACAAGGTAGCAGAACACTATGAAACAAAATCAAAAGAATAAAAGAAAAATTGAGGAAAATATGAAGCACCTTATTTACAAAACAGAAGATTTAGAAAATCATTCCAGCAGAGAAAACTTAAGAATCATTGGCCTACCGGAAGACCATGACAAAAGAAAAATCCTGGACATCATACTACAGGAAATTATCCAAAAAAACTGCCTCAATATTCAAGGACAAGAGGGAAAAGTGGAAATTGAAAGAATCCACAGATCACCTCCTGTACTTAATCCCCAACTGACAACACCCAGGAATGTTATAGCCAAATTCAAGAACTATCAGACCAAGGAAAATATATTAGAAGCTACTAAGAAGAAGCCATTCAGATACCATGGAACCACAGTGACGATAATACAGGATCTGGCTGCATCTACATTGAAGGACCGAAAGGGATTGAATATGATATTCTGGAAAGCAAGGGAACTAGGTCTACAACCAAGTAACAACTACCCAGTCAAACTGACTATATTCTTAGAGAGGAAAGTATGGTCATTTAACAAAATAGAAGAATTCCAAGCATTTGTAAAAAAAAAAAAAAAGACCAGACTGAACAGAAAATTTGATGCCCAAGCACAGAATTCAAGAGAATCATCAAAAGGTAATTAAAAAAGAGGGAAAAAAGAAAAACAAAACAAAACAAAACAATCCAACTATTTTTAAAGAGACCCAATATGTTAAAATTATATGTATCCCTATAAGAAGTCATTGTTAACTCTTAAAAATTGTATTATCACCTGGGCAGCTAGAAGAATTACACTCAGAGGGACGAGTGACACACTGTATAGGATGAAATGCAAAGACATATATACATATATATGTGTGTGTGTATATATATATATATATAAATATATATATAATATGTATGCATAAATACATATGTGTTTGTATACAACTAGAGCTAAAAAAGAGGTTAATACTAAAAGAAATGGGAAAAGAAACAAAAGGGGGTAAATGTATAGGTCTTAAAGAAGCTCATGGCAGGAGGTGGGAGAACATCAATACATTGGAAATGTAAAGAGGTTGGAGATAGAAAATTCTCAACTATTCGTGCATTGAAATTGACTCAAAAAGGGAAGAAAATTCTAATCCATTGGGGCAGAGAATTGATTTGCACCTTATAGGGAAAGAAAAGGGTAACAAATGGACTGGTGGGGAGGAAAGCAGTTCAAGGGAGGGAGAGGGTAGGGGTAATTTAAAAAGACTGTAAAGAAAATAAGAGGGGAATAAGAAGGGAGGGGTAAAACGGGGAAGTAAAATAAGGGTGGGAATTAGGGGGACTGGTTAAAAAAACATTGATGTAGAAGGAAATAGTGAAAGAAGAAAAGGCAGGACTAGTAGTAGAAATCAAAATGCTGGGAAATACACAGCTGGTAATCATAAATCTGAATGTGAATGGAATGAACTCTCCCATAAAAAGCAAGCAAATAGCAGAGTGGATTAGAATCCAAAACCCTACCATATGCTGTCTACAAGAAACACACATGAGGAAAGGAGAAACGCATAGGGTAAAAAGTAAGAGGATGGAGCCAAATCTCTTGGGCATCAACTAGTAAAAAGAAGGCAGGAGTTCCAATCATGATATCTGACAAAGCCAAATTAAAAATAGATTTTGTTAAAAGAAAAAGGGAAGGTAATTACATCCTGATAAAAGGCAGTATAGACAATGAGGAAATATCCATACTCAAAATGTATGCACCAAATGGAATAGCATCCAAATTTCTAAAGGAGAAACTAGTGGAGCTCAAGGATGAAATAGATAGAAACACTATACTAGTGGGAGACTTGAACCTTTCTCTATCAGAACTAGATAAATCTAATAAAAAATAAGAAAGAGTTAAGAGAAGCAAATGAAATCTTAGAAATATTAGAGTTAGTAGATATGTGGAGAAAAATATATCGGGACAAAAAGGAATACACCTTCTTTTCAGCAGCACATGGTACATTCACAAAGATTGGCCATGTATTAGGGCATAAAAGCATTGCAAAAAAGTAAAAAAGAACAGAAATAATCAATGAAACCTTCTCAGTCCACAATGCAATATAAATAATAATTAGTAAGAGTACATAGAGAGGCAAATTAAAAATTAATTGGAAATTAAACAACACGATTCTCCAAAATTGGTTAAAGAAAAAATCATAGAAACAATAACTTAATTGAAGAAAATGACAATGATGAGACATCCTTTCAAAACCTATGGGATGCAGCTAAAGCAGTACGTGGGGGAAAATTATATCCTTAAGTTCATATATTAATGAACTAGAGAAAACAGATGTCAATGAATTGGGTATGCAAATTATAAAACTGGAAAGTGAAAAAAATTAAAAATCCTCAGATGAAGACTAAATTAGAGATCCTAAAAATCAAAGGAGAAATTAATAAAATTGAAAGTCAAAGAACTATTGATTTACTAAATAAGACTGGAATCTGGTACTTAGATAAAACAAATAATATAGACAAAGTACTGGCTAATCTAATTAAAAAGAGGAAAGAAGAAAACCAAATTGATAGTATCCAAGATAAAAAGGGGTCCTCACCTCTAATTTCTTTTTTAAATACAGGGTTGTTTAAATATTCTATTTCCTCTTCTATAAATCTGTACAATTAATATTTTGGTACTTATTTTACACATTTAATTTAAACTGTCATATTTTTGGCAATTAATTGGGTAAAATTGCTTCTAATTGCTTTTATTGCATATTCTTTGGTAGTGAATATACATTTTTTTCTTTTTTTCTTACTGGTAATTTTATTTTTATCTTTCTTTTTAAAAAAATTAAGCAGTGGTTTATTTTATTTTTCATAGAAATGACCCCTAGTTTTATTTATTTTTTTCAATGAATTTCTTACTTTCAATTTTATTCATCTCTCTTCATTTTCAGGATTTTCAGTTTCATGTTTAATTGGGGATTTTAAGAATGTTATTATTTTAGATCTCATTTTTTAAAATTCTGTTTTATTATGAACTTAAACATCATCAAACATTTCAGTATAAAAAAGGAGCAAAAAGGTTGGCTGCATATGAATTGTTGGATTTCTCTTATATAAATTTTGATTTGCTAAAGAGTATACATTAAAATTAACAAGTTATTCAGAAAATCTCATTTGTTTCTCTCCCTTTCTGAATTGTTTCCTTTTGTTCACTTTGTCTACACAAAACATTAATTTATTTTTTTCATTGCTTTAGCTATACGACTGGCTTGCTCTGCTTCCTAATAGAAGTCCTTTGAAATATAAGATTTGGATAAAGAATTTCCATTTTAAAAACCGTTATTTGATATAGTTCTAGAAATTTTACTTTAAGGAAAGGAAATTGAGAGAATAAGCATAAAGAGAACAAATTCTTCATATATTCAAGTTTTATGATATGTAGTGGACTTTAGAGAATTAATTTGAAAACTTTTTCGATCTTGTATGCATTAGTAAAATAAATTGTGCAAGGACCAATAATACCCAGTGGAATTGTGTGTCAGCTACGGGAAGGGTGAGAGTAGGGGAAGGAGGGATAGAATATGATTCTTGTAACCAAGGAATAATATTCTAAAATGACTAAGTAAAATTAAAAAAAAATAAAGTAAAATTAAAAAAAATGTTGTTCTGGGAGGTAAGGAAGATTTAGAAATAATAGCTGTTTCTTTTTTAATATAATTTTATTTTAAAAATATTTTTCCAGGGTTACATGATTCCTGTTCTCTCTCTCCACTCTTCACTTCCCACTCCCAGAGCTAATAAACCATCACACTGTGTTATACATGTATTATCACTCAAAATGTATTTTCATATTACTTATTTCTATAAAAGTGTAATCTTTTAAAATCAAAACCCCAAATAATATACTTATAGAAACAAATGATAAGTCATATGTTTTTCTTCTGCATTTCTACATCTACAGTTCTTTCTCTAGATGTAGATAGCATTCTTTTTCACATATCTCTCAGGATTATCCTAAATCATTGCACTGCTATTAGTAGCAAAGACTGTTTCATTTGATTGACCCATAATATAATCAAAAGTATTCATTTTACATCTAGTAATGTTCTCCATCTCTTTTTCAGTCTTAAATTCTTCCCTTTCTGATAGATTTTACAGGTATACTATTCTATGTTCAACTAATTTACTTATTATATAATTATTTATATTTGTCATATAGTCATTTTGAACTTGTTTTTGATATATGGTGTGAGATATTGATCTAAACCTCTTTTTTTGCCATGCTGTTTTCCAGTTTTCCCAGGAGTTTTTGTCAAATAGTCCCAAAAGCTGGGATCTTAGTTTTTATCAAACACTAGATTGTTGAGGTCATTTACCCCTGGTCTATTCCATTGATCCACCCTTCTATCTCTTAGCCAGTATCATATTGTTTTGATGACCACTGCTTTATAGTAAAGTTCAAGATCTGGTACAGCTAGGCCCTCATCCTTCACTTTTTTTCCCATTAGTTGTCTTAATTAGTTTTCATTAGTTGCCGTAATCATTTGTTCTTGCAAATGAACTTTGTTATAATTTTTTCTATAAAAAAGTTTCTTGGTATTTTGATAGGTATGGCACTGAATATGTAAATTAATTTAGGTAGGATTGTTATTTTTGTTGATTAGTTCATCCTACCCATGAACAATTAATGTTTTACCACTTGTTTAGATCTATTTTTTGTGTGTGTGAAAAGTGTTTTGTAGTTGTGTTCATATAATTCCTGTATTTGTCTTGGCAACAGATTCCCAAATATTTTATATTGTTTATAGTGATTTTAAATGGAGTTTCCCTTTCTAACTCTTGCTGCCGAGTTGTGTCAGAAATACATAGAAATACTGATGATTTATGTATCCTGCAACTTTGTTAAAGTTCTTAATTATTTCCAGTAGCTTTTTAGTTGATTTTCTAGGATTCATTAAATAGACCATCATATTATCTTCAAAGAGTGGTAGTTTGGTTTCCTCATTGCCCACTTTAATCCCTTCAATTTCTTTTTCTTCTCTAATTGCGACCATTAACATTTCTAGTACAATAGTAAATAATGGTACTAATGTGCATCCTTGCTTCACTCCTGATCTTATTGGAAAGGCTTTTAACTTATCCCCAATGTGGATGATACTTGCTGACCATTTTAGATATAAACTGTTTATTATTTTTAGGAAAGGCCCTTTTATTCCTATACTTTCTAGTGTTTTCAATAGTAAAGGGTGTTGAATTTGTTTTTTAAACCCCTACCTTCTGTCTTGGAATCAATACTATTTATTGATTCCAGAAGAGTGATCCCTCTTCTGGTCAGCCGCTGGTTTAGTCCCTTCCCCTGAGATAACTAGCTTGAATACTGGAGTCCAGGGACAAATTAGGGAGAGAGATGGAGAATGAGATCCTTGAAAAGGGGATCTCAGTGAATGGATTTTTCAAGTCCCCATCCACAATATTTACTGATGGGTTTGTGCTTTTGTTGAGAGCTGAGTGATAGATATCCAGGGGTTCATAGGGAAATGATTGATCTTCAGAGAGAACCAAGCTTCTTCCTAGCCTGAGAGAGCTGCTTCTTCTTTCTGGCTCCTGGCTGGAAGAAGTGAAGAAGTTCAGTTAGAGTTCTCCAAGCTTCAGATTCTCTGACTGGAATCTTGAGATTTTTCTTCTTCTTCTACCTTCCCCACTCTCTCTCTGCAACTGATTTCTGTAAGAGATTTCTCCTTGCACAAATTGGATAAATTCCTCTCTTACACTAGGCAGAAGAGCAGTAAGGGGTAGGCAATGGGAGATTTGAAATTGGGGAAGTTAGGATGGGAATGGGATACTGTATATTTATAAAATGAAAGCTATTTATCAAACTTTAAAAATCCCTACCTGGAAAACATTATTTTATAAATAGTTTTTTAATTTGATATTTTTCTATGATTTTTTTATGCCCAAAGAGACATAAGACATAATAATCATCATCATCATCATTGTCATAATCATGGTTATTATTACTATAATAATTGTTACCATATTTCCACTTTACATATTCTTCAAATACATGTATGTGAATAAACACACACTCATATAAATACATATATATTTACATGTAACTTTTTGACATATATATAGTTTATTTAGTTGTCTTTTTGGTAACATGACAAAATTCTTGTATTATCCTTTGGCATCACTAATAAAATATGAAGGTTGATCTATGGAAAAATGAATTTAGATTCCTTTCAGTTTATATGTTTGTGTCTTTCTACTTGCAGAGATATTTAGTAAAACTAATTCAGAGTGCTTTGAATATGGGTTTCTGTTTTCTAGAATATAAAATTTAGTTTCATACACTGATAGCACATCCAGAATACATTGGTGAAAATCTATTACTAATGAGTAGACAGGTTTTTATAGTGTGAAAATAATAGCAAGCTAAAATTAATCCTTATGAAAAAAAGATTTATAGGTATTTGGCTGAATTGTATTTTTTAATAGAGACACTTATTTTTTTTACTTTTACCTTCTGTAAATTCATAATTCTAACTACAAATTAATTCAAAATATAGGCTGCACTTTCTTCATGTTGTGGTCTACATAAATCCTGAGCAAGGCCTATTGGTATCATTGAGTGTTTTTTTTTTTCTGCACTTGAAAAAAATCAGTCAGTCCATCAAACAAGCATTCCTTGCACCAGGCTCTGTGTTAAGTAGGTTATAATGAAAAATACCATTCCTGCTACCACTCAGTTCACCTTCTAATCAGAACACACACACATATAGAGATATACACAAATATGCATACTTATGTGTATGTATATGTATATGTAATTGAAAGTAATCTCAGAAGGAAGGGATTTGGGTTGGGGAGATGGGAAGAGCTTCCTGCAGAATTTCAGATTTGATCTGAGTTTTAAAATAAACAAGGAATCTAGGAGTTGAATAGAGAGCAAGAATTTTAGCATGGGGAACAGTGTGGTTAAAGTCAAGTTGGGAGAAAGAGTATAATCATGTTCTGATAACATCAAGTAGTCAAGGTCAATGGATAAAAAGGATATTTGGAGAGATGTAAAGTATAAGAAGACTAGAAAATTAGAAAGGGAACAAGTTGTGAAAGAATTTAAATACCTAACTGGGGAGTTTATATTTGATTCTAAAGGTAATAGAGATTTGATTTAGTAGGGAGTTGCTATGATCAAACCTGTGCTTTAGGGAAATCACTTTGGCAATTGAATGGAAGATAGCTTCTCTTTTCATTATAACACAGAACTGAAAATTAAGAAGGTACATATAAATTGGGGAATGGCTGAACAAATTATGGTATCAGAAAGAAACAGAACATTATCTTACTATATGACATAAGGAAAGGTATGTTTTCAGAGAAACCTGAACCTGAAGAATAAGTTTTACTATAACAATATAAAGTAAAATAACTTTGAAAGGCTTAAGAACTCTGATTAATTCAATGACCAACTAGTTTCCTGGAGGACTGAAGGTAAGCCATGCTACCTAATTCCTAATAGAGATGAAAGAGAATTATGAAACTGTATTAGACATATATTTTCAGGTATGGCCAACATGGGAATTTGTTTTCCTTGTTATGCATATTTATCATAAAGAGTTTGTTTTTCTTTTTCTCCCCAATAGTGTATTTTCACAAAATCCAAGAAAAAAAATGTTTATTCGAGAAAGATCTTCAAGGAAAGAAGCTTGCTAACTCCTAAAATCCAGAGAATGAACTGTTTGCAGAAAGAGGCATGAAACCCTCCACTACATCAGGAAGATCCAGAATGAACTTTGAGGTGTGGTTGATTGAACATTTATTTTGAATGTACACTCTTATGCCAAAAGGGGACTGCCCCCAATTGGGTTTTGTCAATGTGCCCAGCAAAACACTGGCTTTGCTGTCTCTCTTCTATTTCCTTTTTATCTCTAACTACTGTAGTTTCCTCTTAGACGGTGAAATTTTGTATGCACCTATAGTTAGAAGATTTTAGAGGTACAAGATGATTATGTTTAGTGATCAATTGGGGAGACTAGTCCCCCAATCATCATCAGGGAGGATTGTGAATTTTAGTTTTACTCCACCCTGCTTAGTCTTTAGAATTCTAGCAACCAGGGATGTATACACCTCCACTTAAGGATTAAGTGTGGAGGAGGAAGGCCTATGACCCTCATGTGCTACCAAGTGACAAATCAGAAGCAACTGACTGGCTCCCTGGGCTGTCCTAAGCCAAGTTTAAACCACCATTGGTACATGTGAGACACAGGAAGTGACGTAAAGAACTGTCTTTCTATTTTGTGTCACTTCCTGTGAGAGGGACTTTTTGCGGACTTGGCTGTGGAACTGTACCTGGGAGGAACTCAGCATGAGACCCCCGACTGCTTTCCTTTTAGATGGTCATGTGGTGAGTTATAAGGCTGACTCTCCTTTTTCTTGGCTTTCTGGAGAGGCTCCTTGGTTGAGGCCACTGAACTCCTGCCTCACTCAGACAGGCCAGAGCAGATTTTTCCCCTTTTCTCTCTCTCTCTCATTCTTAATTTCTCCATCTATTGTAAATAAACCACCATTAAATTCCATTCTGACTTGAGTATTTCATTGGGATTTAGAATTTAAATTCCTGGAGACAAACTAAAATATATTCAATTGCAACCCTAAATTTACCCCTAGCAGTGGTATAAGGTTGAGGAAGAGAGGGAGAGGGACATTCACAATAGTTACCACCAAAATAGAGGGAGAGACAGAAATATATACAGAGGCAAAGATAGAGATGACAGACAAATAGAGACAGAGAGAAAGATGGGGGGGGGGGCAGAGACAGAGACAAATATGGAGATGGAGACAGAGATAGAGTCATTGAAGCATTTTTTTTAAATTCACAGAAGGAAAAAAGTCAACAAGCAGGATAGCTTTGAGAGTTATATGTTGAAATGAGCATACACTTAAAATGAAAACCAACCATATTTAAAAATTCATGGTTTTCTCTCCCTGTTCTTCATTTGAGATACTGCTCATTTTATTTAGTGTTTGTTAAGTAAAGGATACATTTTTAAAAATTGATTTTTAGTTTATGTTTGACCAGATAAATGAGTTCCTTGGCATTCTTAAAACTGATTTAATTTTTAACCATGTCTGACTATTTTGATAGTGCTTCTATTATGTCTGGTTATACTGAGTGATTTCAATGAAATATAACAAAAGAAAATGGTTAAAATATTCTTTGTATGTTGCTTGAACCTCCTCTTAGTAGTTATACATACTTAAGTAAACAAAAGAGTACTGCATCATTTTTATGTCTTCACCAAAGGCTACCCTGTGCAATATGCATTAATGGAGTCAATTGCACAAGAAATTGGATCACAATGGAAGGGTTTGAATTCACTGACCAACACAAAATGAATACCTAGAGTAAAAGCAGTAGCTATTATAAAAAGAACTTCAACATTCTACAATCAATTACTGATAATTGACCAATAGGCATTTGTTAAGTGCTTGGAATGTCCCAGGCTCTCTGCTAAGCACTTAAAATAAATTATGTACATTTAAAGTATATGCAATGTGAATCAGAGGAAATCTTACAGGGAAATTATTAATACTTGGGAAGGACCAGAGGATGAGAGATTAAGAAATGCAATGAAATTTGATATGAATCTTAAAGAAGTCAGAAGGAAAAGGTTACTAAGGAGAACATTTCAGTCTTGGAAGACAGTCAGTGAAGAAGCTTAGAATTAGAAGATGGAAGTCCTCAAGAAAAGGATAGTAAGAAGACCAGCATCACTCACTGAATAATATAGACTGCGGTAGGCCTAGGACAGAGCCTTGGGGAATGTCTGTGGTCAATGGATATGACCTGGATGAAGATACAGCAAAAAAGGACTAAAAAGTAGTGGCCAGATAAATAGAAGAGAGCAATGTCAAAAACCTAGAGAAGACAAATTATTTAAGAGAAAGAGGTCATCAGTTGTATCAGTCTATAGAAAGATCAAGAATGATAAATATTGAAATAAGACCATTAGGGCAATTAAAAGATCAAATATCTTGCTTTGTCAACATCAAAATATAAGTAAATATTATCCATGCCTTTATTCATTTAGGTTCATCTTCGCATGTACAAGAAAGTTATAACAGATAGCATTTAAATAAAAATTTATAAATATTTCATTTTAACCCCTCATCATCCATTTTAAAGATGAGGAAAATGAGGTAGCCAGAAATTAAATGGTTTACTTGCCTTGTGTCACAAAGTTATTAAGTATCTGAGACTGAATTTTAACTCAGGTCTTCCTGATTCCATGTCATATATGACACCTAGATATCCCATGACACACCCTATTTTCCATATGGAAATAAAAATAATTGATCTTTAGGCTTTAGACCTCAACTAACAAATAGCATTGACAGATAAAAAGTTAGAATAATTTGGCAACAATTTGAAGTGGCCCAGAATATTTTCAATCTATTTTAATGATTGTGAATATATATGTATATATATATATATATATACATATATATATATGTATATATATATATATATATAGAGAGAGAGAGAGAGAGAGAATGATGGATTGATTCCTCTAGTTAAGAAGAGAAAAATGTCACTCAGAATGATGTATTTGAATCTCACTATAACTTTGATAAAAAGGAGGAACAGGAAAAAAAAAAAACCTTCATTTTACCCATTCCTCAACTTAAAAATTATTATCATTGACCAAGGTGAAGTTGGAGACTTGTAAAATTAAGACTGCAATGGAGAAATTGCTAAATTCAACCACCAGCTGGGATGATATGAGAAACATTACCAATACATATAAAGAGTACTTGAATGACTTAAAAACTCAAAAAGGATTTAAATAAATAAATAAACCTACAATGTGATAAAAAATAACACCTCTACTCACTTATAGATTATAATTTGTTACATTCAAGTCAAGAAACAAGTAGGGTCTACTATATATCAGGTGCCATGTGAAGGATTGAGGATTCAAAAAAAGGCAAAAGCACCCCCTATTGTCAGAGAGCTCATAATATAACAAGGGAGACAATAAGCAATCAAATATGTAAAAATATATAGAGGATAAGTTGGAGAAAATCTCGAGAGAGGGCATTAAGGTAAAGAAGGAATGGGAAAAGTATATACAAGGAGAGAATTCAAGTAGGACTGGAATAATAATAGGTGAGCTAGGAAGCAGGGGTATAGAAGGAGTAAGTTTCAGGAATTAATGCTTAAAGTTAAATGATGGAATATGTTGTGCAAAGAACAAGGAAGCTAGTGTCAATGGATTACATTGTATGTGGAGATAAGTAAGCTGAAAAAGACGGAAAAAGCAACCATGATTAAGGTAAAGAAAATGGTAAGGGCCATGAATGACTTCTGCAAGTCTTAGGAACATTAGTCAATAATATAGGATTTCATTGTACTTATTGTTTGCTTAGAATGAAAAATCATTTAATACAATAGAATATTGTATTTTTTTCAACTAAGTGCCTTCTTTTATGTATCAAAATAATTTAAGATTCCTTAGAAGATATAGCAATGGATATAACCCTGTCCAATGACCCTCTAATGCTAAATAGCAAGTGAGGGGGGGAAAAAGGGGAGAGATATGCTCTCCAATGCTATTCGCCACTGTCATGAAGGAGATCCAATGTAGAATCCACATCAACAATGGATTTGCCATGAATAATGAGGCTTTCCACGTGTTCCTATATGAGGATGACATGTTCTAATTGGATAAAGCTTCAGAACATTTCAGAATCTCTTGGAAGAGTTATATATAAAAAGCCAAAGTTCATTCAAGAAAGATAAGGGATAAAAATGTTTATCACACAGAGTTCAGCATGTATTTACATGGATACCTCATATAGTTTGTTCATCACTATGTATTTATAGTAAAGCTATATAGGTGGACAAATTGGATCCAGAATAGAACAGGAAAGGGGGATAGTCTGGATTACTTTTGTGAAAATGAAATTTTTCTTCACCACTCCAAAGTTTCTCATGAAAACAAAGGCCATCTTTAAAAACTAACATTCAACCAGGGTTGATATAAGGCAGCAACATAACAATAACCTCTAAAGAATTAAAAATGAGTCACTCAAAGGTCAATGGATAAGCATATGATGGGTATGAGCAGCCAATAGCATATAACCAGTGAGGAAATATGAAGAGTAGGAGTGAAAACAAGCAAACAATAATACAACCAACAAAGAATAATATGATAGAGAAAATTTGGTAAAAGTAAGGGATGACAGGGAGAAAAATTAGAAGATTTCACTAGTACCCTTGAAATGCCATGAGAATGTGAGGGAAAATGCCACCAGATTGGAACTTTCCATGAAAAAGTTGTGGGAGAATGTA
Source organism: Monodelphis domestica (assembly GCF_027887165.1). NCBI lineage: Eukaryota > Metazoa > Chordata > Mammalia > Didelphimorphia > Didelphidae > Monodelphis > Monodelphis domestica. The sequence continues at coordinate 190,921,356 of NC_077234.1, forward strand.
GACGGAAGGCACATAGCATGCACAAGCATAGATCAGTTATCATCACCACTATCTGAAAGCACCCAAATTGATGAGATTGCAGGTAGACTTGTGTATTTCAACATTTTACTCTTAAGAAGCCTGGAGAATACAGTGTAGTTACTAGACATCCATAGACAGACAGCAGTGGTAGCTCAGGGATTGTCATCCACCACAATTTAGGAGATGCCCTTTTTTGCTTCTGTAAGGAACTGTTACAGGGCAGCTACTATGTTGAAACATCAGGGTGTTCTGTAGCTAAATTTGAGAAGAGCAACATAGTAAGAAAGTTCCTAGGAGAAACAGGAGAATTAACAGGAGAATGCCCCATCTACTAAAGTAGCATAAAGCCTGTCCCTTCAGGCACAAAGTCAATACAGTGGAACATGATGGTAAGAGAGACAGAGGAGACATAGTGAGCTAATATCAGTAGATTTTTTTTAATAGAAAATATTAATGCACATTGCAGTCAGGGCAAAATTACAAATTGCTGTATTCTTGGACTACATTATTTATTTATTTATTAGATTTTTAAAATTGTGCCCTTCTCTTCAAAAAGAGTCTCAGGGTATTTGAACCATAAAATCTTCCACTAAAATATTATACCAGAAAACAGCAGCCACAGAAACAAAGCCACAAGCTAGCATCATAAAACTGTACAATTCACATGATACTTTTAACGGGATAGGCAAATTTTCAAAGTTAGTTTTTTTTTTCATTTTGCCCTAAGAAGGAATGAATTTAGGCTGTGACAGACCCCAGGCAAATAAGGAATTTCCACAGATATATATATATGAACCTTGAGCCTCATTACTTACCCCTAATTGCTTATTGGCTGTGCAAATTTAATGGGAGAACAGTTGTCCTGTGGGGAAGGCTTTTGCCGATAAGCAATTACTACTATTTCTTTTGCTCTGTTGAATGCTGTGAATGTTGGCAGATTGCCAGAGATAGTATGCCCATCTTCTCACATTGTAATGTTCCTATCTTCAGAATCTATGGCTGGTTCATTGTATACCTTTGGTGGCAGCCCATTCATTTATGTAAGCAAAATTACATACAGAATTTGATCAAGAGGAAATGAGAGTTCAGTTGTCTAATATTTTAAATCCATGCTTCAGAATCTTTAGGAAGAAACATGTCTACATCACATTCAGATAATTCAGATGATTATGCACAATGCACAAATACAGTTTTTTAATATTATCAAATGCCTATTTAACAATCAATAGCCCCAAGGGCATTCTGTATTTTAAAAATACAGAATTAAGTGGGCTAGAATCTTTACAGCTGGTCCCTGGCCAAGTTTGTTATAGATAACTTGTTTTCAAATTATCTAAGGACTTAACTACATAATTAAGCACCAAAGATATGACCATCAGCTCTGATCAGTATGCTAAATACCAGGATAGTGTACCAAATGAATTCATTCCCTTCAAAACTGTTGAATTGTACCCTTTCAATTCTAGTCTCCATGGTCACTTGTCATTGTCTACTCTCGCAGAATGCTTATAATAAAGGAAAATTTGAATTTCTATATTACTGAAAGGGAACAAAAAGCAACAATAACACATGAATCTGTATATGTGATTACACAAGTTGACATAGATGGTAAATTTGTTGAAAAAAACAGAATTGATTATTCAAAGCCTGCAAAATATTGCTGGCAATTTTTCATTCATCAAATATTCATTGTAAATTCTTTTATTTATTTCTGTTTCTCTGTTGAATTGTGTGGGGAATTCAGAGATATATAAGGAAATCCCTGTCTTCAAAAAGGATACAATCTAAGATAATGAATATAGAATATATAGAATGAAAAGTTGTACCTGATAAGAGGCAAAAGGGAAATATAGAAAAAAAACCTATAGGATTTTAAAGTATGGAAAATATCATTCTAGAGTCCAAGTAGAAGAAAAAAAAACAAAAACACTGTCAATCCAATCCCCTCATTTTGCCTTATTTACTCAATATGGGAGCCTACAATATAGTACCTCAGAGTTGAGATGTTCTGTGAGTTATTGTCAACTCAACTATGTTTCTACTGAGAATTTTATGTTTAACAAACAGCAAAAATATACAGGTTTACCACAACCATTAAGAGTACTTAATTAGGACTTCAGGTCAAGATGGCGGCTTAGAGAAAGTTAAAGTCCAGATCTCCTGAAACCCTTCCTTACCGATCTCAAACCAAATGCTCCTAGGGCACCGAAATCCAAAACGATCAACAACATAGATCCCGGGAGTCCTCCTCCTGGTTCTGGACCTGAATCAAAAGGTACGCCCCCCCCCCAAAAGCCAGAACCCGAGACCACTTGGACCTAAGGGGTAGGCAGAAGGAAGGTCCTAGGACCCATCCCCCCCCAACCCAGAGCGCCGAGTCTGAGTCCGAGTCTGAGGCAGCAGAGGCAACCTCAGAGCCCCATGGCCTGCTATTCTGAAGGCTGCTTCCTGAAAACAACCTGACCCAGTCGAGGGGGCACCCAGAGAGTAGGGAAACAGAGAGGGACGGGGGAGCTCTTAACCCCCTGGGAGAAGCCTTCGGAGCTCTGGGAAGCTGTGGCCCCTCCCCCTCAGAGAGCAGGGTATTCTGAAACAACAGCAACCCTCAGGGCTGGCAAAAGGGCCTCGGGAGCCGGCTATTCTGAAGGCCACATCCTGAAAACAACCTGACCCAGTCAAGGGGGCACCCACACAGCAGGGAAACAGAGAGAGAGAGGGGGAAGCTTGTAACTTCCTGGCTGGATCCTTCCATTGGAGTCTCATGAGAAAAGTCCCTGCCTCAAGGCATACTAAATTCAACCCAGGGAAAGCTAATCTCATTAGGAGCCCTCCAAGCTCCAGGAAGCCGCGGCCCCTTCCTCCGCAGAGTGCTGCAGCTGACCAGCTAAGGCACAGGAACAAGGGCCAAGCTAGGCTAAGTGCGTGGAAGTAAGGCAATGGAGAAGCATCAGTAGGGTGCTGAGGAGAGGGGGGCAGTAACAGGGACACACCAGCAATTTCTGGCTCCCCAGGAAGACAGAATAACAACTGCATAGAACGGACAATCTGCCTAGGGCTAAAACCTCGGAAAGCCAGACAGAGATAAGAAAAGCTAATCCTCCCCACTAAGATAGAGATGGCAAACTACACAGAAGCACAAAAGCCCCAAAATTCCAAAAGAAAGAAGAAGAAGGTGGCAACTTTAGACACATTTTATGGAGCAAAAATACAAAACACAGAGGAGATAGAAGAGGAAACACAAGCAAATGCTCTAATACCCTCCAAAGGAAATGGAAACCCTCCACAAACCCATGAAGAATTTGAATCTGAAATAAGCAAACAGATGGAAGCCTTCTGGGATGAAAAGTGGGAAATAATGCAAAAGAAATTCACGCATCTACAAAACCAGTTTGACCAAATTGTAAAAGAAAACCAGGCTTTAAAGCAAGAACTAATAAAGCAAAGCCAAAACACCAAGAAATTAGAAGAGAACATAAAATATCTCACTGACAAAGTGACAGATTTGGAAAATGGAGGGAGAAGAGATAATTTAAGAATAATTGGACTTCCAGAAAAGCCAGAAATAAACACCAAACTTGACATCGTAATACAAGAGATAAAGAAAATTGCCCAGAGATTCTAGAACAAGGGGGCAATACAGCCACTGACAGAGCTCACAGAACACCCTATACACTAAACCCCCAAAAGACAACTTCCAGGAATGTAATTGCCAAATTCCAAAACTCTCAAACAAAAGAAAAAATCCTACAAGAAGCCAGGAAAAGACAATTTAGATATGAAGGAATGCCAATCAGGGTCACACAAGACCTTGTAAGTTCTACTCTAAATGATCGTAAGGCATGGAACATGATCTTCAGAAAGGCAAGAGAGCTGGGTCTTCAAGAAAGAATCAGCTATCCAGCAAAACTGACTATATACTTCCAAGGGAAAGTATGGGCATCAACAAAATAGAAGACTTCCAACTTTTTGCAATGAAAAGACCAGAGCTCTGTGGAAACTTTGATATGAAAAATCAAAGAGCATGGAATACCTGAAAAGGTAAATATAAAAGAAAGGGAAAAGGAAAAAATGTTATCTTCTTCTTTTACTCAAACTCTCTTCTATAAGGACTACATTTATATCAATCTATGTAGACTAACAGGTGGGGAAAATGTAATGTGTAAATAGGGGGAAAAGAAAGACCAAATAGAACACTCTTTCTCACACAAAGATTCACATGGGAAGGGGAGGGGAAGAAAACTCCTATAAGAAGGAGAGGAAGAGAATTTTTACTTAAACCTTACTCTCAGGGAAATCAACTCTGAGAGGGAAAAAAACCAGACCATTGGGATCTTGAATTCTATCTTACCCAACAAGGGTAGGGAGAAAGGAAAACAAAGGAGGGAGGGGGAGAGGGAAAACAAAAGGGGAGGGAAAGAGAGGGGGGGAAGGGGAGGCAACAAAAAGGGAGGGACTAAAAAGGGAAACATATCAAGGGAGAGGAAAAGGGGGACCAATTTAAAGTAAATCACTGGACTAAAAAGTAGAGCTGAAGAAGAAAAGGTTAGAACTAGGGAAGGATATCAAAATGCCAGGGAGTCCACAAATGACAGTCATAACTTTGAACATGAATGGGATGAACTCACCTATAAAAAGTAGACGAATAGCAGAATGGATTAGAATCCAAAACCCTACCATATGTTGTCTTCAAGAAACACACATGAGGCAGGTTGACACCCACAAGGTCAGAATTAAAGGATGGAGTAAGACGTTCTGGGCCTCAACTGACAGAAAGAAGGCAGGAGTGGTAATCATGATATCTGATAAAGCCAAAGCAAAAATAGACCTGATCAAAAGGGATAGGGAAGGTAATTATATTTTGTTAAAAGGGACTTTAGATAATGAGGAAATATCACTAATCAACATGTATGCACCAAATAATATAGCACCCAAATTTCTAATGGAGAAACTAGGAGAATTGAAGGGAGAAATAGACAGTAAAACCATATTAGTGGGAGACTTCAACCAACCACTATCAAATTTAGATAAATCAAACCAAAAAATAAATAAGAAAGAGGTGAAAGAAGTGAATGAAATCTTAGAAAAATTAGAATTAATAGACATATGGAGAAAAATAAATAGGGATAAAAAGGAATACACCTTCTTCTCAGCACCACATGGCACATTCACAAAAATTGACCATACATTAGGTCACAGAAACATAGCACACAAATGCAGAAAAGCAGAAATAATAAATGCAGCCTTCTCAGATCACAAGGCAATAAAAATAATGATCAGTAAAGGTACATGGAAAATCAAATCAAAAACTAATTGGAAATTATACAATATGATACTCCAAAATTGTTTAGTTAGAGAAGAAATCATAGAAACAATTAATAATTTTATCGAGGAAAATGACAATGGCGAGACATCCTTTCAAACCTTTTGGGATGCAGCCAAAGCGGTAATCAGAGGTAAATTCATATCCCTGAATGCTTATATTAACAAACTAGGGAAAGCAGAGATCAATCAATTGGAAATGCAAATGAAAAAACTCGAAAACAATCAAATTAAAAACCCCCAGCAGAAAACCAAACTAGAAATCCTAAAAATTAAGGGAGAAATTAATAAAATTGAAAGTGATAGAACTATTGATTTAATAAATAAGACAAGAAGCTGGTACTTTGAAAAAACAAACAAAATAGACAAAGTACTGGTCAATCTGATTAAAAAAAGGAAGGAAGAAAAGCAAATTAACAACATCAAAGATGAAAAGGGGGACAGCACCTCCGATGAAGAGGAAATTAAGGCAATCATTAGAAATTACTTTGCTCAATTATATGGCAATAAATACACCAACTTAGGTGATATGGATGAATATATACAAAAATACAAACTGCCTAGACTAACAGAAGAGGAAATAGAATTCTTAAATAATCCCATATCAGAAAATTAAATCCAACAAGCCATCAAAGAACTTCCTAAGAAAAGATCCCCAAGGCCTGATGGATTCACCAGTGAATTCTATCAAACATTCAGAGAACAGTTAATCCCAATACTATACAAATTATTTGACATAATAAGCAAAGAGGGAGTTCTACCAAACTCCCTTTATGACACAAACATGGTACTGATTCCAAAATCAGGTAAAAACAGAGAAAGAAAACTATAGATCAATCTCCCTAATGAATATAGATGCAAAAATCTTAAATAGGATATTAACAAAAAGACTCCAGCAAGTGATCAGAAGGGTCATCCACCATGATCAAGTAGGATTTATAGCAGGGATGCAGGGCTGGTTCAATATTAGGAAAACCATCCACAAAATTGACCACATCAACAAACAAACCAACAAGAACCACATGATTATCTCAATAGATGCAGAAAAAGCCTTTGATAAAATACAACACCCATTCCTATTAAAAACACTAGAAAGCATAGGAATAGAAGGGTCGTTCCTAAAAATAATAAACAGTATATATCTAAAACCATCAGCTAATATCATCTGCAATGGGGATAAACTAGATGCATTCCCAATAAGATCAGGAGTGAAACAAGGATGACCATTATCACCTCTACTATTTGACATTGTACTAGAAACACTACCAGTCGCAATTAGAGAAGAAAAAGAAATTGAAGGCATCAAAATAGGCAAGGAGGAGACCAAGTTATCACTCTTTGCAGATGACATGATGGTCTACTTAAAGAATCCTAGAGATTCAACCAAAAAAGCTAATTGAAATAATCAACAACTTTAGCAAAGTTGCAGGATACAAAATAAACCCACATAAGTCATCAGCTTTTCTATATATCACCAACACAACTTAGCAGCAAAAACCAGAAAGAGAAATCCCATTCAAAATCACCTTAGACAAAATAAAATACCTAGGAATCTATCTCCTGAGACAAACATAGGAACTATATGAACACAACTACAAAACACTCTCCACACAACTAAAACTAGACTTGAACAATTGGAAAAACATTAACTGCTCATGGACAGGAAGAGCCAATATAATAAAAATGACCATCCTACCCAAAATTATTTATCTATTTAGTGCCATACCCATGGAACTTCCAAAAAATTTCTTTACTGATTTAGAAAAAACCATAACAAAATTCATTTGGAATAACAAAAGATCAAGGATATCCAGGGAAATAATGAAAAAAAACCACATATGATGGGGGCCTTGCAGTCCCAGACCTTAAACTATATTATAAAGCAGCAGTCATCAAAACAATTTGGTACTGGCTAAGAAACAGAAAGGAAGATCATTGGAATAGACTGGGGGCAAGCGACCTCAGCAAGACAGTATACGATAGACCCAAAGATTCCAGCTTATGGGACAAAAATCCACTATTCAATAAAAACTGCTGGGAAAATTGGAAGACAGTGTGGGAGAGATTAGGTTTGGATCAACACCTCATACCCTACTGGAAGATAAACTCAGAATGGGCAAATGACTTAAACATAAAGAAGGAAACCATAAGTAAATTGGGTAAACACAGAATAGTATACATGTCAGACCTTTGGGAGGGGAAAGACTTTAAAACCAACCAAGACATAGAAAGAATCACAAAATGTAAAATAAATAATTTTGACTATATCAAATTAAAAAGCTTTTGTACAAACAAAACCAATGTAACTAAAATCAGAAGGGAAACAACAAATTGGGAAAAAATCTTCATAGAAACCTCTGACAAAGGTTTAATTACTCATATTTTAAAGAGCTAAATCAATTGTACAAAAAATCAAGCCATTCTCCAATTGATAAATGGGCAAGGGACATGGATAGGCAGTTCTCAGATAAAGAAATCAAAACTATTAATAAACACATGAAGAAGTGTTCTAAATCTCTTATAATCAGAGAGATGCAAATCAAAACAACTTTGAGGTATCACCTCACACCAAGCAGATTGGCTAACATGACAGCAGAGGAAAGCAGTGAATGCTGGACGGGATGTGGCAAAGTAGGGACATTAATTCATTGCTGGTGGAGTTGTGAACTGATCCAGCCATTCTGGAGGGCAATTTGGAACTATGCCCAAGGGGCGATAAAAGACTGTCTGCCCTTTGATCCAATCATAGCACTGCTGGGTCTGTACCCCAAAGAGATAATGGTCAAAAAGACTTGTACAAAAATATTCATAGCTGCGCTCTTTGTGGTGGCCCAAAACTGGAAAACAAGGGGATGCCCGTCAATTAGGGAATGGCTGACCAAATTATGGTATATGTTGGTGAGGAATACTATTGTTCTAAAAGGAATAATAAAGTGGAGGAATTCCATGGAGACTGGAACAACCTCTGGGAAGTGATGCAGAGCGAGAGGAGCAGAACCAGGAGAACATTGTACACAGAGACTGATACACTGTGGTATAATCGAACGTAATGGACTTCTCCATTAGTGTCTGTGTAATGTCTCTGAACAATCTGCAGGGATCTAGAAGAAAAAACACTATGCATAACCAAAGGATAAACTCTGGGAATAGAAACACCGAGGAAAAGCAACTGCCTGACTACAGTGGCTGAGGGGACATGGCAGAGGAGAGACTCTAAACGAAACTCTAATGCAAATATTAACAACATGGAAATGGGTTCGAATCAAGAACACATGTGACACCCAGTGGAATCACACATCGGCTGTGGGCGGTGGGGGGGAGGAAAAGAAAATGATCTTTGTCTTTAATGAATAATGCTTGGAAATGATCAAATAAAATATTATTTAAAAAAGAGTGCTTAATTAATTAGTGAGCCTATTTAAAAAAGCATTTATTAAGAAATTACTACGATGTGTCTGTCACTGCCCTAAGGGGTAGAGGATGAAAGAAAAAAAAATAAAAAAGAGTCCCTAAAAAAATGAAATATATATAGTCCTGGAAAGCATTTTTCTAATAGTTCAAAAAAGAAGTAATTAATTAAAAAATACAATAACAAAGTGACATGAAAATATTCCCATTAAGACTTTATGAGATATACTCTCACAGGTTTACACATACTGGAATAGAGGATATTCATGCAAAAAACATGTCACCAAGGAAAAAAGAGGGAGTACACACTGTGGAAAATGAAAGAACATATGTAGCAGTTATATGATTTAGTTACATGTTTATAACATGTGTATATGCATCTGAGACACATAGATGATAGAAGCAATGAAATAGAATAAGTAAACTGAAGGTTGGACTAGGCAGCTTTGGAGGATCCTTCTAGCTTTAGATTCTATGAATTAAACATCCTATACTCTGTCCACTCTGCCATGACACCTTTTGTGTACCTGATACATGCTCCCTACTGTTTCCTCTGTGGGTGGCCTCAGTTCATCTGAACTCAAAATAATACCAGTAAGAGATCCATAGATTGTTACTTCAACCTAATTGCCTTCTTTCCATAAATTGAGCATGCCAGATGCTTGATGCCCTGTTTTCACTGTCCAACTGTTGCTGTGACCTACCAGAACACAGATGAAGAAACTGGTGATAAATTATACTAGAGAAAAGAAGACTTAGGGATCTCTAACTTTGGAGAGTTATTGTAAAGCTCTTGACATTTCTGAAGGATTGTCATGGAATAGGGATTAGGCTTGTTTTACTTATCCTACTTGCCTCGAAGACAAAACTGAGAAGGGGATGGGTAGAAATTGAAAAGAAGGATGTTTGAGTTTGATAGAACAAAACAATTTTTTTAGCAATTAGGGAAATTTAAAATTAGAATGGGAGCAGGAAACCCTGGTGGTATAACGGAAATCTTGGAGCAGAGGCTCATCAATTATGTTATTAAGGGAATTCTTGCTTAGTTACATGTTGAATTATATAACTTTTGAGGTCCCTTCCAAAACTAACTGTCTATCATTCTATGACATAAAACTGGTAGAAGAGATGAATCAATTAAATCTTCAAGGAAAAGGCGGTATATGAGCTGACTCTTGTTGGGGAAGGTAAGCATTCTTGACAGAGAGAATGACAAGCAATGGCTAAGAAAAAAGCTTGTTTGGAGTAGAGTGAATAACCCCAAATGGTTGTAGCACATACTTATTCATTCTGCTCCGAATAAGCTTTTTTTCTTAGGAGACTACTGTGGAATAAAGATGAGGGAGGGAGGTTGGAGAAATCACCTTGATTAGTGAGGAAAATAAAAGAATTTGTATTTTATTTCTGTGAGGAAGGAATATATTAGATGGGAAGGCACTGTAAAACTTATGGTTTAAAATATGAATTTAATAACTAAAAAGGATGGATTGAATGGTAGGTTACAAACAAGACCAGTTAGGACACTACTGCAGTAAGGCCAAATGAAAAGCAATGGGGATTAGACTAAGATAATGACAGTAGAAATGGAAGGAAATGCAAAAATTATCACAAAGGAAGAAGTAAGATGATTTTGGTCATTCATCAGATGCAGTAGAAGAGGAAGGAGAAAGAATCAAAGATGAATTCAATGTTTTGAGTCTAGGTGTTTAGAAAAGCAATGAGAACATTAGTAGAAGGAAGATAGTTTTGAGAGACATTTTATACATTCAATTTAGTAAACATTTATGAAGTATGTATTATGTGGGAGTCATTGTGGTAAGCTATAATGATACAAAAAGAGGCATAAGATAGTCCCTTCCCTCAGGGAGTTTACAATTTACCATTAGCCAGTAGAGTTGATATCATATAGTTGTATCCTCTTAAGAAGTTATGTGATATTCTGGCTAGTGCTGGGCTTGTAGGTTCAAATCCCACTTCAGTTCCAAACTAGATGTGTGATTCTGAGTAAAACATTTAGTATTTCTGACTCTCAGTTTCCTCATCTGTAAAATAAACTAGTTGTCCTCTAAATGTTGTGATGACAGGATGTCCTTAAATGTTTATTTCTGTTGCATTAATATGAGCATGGCTACTGTTAAAGCAACATAATACTAAGCTCCAGAACCAACTGAACGTGAGTACAAAGTAATTGTGCTGCTTTTTGAAGGGAAAAAATAACACTTAATCACAACCTATATGATTTCTGGAGAACATTAATCAGTCATATATGGAACATGATTATAGAAAGAATTAGATGTCAAAATAATGTCTAGAGATTTAGATATCTTTCTTATGGGATTAAAAAAAAGCCTATAGCTTCACATCTTCACTAGCTTTATATATAAAAAGAAGGAAATGGTAACAGCATTTTTGAATTCCTGTTTTTGGTGAGTCAATTATAGGCAGAATAGACAGGAAGTATAGGATCATAGATTCAGAACTGAAAGCAACCATACACAGTCATGAAGCACTAACCCCTTTCATTTTACAAATGAGGAAAATGATACCCAAAGAAGTTAAATGATTTACTCAGAATCACACAACTGGTATCTGAGGAAAAATTGCAATTCAGATATTCTTAAATCCAAGTACAGAGTCTATGCATTATAGCATGCTGCTTCTCAATAGGCAAATGGCATATTGAAAAGCAATTTCAAACCATATAACTCCACTGGACTTCTAAAGAGTGGCATGGCTAAATAAGCAATACTGCAAGAAGTAGAAAGGAGCTATTTTGACTACAGACTAAGGGAAGGAAGAACACAAGTAGGAGGCAGGATCACAAATAGCTCATTTTATGAATTTTATTGATTGTAGTTTCCAGAAAAGAGAAATTTTTCATTGATAATGTAGGAAATTAACAATAGTAATGATAACACTAATAATAGTGTTAAAAACATTTGTATGTGCTTTAAAATTTGCAAATATCTATGCTCATATTTAATCCTTCCAATTTTGTGAAAAAGTACTATTATCATCTCCATTTTGCAAATGAGGAAACTGAGGTTAGAAAGTATCTGAAACAAGACTTGAACCGAAGACTTTCTGGTTGGTCACTTAGGATTCTGTCCATTATACTATAGTGCCTTGCTACTATACACAATATCCAATGATGATTTCATAGAGTTGGTGATGAAGTATACTGTGTAATGGATGCAATTGGAATTAGGATAATTTAATAAGACTAAGATGGGAGTACCCTTTTGAAAACAGGTACTGGATTAGAGCTAGAGAATAAGACATAAAGTTTTTAAACAGGGTCATGTTTTTGGTTTTTTTCTACTTATTTCTTATAAAAATGGTTCAATTTTGGGATGGGGAAGTTGACAGAAAGTATTTTTTTAAAGAAAAGATCATCAAGCATTTAGAAGGAAAATATATTTTCATTTATGTTATTCACATACAAATCAATCAATAATAAACATTTATTATGAGTCTACTATGTGATAGGCACTGTGGTAATAGCTGTGAATATAAAAAGAGACAAAAGATAGTATTTGATCCCAAATAGCTTAAAAATCTAAAAGAGGAAATAACATGAAAACAAGTACATACAAAGTAAGCTATACATAAGATAATAGGAAATAATTAACTGAGAGAAAAAGAAGTCATTAGAATTAAGAGCAATAAGAGAAGGCTTCCTGTAGAAGGTGGAATTTTAATAAGTCCAGTAGTCAGAGTGGAAGAGGGAGAGTTTTCTAGGCATGGGAAACAGTCTAAGAAAATGTCCAGAGATGAGTGATTGAGTGTTTTGTTCCTGGAAGGCCCCAAAAGCCTGTGTTACTGAATCACAGAGTACATATCAGAAAGTAAGGCTTAAGAATAGCAAAAAGGTTAGGTTATAAAGGTCTTTGAATATCAAACTGAACATTTTTGTATTTGATCCTCGAGGCAAGGGGAAATCATTGAAGTTCATTGAGAAGGGAGGTGGCATGATCATATCTGCAGTTTCATTGGGTCTGAAATGAGAATAGATTAGAGGAGGGAGCAACTTGAGGCTGCTAGACACACCAGCTGACTATTACAATAATCCACGGTGATGAGGGACTGCACTATAGTAGTAGTAGCAACAGAGGCAAGAAAGGGAAGTATTCCAGAGACACTGCAAAGGTAAAACCAATAGATCTTGCCAACAGATTGGATATGGATGGTAGGAGTTAATGAGGCATCCAAGATGACTCTTAGGTTGTGAAACTAAGGAACTGGGAGGGTTGTGTTACCCCCTACAGTAATCAGGAATGTAGGAAGGGAAGAGGGTTTATACAGAAAGACAATGAGCTTTGTTTTGGACATATTGAATTCATGATGCCTAGTAGACATCCAGTTCAAGATGTCTGAAAGGCAGTCAGAGATGTGAGATCAGAGGTTGGGACACGATATGTATGTAGACTTGAGAATCATTGGCATAGAGATGACAATTAAATCTAGGATAGCTGATGAGATCAAGTAGTATAGATATAATTTATATAATTTGCAATTCAAATGGTTAGTAACATGACTTCAACAAATGAAGGAACATCTGTTACAGTTGTGATTTCATTTACTGACTGACTAGTCTGCCTATTTTTGATCTGGCCAGGACACAGAGAAATATTTTCATCACGAGCCTAGACAGGATAGATCATGGTTGGCCACAGCTCCTCTGGCAGGAGTACAAACTAATTAAATTGTCATATTTTTCAATAGCTTTACCAAAGTACTTTTTATGCTTTCTGTTGCATATCATCCTATATTCTTAAATGTTTTCCCATTTTCATGTCAATGTGATTATATATTAACAATGATTTTAAAGCAGACTTTTAATTATTTTAATTCTAGTTGCTTTCATTATTCAAGAGACCCAGAAGTAATTTGCAACTATTACTACTGTTGATACAAATTCTGATCAATAACTCTTTGTTGTGTGAATAAATATATGAATGAGCAATTATCATTTTCAAAGGTATATAAAGGTCACTTGGAGTCTTTTCATACTGGAAAAACAACCATGTGTATTTTGAGTATTCCAGAACTTTCTATAGCATCAACTGGAAAATCTTCCAGGGAGACACTCTTGACTTTTATTTTTTTTTTAATTTTAAACATTATTTTATTTGGTCATTTCCAAACATTATTCACTGGAAACAAAGATCATTTTCTTTTCCTCCCCGCCCCCCCCCCCTCCCACCACCTTTTCCTCTCCCATAGCCGACGCATGATTCCACTGGTACACTCTTGACTTTTTAAAAGACTGATGAGAGAAAAGGTGGAGACATTAATTCCCACAAATATGGGGATATTTTCTATCCTTCCTTCATTCATCCGTTCCTTTGTTACCTTCCCCATCTGCTGATTTTAGCATCTATCTCCAAGGTTTACTTGATTTGAATCTTGTTGGGACTCTCTAAGAACTAGTAGTTACATCGAGGTTTTATGTCTCCCCACATGAACTGTAAAAAGACATCTTCATGAAAAGTGGGCTAACTTGTATCAAGTGGATTTTCCTCATTTTCCAATTCATTTCCCCTTGCAGCCATATAACAGCTGAACAGAATATCAATGTTGCCTAAAGGAAATAAAACATGAGGAGCTTTAGTTAGATTTGGATTCTTTTCTTTTTTCTTTCTTTCTTTCTTTTCTTTTTTCTTCCTCCTTCCTTCCTTCCTTCCTTCCTTCCTTCCTTCCTTCCTTCCTTCCTTCCTTCCCTTCCTTCCTTCCTTTCTTCCTTCCTTCCTTCCTTCCTTCCTTCTCTTCTTTCTTCTTTCTTTCTTTCTTCCTTTTCTTTCTTTCTTTCTTTCTTTCTTTCTTTCTTTCTTTCTTTCTTTCTTTCTTTCTTTCTTTCTTTCTTTCTTTCTTTCTTTCTTTCTTTCTTTCTTTCTTTCTTCTTTCTTTCTTTCTTTCTTTCTTTCTTTCTTTCTTTCTTCTTTCTTTCTTTCTTTCTTTCTTTCTTTCTTCTTTTCTTCTTCTTTTTTTTTTTTTTACCATACCTGCAACAGTAATCAAACCGACCTTTATTAAACCAGCTGGCTGAATAGGATATATGGGACAAAGAGTCAGCTATCCAATTAGAATTCACTTATATTTTTAATGGCCTAAATCCCTATCACTGAAGTTAAACTTTATAATTAGCTAGTGAACTGGGAAGTCCCAAGGAAGCCAAGCCAGATGATTTTAGGCAAATGCATATGAGTTTACCTGAATTACTTATGTCAATAATTTAGATGGAATAATTGTTCAGTCTTCTTCCCATTTGTTGTAGAGACATGTCTTAATGTGAAGCAAATGGAGTTTGGATCTCTTTCCTCCTGTTGCATCACTGACAAAGGTTTCCTAATGTATTCATCAGAGAAAACCATGTCAAAGTACTACTGGTGGTTAATAAATCAAGAAAGTGAATTATCTTCCACTGGTATTCCACTGGCTCCATGTGAATTAAAGATCATAGTTACATTTGATAGTCTTTATAGTAGTTACTAAATTTTCAGTGTCATCACCAAACCCAACTTGTATAGGATACAAAATGTCATTGCTATTTTTCACATAGAATTTAGAGTGCCCCTCACTCTCTCTCTCTCTTTCTCTCTCTCTTACACACACACACACACACACACACAAACACATAAACACACATTATCTTTCCTGTATTTCTCCCAACCATTTTGTCAGGTATCTCTTTTTCAGGTAATCAAAGACTCCATCATTCACCTGATCAAGGTACACTCTCCTGACATCCACCCTTTTCAGCTTCTGATTACATTCTTTTTCCCCATTAGAATGTAAGCTCCTTGAGGGCAAAAACTCCCCCTCCCCTTTTTGCTTGTATTTGATCTGGTAAATAGTAAGTGCTTAAAAAATGCTTATCTACTTGATGGCAACATAAACTGACTTTCACTAACCCATGACTCTCTATCCTGTGTGACTTATGCCCATGTAATCTTGGATAATTTCCTGAAGTATGATGTCTAGGCTTTTTTTGTTTGTTTGTTTGGTTGGTTGGTTTTTTGGTCATGACTTTCAGGGAGTGTGATAATTTTTAAATTGTCTCGCCTGGATCTATTTTCCAGGTCAATTGTTTTCTCAATGAGGTATCTTGTTTTATCTTCAATTTTTTCATTCTTTTGATTTTGTTTTATTATGTCTTTGGATCTCATTAAGTCATTAGCTTCTAATTGCCCAATTCTGATTTTAAAGACTGATTTTTTCCCATGACCTTTTGATTCTCCTTTTCCTGTCTTATTTAAATTTCAAATTCATTTTGAGCCATAGCCTATATCTAATTCCCTTGTGTGTTTAAGGCTTTGTGTGATGTTCCCTGGATGTCCTCCTCCTCCCTTGGTTCTGTTCTTGGGACCTTACTCCTTACCCCTATAGAATCTTTCAATTGTAGCTTTCTTTTTTCTCTTGTTTACTCATTTTATATACTTTTTAAAATCTATTTTTCCTGCCCTATGGACTATAAAATTTCCCTTCTATTGATTTACTGAACCAGAATATTTGAGCTATTATGCCTGAGGCTAAATCTCTTTTCTCAATCTTCTTCTGGTATATGTGAATTTCAAAACTACTCAACCCTGTTCAAACCATTCTTTAGAGGATTGGATTTGGCTATTTCCTGATCAATAACAATAGAGATACTTGGAATGACAGAATCAGGTCTTGGAAACTACAATCTCCACCCTACTCTGGGTAACAGGATTTAGGAAGGGCTGCAGCAAAGCTCAAGATTTAATTATTTGAGAATATGACCTTCAACAGACATGTGCAAGGGGGACAGACCTCTGGGCAGTCCTGGGTGAAGCTAGAGCCACCATTGGCACAGGTGAGACACAGGAAGTGAGGTAGAGAATAGCTGAGGAGTTCTGGGGACTTCCTGTGTGAAGGAGAGGAGGTGGTTGGAGCCTGGTGCTTTGGAGTGGAGGTGCTCAGACTGTTTCTCCATTTTGGTCATGTGGGTGATAGGGACTGATCTCTTTCTTTGCCTTGGCTATCCAAGGCCTTGGGCCTTTGGCCCAGCCTAAGCAGAGTGGGTATTTAAGCCCTATTCCCTTCTCTCCCCTCTCTCTCTCTCTCTCTCTCTCTCTCTCTCTCTCTCTCTCTCTCTCTCTCTCTCTCTCTCATACCTTTCTTCCTCCTGTTAGTAATTAAAAACTCCATAAAAGGTTGACTGCCGACTTGATTTTTCATTTAGGAAATACATAGCTGAATTCCTTGGTGACCTTAAATGAATATATATCAGTCTTTTAATGTGATTTCCATCTCACATATACTAGATTCATTGGGTTGAGCTAACCTGCTGAGCTAGCCTGTCCTGGGCAAAACTATTCACTTTAGCCAGCAGGCAAAGGGTGTCTAGCCAATTGCCCCCCACCAATTCCTCCCTATCAGCCATTGTCAGAGCCCTGGATCCCATGTGGTAATTCAGAGGTTTTTCCTTTGCGGCTTCAGTCTCTGCCTGGGACTCACGTAGACAGTTCTGCATTTTCATAGGTCTCAGCATTATGGGTAGGGGAGGGAATTTAGCCAGTCAATCTCTCCCTTATTTAGTGAAAACAGACTCTATGTGCCTACCTTTCAAGTTGTTTTCAGTAGGAGAGTCCTGTGACTTCTTATAGGGTTTGGATTTCTGTTTTCTTTGAAGTATGATATAAATGTTAGTTTGGAAGGATTATTGGAGAGGTTTAGGATTTTGTTGTTACTAAGTTACCATCTTGGTTCCACCCCACCATGAACTCTAACAAATCTTTTATAAGTAGGTCTATCCAGAATGATAGGGTCTTTCATCTAGGTCTCTTAACTGGTAAAAGAATACAGGATATATGACACCCTTCGTACTGTCACTGTTAGAAACTGCTTGTTACTAACCTCATTTCATTACTGATGATATTATCTCCCTAAGAAGCCAAACTGTAGAGTCATGAATAAATAAACCCCCTCTGGGTTTTCTTCTGAAGATTTGAGTTCCTAGAGACACAGTCTCTAAATTACGTAGCATAGTGCCAGAAACATTGTTAGCACTTAAATGTTTACTGACTGACTGTCAGTTTGACAGAGTAGATATAGATGGTCAGAGAATCAGAGATGCGGCGTCAAGTTTCGTTCATTGACAAATACTGGCTTTATGATACTGGTTAAATCAATAACTTATCACTGCCCCATGCTAGTCTGCAAAGGAAGAGGAATTTGATCATAGGGAATTCCTTATACCAGGGAAACTAAGATCCTGTCAAAGCCAAACAAAAGCAAGAGAAACAAACAAAAAGATTAGTTGTCTCTAGTTCTCATCTTTATAAACCTTGCTACGTATCAAGAAGTTAGTCTTCTCTTTTTCTATTTCCTAGAGACATATGTTCCTTTTGACTGCTGAGAAATGAGACTGGATTTCCACCTTTGCCCATCAGGAAGCCCAAATAGGCTTCACCCAACTGCTCTTGATGTCTGTCTGCAATGTGCAACCACTGCATGTTACTTTATTTTACTGATGATTTCATCCTGTGCCTTTTCCTAGAATATTTATTCATAAACAAAATTTTCCTTCCCCATCACAAGATGTCTATAGCAGTTGCCCTAGTCTGTCAGCATAACATGCACAGACTCTTATATTATAACATGTTAAGAAATGTAATTCCAGTTGTGTGCTATCCAAGGAGTCTCTTAGCTAAAAGCTGCTTCTCTGAAGTCCTTTATGCTTGGGACATTTGAAGGGAGAACATAAAGCCAGGACTACACGAAATTCCTAAAATCATTCAATTTGTTTAATAACCTTACTGATATCTAACTTGAAAGCAGACAAAGACTTCCCTCACTAAATTAAATATGTACATTATTTATACTCCTGGGCATTTCTAAAGCCTGTCTCTTCAAGCCTTAAAGTCACCAGATTGTTTCAATTGCTTTGAAGTCAAGAAACAAAGACTGTACAGTATACATTACAAGCCCTGGAAGATTTCCCTGGTACAAGTGCTGTTAGCTTTACTCAATATAGCATTCATTAATACACACATGTCATCTGCAGTTTGTCTACTAGGCTTGGCATTCTGCCCTTTCCCCGTTACCTTGGACGCATGTCACCTTTAATTACTGACTTAGTTTTTCAAACATTCTGAGGTCCAAATCACTGTTGATAGCTCTATCCAAAGAACTTTCAATAAAAGGAAGGGATGGGTGGGGGAGCAGTTGCTGTGTATTACATACACATCCACTGTATAGGACTCTCTGGAGAATATATCTGCCACTGGTCAAAGGCTCTGTCTGTAGGAGAGGGAAGGAGGAATAATAAATCTACAGCATCCTTCTCCTTCCAATCAAGCACCTCTTAGAAAGGCATTTGAGAAGTTTTCTTTTTATCATTTTAAATAAGATTCCATTAATCATTGAGGTGTTTTGTTCATTCATATCCAAAAAAGGCACAGAAAGTAATGTGTCCTGGAAAATGTCAGGATGTTAGTGAAAAGCTGAAAAAAATAAAGTAAAACATACTGAAGAGAAATGAGATCAACAGGCAAAGTGTGGACTTGAGATCCTTAGGGATTCTAACTAAGAGCTATATATTTGGGCATGCTTTTGCGTATGTATATATGTGTGTTGACACCTACTACATGCTAGGTCCTATGAAAATAAAGATTAAAAAGACAAACAAACAAGCAAACAACACACACACACACACACACACACACATACACACACACACACACAGGAAAACCTTAGCTCCGAGGAGCTTATATTCAGCAAATGTGATTATATTTTTTGTACAGACTATATGTTGGTACAACTGTAGTTATAGAGGAAAAAGTAGAGGACCAGGATTCTGGGACTAGAATTCTGTTCTTACCAAGATCACTATGGCAAACTACTTCAGTTCAATATAATTGGCACTTATGAAAAGCCTACTATGTGTTGCTTAATGTTCTAGCTGCTGAAAATAGGAAGAGAAAATGAAACATCCCTTGTTCTTGAGGAACTGATATTCTGCTGGGACAAGGGGAGAGGGATGCAAATAAATAAGTAGTTTCAAAATAGATACAAAGTAATTTGGGAGGTTGAATAAATAGAAGTTGGTGGAATTAGGAAAGACACTCAAGTAGCATATAGCATCTAAGTGGATAGTTTAATCTGAAATGTGTACAGTGATCCCTCACCTATCACAGGAGTTAAGTTCCAGAGACCCCTTTGATAGGTGAAAATCTGTGAAGTAGCGGCATTATATTTATTTTTAAATAAAATTTAAGGCTTTATAATCCCTTCCCACTCCTATAAACCTTTTCCACACTTTTATTAACCTACACTCAGTGAATCAATCAGCGCCCAGGATACAGAACACAGTGCTGTGGCTGGTCACCTTTCATTCCATCAGCCAATAGTATGCCCCAATAAGTCTAATTCCTTGATACAGAATTAGATCTACTCTTTATAAAAACCCAAGATATAGTGAAGCCCTGATTAGTGAACCATGATATAGCAAGGGATGACTGTAATTCCAAGAAGTGGATGTAAGAAAGAGAGAATTCCAAGCAGGAGAGAGTCTGCAAAACTCAGGGGCAAGTGATAGCATATTGTATGCTGGGAAAGACAATTAATGGGGTAGAAGGGAGCAAAAGAGAAGCCTAAGTGGTGGATTAAGCACTTCATGAATATCATATTTGATCTTTACAACAATCTTGTGAGATAAGTGCTGTTATTATCCCTATTTTATAATTGAGAAAACTGAGGCAGATTGAGGTAAATGGCTTGCCCAGTGTTCAGAGACTAGTAAATGTCTGTGACCAGATTTGAACTCTGAATATTTTGCCTAGAATGAAGGTTGCACAATTATCAATTTCCTTATCTACAAAATAAAGAATTAGCTTAGATGTTCTCTAAAAATACTATGATGACTAAAATGATATACTAATCCTTAGGAGAAACAGACATTTCATCTTTTTAGTTGAATATAATGAATGAGTTATAATTTTAATAAGGAGGCAATGATTAAAAAAATTCAGCTTCATTCAGGGAACTAGACTAGGTAAGGGAAGATGGGGGGGATAGAGAAGGATTTAAACATATGAGAGAGTGTTAATGTATATATAATATAGTGTAAGAGAAGGTTTGACATGTTGGAAAGAAATGAAAAAGGAGAGAGCTGAAGAATTCTAGAGCAGAGGGGGATGGGCAGAAAAAGGAACTCAACTTGGAGAGGGAGGAGGGCTGAGCTGATCTAGCTACAGTTGGCAAACTGTCTTCTGTCTAGCACCATAGACTGGATAGTAGCTCCAGCTGGCTCGTTGATCCAGTGATCTTCTCTCTGTGATTCCTGACCGAGATCCCACCAGAAGACAAGCTAATTGGACAGGACTTTGGAAAATAATCTGTCCAGTAAAGAAGATTTTCCATCTACCTGCTTTGAATCTCAACTTGGGACACTTATTGTGTAGCCAAGAATCAGACTCCTTGTTATTCTGATCCCAAGGGGTCAGGTGAACCAAACCTGATTTACCTTGACTTTGGGGGAAGGATATTATCTAGTTCTAGGTACCCTTTCTCCCTCCTTCCTTCCTGCTCACTAAGTCATTATCCTCCATCTGCCCTGTACGCTTTTCTGTTCCTCTTCAATACATTTTAGTTAAGAAGGACTAAAGAACGGACTCACCTATTACTGGAGGGAAACTTGAGAATGAGAATGAGAAGAAGAGAATTTACTACCATAAATTTCTTCAATAGGATCCTTCATAGAACCTAGCAGTCAAAGCTGAAGGCAGCCTTGGGGGTGGGGGGTGGGAGAGACCATTCCCTTTATCACCCTTTTCACAAGTCTTCCTCATTTGTACCCTTTAAAACAATAGGTAGAGAAAGAGAGAATAAATCAAAGAAGTTTTGCTTTTTAGTTATTTCACTATAGGTAAATTATTTCATGTGTTTAGATCAGAGTTTTCTCATTTGTGAAATAAGGAAGCTGGACAACTAATCTTCAAAATCCTTTCTAGCTCTAAATTAAGTGAGTTCCATGACTCCAATACATGTTGTCTATGGTAATCATAATTTTGATATTTTGAATAATAAGATGAATGAGAGTGTAAGAAAATTCTTATCTCTGTAGGGCTAGATAAGAAACTCAAGGAGGATATACTTCAAGAGATTTGAGATACTGGGAGACTTTAGTATAAGGTGTATTTTGTCAAAATATTTTCTCATCTATTGATATAATTATATAATTTATATTGCTTTTGTTAATGAGGTGGTCAATAATGCTTAAATTCTTGGTAAAAAATTCACATGGTTATACTGTAGGATCTTTGTGGTATACTGATACAATTTTTTGTTAGTATTTTGTTTAAATTTTTTTTAGCAATATCTGTAAGGGAAATTAACCTATAGTTTTCTTTTCCTATTTTTGCTGTCCATGGATTGGGGAAAATATATTTGTGTCATACAAACTACATTTGGGTCAAACAGAACTTCCTGTTACAAATTTTTTTGGTTGAACTTTTTATATAGTTTTCAAATAGTTACTAAATAATATTGGGACTAATTCTCACTGAAATGTTTGGTAGAATTCAGTTGTAAGTCCATCTGGTCTTGGCTATTATTTTTCTTGAGGAGCTCATTCAGGCTTGTTAATTTTTTTTTCTAAGACAAGATTATTTAAGTATTCTATTTCCTCTTCTGTTAATCTGGGACATTTATATATATTTTAAGAGATTCATCATTTCACTTAGATTGTCATTTTTACTGGTATAAAAGAAAATTTATTAAAATTGGGCAAAATAACTCCTAATAATTGCTTTAATTTCATACTCATTAGTGGATTTTTTATTTTCAATACTGGTAATTTGATTTTCTTCTTTTTTAGAATCATATTAAAAATGGTTTACCTATTTTTGATGAAATCAGATCCTAGCCTTTAATTTTTTTCAATTTTGTAAAACTTTGTATTTTACTAATCTCTGATATGATTTACAGAAGTCCCTTTTTGATATTTAAATGGAAATTTTTAATTTGCTCTCTTAGTAGTTGTTTTTTTAGTTGCATGCCCAATTCATTGAGCTCCTCTTTCTCCTTATTATTAGTGTTGAAATATAGAAATTTTCCCCTAAGTACTGCTTTGGATACATCTCACAAATTCTAAAACACTGTCTCATTGTTTTTATTTTCTTTAATGAAATGATTATTTATATGATTTGTTCATTGACCTATTTATTATTTAGGATATTTAGTATCTAATTATTTTTTAATCCATTGCCCATTATTGAATATAAGTTTTATTGTATTGTTTCCAAAGAGTGCATTTAATATTTCTGCTTTGCTGCATTTGTTTATAAAGTTGTTATATAGCGAATTTTTGTGAATGTGCCATTTGTAGTTGAGAAAAAGGAATATTCCTTTCCATTCCTATTCACTTTTCTCCAGATATATCTCATGCCTAAATCTTCTAAAATTTTATTAATGTTTAAATTTATCTAACCCTGAAAGATGTAAGATAAAGCCCCCCACCAATATGTTTACTCTTTTCTACTTTTTCCTTGAAGAACTTGAACGCTATACCATTTGGTACACATATGTTTAGTATTGATATTATCACATTGGTTATGATGTCTTTCACCAAGATTCTCTCTTTTACCTGCTTATCTCTTTTAATTAGGTCTGTTTTTGCTTGTGTTTTGTTTCACATCATAATAGATAATAGAAGATTTGGTTTAGTTATTTCCTAATTTTAACAATGGAGATACTTAGTCTAACAAAATTGGGGGGATTGTGAATGTTAAATTACTCCACCCTAATTAGACCATACTTTAGAGGAAGATAAAGTTGTAATCTCCTGATTGAACCATGAAGGTACTTAATTCTTACCTTATAGTGAAGCTACAACTTTAAGTTAAGTCTATTTTAAGATCTTAATACAAAAAGGTGTTAAGTAAATAGAAAGGTTAAGTAATCACAAAAAGGTTTAGTAACTCACAAAAGGTGAACTTAACAAAGAAGTGTTAAGTAACTCTAAAGATATAATCTAGAGAAAGAAGATGAGAACTCTAAATGTTATGGGTACTTAGAGGAGGAGATACAAGAGTGAAAGGTCTCTATATTTGGCTCACTTCCTCTCTCAGGCACCTTTCTGGTGGCAGAGAGTTGGCTGGTGGCAGCATGCTGGGCCTTTAGGCATCTTAGCATGGCTACAAGTTATTGTCTGGTTAGGTGGTGAGTTTCTGGCTGAGTTTTCCTCCTTTACTTTCCAACTTTATCCTCTTAGAAGCCTCTAATCTTCTTCAGAGACCTAGAAGTGGGGGATTTTAAACTCCCTCTGGCACAGGCAGGAGAAATACTATATCCTCTTCCTTCTTTCTCCTTAAATTCTTTCCCTCTATATTAATTAAATTGCCATAAATTTCCAGACTGATTTGGTCATTTTATTTGAGATTTCCCTTGGCAACCAATTAAATCTAGATATTAAGTCCCAACCCTAAACTTATCTTAATAATACACCTGCCTTTTTTTTTTTACCTCAGCTAAACCATAATAGATTCTGCTCTAGCCCCTTATTTTAACTTTTAGTATTTCTTTGTTTCTTGTAAATAATATATTGATGGATTATGGATTCTAATTCATTTTGCTATTTGCTTTTATTTTATGAGTGAATTCATCTCATTCACATTCCTAAGTATGTATTTCCCTCCATCCTTTTTTCTTCTATTTATCCTTCTATCTCTCATTTTACCTGTTCCTCCATAAAATTCTGCTCTTCCCATTATCTCTTTGCCCCTTTGCCCTCTTACTTCTCTGTTGGGCAAGATAGATTTCTATGCCCATTTAACTCTCTCTCTCTCTCTCTCTCTCTCTCTCTCTCTCTCTCTCTCTCTATCTTTCTCTCTCTCTCTCTCTCTCTCTCTCTCTCTCTCTCTCTCTCTCTCTCTCTCTCTCTTCAGATAAGATTGAAGTTCAAGTATTGCTTGACCCACCCACTTTCTGCTCCACAGCAAGAATCTTCCTCGCATACCTTTTTTACATTAGACAATTTTCCCCACTCTTCCTCTTTCTTTCCCCTTCTCCTATGGCAGTGATGGCAAACCTTTTAGAGATGGAATTCTGGGCCCTGCCACCCCACTTCCCCAGACCCAGTGCCATGCCTCCAATGCTGAAGGCCATACCCCTCCCCACCACTGAGTACCAGATACCCTCCCTTTACCCCACACAGGACAGGGAGGAAGCACTCCCATTGGGTTGCTGGATGGGTGAAGTAAGGAATATCCTCAGTGAGTGGAGAGAGGGGTAGGGGAGTGGCCCAAGCACTCTGCTCCCCTATAACTCTGCCACCTGTGGGCCACCCATTTTACCCCCCTTTGCTCCCATTGGGCTGCTGGGAAGAGGGGTGGATGATGGAGAAGTGTCAACAGATTCAATGAAGAGTGGGGAGGGAGCTGCTCTGCTGGAGTCCCTCTGACTTTCTAGTAATGAACTCTGGTGGGGGTAGTGTTGGGGGGAGAGCTGTGTTGCCAAAGAGAACACTCTGCATGCTATCTTTGGCACCCATGCCATAGATTTGACATTACTGTCCTAGGGCATTCATCTTTCTCACCTATCCATTTTATTTCTGACACCATCCCAAAATGATTAACTAATTCTCATGTCCTCTGTTTATGTAATCCTTCTTATGGACATAATGATAAAATTCTCAATAGTTACACATATTATCTTCTCATATAGTAATGTAAAAAAGTTTAACCTTACTTGGATCCTTATGAATTTTCTTTATGTTTAATGCTTCCCTTTTTTCATTAACAATTAGTATTTCATTTTCCTAATTATATGTAATAACAATCTTTAACATACTTTTTCTTAAATTATAATATCAAAATTGTCTTCCTCCACCCCTTTTATCACCTCATCCTGGCCATGTTGTGAGAGAATACTCATATAAAACCAAAATCTAAAAATAAAAACAATACACAAACAAAATGAAAAATATGTTTTAATCAGGATTCAGACTCAATTCTTTCTCTGTAGTGAATAGCATTCTTTGTCATAAGTCCTTCAGAATTGTCTTAGATGATTAAATTGTTCAAAATAAGTCTTTCATACTGTTCTATTTGTTGTTGATTGTTATTATAAACTTCCCATATAGCAATGTAAAGAGTTTGGCCACATTGAATCTCTTAAGTTTTCTTTTTCCTAAAATTTACCTTTTTTTATGCTTCTCCTCAGTCCTGTATTTGACATCAGATTTTCTGTCCGGATGCTTGGAAATACTCAATTTCATTAAATGACCACTTTTCCCCTTTATAAGTAATACTCAGTTTTGCTAGGTAGGTGATTCTTGGTTGTAAACTTAACTCCTTTGCCTTCTGGAATATATTATATTCTAAGTCTTCTGATCTTTTATTGTAGAAGCTGTTAAATCCTGTGTAATACTGACAGTGGTTCTATGATATCTGAATTGTTTCCTTCTTGGTATTTGTAGCTTTTTGTCATTAGGCTGGGAGCCTGGAACTTGGCTATAATATTCCTTTGAGGATCTTCATTCAGGAAGTGATTGGTGGATTATTTCTATTTTTATTTAACCTTCTGGTTCATGAATATCCAAGCAGTTTTCTTTAATAATTTCTTCAAATAGGATGTCTAAACTTTTGTTTTTTTTGATCATGACTTTCAGGTAGTCTAAAAATTCTTAAATGACCTCTTCTACATTTATTTTCAAGTTCAGTTGCTTTTCCAATGAGATATTTTGTGTTGTCTTCCATTTTTTTCCTTCTTTTTGTATTTTTTATTGCATTTTGATGTCTCAAGAAGTCATTAGCTTTCAATTGCCCAATTCTAATTTTTAAGAAATTTTTTCTTCAATGATTTTTGAATCTCATAGGACTTTAGTAATTTCTACTCAATACCAGATCTTACTGTCTTTGGCTTGAGCGTTCCCAACAGTGTTGCTGTTGCTGTTGTCATCTACAAGGCCTACACAGCTCATGTTGCCATCATAAATACAATTGGGTCAGCCCCTACCTGGGTGTCATAAACCTCTATTTCCAACCGCCTAAGTTGTTTTGGACTAGAGAAATTTCTCATCCTAATCATTGGTTGACTCTGTCACTCAATAACTGAATTTGATGCATTATTTTTAATTTTTGGAGGGAAATTCTAGGAAAGATTGGCTACTTCCTCTAATCTGCCATATTGTCTTTGCCCTCGAACCTCCCCTTTCTTCCAAAAAGGCACATGTGTGTGTTTTGTGGAGCAGTGAAGGGAAAAGAAAACTTGACAATGAGATCAAGAGCAGTTGGGATTTATACAACATTTCCTGGGGAAAGAGTGCTGAACATGGAGTCAGGAAGATTTGGGTTCACATCCCACTTCAAATATTCCCTTGATATGTGACTTTGGGTTAACTTTTTGATTGCCAGGCCTCAAATCATCAGTTAATTGAGAATAATAGCACCCACCTCAAGGTTAGTATGAGTATAAAAGAGAAAAATGTGTAGAAACTGTTTTCCAAAACGATGGCACACTATGTTATTTCTTTAGAAAGCTGTCTTTTGAGGTCAGCACCAAGATGGCAGAGAACATACATAGTGGGACTCACCTGACCTCTACCAAATTACTCTCCAAATAATAATGATATAATGACTCAAAACCAATTCTGGAGTAGCACAACCACCCCAAAAAGATGGGGTCAAATAAGTGTTCAGACCAAAACAACTTAGAAGGAAAGTCCATAAGAGTTATTGCACTAGCATGGAAATAGAACACAAAACAGCATGCCAAAGCAAGCTCTACAACATCAATAGTAATGGGCATGGCTGAATCAGTAGCAAAGGCTTTCAGAGTTCTCAGTCAATGATAAGGGGCGTCATTTACAACTGCTTATAAGGAGATTACAAGAGTTCCTTTACTGCAGGTGGTCCCCCAACTTTTTACACAAGGGGCTAGTTCACTGTCTCTCAGACCATTGGAGGGTAGGACTATAAAAACCTAACCCTAACCCTAACCAGGCAGCAGTATACACAGTACGGAATCCCCTACCCCAGATCACTGCTCAACATACTGACGTCTTCCATTGTGCAGCCACATAATCCTTTCCCCAGCACCTCTTTCTAAGATGCCACACAAAGGATTATGTCACCGGAAGTAGTACTGTACCTGAGCAATGCTCTGCTTTGCAGCACTGCCACATACAGAGCTCCTCTCACTGACCATCAGTGAAAGAGGTGCCCCTTCCAGAAGTGTGGTGGGGGCCGCACGTGGCCCGCGGGCCATAGTTTGGGGACCCCTGCATTACTGGCTCTAGGTGCAAGACTCTTATCACGTTGCCTATACTTGGATACCGGTGATAGTCCTGAGTTGTGGTGTCAGGGCAAAAATGAGCAGAAGTACAGATGAGTTCTTGAGGTCATAGGAGACCCTGGCCACAGTTCGAGTATAGAAAAGATGGTTTGCTGTGAGTTTGTGGTTGCTCACAAACCAGCATATTGAACATACCTTTCCTTAGATCCTACCATCTAAGAAGAACTGAAAACGTATAGATTCCCAGAGTTATGAAAGCACCTGCATAAAGAACCTGAAGTTGTAATAGTCCTCCATTCACCACAGGAGCAGAGCCTAATTTTAACAGTTTTTTTAAGTTAAAAAAAAAAAGATGAAAAATGAGCAAACAACAAAAAACCTAGAAAGTTATTTTGGTGACAGGGAAAACAAAATACAAACTCTAAGAAAACAACAACATACTACTGCTGCATACAAAGCCTCCACGAAACATTATAATTGGTATCAAACACAAAAAGAACGAATAGAGGAGATCAAAAAAGATTTTAAAAATCAAATAAGAGAGATAGAAGAAAGATGAAGAAAAGAAATGAGAGAGATACAGGAAAATCATGAGAAGAGTCAGCAGCTCAATAAAGGGGGCACAAAAATATTGAAGAAAATATCTTCAAAAACAAAATTGGGGTCAGTGTGTGTCCCGGCTCTCCCCAGCGGTGCGGGGGGGGGGGGGGGGGCGGGAAGGGAGATCTGCTAGAAGCTGCAGCAGCGATGACGACGATGACGACAACGACGAAGGGGCTGACCACCTCTTCTCTGGCCCCCACCCTTGCATTTTTTCCCTCTGCTGCCCCTGCCCCTGCCCCTTTGCCCTTTCTGCAGCTGGTGCGAGACTTGGGGTGGCTCCTGCCTCTCGTTCCCCTCCTCCCACTGTCCCTAGCTCCTCCCCACCTCCGCCTCCCGATGTTTCTCGGAACCTTTTTTGCTCCTGACCTTTCCTTGTCTCTGAAAGTGCACACAAGCAACATCACCAACAAGAATGACCCCAAGTCCCTCAACTCTCGAGTCTTCATTGGGAACTCAAACACAGCCATGGTGAAGAAGGCAGATGTAGAGACCATCTTCCCCAAGTATGGCCGGGTAGCTGGCTGGGAGCCATGCTCCTGAAGCTGTGCTGGGCGAGAAGGGGCGGGTGCTGGCAGGGCTGACCCTGGACATCCACATGGCTGGAGAACCTAAACCTAAGACCAATAGGACTCAAGAGAGCAGCTTCTGCCTCCTACGGGCTTTTTGAGCCCCGGGGCCGGCTCTCTCCAGTCCCCAGAGTGGTTCCTGTGAAGCGGCCGCGGGTCACCATTCCTCTTGTAAGGCGAATCAAAGCAACTCTACCCGTCAGACTCTTTGCCCGCTCCATCACCTCCAACAGTTCGACTAAGTTAAAGTTGAAATGTACCGAACTGCAGACCATCAAAACAGAACTGACCCAAATCAAGTACTACATCGAGGCCTTGTTGATGCGGCTGGACCAGATCTCAGAGGCAGAAGAAGAAGGGTGGCAAGAAAAGTGAGGCCACTCAGGAGGACACAGCTTCTGAGGCAGAGACACCCTTGGAAGAATTGTTGCCTGGGGATGAAGGTGCTGGCTTGGGATGACTTCGAAAACTTGGACAACAGCCTATACACAGGGCTGGATGAACTGACTCTACAGTAAATGACAACCCACAATTCTTTTCCCAAGGATGAAATGTCCTCAGCATCTTGCATCCAACTAAAGAAGCATTAAATTGCATCAGGAGAAGCCCGTAAGTCTCATCTTAAAGCTGATGGAGAGTTGTTGTTTCCCACCCCCTTCCCCCCATCTCTGGCCTACTGGAAAGGAAGGGGATCCTAGATCCAGAGTATTTTACATATGAGGAATCTCAAGCCCAAAGGGGCTGAGTCACACAGCCAATGTGTTGAGCAAGATTTGACCCCAGCCCTTCCCCGTGTCCAAGTTCATCTCTGTCCACTGCCTCATGCCTTATTGTCAATGCTCCCTCCCCAGTGCTCTGCTGTGCCATTAGGTCACCATTATTAATAAATAATTGCTAACATTAAAAAAAATACAAACACCAGAATTGGCCAAATGGGAAAAAAGATATTTTAAAAAATACACTAAAGAGAAGAACTTCTTAAAAGGCTCAATTGGCCAAATGGAAAAAAAGGTCCAAAATTAATTGCTGAAAAGAATTATTTAAAAAGTAGAATTGGTCAAATGGAAAAAGAGGCACAAAAGCTCACTCAAGAAAATAATTCCTTGGAAAATTATATTTGAGCAAATGGAAGCTAATGACTCCATGAAACCTCAAGAAACAGTCAAACAAAATCAAAGGAATGAAAAAAGAAAGGAAGAAAGTGTGAAATATCTCATTGGAAAAACCATTTGGAAAATAAATATAGGAGAGATAATCTAAGAATTATTGGACTAACAAAATGCCTTGATCAAAAAAGAGCTTAGACACCATTTTCCAAAAAAAATTATCAAGGAAAATTGCTCTGATATTCTAAGAACCAGAAGACAAAATAGACATTGAAAGAATATACTGATCACCTCCTGAAAGAGATCTCAAAAGGATAACACTGAGCAATATTATAGTCAAATTCCAGAGCTGCCAGATCAAATAAAAAGTATTATAAATAGCTAAAAATAAACAACTCAAATAGTATGCTATCAGAGTCAGAATAACACAATATTTAGCAGCTTCTATGTTAAGGGATCACAGGTCCTGGAATACCAGGACCCAAAGGAACTAGGACTTCAATCAAGAATCATTTTCACAGCAAAACTGAGCATAACCCTTCAGGGGGAATGATGGGTATTTCATGAAACAGATGACTTTCAGACATTCCTCAGGAAAAGCTGAATGGAAAAATATGACTCTCAAATACAAGACTCAAGAGAAGTATAAAAATGAAAATGGGAAAGATAAATAAAAAGGCATTCAATAAGGTTAAACTGTTTATTGACCTACATGGGAAAAAGATTCTTATAAACTTCTAAGAACTTTATAATTATTAAGGCTGTTAAATGTAGTATACCTGGACAGAGAATAAGGATGAGAGTTGAATATAAGGTAATGATTACCTAAAAATAAATTAATTAAGAGATGAGAAAGAGGAATACCTTGGGAGAATGGGGAAGGGAGAAATAGAATGGGGTTAATTATCTCACATAATTTTCATGAAAGAGATTTTACAATGTACAGAAAGATGGGAGAAGTGAGGAGGGGACCACTTAAACCTTACTTTTATTAGAATTGGCTCAAAAATAGAAAAAAAAAACCCCAACATACACAATCCACAATAACAATCTATTTTACCCTATAAGAAAGTAGGAGAGGAAAGGGATAAGAGAAGGGGGAAGCTAATAGAAAAAAATGACAAATTGGGGTATGTAGTAATCAGAAGCTAAACACTTTTTTGGATGGGCAGAATGAAAGAAGAAAGTAAAGGATGAACTATAAGAGAATAAAGAAATCTCTGAGCCATAATTCTGAGCTAAAAACTGACTTTATTCATGAGGAAACAGTCAGTGGCCTTATCACCTCAGTCTGTGACAAAAGACCTCTTGTGGATGTTCACAGTTTTTGTTTTTATTGATTTATTTTATTTATTTAGTTGATACAAGACCCACAAATTCAAAGTATGTTAAAATAGTTGATAAATTCTAGTACAAGTTCTAAGCAATTCATTGATTTTATAACTAATATCCTCAGACTACAACTGTAAAGGAAAGACATAAAAGTAAACAGAGACCTCTGAGTCATAAAATCTGAGGACACTATTATTGACATAAATTCTTAGAAAAAAATTTTTCGTACTTTTACAACTGACTCTATAATTGCTTCTGTTATCTTTATTCTGAATCAGGAAATAGTAAAGATGAATATTTAACATAAGAAGACATAACAGGAGCTCTTAAGCCAACTCTCTCCTTATATATTACAGTTAATTAACAACTGGGACTACACTTTCTTTCTTTTTGGTTACATATACTAAAAGGATTATATAAGATGAATTAGTTTTATACTAAATGACATAAAAAGAAATTAGATTTAATAAATGCAAGTTAAATTCTTCAAAACAGAACAGGGAAATAGGATAGAGAGTAATTCACAGTAATCATAATGCTGTAAAATATTTTTATAAGGCACTCTATTGAAGGCCATATTTCTAAAATACCTAAGGGAATTAACCAGATTTATAAGAATATAAGCCATTTCCCAGTTGATAATTGATCAAAGGATATAAGCAGGCATAGTCGTATGTTAAAAAAAAATTCTCCAAGTCATTATTAATTAGAGGAATGCAAATTAAAACAACTCTCAGATAATATCCCACACCAATCGGATTAGCTATTATGACAGAAAAAGGAAATGATAAAATTTGGAATGGATGTTGGAAAATTGAGATCGTAATGCATTATTGCATAGCCTTTTAGTAAGCGATGCCATTATTAGATGTGTTCCAAAGATATAAAAAACAAAAAGGGGAAGGATCTACATATACAAAAAAAAAGTAGTGCTTTTTGTGGGATCAAAGAAGAGAAAAGTGAGGGGATACTCATTAATGGAGGAATAGTTGAATAAGTTACAGTGTATGTTGTCATAGAATACTATTATGCTGTAAGAAATAAAAGAAAAAATGACAGGAGGAGCTCAGAAATACCTGGAAAGACTTACATAAACTAACTGAAGCAGAGTGAATAAACAGAACAAGAATATTGCATACAGTGCTAGCAATAATGTATTATGAAAAACTGAATAAATTAGCTATTCAGAAAAACTGAATAAATTAGCTATTCTCAATAATACAATGATCGAAAAGAGTCCCAAAGGATTCATGATAAGACATGCCACCTGCTTCCAGAGAAAGAACTAATGGGGTATGAATCCAGATGAAAGCCAATTTTTTTTTACTTTTTTTCTTATTTTTTGTTCTAGTTTCCTTCAACAAAAGGAGTAATATGGGAAAATGTTTTACATGATAGTATATGTAAAACCTATATTAGATTGCTTACTATTTCAGAAGAGTGAGGTAATAAAGGGAAAAAAGAATTCAAAACTTAAAAATTCTTTTTAAAATGTTGGAAATTGTTTTTACATATACTTGGGGAAAAATGAAAAAAAATTAATAAAAACAAGAAAGCTATCTTTCAGCAACGTTTGGCAGGGGTGGGGTGGGGACAAAGAACATGATTTTGTCTTTGTTTTAAAATTAGAATAAAACTAGTTCTCAGCGATCATTTGCTTTACTCACCAACACCCATAACCACAATATTATCTTTGTATAGATGTCGAATGGGAAGTGGGTGAACCACAAAGACACATGTTTAGATCAGAAGTAATACTGTCCGGGGACTATTTCATCAGTATTCACTTTAATTCTCTTGGGATACTTATGGTGCAGTTATGGGAAAGAATAATGCCTCTATCAAAGGACCTTGTTTCAAATCCATTTTCTGTGTGATACATTAGCTGAATGACTAGGAACATTTTACTAAACTTCTGAATTTTTTTTCTCTGATGGTGGTGGGGGACTATAAACTCAATAATCTTCCTCACAAAATGGTTGTGAACAAAGAATTATATAATCAGTTGTATTTTTCAGTTATTTCCTGCAAATAACTCTATGAGATAAAATTTAGTTATTACTATTCCCCCATTTTATAGATGGGGAAACTTAGATGCAAAGATAGTAGTTTTCCTAGAGTAACACAATTAGCAATTATAGGATCATTGATCTAGATGGGACATGAGAATCAACAGAATCCACCCTCTTCCCTTCCACTTTCATCATTTTACAGATGAGGGAACCCAGTATTAAGGATCAATAACTTTCCCCAAGTCCCACAGGTAACAAATTTCAGAGGGAAGATTTAAACTAGGTCCTCTGACTCTATAGCTGGAATTTTTTCAAGTGTATATAAGTATTCTGACTCTAAGACCACTGCTTTTCACTATGGCTGCCTCTCTCTCTAGATGTCAGAGACTGTCATTTGCTTGTCTATGTGTATGCATTTATAATAATGACCCATTTCACCATTACACTAAATCAGAGGAACTGATTTCCACAAAGGTTCTTTCCTAAAGTTTGAATAACTACTTGACTATTTGGGAGGAAGGTAAGTCTGTGTTTTCAAGTTAGTTTGCTCTATTCATACAAATGAAAAATAAAGCCCCCAAAGGTGTAAGTTTCTGTACCTTTTTCTGGGAGATATATCTTATCAGTGAGTTTAAAAAGCACTAACCCAAATTTTTGGAGACTTTCTATGACTCCCATGGATTAGCAGGTCATGATAATGGATTTTCCTCTATTATCTCCTATTAATCATGTGTGATAAATAGGCCAACTGACTGGAAGGAATGTGTACAGATTCTGACCATTAGGTTCATTATTCATTTTCAAAGAAATATGATTTTAAATGAATTCATAAAGTCAAAACATAAAGAAAGTAGGCATTAATGATTACCAGTAGAAATCATAAGGCACATTGAAAATGTAAAATGTTACTGAAATGTTTAATATGATGATCTGCTTTTACTTTTGGGTCTGAGAAATCATTAATTATATTCCCTGGGGACACAGAAGAAGAGGAAGAATATCTCTTCCCACCTCCCTCCTCAGCTTCCTCCCATGGTATCATTTAGTGCTGGGTTTAAACCAGATAGAAACAAAGAATGGGCTCCCAGTTGCCAGTTTAATGCAGTTATTATTACAATGTTTTGGTTAGTCCTTTTCTAAGTAATTGTGACAAAACTCCTGGCAAGCAGTGACATGGCAACTTGTGTGTGTGTGTGTGTGTGTGTGTGTGTGTGTGTGTGTGTGTGTGTGTATCTGGCAGAAGGCATCTCTGAAATGGAGTCCACCATGATGGATTGGGAATTGGACTTGAAGTGTGGAAGACCTGATTTGATTTCTACCATAATTACTAGAATGGGTCCATGAGAAAGTCATACAATAACAAATTTAGATCTGGGAGAAATGTATTTGAGGCAAATTAATTTGACCCTCTTTTTTATAGAAGAGGGAATTGAGCACAATAGATGTCAAGTGCCTTGCCCAAAGCACTAAACAATGTATCATATAGATGGAAGAGACAAAATTTGAAATAAAAACCTCTGACTCCAAATTCAAAACTCTTCATTATCCTCTGCTGATTTTCAAGTTTTTTAACCTCTTTGAGACTTTATTTAGTATACTACGAAATGGGCATCTATCTCACATGGTCATTGTAAAGATGCAATGGCATAACATGGTGCTTTGTAAACCAGAAAGTTCAATTAAAAAATGTCTAACAACATCATTATCATCATGATGAAAATTTTTAACCAAATCTACTCCAAACATGTACTAATCATGCCCTTTTTCAAAATTGGAATTTAATAGAGTTGTTCTGATTTTATTACCCTAGTACTATCCTAGCTCTCTATAAAGGAGAAAATATTTTCCTGATATGTAAACCTTCAGAGATTGCTGCTCTGAGAATGGTGAATTTTTTTGGATTTGGTGTCATGAACGTTTGAGTTCGATCCCTACCTCAGATACTTATTATCTATATTACTTTGGGCAACTCATTTAGCTTTTTCTAGTCTCATTTTTCTCTTCTGTAAAATGGGGATAATAATAACACATATCACAGCATCACTATAAAGATCAAAAGAGATAACATATGTAAAGACCTCAGCAGGCCACTATATAAATACTAGTTATTTTAATTATTTTTGTTGACATCTCCATTCTTAAAAAGAGAGTGATGCCTATCCTTAATAAAAAGCACATTTTTAGATCAAAAGATTGAGAAATATAGACTCTAATCCAACAGCAAGCTTAGCCATTTAAAATTTAATCCTTAAATTGCATAAATCTGTGTCTACTAAAGAAAAGTATATATTCAAATTGAAGAGTGTATACTGGTGATCCACGATTAAGCAATGGGTGCCAAATATCATCACAAACATATAACAAAAGAAAATTTATTTGATGATAGGTATAGCTTGTGTATAGTAAGTGAATGTGACAATGGAGACAAATTGGCAGATATATGTCAGCCAATACAGTAAAATTACTTGGTGGAAATGTAAGAGGGCAGCATGGTGGAATGGAAAAGTATTAAGTTTGGAGGCAGAGCCCTAGACACAAAAACTCAACCCAGTTTATATCTTGTCTACAGCAGCACATAAGAACAGGAAGTGAGTGGGGTGATAGGAATTGAAGTTTTTCTGGGGATTGGAATTTTTAGGGTAACAGATTCAAATTACACAGAAATAGGCTTCAATCTCTGTTTTCTTTATTCAAGTAATATTAATAAACTCTATGGAAATTAAGGACGAGAGAGTATTAATTTAATTTAGTTTTTACAAAGTATATATCAATATTAGGATTTAAGTTTAAAACTCCCTGCCTCAACCACCAGTTGGCTATCTACTCCTTCATGCTATCTGCTTTTTAACTTTAAAAGGTCATCTAAATGTTTTATTTTGTCTAGAACTGAGATTTCATCAGAGTGGAGAATTATTCAAATGCAGAGTTTGTTCATTGATATAGATTGCCAACTCACTTGCAATTTCCAGTTTTAGATTGTTGCATGGGGCACTGAAAGATTGTGACTTGCCAAGGGTCAGATAGCTAATATGTATCAGAAACAGGACCTGAACTCAAGTCATCCCAGTTCTTTTTATCCATGAAGTATCTGGCTAAGTAAACATGAAATATCTATGCTTTCTAGTACTTGCATAAGAGGTATTTAATAAACAAAGAGATTAACACTATATCCTAAGTATGAATCTAGGAACATATTGGAAACCAGTCCCAGAAGATATATAGGAACAAATCAGTGATAACAAATCAATACTTTCTGGTCAACAGACCAAATAATCTGCTACTTCTTTCAACTCAATAAAAGAGTAGAGTGTAATGATAACACTTCCATTTGGAAGAACTATTCTAATAATTTATGTTCAAAAGAGAAATAAATATATAAGCATAATGGAGTTTAAACAAATGTAGAGACTGAGGAATGTCTCTATAGAAGGAGGCCATTATGTATGTGGAATACTGCATATAATGTTGAACTTTGTTGGGTTATAATGATGGGTTTTATTTTTCTCTCTTTAAAAACTTTTTAATAAAGAAATTCTTTGAGGGCAAGGAAAGATATCAGAAGTTCCCTAATTAATGGACATTCCCCCAGTTTCTAATTTTTTGCCACCAGAGAAAGAGCTGCTATAAATGTTTTTACCCAAATAGATCCTTTTCCCTTTTTTGATCTCTGTATTTTTTTGAAAATTTTATTTAGTCAATTTAGAACACTATTCCTTGGTTTAAAAAATCATATTTTTCCCTCTCTGTCCTTTCCCTAAACCTTCCCGTAACTGACGCGCCATTCCACTGAGTTTTATATGTGTCCTTGAACAGAACCTATTTCCATGTTGTTGATGTTTGCACTAGGATGAACATTTAGAGTCTACATTCCCAATCATATCCCCTGGACCCATGTAATCAAGCAGTTGGTTTTCTTCGGTGTTTATACTCCCACACTTTTTCCTCTGAATATGGAGTGTGTTCTTATAGATTCCCTCCTGGTTAATCAGGATCACTGCATTGCAACTAATGGAGAAGTACATTACATTCGATTGTACCACAGTGTGTGAGTCTCTGTTTACAATGTTCTCCTGGTTCTGCTCCTTTCACTCTGTATCAATCCCTGGAGGTTGTTCCAGTTCCCATGGAATTACTCCAGTTTATTATTCCTTTGAGCACAATAGTATTCCATCACCAACAGATACCACAATTTGTCCAGCCATTCCCCAATTGAAGGACATCCCCTCATTTTCCAATTTTTTGCCACCACAAAGAGCGCAGCTATGAATATTCTTGTACAAGTCTTTTTCCTTATTATCTCTTTGGGGTACAAACCCAGCAGTGCTAAGGCTGGATCAAAGGGCAGACAGTCTTTTAACTCCCTTTGAGCATAGCTCCAAATTGCCCTCCGGAATGGTCAGATCAATTCACAACTCTACCAGCAATGAATTAATGTCCCAACTTTGCCACATCCCTTCCAGCATTCATTATTTTATGTTGCTGTCTTGTTAGCCAATCTTCTAGGTGTGAGGTGATACCTCAGAGTTGTTTTGATTTTCATCTCTCTGATTATAAGATTTAGAACACTTTTTCATGTGCTTATTAATAGTTTTGATTTCTGTAACTGAAAATTGCCTATTCATGTCCCTTGCCCATTTATCAATTGGAGAATGGCTTGATGTTTTGTACAATTGGTTTAGATCTTCATAAATTTGACTAATTAGACATTTGTCAGAGGTTTTTATTATGAAGATTGCTTCCCAATTGGTTGTTTTCCCTTCTAATTTTGGTTGCATTGGTTCTGTTTGCACAAAAACTTTTTAATTTAATTTAATAAAAAATATTGATTTTACATTTTGTGATTTTTTTCTAGCTCTTGCTTGGTTTTAAAGTCTTTCCTTTCCCGAATATCTGACATGTATACTATTCTGTGTTCACTTAATTTGCTTATAGTTTCCTTCTTTATATTCAAGTCATTCATCCATTTTGAGTTTATCTTGGTGTAGGGTGTGAGATGTTGATCCAAACCTAATCTCTCCCATACTGTCTTATAATTTTCCCAGCAGTTTTTATCAAATACTGGGTTTTGGTCCCAAAAGCTAGGATCTTTGGACTTGTCATAGACTGTCTTACTGAGGTCACTTACCCCAAGTCTATTCCACTGACCCTCCTTTCTGTCTCTTAGCCAGTACCAAATTGTTTTGATGACCACTGATTTATAGTATACTTTGAGATCTGGGACTGCAAGGCCTCCTTCCTTCTCATTTTTTCATGATTTCCCTGGATATCCTTGATCTTTTTTTCTTCCAAATGAACTTTGTTATGGTATTTTCTAATTCAGTAAAAAAGTTTTTTGGTAGTTCAATGGGTATGGCACTAAATAAGTAAATTAATTTGTTTAGGATGGTCATTTTTATTATGTTAGCTCATCCTACCCATGAGCAGTTAATGTTTTCCCAATTTTTATATCTAGTTTTAATTGTGTGGAGAGTGTTTTGTAGTTGTGTTCATATAGTTCCTTTGTTTGTCTCAGCAGATTGATTCCTAAGTATTTTATATTGTCTAGGGTGATTTTACATGTAATTTCTCTTTCTAATTCTTGCTGCTGAGAAGTGTTGGAGATATATAGAAATATTGATGACTTATGTGGGTTTATTTTGTATCCTGCAACTTTGCTAAAGCTGTTGATTGTTTCAATTAGCTTTTTGGTTGAATCTCTAGGATTCTTTAAGTAGACCATCATGTCATCCACAAAGAGCAATAATTTGGTCTCCTCCTTGCCTATTTTGATGCCTTCAATTTCCTTTTCTTCTCTAATTACTACTGCTAGTGTTTCTAGTACAATGTCAAATAGTAGAGGTGATAATGGGCATCCTTGTTTGACTCCTGATCTTACTAGGAATGCATCTAGTTTATCCCCATTGCAGATGATGTTTGCTGATGGTTTTAGATATATACTATTTGTTATTATTAGGAATGGCCCTTCTATTCCTATGCTTTCTAATGTTTGTATAATATTGGGATTAGTTGTTCTTTGAATGTTTGATAGAATTCATTTGTGAATCCATCTAGACCTGGGGATTTTTTCTTAGGGAGTTCTTTGATGGCTTGTTCAATTTATATTTCTGATATGGGGTTGTTTAGGTAGTCTATTTCTTCCTCTGTTAGTCTAGGGAATTTGAATGACTTCTTCTTAGCATCTTATAATATTTTTTCCTAGGTTTGGTAGTTTTTGAATTTGGCTATAACATTCCTGGTTGTTGTCAGTTTGGGATTAATTAGAGGAGGTGATCTGTGAATTCTTTCAATCTCCACTTTTCTCTCTTGTTCTAGAATGTATGGGCATCTTTCTTGAATAATTTCATGTAGGATGATGCCCAGACTTTTTCTTTTGTCATGGTCTTCAGGTAGGGTAATGATTCTTAGGTTGTCTCTCCTAGACATGTTTTCTAAATCTTCTATTTTGTGGATGAGGTGTTTCATATTTTTCTCAATTTTTTTTCATTCTTTTGATTTTGTTTTACAGTTTTCTGCTTCCTTCTGAATTTGCTTGCTCCTAATTATTTTATTCTAGTTTTTAAAGACTGAATTTCATCCCTGGCTTTTTGGTCATTCTTTTCCTTCTGTTCTGATTTTCTTTAAAGGTCATATTTCATGTTCTTTGTCTCATCTTTAATTTTTTGTCCCATCTTTCATCTTCTTTGTCCCATCTTTCATCTCCTTTGCCTCATTTTCAAGCTGAATAATTTTAGCTTTCAAGACACTATTTTCTCTTTTTAGTTCACGTGCCTCTCTTTCCAGATGACTTATCTTGCTTTTTAAGTTCTTTTCCCAGTTGTCTTCAGCCTCTCTTAATTGTGTCTTGAATTGTGTTTTGAGTTCTTCCAAAGCCTGTGTCCAATTTGCTTGAGTTAGTGTGCTTTTTGCTTGGTGTTCCTTCATCCTCCTCTGTTATATTTGCTCTTTGTTGACTGCCTGGATAGAAGCTATCGAATGTAATTTCTTTTTTCTTTTTCTGTTGTTTGTTCATGTCTGTCCCTTCTTTTCCCCCTGTAGTTGCTTGTAGTCTTGCTCCTCTCATTATGTGCTGGGTCTGTGGGTTTGGGATTTTCTGTCAGCCTTCACCTTTGGAGCTTAGTCAGCAAGACTCTCACAATAGTCTGTGGGGGAGAGGTGTTGGACTTCAGCTTTCCTGCCCTATGAAGACTTGATAAGATTAAATGAGGAAGAGTTGATCTTGCAGAGCTGGATGTGCCCTGAGGCCAAAACCTTGGGAAGGGGGGGCAATATGGAGTGTCTCAACTGTCATCATGCTGCCTTCTCTGAGGTTCTCCTCCAGCTGCCTCCCTACCTCTTGTGTTCAAATCCCTGAGCCTGGCATGGCGTTTCCAACAAGATATTGCCTCTAGACTAGTCCCCTTGCCTGCCCAGAGATTCCAGACACTGCTGGAGGCTCAGTAGGGTAGGTGGGAGAGGGTTCCTGAACTTTCTTTTTTCCTTCCCCTTAAACCTGAGTGTTCTTAAATTCAGGCTTTTGGGGGACATGCCTTTTAAGTTGAGCCCAGCAGGAGGGTTCCTTAGGTCTGTCCTGTTGTTAGATTTGGTTTTCAGTCCCTAGGAGCATTTTGTTTTTAATTGGTGAGGAAGGGTTTTTAGAGGTCTGGACTTTCACTGACTCTATGCTGTCATCTTGACTCTGTGTCCTTAAAACACATTTAAAAAATAAAATGTTCAAAGAAATGATGAATAAACTGCCTACAGGGAAGGAAGGATGATTAATAATAAATAATTCAAGATGAGGTAAGCAAAGCCTAGAAACGGTTTACTCAACCAAAACATAAATAGAAATGGAAATAAGAATCACAACAAATTTAAAGTAAATGTTGAAAAATTACAAAGGATAAGAATAATTCCAAGGAAGACTTAGGAGAATACCTCACCACCCCACTATTTTGAAGAGCTTGGAGTTTCTCATCTATGGTATATTGAACAGATTTTCATATTTTAGTGATGTTTTGATCAACTGTTCTGATTTTTTTCCTCTTTCTTTTTCTTCACAATTATATTTTATTGTATGTAGTGGCTCCCTAAGGAGGCAATGGAGAGTGATAGAGAGGAAAATTTGATGGTATTAAAAACAACAAAAGACATGAATAAATTTTTTTGAAAATACAAATTTCAAAAGTATGTAAGAATCTCAGAATTGTAAGGGAATTCAGAAAGTATATAGAATAAGTTCAACTCAAACAATAATCCCTTCTACAAATACCCAACAAGCCAATAACCAGACTTTGCTGTGATTCAATTCATAAAACATTTATTAACTGCCTACTATATGCAAAGAACTGTGGCTAGTCAAAAATAAAAAAAAAATCTCAAAAAACTGGTAACATGCTCTCCATTGACATCACTTCAAGGGCAATCTTATAGTCTCATAATCCACAGATTTTAATGTCTTTTAGGGTGTTAATAGGTACTAGTCAAATGCTGAATTGTTACAGCATATAAATATTAGCTTCTCAGTTTGGGATACTCAATTCAACATTTAAAACCCTTTATAACCTAATATCTTCCCATTCTTCCAACCCTGAACATAATTTGCATAGTTATCTATCCATTGACACGGATTTCCTTAATATCAATTAAATAAGACATTCTATTTATCAAATGTGAGCATTTGATACTCTATACCTGGAGTTTTCTCACTCCTCATCTTCATTTCCTCCTTTCTTTGGATTCCTTCCAGTGTCAACTAAAATCCCAACTTCTACGAAAATTCTCCTCAGACTTCTTTAATGCCACTGCCTTCCTTATGTTGATGGACTCTAATTAATCTTTAAGTATCCATTATTTTTATTTAGTGACATAAATTGCCTCCTACATTACTCTGTGAGTTATTTGAAGACTGAAACTATCTTTCATTTCTCACCCTCAGCTCCTAGAACAATGCTTGGTACATAATACCAAGGTGTAGGTACTTAATAGTATAGTGTGGTATTGTATAGTACCAATAGTATAGCATAATACTAAGTAGTAGTAACAAAGGCTGGTTAACTTGATTTTCCTTGACTTTGACTTGTGAGGAATCCCCAGCCCAGGAAATTCCTTAGTCTTCCAGACTGAAACCCATATGTGACTTGATAGACAACTCCTAGGGAGCTGCTTCAGACTCATACAAGTTAAGGGTCTTGCTTGGTGTCACACAATTAGCATGTGTCAAAAGTGGATAAGAATTACCAGTTCTCCTGGCTCCAAGCCCAGCTCTCATTTCTCTATGGCATCTGCCTATTTCATACTAAAACCAGTTTAATTTGAAATATCAAAACAACATCACACTAAAAATTAAAATGTGCCCAATTTGACTCTGACTAATCCTAGCATATGAGATATATTCATTTCCATCAGTCATATTAAAGTGGTGCTAAGGAATTCAGACTGAAACTATTTTATGTCTAGATTTAGTTATTTATGATAACTGATCTGCTTGAGAAGTCTGAAACAGCTCATACGTTGTTTCCTATACATAAGCTGTGTCCCCTCATCACTCTCTGTGTCCATCTCCTCAAATTTTTAGTTTTCTTAGAGGAGAGAAAAATTCTTCAGTAGAAAATGATTTCCTAGGTCATTAAAGAAACAAGAGGAAAGGCCAGTATTAAACAAAAGAAAGTCCTTTAGATAATTCAACTAGGGACTTGAAATCTATTTGGAAAGAATGGCAATTCCCATATTTTCCCTTCCTATCCAGTCAGGTCATCACCATAGCAACCACAAAAATGATCAGGCACACAAGCTCTTCAGACCAGGACACCTCAATTTGAGGGACCCCCCCCTTAACAGGTTTTGGCCATCTCTGACATGCTCTGACTTGCTCTTTTCAGGCAGTTGATTCTACCTCCATTGGTAGATGAAATATCTCTGAAAACTGGGTACATTTTGTTGAATCAAAGTCCCATTAATTTATATTCAATCCCAGAAGGCAAATGGTTGCATAGAATAAATTAGAAGTATGAATAGCTAAATACAAATATGAATTTTAAAAAGAAATGAAATGTATATTTCAATATGTAGTCTAGTATAACGAAAAGAGAACTCAATTTGGAGACATTGGACTTCTATTAAAATCTTAGTCATAATTTTCTTTTCAACTCTGAGCAAGTCCAGGCCAGTTAAAGTTGGAGAATTGACTGATCTTGTGGTACAATGAAAAGAACATTAGTTTTGGCATCAGAGAACACGGGTTCAAATGCCACCTCTTATGCTCACTACCTTACATAAGTAATTTTTCCTCCCTGGGGTGGGGGTCTGATTCAGCATATTTAAAATGAAGTGACTGGAGTAGGTTGTATCTCAAGTACCTTTCAACTCTTGACCCATGATCTATTCTAGTTCTGAATATTACGATCAAATTGCAATACTTTCTAAATGGCATCTTTATAAATCACAACTCTTTGAAGCAATTCATGAAATCCATTAACCTTCTCTCTCTCTACAACCTTGGTAACTGAAAGCTTAATGAATTTCCATGCAAAAGATCTGTTTTCAGACTGAACACTAGATCTAGACCACTCCAGGTTACATAAACCTATTTGCATTTATATTTTTAAGAAAAAAATGCAATCAAAATTTTAATAAAAATGGAAACACATTAAAGGTTAATTAGAAATTAAATAACAATCTTAAAATTTGAAATGAGTGTTTCAAAGAACAAATAATAAATAATTTTATTAAAGAGAATGATGAAAAAAATACCAAAAATTATGGAATACAACAAAATAATCAATGAAAAATGTATATCCTTTAATGCTTACATAAATAAAATAGAGAAAGAACAGATCAATGAGCTCAATATATGCAATAAATATTATAAAATAAACAAATTAAAAATACCCAATTAAACAAGTTGGAAATCCTGAAAATTAAAGATGTGATTAATAAAACTGAATGTAAGAAAACTATTGAGTTAATTAAAAAAAAACTAAGAGCTGGTTTTA
Source organism: Monodelphis domestica (assembly GCF_027887165.1). Taxonomy (NCBI): domain Eukaryota; kingdom Metazoa; phylum Chordata; class Mammalia; order Didelphimorphia; family Didelphidae; genus Monodelphis; species Monodelphis domestica. Next base: position 190,965,953 of record NC_077234.1, read on the forward strand.
TAAAAAATGGTAAAATAAACTTTTAAAAATTATTTCAAAGTGAGAAAGAAAATCGAACTACTAATATCAAAAATGAAAAAGGGTGAATATAATTTGCATATATAAAGATATCTCCCTACCAATCCTAACCACAAGGGGGAAGGGATTAAGTTCACAGCTAAAATTTTGTTTGATCTCTTCACAGAAAATAAGCATTCTTCCAGATAAAAACCCAATATGTACAAAAATGCTAAAAGGGAAAAAAAATCAGTAAATGAATAAACTATTAAATAAAATCGGAATATGAAAAATGCAAACTTGAAGAAGTAAAGGAAAGTTTAGGAGAATGATATGGCTAAATAAGAAGAATATGAGAAATTTCATGTGCCTTTTTATTTTGGCAGGAAGTCCCCAGGCTTCAGAGCAGGTGATAGGAACATAAGGTGATGAGGAACAAGTAAATGGATGGGAATAAGAACTTGATTGGGTTCTTTAGGTATTCTTTAAGAATGAGTTAGTCTTCACAATGAGCTCTCAATCTTGAAGCTCTGCCAGAAACAAGAAGCATGTGAGCCTCACAACTCTAGTTCCAAACTTTGGGGAGTTGGCATTGCTTGCCTTACTGTGCTCCTCTCTGTGTTTTAAAAATTCATTAAAAATACTTGCACAATTCTACCCTTATTTTATGTCCTATAAACACAATAGGTATATGGATTTTAAATATAGATTTATTAGAGTATGTGTTTATTAAGCATGTAGTGTGCATATGTACATTAAAATATATGTATATATTATCATCATTAATTTTTTGCTAATTTAATAAATCTAATGCATGTCTCATCTCTTAAAAGGAGCGAGAGAGAGAGAGAGAGAGACTTCTTGAGACTTTCAATGCTGTCATTAGTAGTTAGAAAACTGAGATTTTATTTGGTTGAAACTAAATCAGAATGTAGTTTTAATGGTGCTCTCCTTTTAGAATAATTATGGTGATTTAGAGCCTAAAATGAGGGATTGCCAGTTAAAAATTTTGACAGTGGATTAACTAAAAATCATGGACCTTATGAGGTCCTTGAAATAAATGGGTCTTGTAAAGAATAATGCTAATTAATTGAAATTATTACTTAGTCTTGAAAATAGATTCAGGTATAATTGAATTTATTCTTGTTTCATTTTAAGTGATAATTATAATCAGGCAGACTTTATTTCACAGTTTGACATTAAGATAAACTATTGGGAAAAATGTATGGATAAGAATATTAATTGTCTGATCTTAAGCTGTTAACTCAGTTCACCTATTTGTTATGTGTATAAAGTAGTGCCTAACATATATTTGTTAATGCATTGTATTAGAAATATAGTTAGAAAAATGCACTTTTTTCATTCTCTTGGAATCTATAGACTTATTTTTAAAAGATTGATGGAAATAAGTTTGAAAACGAGTTTAGAAATATAGGATATGATGCTAATGCTTTTTCTGTGAAGCTCGTAGAGCAAAGACCCTTTAAAATGTTCCCATCTTCAAAAAGCAGAATCTTGAGATCTCACTAGCCCTGCTAATATGTTTGAAATAATTCAATCTAAATACTGTTGAAATCTGGGACTCTGGTATGTAAAGATTAAAATTTAGGAAGCTGAGGCAGGTAGAAATCAGTTTCTCTCTGCAAGGAGTATTATATTTTTAGAGGTTTATTGAAGGTTAAGGATTAAAGAAAAGACAGGATAAGAAACACGTGCCTAGGCCAGAGTGGCCTAGACAAGGTAATCTCACATCATGGAAGAGACGCCTCTGCTCCAAAAATGAAGTCCAAAAAGAGAGAGAGAGAGAGCTCAAAAGCCTTTGCAATCAGCCTAAGTACCTGCTCGATTTAGCCCACCTCAGAATTCCGAGAGATTACAAAGCATTTTGGGGAAGTGGAGCAAGGACTTGTGGGGATTGAAGTCCAGAGTTCAAATCTCAATTTTACATTTCTCTGTTTGATCCTCTGGGAAGAAGTCCTTCCCCAAAGGATCATAAAAACATAATCAATTTAAAGATTACAATAATTTGAGGATAAGCAAAAACAAAACAAAAACCAATAATTGAGATAACTACCCTTTGACAAGTGGAACTGTTTTATTCTGCTTTTGACACATTGAATTCCTAAATTTAATTTTTTTCTTTTTTCCTTTTTTTCTCTTTTCCTTATTTATTATTATTCTTTTTTTTACAATATTTTATTTTTCCCCTTTTTCTCATTTTTATGTACTTAAGGTACATACAATCAATATTAATTTTTATTCTACAATAATATTCGTTTAAATATATATACTTGCTATTATTATTAATACACACCCAAACAGCTTTAGACGATGGGAACCTGCCATTTATTTATAATTGTTGTGGGACTATGATTAATGTTTGTGTCTGATTCTAGGAACGGGATCATAAAGGAGCACAGAAATGACCTGGATAATGCCAAAAGAGCTCACAGGTCTAAAAATCTAAGACCAATCCAGGTAGGATTAATGCATTTCTAAGCCAATACTAAGGACTTGAACCTAGTGTGAGAATCGGGATTGCGACACTTGACAGATGTTAAGATGTAGGCCTTCCTTGTATCCATACTCTTCGTGAAAATACCTACAGACAAGTACCAAAGGTTGGTTACCATCCTGGCTCCCTCCATCCCTGAGAACGAAGGTAAAATCAGACGAGGGAATGACACTTCCCTACATAAATAAAAAAAATCTGGTCCTTTTTTTTTTCTCTCCTATAGTATGGCAACTTCCTGTAGCCTTGGCTGCAAATGGGTAAGTAAAATTTGCTGCATTCTGTCCTACAGACTTGTGGGATTAGAAATTACTTAACTGGACCCTAATACAGGGGCCTGTGGAAAAAAAATTTTATTCTTGCTTTTTAAAAAAAATTTGTATACATAGATTTTTTGATATTTTGATACTAATTTTGAATTCTTCTTTAATATAAATATATGTATATATAAAGGGTCTATATTTTTCCCTTGATTTTTTCCCTTTTTCTTCTTTTGTTTTTTGTTTTTTATTTTATTTTAATTTTGTTTTGTTTTCCTTTTGGATTAACTCACACCCCCCCACAACTAAAACTTGCATCCTCAGCTAGACTCAGTGTTTTTTCAACACTTTCTTCAGGGGGGATTGTATTTCATAAAATCCAAGATTTAAATTTTGTTCAAGATAGATCTTCAGAGAAGAAGCTTGCTAACTAACTGAATCCAGAGAATGAACTGTTTGCAGAAAGATATCTTAACCTTTTCACTACAGGAAGATCCAGAATGAACCTTGGGGTGTGGTTGATTGAACATTTTTTTGAAGGTACACTCTTATGCCAAAGGGGACTTCCCCCTAATTGGCTTTTGTCAGTGCACCCAGCAAAACATTGGTTTGCTGTCTTTCTCTCTCCACTATTTCCCCATATCTACAACTATTATAGTTTTCCTCTTAGTGGGTAAAAATTTTGTATACACTTACAGTTAGAAATTTTTGGGGTGCAGTACGCTTATGTTTAGTGATCAATTGGGGAGACTAGTCCCCCAATCATCATCAGGGGGGATTGTGAATTTTAAAATCTCCATCTTGGTCTAGCACCAAAAATTGTGCACACCCACACTACACGGGCATGTGCTAGTCAATGACAAATCAGAAATAACTAACTGCTCACCTGGGACGTCCTAAGCCAAGCTTGAGCCACCATTGGCACGTGTGAGGCACAGGAAGTGACGGAGAGAGCAGCCTCGGAAATTCACTCACTTCCTGTGGACAGGGCTAGAAGCCAGTTCGTGTGAGGAGCTTGGACAGGGAGGAGGCCTGCAGACAGCTTCCCTTCAGATCGGTCACGTGAGTCAAGGACTGATTCCTTCCACCTTGGCCCTTTGGGCCTAAACTCCCTCTGCCTTGGTCAGAGGTTGAGTAACCCCTTTCCCTTTTCTCCTCTCTCCTTCTCTCCCTCTCCTTTTCCCTACTCCCAGTGTGATTAAACCTCCATAAACTCCATTCTGACTTGAGTGTTTCATTTTAGGAATTTCATAAGTAAATTCCTTGGCAGCCATTGTTCAATATTATAACAATCTTAAAAGGTGAAATTTTCACTACAACAGGTAGCAAACTGGCATCTAAGCAAAGTGTCAAAATTTTAAGATGCCAAGTTCTAACCTCATGCTCAGATTTAAGTATAACGAGAAGACGATATTACAAGGAGAAAAGATTCAATTTGTGTCCCTATTTATTGTACCGAGCGTGCATAACTTCTTAGTCTGCTACAAATGAAGTTATATGAGCATCTGGTAGTCAAACTCAACTTTCTGGATTGTTTATTGGAAAACTTATTTTTGGAGTGCTTAGGCATATCCATACTCTACATCAAAGAATATTCACATTTTGGCTATTTTGATTTTCAGTGCTCCATTATGTTTTAGTTCTACCTCATACTATGATATCTCAAGTGTTTTATTATATTACATGAATTGAAAACCTTATATTACTTGTTTTTGTGTTCTACAAAAACTCTCAAAGATGTCAACAGCTCATATCCTGCCAGCCTCAGACCAAACTCCTTGGAGTTTTTGCCAAGGCCAAAAATCAGTCCTTCTCCCAAAATATTACAGGGAGAAAATTTAAAAGCCTCAACTTTACTACTTAGCCTAACACACTTTGAGCTAACCTAATAACAGTTACAAATTTAATCTGACAAACTTTATATTTATTTTTTAGAATAGTTCATGTAAAATTAAATACATGCCTGTATTATGAAACTTGGTCACAATGTGGTTAGAAAAATGACATCAGCTGTAATTTTGATACTGCTTAATTATAAAGTCAGATGAAAGGGAACTTTTTAAAAGCTGTTCTTTTATTTAAATTATTTTAATTCATTAGGGTTATCATAAAGATTTTAAAATTCTTCATTGTTAATCTGATAAGATGTTTTAGATTCACTATTTGTGCATGGTTGTCATTTTGTTTTAACTTAGCTGATGATACGGTATAAATTCCACAGTGCTTAAACTTAAGAGATGGGAAATTCAGAGGATAAAGTGATAGCTTCAGATAGATCTATACTGGAAAAGTTTATTAATCAATTCACATTATAAATGAGCTTATGTTAAGGAAGAAAGTCCCACAAAATTTGTTCAACTGTGTTATAGTCATGTGTGGTAGGATGAATGATTTTCTATATAGAGTAATTTGAAAATACATCTGACTAAACAATATTATCTGAGTAGTATTGAATTTGTTTTATGCACTTAAATTCATAATATTATAAATATCATAGTATTTTTAATTTTTGTTTTATTGTGAAATTTGGCAAACTATTGTATCAAATATGACTTCAGTAAAGCAATTTCCCTATAATCTGGATTCTGTTATATTATGGACTAACTGGTTTAAAAAACAGTAAAATGTTTGAACTATTATTTTATTTTATCAGTCCTGATAATTATGTATTGTAATATTCTGAAGTACTATAATTTAAGGAACTGGAAACATTCTAGGTTTACTTATAGTACAAAAGGAAGTTTCATCTAAAATAATTTGGGTACATTTGTGAAACAATTGTGAAGTGATTGTTAAGTTATGAAGTGCCGCTATAAAAAAGTTAAAAACTATGGAGCACTTAATTAGGTATATTTTAAAAGGCAAGAATAATATTTGCTTACTTTATGGAAGAAAGCATGTGAGAGGAGGAAAACTTTGTATAAATCTCCTTATTTGTAAACCTTCCAGGTTGTCTGCTCACTTTACTTTATATCATTTCATATGTATCTTTCCAAGTTTTTTCTGTGATCATTTTGTTTGTTTTTTCTTAAGGCACAAAAGAATTTCCACATGTAACAGTTAAAATTTAGGGGAGACTGGGGAGACTGAGGCAGGTAGAAATTAGTTTCTCTCTGCAAGGAGTATTATATTTTTTTAGAGGTTTATTGAAGATTAAGAAAATACAGGATAAGAGACACGTGTCCAGGCCATAGAGTGGCCTAGATACAACCTCACCTACATTATGAAAAAAAGCCACATCTGCCCCAAATGGAAGTCCAAGTCCCAAGAGAGCCTCCAAAGCCTTTGAATCAGCTTAAATACCTTCTAAATCTCGGCCCAGGTGAGGTTACAAGGCATTCTGGGGAAATGGAGCAAAGGCTCATGGGGATTGTAGTCCTGTATTCAAGTCTATTTTTTATATACAACAATCTTATTTCACAACTTGTTCAGCTATTCTCCAATTGATGGCTATCCTGTCACTTTCTGGCTCTTTGTCACCACAAAATGAGCTGTTATAAATATTTTGGTACAAGTAGGACCTATCTTTGATCTCTTATGGATATTGCTGGGCCAAAGAGAATATGTAATTTGATGGCCCTTTGGGCATAGTACCAAACTTCTCTCCAAAATGGTTATATCAATTCACAGTATCACTTCACAGAGTCCCAATTTTTCCACATTCCCTCCAGCATTTATCATGTTCTTTTTTTGTCATAGAAATCAGCTCCATTAGGTATGAACTGGTACCTCTAAGTCATTTTAATTTGCATTTCTTTAACTAATAGTGATTTAAACCAATTTTTGATATGACTAAAGATAGTTTTAATTTCTTCATCTGATAATTGCCTTTTCATATCTTTTGATCATTTAAGGTAAAAAAAATAAAGGTATCAATGTCTTGTTTTAGGCTTCAATTTACTTTAATTCTCCTAAAAAAGGCCATTCTTAATTCAGGAAATATTTCAACCAAATCAGATATGGTTTTTGTAACTACTAATAATCCCATTTAAATTTCAAAGCATCTGAGACTCATCTATTATTGATATTTCAGAAAAAAGAAGCCAATTATTATCAATGAAACTTATTTTTAAATTTTCTATAACCTACACACACACACACACACACATACACATATTGCAATCCACTAAAAAAATGTGACCATATTTTCCAGACCTTTTTATTTGCCTTACGTGTGAGAGATATTGTGGAGGACTTCAAATTCCCTCCCCTCTGCTTCCTTTCATCTATTTTAATGAAATATTAAACTTTTGTTTTTAAAAAATTAACTTCCTTTTGCTTGCCCAATTAATACTTAATAACTGTTAAATCACACATTTTCCAAAACTAAATCTTAATCATTCTCTCGTTTGCTTACTCTTCACTTTTAGAATCTAAAGGGAACTATACTTTCCTATTTTAATTTAAGAAAGCTATATTTCTAATAGTAACATATTTTCAACATTGATTTTTAGATTGCATTTTAGACCATTAAAGTAAAAACCTTGATTAAAATATTCCTTAAAGAATAAAACTAACTTTTGCAGTTAATATATGGGTCTGATATTAATTGTAAAGAAAAGCATGCTATTAGAGAGCAAAGAATGATATTTGAAAAAAAAAAAACTCAAACTTCAGTTAATTTACTTAGTTGAATTTACAAGCTTTTAGTTTTTAAGATCATTTTCCAATTAAAGTTTTAGTTTTAAAAGCAGGAAGGAAACTTCCTCTCTAGTTCCTGTTTCCTGAATTAAAACAAAAGTTCTTTCCACATACAGCTAAAATTCATGGAAAAGAGAGGGAGAGAGGAACTTGGGGAAAAATTGAGAAAAAGAAAATCTGCCTTTGAAATCCACACTTTCCTTCTCCCCACACTGAAAGGACCATGAAATCTATTTTGGGTGGGACATTATTAATAAATTCTGAGACTGGGTGATATACTTTTCAAGAATTAAAATGACAGGACACATAAACCCTGATGGGGGAGGAGGGATAGATTCTATTTTCAGTTCAGGGGGTCACAGCTAATAGATTAATGGGGGGCAGTACTAAGTCTGATACATATCTCTCCTCTTAAAGGGACATTGTCACATTAGAGTCACTGATGGAGCTGTTGGAGATTATAACTTCCCTTAGTAGAAAATGAACTTTTCTTTTTTTTTTAAATACAAATTTAGAAAAGGAAAAGAAAGAAAAATATTCTCTTTACTTGCCCTCCAAAAGGAAAAAAAAAGTTTGATTTTAAACATACATGTCAGAAGCACTCCTTGACAAAAATCTTTCTCTTGGAGAGGGCAACTGAAATCTCACAGAAACACATTCTACAGATAGACCTCATCTTGAAATATTATGCTATAGAGACAGAGATAAAGAGAGCAGAAGACAGACAAGAACTACTTATGGAATTCCAAAGTCTTCTTGGCTAGAAATAAAGATTCTTTTTTTATGATTGCCTCTTCTACTCAAAGAAATCTTTAGCTTGTTAACTCCCATTTCCTGGTGAAATTTAAAGGAATCTCTCCCTCAAAACATTAACTTTTTGACAAAATGACAAGTATTGGAGGAGATATGAAAAATGAGGTCATTAATACACTGTTGGTAGAATTGTGAAATGGTCTGACCATTTTAGAGAGCTATATGAAATGATGCCGAAAGAGTTATGAAATATTGTAAACCCTTTGATCCAGTAATACCATTATTAGGTTTGTTTCCTAAGGTGATCAGAGAAAAAGGAAAAGAATTTATATCTTCTAAAATATTTATAGCAGCTATCTTTGTGGTAACAAAGAACTGGAAACTGAGAGTACGCCCATCAGTTGGAGGATGGCTAAAAAAGTTGTGACATATAATTGTGATGGAATACTACTGTAAGAAATGACAGTCAGCTTAATTTTTAAAATACGGAAAGATGTACATGAAATTATGAAGAGTGAAACAAGAGGAATCATATGCAGAAACAGAAATGTTATTTAAAGAATAACTTGTGTATGCCCACTTCCAGAAAAAGAATTGATCAATAGAATTAAACAAGAAAAAGGTTTTATATTTATATTTTTTGGGGGTCAAATGATTCCTTCTCTAGTGTAGAGAGAGGAAGGAAGGAGATACCTGGTAATCTTAATGAAACAAATTAATTAGCTAATGCTGACTTTTAATTTGGCCACTAGATATACCACAAAGAGTTCTGCTATCCCATTCACGCATTACAAAAAAAAAAGTAATTTTAAAGTTTTTATTCTCTTACAGATTCATAACCCAAACCTCCTCTTCTAGAAAGCTGTTGAGTTGAAAATTTTCTCCCTTCTGACTCTCCCTTTCTCCCTTTTCTCACTTCCTGAGATGGTAAGTAACCTGGTATTGATTTTATACGTGCAAAGATATGAAACACTTTTTTCCTTATTAGTCATTTTGTGGAAGAGATCTCAATTAAAAAACAAATAAAATGAAATACATTATATTTTAGTCTGCATTCAGATTCCATCAGTCTTTTCTCAGAGGGCAGGTGGCATTTTTCATGAGTCTCTGGGACAATCTTGGACCACTGTGTTGCTAAAAATAACTAGGTCATTCACAGCTATTCATCAAAAATATTGATGTCTTTGTGTACAGTGTTCTGGTTCTGCTCTTTTCACTTTGCATCTGTTCTCTATAGCCTACTGTAAGTGATCCATTTTAATAGAACCTATTATTAGGTCTATTCTATTAAAGGTCCTCAATGTAAGATCAACCAAAAAAATTTAAGCTGTAAGCTATTAACACATTAAAAAAAACATTAAAAACACACTTGGCACATATATTTTCTTACTCAGAGAAAAAACTTTCAGGAACAGAGAAGGAACAAAATCACAATCACAGATTAGCTCTATAGAGAGCTCTCCCCTTATGGATGAATTCTCCATTTGGGTCAAAAAAATTGAGGGGAAATCTTTGAAAAGGGTCTGAAAGTGTTGATAAAGATTTGGAGGTACAGATGCTTTCACGATTTCCAGAACTGGCAAATAAAATGCCAATAGACAGAATTTTGAGTGTGAAAAAAATCAATTCATTAACTAGGCTAGCAATAACCAATGAAAGGATCTTCAGCACTCTCAGTGATCAAAGACCAAACCTGCTAGGTCCTGGATCATATTAATACTGGTACTATCCCTGCATCAGCTCATTTATTCAGCCCTCTCCTGAATACCAAAAGTTGGCATCAATTGGTGGACACTTAATGAAGAGGAAAGTCAATATTTTCTGGTTTCTTCCAAATCACACCACAAAGACAAGGGTGGCAGATATTATGAGGAGCAAGAACTAGCTCAAAATGTCCTAGTAGCCCTTGGTGAGTTAAATGGGAAGATTAAGTTAGATCTGGTTAAGTGTTTACTTCATCAGATGAAATACCTCTTATTTCAGTGGAGGTGGCCAAGGACACAAGACTACCACCCTTGGGACTATCTAGCTCAAGTCAGCTCTGTTTACAGAGATAGCATAACTCAAATTCTTTATGTGAGGAGGGCACATCGTTGAAGATGCTCCAGTGCAAGGAATGCAAGGATGTTTTTAGGGCTATACAAAAATTATTTTTAACTTAGTAAGAAAAATTAATGTTACAGGTTAATAGTAAAAATGAAATGATAAATTATTAAATTTTTTTCTCATGCATGAAGTCTATAATATCATACTTGTATAAGTTGGATTTTTTTTTTTTGCTAAATATTAAATAGTATTCAGCCTCATTGTCTAGGCTGAATTCCATTAAGATACTGTTTTTAAAAGGCTTAATATTATTTTAAAAATATAATTACTGGTCTTCAGGATTTTTTAAAAGAACAAAACTATTGTAAATGTTAACATAGTTGTCTTACTTCTAAGTGTTGCTCCTTACATCCCAGAGATGCTAGAAAGTGAGTTATTATTAAATGTTTAGCATCAGGCAATATCAGAAATATCTACTCACACTTGCCTTTTCCCTCTTCCTACTCATTTCTTTCTAAATTTGTCCATTTTAAGTCAAACATTAGGTTAGTGCAAAACATAAACTGTTTCTTTAGCTTGGCAGTGCCTTTTCTTGCCCACACAAACCTCTCCTGATTCTCTTTGAGGCATCTTTTTAATAGAGTTTAAGTTTCATGAAATGGCTAAACAAAATTGCACTTGGGTATAAGAAAAAACATTTAATTTTGTTTCTTGCCAATCAGCTCTCCTCCCAGAAGCAAAACAGTTTCTTCTCTACATTTTAGAATCACCTGAAGCAAACTTCTCTTGCCTTTTATTTCTTTTAACAACTATTTCTCAAGATGTGCTCAATCTCATTACAATACCTGATCCAATATTCTCAGTCCTGCTATTTTCATCTAGTCAAGGCTCAGAGGTGTTAGGTAGTATTTTCCCCAAATGGAGAAGCATATTTGTAGTCAATGCAACCTTCCCCAACCTTCCTTTCTGGATAGCATTCCAGAATATAAATCTGCCCTATAAACTCGGCCACAAAAGATCTACACTTGAGTGTTTGCCATTTCTTGCCAGAGAAAGAGATTTCTGTAATAGGAGAAATCCTTCAGACAATTTAGGAAAAAAACTTAAATAATCCATAAACTGCAGACATTTTTATCTGATGACTCTAATAAGGTAGATGTAGTTATAACTAATTTCCATGCCAGAGCAGGAAACATGACTGGATATTCTATAGCCTCTTCTCAGTTGCTTAGTCTGAGCTCATGTGCACATAAAACAGAATAGAAAATGAAGGCTATTATCTGTTGATTGTCAGATGGTACAGCACACAGAAGTGGCGTCTATAGCTACTACATAGCCCGTGATAGAGGGATGAAGAGAATACTAAAGATCTATGGATCCTCTTCTAGTCTGTGTCCCTCTAACCCCTCAGTTTATCCCCAGCTCCTGAGTCAGAACTCTTTTCTTCCCTACAGTTTTTCTTCATTTGAACTAGAATACCCTGATTCATCTTGTTTTAAGAGTTACAGAGTTGGGAGGTACCTCAGAGGTCATCTAGTTTAATCCACCCTTCCAAACAATTCTCTATGACATTCATGAAAACTAATCATCCAGTCTCCACTTGGAACCTCCAATCAATCAATCAATCAATAATAAAGTACTTACTAAATGTTATATATATCTATCCATATTTTCCTTATTTCTACAACTAAAAGTAAGTTCTATGAGAGTAAGTTCTCTATTGTTCTTAATTTTATTTATGTCCCTAGTGCTTAGCACTAAACCAATATTAAATACCTAATAAATATTTGTTGATTGAATAATTATCAAGAAAATTGGTAATGATACATCAAAAGGGCCCTTAAGGAGCTAGCATTCTATGAGAGGAGAATAATGCAAGTATATGATCTCCTCCATTATGTATTCAGTGTTTTCCAAAATTCTCAATGTAGTTTTATGTGTTGATAGCTAAAAGTTGCACTAAGATTTTACTGATTTTTGAAATACCACATTTATTCATTTATCATTTATCTGTCTGCCCATTTATCCATCTCTCCATCTCTCATTTAGCTATCTACCTATCATCTATCTAGCTTGCGATATTTACTGCATGACCTCCTGAAATAGCCTATTCACTTTTGAAAAACAAAAGTCATTAAAATCCTACATGGCACCTCTGGAGCCAGAGTTCAGTCATTCATAATTGTATAGGGAAAAATATCCATGGTTTATCATTTTATCCTATTCAAATCCAGGTGAGTTTTGTTTTTCAAAAAAAAAAAAAATAAACCAATATGTAATCAGTGTCAAATACTCAATAAATATTTAGAGCTACTAAAAATCAACCACATCAACCTGATGGAAATGTCAAATAATCACTCTTCATTAATAATATGAATTTGGCTTTGCTTGAGTCAGATTAACTACTAAAATCTAAGTAAGTGAGCTGGAAGAGAAAGCAAGAGTAGTAATGTAGACCTTACCCAAAGTGACAGCACCACCCAGGCATAATCAACTTAGCCAGAGCGAGCTGGTGTTTACAGCAGAGATGGTCATACTCACCACTTATTTTCTCCTCTCTCCTTCTAAATGATGTAGGAAGGTTTGGGTTAGTATATTTTATGTGGCTACCAGCTGAATGTCTAGTTGTAACACTGACTGGGTTATCTACAAACCCCAGGATTTGGTGGTGGTGGTAAATTTTTAGTGACCTTGTATTATTTCATGTGGATCAGAGCTGGGGTCTAACAAGGTTTTTTTTTTTTTTTTCCCCATAGACCTGGTAGCATCCTTTGCAGTGGTCCTGTTGATATGGTCCTGTTCTTTTACCTTCAAGCCTTCTGAATCAGGATCGTGGACAGTGGGAAGAAACCCATAAATTCGCTGGAAGGCATGAAATATCATGGTTGGTTCTTTTCTTTTTCTATTTTCTTTTTGTTTAATCACAAACTTAACAACCACTTAATAAAATGAATGTTTCCACATGCATGTGGGCCAGAAGTGTGTAGTTACATGAAACAATATCTCTTATGTAGTTTTTTCTTTAAAATATAATAAATTCTCCATGTAACTTTTCAAAATTATCTTGTGTATCTATATTCTTTTGGACCTTTGTTTTGTTCTGTTCTCATTTTTTCTCTGGGCTACCTGGTAAGTAATTGTAAGGAAGTTCACTTTTCCAAGAGATACAAGGTTCCTTCTCTGTGACACAAAGCTTGGCCTCCATGACACAATAAATAGGGAAAGGGACTAGTGATTTCATTGATAGATGAATTTTCCTGATTGATAAAACTCTGTTTCTCAAAACAGATCAGGACTTCTTCTATAAATTGGAGTTTTCCACAATTGTCCAGGTACTTACAGGTTGAGTGATTTGCCTAGAATCAACATAGTTCATATCAGAGATGGGACTTATTAGACCCAGGTCTACTTTGTTCCCAGGCCATCTCTCTATCCACTAAAGCATACTTCCAAACAAAATAATTATGTTGGTAAAATTAAAAATTGAAAAACAAGAACAATAAAAAACGCAAACACTGGAAAAGGACTTGATTTGGAACTTTGGGTTCAAATTAGGATTCTGTTCCTCTGGAAGTTCAGGTTGCTTGGCCTCTCTTGACCTCCCTTTCATCATCTGAAGAATGTCTTTTCTGCCTCTGAGAATTATGCTCTCATATAAAGTAATTTAGAAACCTCTATAGTAATATGTGTCACATGTAGAAAGTACTTTGCCATTCATAAAATGCCTTAGACACATTCGTTCATTTAAAATAGTTTTCTGTAATAGATAGGAAACTTAGACCCAAGGTGGTAAAGTCATTTGCCAAAATCCATATAGGTCAAAAGTAGCAGAGTTTAAAATTCAAAATCGAGGTAGTGAGGTGTAGTAGTAAGACTGCAGAGTTTGGAGTCAGGTGACCCAAATTCAAATCCCTCCTCTTCCATTTACTACATATGTGACCTTGGGTCAGTCACTTTAAACTTTCTGAGCCAATTTCCTAACCTTTAAATTGAAGAAGTTGCAGTAAATAGGACCTAACATCTCTTGGAATTCTCTATCAATTATTTCAAGATCCTTTCCCCTGTATCATGTGTGATTTGCCAAAGACCATACTCCATGCTCCCATTATCAATTGTCATTAGGCATCCAGATAGGAGCAAAAATATTCTTTATTCTGTAGAAAATATCACAATTCTCTGCATAGTAAAGGGTCCCAGAGACATTTCATCTAGCCTCCTACCTCCACATAAGACTATGATCAAATTCTCCCAGAAGGATAATCATTTGATTTTAAAAAAATCTTCAGAGAAAGATGATATTTAATATCAAACAAATAATTCATAGATCGAAGGAAACCGCTTTTTTGTTTTTGTTTTTGTTTTACATGGGGGAAATATTCTATCCTTCCAAGGGTTTTTAAATGTAAGAAAAACACAGAGAACAAATCTTGCCTACTGTGAAACCCTGTAAACCAGCAGGGTAAAGTGATTCCAGTGATTCCACAAAATGTGATATATTCCTTCTCTCCCCATACGACCCCAGGAGGGAATAATTACCATATTTGTTTGATTGTTTGTTTTACTTTGGAGATTAAGAGCTTAAATAAAAATTCAAATCTCCAGTGGAAGTTTATACATTATCTATAAAAAATCATTTTCCTATGTTGTTTATTCAGAAAGAAAAGGATGACATTTTAATGTAGGATAAAAACACTGTTGTGGCGAGTCACATGATATGAAACCTGCGCACTAAGAACCCCATGTGACTGCCTCCTTGAGCCATCAGTGTAAATCAATCACAGCTCTACAGTCCACCAATCAGGTGTTCTATCACGTATCTCCAGTTCCGCCCTTCTCTGACTTGTTACTAAATCCTGCAAAGAGAGAGAGAGGAGGTTCTTTTCACTCTCTGTGTTTACACGTCTATGTGCCTCTGGCACCCCGGCTTTACTTTTGCCCTCATGTAGGTCACCAGTGCCCTCGTGAAACAATCCTCCTGGTCATTCCTCTGCAGCGGAGGTCTTGGTTCGCAGTGAGAAGAGAGATTTCAGTGGAGAAAGTGAAGGCGAAATGTTATGTGTCAGAGAAGAGAACAGACCAGCTTGTAGAGTCCTTAGATGAGGAATTTCAGTTCCTTAAGAAATCCAAGGAAGATGAAGCAGAGCCTGAGAAGCAGAACAGCTTTCATGTAGTGATTCCCAGCTTCCATGTTTGCAGAATGGGATCAATGAAGATATTAAAGAAAGGTTGGCTCAGCATCAGATAAAAGTAGAGCCTTAAGTGGTGGGAGAAAATGATTCCAAGGGTGAGGGAAAGGACAATCTTGAAGAAAAAGAGGAAGAAATTGATGAGGAGATGGAGTGGAGGACTTTTATGATGCACCAGCAAACACAGGAGAGGAAAAATGAGGAGCTGGAGACCATGAAATTGGAGGATGAAGAGCATTCTGGTGAAGACTCAGAATAAAAGTCTGAATATGAAGGATATAGATAGTGAGGGTGAAATGGAACCTTACCTCAAGCCAGTCTTCATTCAAAAGAAGGCCGGTGTAATAGATTACACCAAGCACTATACCAGAAAGAAGTGAAACAGGAAGCAAAACAAATATCTGAAGAGAGATTCAAGTATAGCCTCAAGATTGTGGAATAAGAGCCAAAGAAGGAACTGGAGAAAAATCAACATTCCTTTGCTGCCCTTGGTGTACCCACTATAGATGATGAGTGCTGGTGAGGAGAAGTATGAGACATGGAAAAATGCAGGAACAAAAAGAATCAGATAAAACAGAAAAGATGTAGGAGAGTTGCAAAGGCAGAGGAAGAAAGAGGAAATTAACTCCCAGAAAATGGCAGTTGTCAGGAGCAATTACAAGTTCTTGCAGTACTTCCACTGGGAGTTTTCTTCAGGAATGCAGGTGAAGTATACAAGAGAGATTTCAGTGCTCTCACCTTGGAGGATCATTTCAACAAGACTACTCTTCCCAAAGTTATGAGGATTAGATAGAACCAAATACACCCACTTTGTGGATAAAGACATTACTTCCTTTGATTCAGCTTGGAGTCAAAAGAATGTCCCAAATACCAAGGTATGCAAGTCAAAAAGGAGCAAAAGTACATGTATTTGAGAGACCATGAGTAAGAATAGGAAAACCACCTAGGATTCAACTATCTTCTTCCTTGACTATGGACACGGGGAAGTCTGTTCTTGCTTTATTTTTTTTTTCAAGGTTACTTATGCAGTGATTGCATGTGTAAAATCTATATTAGATTGCTTTTGCTTACTGTACCAAATTGGGGGAAAGGAGAGGGAGGGGGAGAGAGCATCAGGCTAGTAGACAGTGGAAGGGAGAGAATTTGGAATTCAATTTTTTTTTAATGAATGTTAATTGTTTTTGTGTGTTATTGGGCAAAAAAATACATTTTTATCAAAAAAAAAAAGATTGCTCCTGTAGAACCTCCATGTTCTCTCCCTCCCACCTACACCTCCTCATTTCCCAAGATGGCAGATAGCATGATATAGGTTGTATATGTGTTATTCTATAATGCATATTTGCATGTTCATATTGCAAAAGATACATATCACTTAGACTAGAAAAAATTTAATGGAGGAATGCTTCAATCTGACTTTATGTTTTGTCAGTTCCTTCCTTAGCAGCGGATAACCCTTTCCATTAAGAGTCTTTGGAATTGGCCTTGATCTTTATATTGCTGATAATAGTTAAATCATTCATAGTTAATCATTATACTTTATGCAACATTTTCCTAGTTTTGCTCATTTTACTTTGAATCACTTCATATAGGTCTTTTTGTGATAATCTTGTTTGTCATTTTTTATGACTTTTTAATGTATTTCAATGCAATCATAAGCCACAACTTCTTCAGCCATTCTCCAATTCATGGACATCTATAGATATTTTTGTACAAGTAGGTTTTTGCCCCCTCTATTCTTTTTTTTTTTTTTTAATACAGACCTTGCCTCTCCATGTGAGATAATTTATCTTCAGTTTTCTCTCCTTTTCTCTCTCTTTTTTTATCCCTTGATATTGTTTTCCTTTTTATTTCTTTTTTTGGATATCATTCTATCATATTAACTTATTCCCTACTCTCTATGTATGTTGCTGTTTACTGCCCTAATAGTGAAAAATTTCATAAGCATCTCTTATTTCTTAAGTATCCTAAGTAATTTAAGTGCCTTAGTTATTTCAAGTGTCATAGATATCTTTTTTTTTTTAAACCCTTACCTTTTGTCTTGCAGTCAATACTGTGTATTAGGTTGTCTTAGATATCTTAAGTATCTTAGTTATCACCTTTTGTAGTAATTCAACCAGTTTAACCCCATTGTTTCCCTTTATTACCTTAAGTATCTTAAGTGCTTTAAGTATTTCTTTTATTATGTATATCTTAACTATCCTAGTTGGGTTAGCCCCATTGAATTCCTTGAGATTTTTTTTTCTTTTCCTTTTACCATTTATGCTTCTCTTAAGGATTGAATTTCATCATGGATTCTTCTTTTCACCTATGGTCCCATCATCAGCAAAGACTAGAATTCATCTCTTTCATTAATTGTGCCTTTCTCCCCCAGGAATATTATGTTTAGGTTTATTTAGTAGGTGATTGCCTTGTGGAATATCAGTTCCTTTCTTTTCAGTCTTTTGATGTAGAAGCTGCTGGGTCCTATGTAATCCTGACTCTGGCCCCAGAATATTTGAATTGTTTTGTTTTCTTTCTCTTCTCAATATTTTCTCCTTGGCCTAGTAGTTCTGGAATTTGGCTATAATGTTCCTGGGTTTGTTAAATATGACAGTTTTAGGTGGTGGTGGTAGATTCTTTCAATTTTAATTCTTCCTTCTTATTCAAAAAACATTAGGGAAGTTCTCCATGATAATTTTTTACAATATTGTGTTCTGGATTTTTTTCTAATCACTATTTCCAGGAAGTCCAAAAGTCCAGGATTCTTAGTTTATCTTTTTCCAATCAGATACTTCAGGTTTTTTTCCTATTGTTTTCATTTTTTCCTGCTATCTTAGGGTGTCATTGGCTTTCATTTGTCCAATTCTAATTTTTAGGGAGTAATTTTTTTTTTCTTTGAGAATTGGAACTTCCTTTTTCATAGAGCTATTCTCTTGCTCATAGTTTTGTATTTCCTTGTCTTTAGGAATCGATTTTCATCACTAAGTTTTTACTCTAAGCTACTTACTTTTTCCATTATTTCCTTTGTAATTTTTCTTCTTGAAGCTTTTCAAGTTTATTTTAGATTTGATATCCTTTCATATTTGCCTTTGAGTTTTCCACATTTCTGTTTTTGCATTGCTGCCCTCTTCTGAGGTTGCATTTTCATCTTCCCTTCTGCTGAAATAGCTTTTGAGGGTCAGGATTTTAATTTGGGGAGACTTTCTTCATGATCTTAATTATATATTGAGGCTCAGCTCTACCTCTGGATTGGAGGGAGTACCATCACTGGGTTTACCTGGGTGTCATATATAGTGTATTTAGCATAGGAGCATAGCACCAGCACCACATGTAGCACACTCATGGAAGGCACATTACGAAAAGAAATGGTTGACCAGTTTGATCAGGATGCTTCTGATATGTTAGACCTAATAATATCTTTTGATGATATAATTACATTGCTCCTTCTTTCACTTCTTAGACTTTTTAAAATTACTTCTTTGCTTCCCTGTGACATTAAAGTTCTCAGGCATCTGTCTCTGTCTCTGTCTCTGTCTCTGTCACTGTCTCTGTCTCTCTCTCTGTCTCTCTCTGTCTCTCTCTGTCTCTCTCTCTCTGTCTCTTTCCTCTTCTCTCCTCTCCTCCCTGCACTAGAGAAGGCATCACTTTGGCAAATACACACACAAACACACATAAAAGAATATCAAGGATATTTTAATTTATCAGTTTTTTCCTGGAGGTGGTTATTCACAGTTATTTTTCATACAAAATTTCTGTTACTATGTATGATATTTTTTCTCTTGGTTCTGCTATTTTTATTCTTCATTTCATGTCAATCTTTCCATGTTTTTTTTAATTAAACATGACCATCATTTCTGATTGTTCAAGAATGGTCCATCACAATGATATGTCATGGCATGTCTAGTCATTTTCTAGTTTCAATGGTCATCTCCTCAATTTTCACCTCTTTTCCACCACAAAGAGTGCTGTTATAAATATTTTAGAAAATTCAAGTTCTTTTCCTTTTACCCTGATCACTTTTGGAAACAAATTTAAAAATGGCATTACTGAGTCAAAGGATATACAAGTATATAACACTTTGGGCATAAGTCCAGGTTGCTCTCCAAAATGGCTGCATCATTTTGCAATTCTAACAAGATTATCTCCACTTTTCCATATCCCCTCCAACATTTGTCATTTTGCCATTTTATCCATTACCCCATCTGATAGGTTTGAGATGATATTTCAGCATTGTTTTGATCTGCATTTCTCTAATCAATAATGATGATTTTGAGTATTTTATTTCCTTTGGAAGATTTTGGAGCATTTTCTTGTATATCTTCTTCTATCTGCTCTGTATTTTGTATTTTGGCTCCATAGAATGTGTCCAAAGTCGCCCCTTTCTTCTTATTTTTCTTGGTATTTTGGGGCTTCTGTGCTTCTGTGGAGTTTGCCATCTCTGAATGTGGAGGATTAGCTTTTCTTATCTCTGTCTGGTGTTCAGAGGCTTTAGTCCTGGGCAGATGGTTCTATGAGCTTTCCCTGGGTTAAACTGAATATGCCTCACTGGAACTGGAATGGAAGGGTCGGACCAGGAGGCCACACTCTCCCCCCGGCTCACTTTCCGGAAGTTGCCTTCAGAATCGCTGGCCGTGAGGCTGTTTCATCGGCCTGCGGGGGGATGGGCTGCAGCTTCCCCAAGCTCCGAGGGCAAGGACTTTCACTGAGACTTGGATAGCAGGATCCAGCCCGTGAGGCTGTCTTGCCCGCCCTGAGGGTTGCTGTTGTTTCGACCCTGCTCTCTGCCGGGGGAGCAATGACTTTCACTGGGACTCGGATAGAAGGCCCTGAGGGTTGCTGTTGTTTCGACCAGCTCTCTGCAGCGGGAGCCCCAGGCAGTAACTTTCACTGGGACTCGGGTAGAAGGCCCTGAGGGTTGTTGTTCCGAGGACCCCGCTCTCTGAGCGGGGCTGGGCTGCGGCTTCCCGGAGCCTTGGACTCTGCACTCCTACCCCTGAGGTCCGAGTGATCTCGGGTTCTGGCTTTTGAGGGGAGCCGTACCTTTTGAACCGGGTCCAGGTCCAGGAGGAGGGTTCCCAGGGTCTGTGCTGTTGATCGTTTTGAATTTCAGCGCCTTAGGAGCTTATAGTTTGAGATCGGTCGGGAAGGGTTTTCCGGAGATCTGAACTTTAGCTTTCTCTAAGCCGCCATCTTAACCGGAAGTCGATTTTGAGTATTTTAAAAATATAGCTAGATACAGTTTTTATCCTTTTGTCAAAAACTATTCATATCTTAGACCTTTTATCAACTGGGGAATAGCTTATATTCTTATAAATTTTGGTTTAGGATATGAATTTATTCATTGGCCAAATAGCTATTTTTGTCAGCTGCATTTGATTACAAAGTAACAAAAATTTTAAGGTGCTTTTTTATGAGGCTTCATTTTACGTAATATATTCCAACTAACATACTAAATAACATGCTTATGAATTAACACTTTCTTATTATAATCCATTTTTTCTCTAAGGGTTTATTTCTTCTTTTCCTTATAGGGATTTTAGGAAGACATAGAACCATGGTAGACAACCTATGGCACGCTTAGAAGGAGCACTCAGAGCCCTCTCTTTGGGCATGCACACCATTGCCCCAGCACAGAGTTCCCTAGAATTAGTTAGTAGAAAGCCGGAGGAATGCAGCGCTGGGCTGCTTCTCTCCCTACTGTGTACCTGAGGACATTTCTATCACCACTCAACCCTCTAAAAGTTTTGCCATCACTGGCATAGAATATATTTCATCTACAGTAGTTTAAGGAATATATAATTGACTCACTTTTGCTGCTTATTTCTACAATAAAGTATTATTTCTATACTCTGTTTCTGCTTTATTTTTCTTCATTTCTACCTATTTGGCCCC
Source organism: Monodelphis domestica (assembly GCF_027887165.1). Classification (NCBI taxonomy): domain Eukaryota; kingdom Metazoa; phylum Chordata; class Mammalia; order Didelphimorphia; family Didelphidae; genus Monodelphis; species Monodelphis domestica. The sequence continues at coordinate 190,987,219 of NC_077234.1, forward strand.
ATTCTAATTCCTTCTGTATTTTGTGGATCTCTAATGTTACTTGTCTCCTTTCTTTCTTTTGTATCACTTCATTTTTTACTTGATAATTCTGTTTTCAGTGATCATGTTGCTTAACCTGATGCATATCTCTGTCAGACCTCTTAAACTTTTGGTTCAGAACATTAAAGAGTATGCAGAACTATTCACATCAAAAGATCTCAATTATTATGAGAGTGCTTAGAATATAATCATGAAGGAATTTAATTCAGCAAGAGATATATTAAATTTACTGTAAATTCCTACTAGTATATGTATTTGATTCTGCAGAAAAATAAATTAGTTGGTGTGAGATATAATTTTCCATAGAGTAGATTCATAGTTCATTTGATGTTACTTCTGAGTTAACTGAAAATCCAAATGAAAAATTGGAATCAATTGAGATTTAGAAATACAAATGATAATAAACATAAATATTCAAGCGTTAATCAGTTTCTCTGTTATTCTTATCCTAAACTATATGTAAATATATGTATATTATATACATATATTCATATCTTTCTATGTTCTCACACAATTTTTATTTGTAACTCAGAAACAAATGACTTAATCTATGATTGAAATATGTTTTGAAATTCAAAGAAATTTAATTTACTTTTTTTAGTGGTAAAGAATTTTTTTTCTCAGTAATATAATCTCTTTATTACCAATTAAATTCAAACTCATAAATGGAGTGAGGTAACAGTGGAGACGTTGTTTCTTTTCTAAATGCTTCTGTTTTATTCATAGAATATATTGCTGCTTTCATGTAAAGGGTTTGTGCCCTTATCTAAGTAGGTACATAAAATTGTAGATAGCCTGATTCCAGTGTTTATATATATATATATATATATATATATATATATATATATATATATATATATATATGTATATATATATATATATATATATATATCTCAATAGCAGATATTAACAACTCCCAACATGATGTCAGGAATTAATTGGGATTCTGACCCATGCTTTAGGAAAACATTCCTAGAAGTTTGTGCAGGATTTATTTTTATTCCATCATTTGTAATTATAGCACTTGTTGCTATAGGAACTTTACATTCTTCTGTAGCAAACTTCAATACTGCCATGAAATGAGTGTTTTCAGGATCATAGTACTTTGTAGGGTAGCTGCAGATCCAAGCTTGGTATGATCTTAAAAGAAACTTTGGACCCAGTGAAACTGCTGGTCCCGAAAGAGCCTCATGGTAATGCCCACATGCCTCCTTTTGCTCAACTCTTACGAGTAGCCAAAGCCAAAGCCTGGACCTTTCTTTCCTTAATCTGAGGGTCTAAGTCTCCCTATTTTTTTTTTCATGATTGCTCTTGTGGAATCTTTGCTGAGAGTCTTTTGAGCCTTGCACTCTTTTCATGATATCTAAGGGACCCTGAAACAAGGGACTGAGAGACAACTTCTTAACAGTAAAAAGCAAAATCTAGGTATGAGCCTAAGACCTGACTTGAGGACTGGATCCTAGACTTGGTTTCATCATTTCTCAGACTGTGGGTTCTAAGTCTTAAGCTGGGATCCTGGGTTGCAAAAAAAGTGATAAAATATGTCCTTTGGGTTAGGAGAAATGCCAAATGGTATTTAAGCTTATTTAAAATGTGTTCATAATAGCAAAATTAAAAAAAAAATAAAACTATAAATGTAGAGATGGAACTTCTTGACTTGAAATCTGGTAGGCATTTGGGAAGATTTAGGACCCTCAAACCTTAGATATATGATATCAATCTGTAAAACCTAATAAATTTCATTCATTTATAGGATTAATATAGATTTTCCCAAGGTAACCATGTTGATCCATATCAGATATCTTAAATGAATGAGAATAATTTGCTGAAAAGGAATGCATTGCATATAATTTTCCTTTCTTTAAAATAATGCTTATAGATTATTATACCCATTTTACAAATAAGGAAACTATGGGTAAACAAAGTTATTCCGTCTGAGTCCCAAATGTAGTAACAAGATTCAAACTCAGGTCTTTTTTACTTTAATATTGCAAGTACTATATCCATTATTGCCAGCATGCCTAGTTCAAACTCTAATTTTACTGTTAAGGAAACTGGTCTAGAGATATTAAATGACTTGCCAAAGGTCACACATTTAATAAGTTCTCAAAGATTTAATTTGAGCACAATTCTTCCTTCAAGACTAGAACATAATTCACTGCACCATCTGTCTGTAGAAGCTGTGGAGTTTATAAAAGTAGCTTTCAGTGGAAAGATTTGTTTTAGGTATGTTGATTTGAGGTAATAGAAGACACTGAGGTGGAAATTTATAATAGCTCACACTTGTATATCATGTCCCAAAAGGTTTGTTGGATTTTTTGCCTTAATAATTTATATTAATAAATTGTCAAAACATATGAACAGACAGTTTTTGGATAAAGAAATCAAAGTTATATATAACCACAAAAATACTTTAAATCATTATTGATTGGAGAAATGCAGATCAAAACAACTCAGATATCCTTTCATATCTATCAGATTGATTAAATTGATAAATGACACAAAAATGAAAAATGACATATTGGAGGCATTGTGGAAAAATAGTGGCACACACACTGTTGATGGAACTGTGAACTAATCCAGCAATTTTGGAGAGTAATTGGACTTATGTTCAAAGTGTTATATAGTATACATGCCCTTTCATCCAGAAATGCCATTCTTTTGTCTGTTTCCCAAAGTGATCAAGGAGAAAGGAAAACAATCTACATGTTCTAAAATATTCAGAACAGCTCTTTTTGTAGTGGTAAAGAACCTGAAACTGAAGGGATGTTCAACAATTGGGAAATGGCTGGACAAGATTTTATATATGATTGTCATGGAAATTCCATTGTGCCATGAGAAAATAAAAAGATGATCACCAAAAAACCTGGAAACACTTAAATGAAGTGATACAAAGTGAAGTCAGTAGAATCAGGAGAATATTTTATATAGTAAAAGCAAGAAGGTATGATGATCAAATTTGAATGACTTAATTATATCCAAGGGACCCATGATGAAAAAGGTTATCCTCCAAAGAAGAAAATGATAGAGTCCAAATGCAGATTGAAATATGTCATTCTTCACATTGTTTCCTCTGTGACTTTTTCTCTAGTGTAAAAAATAAGCATCTTATTTCATCACATGAATGTATTGTATGATAGTATATGAACAAACCTATGTAATTTCACCTCCCTTACTAGGGAAGGAGGAGAATTGGGAGGGATAGGAAAGAAAAGAATGAGATATAAATTTTTGGACCTAGCTAATGTGAGAATTTCTTCCTCTTGAATAAACATATTATAATTTATTAATATTCATAATACATCATGTATTATATTATTATTATTTATGTATATAATATTTATATATTTTATATTTATTGCTTCATATATATATGAATATATATATATATATGAATATATATATATATATATATATAAAGATATGTTGTAACAAAAAATCCTAAACTAAGACTTTTGGAAAACCCTGTATTTTGCTTTATAATTGACAACACTGGAGACAAAGTATATGATATATGCTAAGGAATGGCTAAACAGATTGTGGTACAAAAATTTAATGGATTATTATTGTGTTATAAGAAAAGCTATGTATAGATGAATACAGAGAATCCTAGAATGCTACATGGACTGATGCAGAGTGAAGTAAGTAGAGCAAAGAAAACAATATTCACAAGAACTATAATTATGTAATCTGATAGAACCATGCTAAAAAAAAAGTGAATGTAATAAATTTAAAAAGATCAAGCATGACTGAAATGAAGAGCTATGAAAGACACTTATATCCCATCCCTTCATGGAGGTGAGAGGTCCACAAGTGTTTGACAATGCAATTGCTTTCAGACTTTTAAAATAAATTGATGTTTTGTTAATTTTTCCACATTCTTTACTTACTTTCTTTTTTTAAATCCCATTTGTTATATGGGATACCTCTCTTGGGGGGAGAAAGAAGATGAGATCCTAGGGAAAACTATGGAGATGTAAAGAAAAGAGTATACCAATAAAAACATTAAAAATTTACAAAACACCTTCCTTCTATGTATTATCTCCATTTTACAAATACAAAACTTGAGTCTTGGAAAACCCAAAGAATCTTGGCTCTAGAATTAAAAAGGACAATTGAAGTCACTTAATCTAATTCCCTCATTTTACTGATGAAAAGTAGACATCAAGATAGGTTAATGACTAACCCAAGGTCCTAGAGGCAATAATGTGCAGATCTTGATTCAAACTCAGGTCTTGTGATTCTCAATTCATCATGTCAGCACAATGGCATATGTGGATCTGGAGGATAGAAGAGAGGTATGGGAAGAAATATAGATGTTGGAGTCATCTATATGATGTAAAGTTGAAACTGTGTAAGTGACTGACATTATGAAAGAAGTCAAAGGGCAGAAAGAAGAGAAAAGGGACAAATATTGAACCTTGGTAAATACTGACATTAAGATACTTAGGAAGGTAGATTATTGGTCAAGGGGAACCTTTTAGAGTTTAGTAGTCATATAAGGTCAAAAGCAAAGAATTGAGATTCTGTTTAAGGGGGAAAAGGGGTTAATTTTTAAAGGATTGGAATTGATTATTTAAGAGTTTGGTCGCCAGGGATTTAATTACTAAATCCCAAATGAATTACTAAAGTCAGAATGGATCTTATAGTAGTTTATTTTACAATGAAGAGGGAAGATATTAAGGAAGAGAGAAAGGGAGAGATCATCTTGAGCCAGGCAAGAGTTCAGAGGTCCCTGCCAAGGGAAAGGAGTCTCAAGATAGTGGGCCTGCCTCCAGGAAGGCCAAGGGAAAGGGAGTCAGCTTTTTCACTCACCATGTGTCATCCCAGTCAGCAGATCCTTCTGCCCCTCCTCACCAGCCTCAACTGAAAACATGAAAATTGTACTGTTTCCACTTCCAAAAAATGAAGAACTCCCTCTCCTAGGAGGTCCCACTCCAAGGGTCTCCAAGTTGACCTCCCAGAAGAACTGAGTTCAGGCCCTTGTCTCTTTCTTTTAAAGAGCTTTTTTCTTGTGTAACTTTCCCTAATTCCACATCTACCAATCACAGCTGATGCTCTGCTCTAAGACTGCCTGGAAAGCAGTTAGTTGATTCTGATTCGTCACCCACTATGGCACACGTTGGTCACAGACCTCCCACTTCATGATCAAGTGGGATATTTACACCTATGGTGATTACATCCAACATGGGCAGATCCACCTTAAGTATCCTGTTTGCATTTTTTGTGATTGAATCTAAAAATAGGCAGGTCTCCATACTTAACTTTAAGTAGAGTGTTTACACTTATGGGGATTAAAATCTAAAAATAGACAAGAGTTATAATTTAAATCTTTACAACCAGGGAAGAGCTAAGTACCTTCATTGTTATAATCAGGGAAGAGCCAGATCCAACCTTCCCATTCTGGTTGGGAAAAATATCAAAGTTCAATCTCTTGGAAGATTAATGTGTGACCATGGTAGTGCATAGCTGCACACAATTAGGCAGTGAAGGGAGTGTTGAATGTCAGGAAACGAGTTTGCTACCACATAAATAGATACAATGAAAATTTTATATTTATGGATTCTTCTATTTCTTAGATCTCTTTGGAGTATAAGTCTTTTTTTTAACCCTTACCTTCCATCTTGGAAGGTACACAATACTGTATATTGGCTCCAAGGCAGAAGAGTGGTAAGGGTTAGGCAATGGGGGTCAAGTGACTTGCCCAGGGTCACATAGCTAGGAAGTGTCTGAGGCCAGATTTGAACCTAGGACCTCCCTGGGGTATAAGCCTTGAAATGATATCTCTGGACCAAAAAGTATGCAAAGTTTAGTAACTTTGGGGGCATTGTTCCAAATTGCATTCCAGAGTGCTTTTTCATACCAATTCATACTTCCAACAAAAATACAGTTTTCTTTTATTCCATGAAATATTTTGTCCTTGTCCTTTATGCTTAACCTTTCCAATCTGAGGAGTGTGAGAAGGAATGTTAAAATTGCTTTAATTTGCATTTCTCTGATAATTAGTAATTTGTAGTATTTTTTCATATGACTATAGAACATTTAGTTTCCTTTGAGAATTGCCTGTACATATATTTTGACTTGAAAAGAGTCTTCTAACCCCTCCCCCACCCCAAAGAAATTAATATGTAGAAAATTTTGTGGGAAAATGAACCAAAGGTTCAGAGGGACACATTGAAATAGACCTAGAAAAGAAAGAGATTGGCATTGGCCTAGGAAAGAGTAGAGCTAATCTGAATCAGCCTGAATATTTAACAGAAGGTAGTATGGATTAGGATGTGACTAGATAGCTCAGTTGATAGAGTGCTGGGTCTAGAATCAAGAAGGCATGAGTTCAAATCTTCTCTTAGACTAACTGTCTGTTTGCCTTAATCCACTGGAGAAGGAAATGGCAAATCCCATCATATCATCCTACCTCCCAGAGGATCTGGGATGGTCCTGCTCTTCATCGACAATGTGACTTTGGGCATGGCTTTGTCTTCTGATAATCATTTTCTTTCTTTTTAAAAAAAAAGAGAATGTTAGCCTAAATGATTTATATAACATCTTCTTTTCTATATTCTATGATTTTAGGATAGCTCTTTTCCCGACTTCCCCTTTCTATTCCTGCCCATCCAGAGAGACTGTGCTATAATCTACTGTGTTAATACCTAGATATTTCCTGTAAACTGAAATTGTCTTAAACATAAATAGGTGAAGGGTTAACTAGGTTTTAAGAGGGAGCAGCTAGATGGCACAATGGATAGAGTTTGGGACTGAGTTAGGAAGATTCATCTTCCTAAGTTCAAATCTGGTTTAAGCTACTTCCAAGTCGTATGATCCTGAGCAAGTCACTTAATTATGTTGGCCTCAGTTTCCCCATCTGAAAATGAACTGGAGAAGGAAATGGCAAACCACCCTGATTCCTCTGCCAAGAAAATTCCAAATAGAGTCACAGAGTCAGACATGACCAAGTAAACAGATATAAATAACTAGAAACAGATATAAATATAAAGTTAGAGACCCTGAACTCTGCCTAAATGTTAGGAATTTTCCTACATGGGACCTCTGACTGATTATAACTGAAATGATAACTTTTCATCTAAACTAAACTCTCTCAACTGAAGAGAAAGTAACCATATGACTCTTAGGTGCATTATCCTACTCCCTAGCATTTAAACAAGTTTTTTAATACATCCACTTGCATGTGATCACTATAGACCCCAACTGCATAACATTGCTGGGGTAGAAGCAACATCTAACCTTCATCCAATGTGAGCTAAGTTGATTTTTAAAAATTTTTAACCATTCCTTGAGATTTGGTTTGATCAGGATTCTAAAGGGCTCGTGAGTTTCCTCATTTGCTGAGTACAAAACAGCCATGCCTTTCCATGCTCTCCAGAGAGATCTCATCTGCTCGGGTGGTGGAATGTAATAGAAGCTTTGCCCAGTTAAATGAATTTGAGGTGTCCTCAATGCCCATCCTCTGTTCTGACTCAGTAAATCTTCATTTAACACTTGGATGATCTACAAGTATCGCATCAGACCTAGAGAACCAGGACATTGACCTAAATCAGGTTCCACCCAGAATACCTCTTAATTTAAATGCTGGTCTTGACTTTAGCCTCTGGGTTGGACACATCGGGGATCCACTGTTAGTCATGATTTTGCCCTGTCAGTGAAAATCCTCTTTGACCTGACCTCCTTGACAGAACGTTTTATTATTAATTATTATTTATTAACGTATTATTATTTTATTATTATCATTATTTCTAGGGCTCGATGCTAACAATAGAAGGTAAGAATAGACTTTAAAAACACACAAAAATCAAGAACAACTATACTGTATATATCTCATGTTGCAGGCAAATCACAACTAAGGTATGACACTGTATGAGGATGTCCCATGTCATTGAGTTATATTTGAGTGTTCTGTGAGAGCCAGGTGCACATGTGAATTCTGACTCCATAGAAAATACAAATTTCCTTGTAGTAAATGTAAACAGCAAAAGAAGCTCTAACTATCCCATGGGGAAATGTGCCTGTGATCCTGGGCCTTCCCTGGCACTATGCCTTCTCTGTTCAGTTCCTATAGGTTGTACATGTATTACTTATACAATACATATTTCCATGTTCATGTTGTAAAAAATTACATCCATCACTTGTACTAGAGAAAAATTCATGGAGGAAATAAAAGTGAAGAATGTCATGCTTCAATCTGCATTCAGAGTCTGCCAATTCCTTCTATTTCATGAGTCCCTTGGAGTTGTCCTGGATCCTTATATTGCTCATAATACTTAAGTCATTCACAGTTGATTATCCTACTTTATTGTTGTTACTAAGCACAATATTTTCCTGTTTCTTCTCACTTTATTCTTCATCACTTTGTATGTCTTTCCAGGTATTTTTTTAATTTATTTACCTATTTCTATATTATTCATTTTTGTAACAGAGTAATCTTCTAAAACCCAAACCCCAAATCATATACCTATACAAACAAGTGATAAATCATATGTTTTTCTTTTACATTTCTACTCCCACAATTCTTTCTCCAGATGTGGGTAGCGTTCTCTTTTATTGTCCTGGACCATCACATCACTACTAGAAGCAATTCTGATTACATTTAACTATTCCACAATGTTTTAGTTTCTGTGTATAAGGTCCTCCTAATTCTGCTCATTTCACTCCACATCAGTTTATGGAGTTCTTTCCATTTCATATAGAAATCAAGCAGTTCATCACTCCTTTTAGCACACCATCATATACTACAATTTGTTCAATCATTCCCCAATTGAGAGATACCCCCTCATTTTCTAATTTTTTGAAATCACAGAGAGAGTGGCTAGAAATATTTTTACATCCAGGTTTTTTTATGATTATAATTTTTGTCATCTCTTATGGCACAATAGTATGTATTCCATTATAGTCCATCTGAGATCATAATCACTGATTTTTTAACTTTGACTAAAGCAGGGTAGATTCTGTTCCGGCCCTTTACCTTTAATCTGTGTGTCAAATGTATTTATTATAGAGAGCATATTGTGGGATTCTGGCTTTTAATCCACTCTGCTCCTTTTCCATTTCATGAGTGAATTCATCCCATTCACATTCACAATTATGATTACTGTTTATCTTTCCCTTCCTCCCCTTTCAGACTTTCCTTGTTCATAAGTCTTTTTGTTTCTAATTATGCCTCCTCAAGTTTACCCTCCCTTTTGTTGTTGCCACAAATCTTCTTATTCTCCCTCCCTTTCTTACTTCCTTATAGAGTGAGATGGGTTTCTATAGTTGTGTGTGGATGTTTTTTCCTGCTTTATGTCAATTCTGGTGAGAGTAAGGTTCAAGCATTGCCTACCCAACATCTTCCCTTTGACTGTACTAATTCTTACCTCCTCATGTGAGATAATTTATTCCCACTTATCTCGTTTTTTCTCTTTTTTTAGTGTTTTCTTTTTAGCCCATGGATTTTGTTTTGTTTTTGTTTTCTTTTTTTTTAATATCATCCCATCTTATTCAACTTGCTCCCTGCTCTATGGTTATATATGCTCCTATTCACTTCCCTAAGTTCTTAAATATATTTCATACCTTAAGTTTCCTAAGTGATTGAGGTATCTTGGTACTTCAAATATGATAAATATTTTAAGTACCTTAGTTATCACCTCATGTAGTAATTCAGTCAGTTTAATCCCATTGTTTCTCTTGATTACCTTAAGTATTTTAATATATCTTATATAACATCTAAAGTATGCTAGTTAATACTTTCCCAAGTAGGAATGTGATCAGTTCAAACGCACTGTGTTTTATGAGATTTTTCTTTCTTTTTACATTTTTTTATTTTTGCTTCTCTTCAGTGTCAAATTTGATCATCAAATTTCATTCTCTCTCTTTAATATCTGACCTATTATAGGAATTTGTGCAGGGGTCCACCACTATTTAGACCTGTTGACACCATGAATGATTTATCTCATGAGGAAACTCCCTTAAATAACTCAATTAACCTAACAAAGTCTAATAAATTGACATATTCTCTCCCAGAACTCTTCTTTCTTCATTTTCTCATTATTTCCTTGAATATTCTGATACCAGATAATTGACATAATCAAAGTGAAACAGATTTTGCTTCCTTATAATTATTCTAATCATCAATAACTGTATGCTTATATTGAAGATTCTGACTTAGAGAAACTTACAATGAAGTTTCAAAGTACTCAAATCTAATTGTCTAATGCTAAACTCAATGTTGGTTATACTAGGCAGCTTCCCCTCATAAGAAATACTTTCTGGTACAAAACACACATCCAAAGGACACTGTTTTCCATTTATTGCTTTTAGTGTCACTACTAATTTTACCTTTTTTCTCCATCCAGAACCCTAATGTGATTTAATATGGAATGCCATTCTCTACTAATGCCTGTAGGTAAAATAATTTTTCCTCTGTATATTTTTTTTGACACAGGTGGGAAGGTGCTAGAAAGTCATTTCATCTTGTTGTTGCTAGCTTCCTTTTCACCCTCATTTTTATCACCTTATCACTTCCACACAATCACACATCTCTGTGTATTTCCTGATACAATTTTATGTGAATACTGTAGACCCAAAAAAGAGTTACCTAGCCAATCTTAATGTTGATTTTAATTTTAGTCTCGATCAACACATAAAGACTCTCCTGAAAGTCGTGATTTTACCCTTGTGATGTCAATAAATTTCCTTCTTGCCCTATTAACTATTGATATATTGAATTTTCTGGCAAGCAGTTTTAGTAACTTATACCAATCCAATATTATTTCAAAAGCGCTTGACTGTTGGCAAAGAGAATAGTCATGAACATAAAAATGACAACAAAAAACATGGACAGTGCAAACAATCCTATTCCTTATGATGAATTCCATCTAATTGTGACCAAGATTTCTAGTTTTTCCAGGTAGCTGATGAACCCCAGTAATGATGGTAAACACTATCTAAACCCATTGCTATATTGGTAAATGTTTAACAACAGGCTACAGTTGGGGGTGGGGCTATGTAGGACTCACTACTAAGTGTTATTGACATTTGCTGAAATCTAGATAATCATAAGAGGACAACTCAAACCCTGATTTGTATCACTGGCTAAGTCCCAAGTTGTAAATGTTCACACTGGATAGCCTACTATTTCCAAACATGTCATAGTTGTCTGATTTCTATTTCCCCCTATCTGAAACAAATTTGACCCAGGCTAATTATTGTAATGAAGAGATAATTGAAATGGGAGATGAGACTATTGTTTATAGAGAATAGGCAGGGCAGAAGCCAACTTGCTATGTACTATCAAAAGTACCTTTTCCTTCTTCAGGCCCCTATTTGTAAATGGGTGCACCCTCATGTTTTACATGTGTCCTAGTGTGTCTTTCTTTTCTTTGGAGGACACTCCACCACAGAATATCTTTAAATTGGATTGGCCTAGCGCCATGTTTTCAGAAAGAGAGCATGTTTTCCCTCTAGGCCACTGGAGGGCTTTCAAGGTTGCATAAGCAAGTGTGGAGCACAAGGGGAATAGATCGCCCTCAAAGACTTCTATAAAAGAAGCAGGGGATACTCTTCAAGAACACTGTTGGAAAAGGGGTGTTTGGAAATACGAGGGAGGTAAAAATCCCCACTCTGAATACCCTCATCTACTACTCCAGTGGCACAGGAAGCACTGAGAATGGCCTTCATTTTTTCATCTGCCAACTAGGACCTTTGGAAATTGCACTAAGGGATTTCTTTCTGCTTTTTAATAAGAATGAGCTTTCCCAAAGCAGGAGGAGAGTGAGATAAATGTAGGAGCTGAATGCCAAATGCAAATGCTGAGTTCGTTTCTTCCATAATTTTTCAGAATAAATATCCACCCTATCAAAGGAGAGAAACAGAGACAGACAGAAAAAGAGACAGATTGAAACAGAGAGAAAAATACAGATAGAGTACACTTAACCAATCAAAGATAATCTAATTAAATAACTTAGGTCATTAGTGCTAGGTATTGGGGATGAGGAAAGAAAGAAGAGAAAGGAAGAAAGAAAAGAAAGATGAAGGGAAGACAGAAAAGGAGAAAGAAGGGAAAGGAGGCATAGAAAAAAAGAGAAAACAGGAGAATGATGAGAGAGGAAAAAAGAAAAAGGAAAGAAAAAAGAAGGTAAGATAGAAAGAAAAAGTGAAAGGAAGCAAGAAATATTTTCTCAATGAGTTTACATTCAACCACAGGACGCAATGACAACAGCAGCAACAACAAAATAAATAATAATACTAGTATAATTACTGAAAATATTTAATAATAAAATTACTATTATTGTGCTTTGAGGTCTAGCCCTGTGAGGCAGGGTGAAACTGAGACCAAAAGTGTTTATGAGATTTACCTAAGGTATAGATTAAATTTCCGAAATATGATTTAAATTCAGGTCTTACTGACTCCAAGTCCAGTGTTCTTTCTACTACTGACACATATGTAAGTAAATAATGTACAAAAAGAACAAAAGGAAAACTTTTACAGGGGAAGTCATTAGCAAAAGGGAGGAGATGGGAAGAGCAATAAATGCTTCCATGTAGAAAGTGGTGCTTCAACAGAATCTTGAAGGAATTCTAAGAGGCAGGGATCTTGTCAAAAATCTCTCCCCATTCTAGATCATCCTAGTTTAAACTGTTAAATTTATCTTCCTAAAAAGAAGGTCTAACTGTCATCCAATGAAGTAAACTCCTACGTATCCCTCTTGTCTTCAGGGTCAGATATAAAGTTCTATTTGGCTTTTTGTTTTTACTATATATTTTTTTCAATTACATGTAAATATTTTAACAATATTTTCAATTTCAAATTCTCTTACCCATTCACTAATGAGAACACAAGCTATTGATATAGGTTGTACATGTGTAGTCATGCAAAACATATTTCCATACTAGACATGTAAAAAGTGGACAAAAATCCCCAAGAAAAATTAGAAAAATTAAAAAAAAAAGAAAGCTTAAATCTTTATTCATTCATCAGTTTTTTTCTTTGGAGGTAGATAATATTTTTCATCATGAATCCTTCAGAACTTTCTTAGATCACTTTATTGATGAAAATCGCTGCCATTTACAGTTATTCAATGTGCAATGTTGATATTAAATGTATAGAATATTCTCCTTGTTTTGCTCACTTTACTTTTCAAAAGTTCAGGGAAGGTTTTCCAGGTTTTCCTGAAAGCATCCTGCTCATTATTTCTTGCAAGAACAGATTATTCCATTGTAATCATATATCACAACTTGGTCAGCAAATCCACAATTAATGGACATTCCCTCAATTGCCAATTCTTTGCCACCACAAAAGAGCTGGTTAGTATAAATATTTTATGCATTTCATTCCTTTTTCTTTTTATGTTGCTTCAAGTAAACCATCATATCATCTGCAAAAAGTGATAGTTTTGTTTATTCATTGATTATTCTAATTTCTTTTATTTCTTTTTCTTCTCTAGCTATAGATAGCATTTCCAGTACCATGTTGAATGGCAGTACTGATAATAGATACTCTTGCCTTCCTCCTACCCTTTTAGATCTTTGTGGGAAGACTTCTAGGGGGGCAGCTGGGTGGCTCAGTGGATTGAGAGCCAGGCCCAGAGACAGGGAGTCTTTGGTTCAAATCTGGCCTCAGACACTTCCTAGCTATGTGGCCCTGGGCAAGTCACTTAACTTCCATTGCCTAGCCCTTCTGCTTTGGAACCAATACAGAGTATTGGTTTAAAAAAGGGGGGGGGCAGCTGGGTAGCTCAGTGGATTGAGATCCAGGCCCAGAGATGGGAGGTTGTAGGTTCAAATCTGGCCTTGGACAAGTCCCAGCTGTGTGACCCTGGGCAAGTCACTTGATCCCCATTACCTAGCCCTTACAACCCTTCTGCCTTGGAGCCAATACACAGTATTGACTCCAAGATGGAAGGTAAGGGTTTAAAAAAAATAAATTAAAAAAAAAAGACTTCTAACTTATCTCCATCATAGATAATGCTTAAAGATGATTTTAGACAACTACTAGTTGTCATTTTAAGGAAGGCTCCATTTATTCCTTTGTTATCTAGTATCTTTAATAGGAATAAGTATCATATTTTGGTAAAATATTTTTCTGCACCTACTGAGAAAATCTTTTGATTTCTTTTTGTTTTGTTGTTGCTTTGTTGAATCATGCTGATAATTTCCCTAATATTGGCTCAGCCTTAAATTCTTGGCATAAATCTCAAATGATAATAATGGATAATCTTTCTTATATTTTTCTATAATCTCCTTAATAGTATTTTATTAACATTTTTGCATCCATATTTATTAGAGTAATTGGTTTATAGTTTTCTTTAATTGTTTTTGCTTTCCCTGAGTAGGTATCAGCACTATATTTGTGTCATATAATTTTTATATATCTTTTTTTTTCATTTGACCAAATATGACTTTTAAAAGTTCTTTTCTTTAGTGGATTTTTATGTCTCTTTTGCCATTTGGACTGTCTTCCAGTATTTTTTGGGCTTCCTTTACCAAATTGTTGAATTTTTAAAGTGATTTTTCTTGTAAAACTTTCATTTATTTTCCCAATTTTCCTCTACTTTTCTTATTTGATTTTAAAAATCCATTTTGATTTCTTTTAGGGATTGAAACAAATTTCTATTTTTTCTTTGAGGATTTTCATGTAGCTGTTTTGATTCATTTTCTTCTGAGTTTTTGTTTGATTTTTGAAAAAAAACTTCAAACAAATTAAAACTTCCTTAAGCATAACTCAAATGAAAACATCTTGCTCAATTGTTATTGTTGTTGTTTCTCTAGATCCCTATTAAAAGTAGCATAGTGAAAAGATTTCTGGGCCATGAATAAAAAGACTTGAATTCAAATTCTCTTCAGACATTTACTAACTGTGAGTCCCTGGACAAATCTTTTAACCTCTGCTTCAGTTTCCTTAATTGTAAAATAGAGATAGTACCTACTTTTCAGGGTTGTTGTGATTCTTCAAATGAGATAATTTGTAAATCTCCTATTATAAGCTGGCACATAATAAACGTATAATGAGTGCTTATGCCCTTCTACCTCCCTCCCCTATTGTGCAGAATATATGCTTTATGTTATATACAAATAAGTAATTTATCTTTTATGAGTATATTTTGTTTTATTTTACAGAAAGTACCCCCAAACCTCAACTTTCCCAAGGGTAATATTCCAAAAAAAAGGTAAAAGTAAAAAGTGCAAATATTACTTCATTCAACATATAAAAAATGGGGGTTTAAGCTCCAACAACCATTAAAAACTGCAATCTTTTGTTAGAGATTGCTAAAAGTATTCTTTTCTGTGTGAAATTTTTTACATAAAAACATCAGTTCTGATAACATGCTCTTTTCCTCATACAATAACCATAGAATAACCCATAAAATGCAGTACACAAAAAAAATTGGCAACATGCAAAACATTTTTCTCTCTAGTAATTCACCAGTCTTTTGTGACATTTTGTAGTAATATCTTAACCAAAAAACATTGAAAATTTATTTCAATGTTTACTTTTCATAATACATTAGGTTTATAGTATGGTACTTACTGCTGTTTTTGTTTTGTTTGTATTTTTGTATTTAACATATTTTTTTTAATATCAAACTCATGACCTTATGGAGACTTTCTAAGTAAAGAGTGTTTAGAAATGACAACAACAAACTTTCTTTTAAGTCATGTTGATTCTTTCTCTTTCTTTAGTGATAAAGGACTACAGTTAAATATTCACCTAAAGAATCTTCTAAGTTCTATGCAAAAGTTAACAGCATACTGAATACAGTATACAGTGTAAAGTCTGTGGGTGCTCATGGTTCATGGAAAATTGCCATCCCAGAATCAGTAGTGGTTATTTTCAAATACTTTATGTGAAATAATTGTGAAGTAATAAGACTGATTTACAAAGAAAGACACCCCCAAAAGTTGTCTCATTGCTTTGTAACTCCATGAAACAAAGAAATTCCTGGCATACTAACCAGGGATTGGAGAATAATTTCTTCAGAAAGCATGCCTGCTCTGATCACTAGCTATTCCCCAAGTGAACCAGAAGTTTAATGAGAAATTAAGCAACACGATTTGTGGAGAAATTAATAGTTTATGACATCCCCCCCCCCAATATGTACATCTTGTTTCATTTTGGTTTGGAAAACACTTATTGAGCA
This sequence comes from Monodelphis domestica, assembly GCF_027887165.1. Lineage (NCBI taxonomy): Eukaryota > Metazoa > Chordata > Mammalia > Didelphimorphia > Didelphidae > Monodelphis > Monodelphis domestica. The sequence continues at coordinate 191,003,388 of NC_077234.1, forward strand.
TCTACAATATACCCAGTGCTAAACTAGGCTCTGTAAAAACTACAAAAGCACCATAAGGCATGATTCCTGCCCTTGTGGAACTTGCAAGATATTGGACAAAAAAATAATTTGCCCCTGGTTACATGGTTACACAGATATTGGAAACCTATTTTTCTTGACTCCTAGTTAAGGATATTTTCAATTAAATAGGTAGATTAGATAGATAGATAGATAGAGATACATAGATATGGGATGTATATGCATCTATATGTATGTATCATATATGCACAAATATATACAAAATGCTCACCTAGATCTATAATTGCATCATTTTTATGATTTCCCTCTGATGAAGTAGTTTGAAATCCTTCCATGTCTGCCCATCTTGTGTGACTTATTCATACTATCTGTTTCTTAGTGTCCTGTGCTCCTTTTTGTGCCATTGTGGCACCATCACTATAGAAATAGAAAGGGGCTAGATAGGACTGAGGAAAATTTTAAAATTTTCTTCATTTCATAGGTTTTCGTGGTTAAAATTGATCATGAGGTATTCAACTCACTTTTGCTGTGCCTCTGTAATTTAGCTGGGTTGGTCCTCAGAAAATAGTCTCTGTAGTGCCATACTTAAAGCTTTACTAGAATGATATAATAATTAAATTACATTAAGTACAATTTATTGTTAAATACCTTATGAACAATGATATATCATGTTTATTACAATATTCTTATTTAACTAGAACTATCAAAGTCCCGAGGTGTATGGGGTGCTCAGGGAGGGGTAGTATCTCTGGTATGGAGGGCTTGTCGTGCCCTCCTAGGGCAGCTCTCCAGCCTCTGACCCTCACCTGACACCAGCTCTCACTTGTGGCTCCCAGTAGCTGCTAGCATGTGGCAGCGGCCACACCCCGGGCAAGGGCTTCGACAGGCCGGCTAAACCTTGTGAGGGTAGCCATTGGGTCATCGACCCCTGGTGAACCAGGGCTTTGCTCACCCAGCATGTGAAGACTGCTTCGGCGGAACAGGTGGAAGAAACCAACAAGAAGGTTCAACGGCTGAGATGGCGACACAGCAAGGCACTGTGGAGTGCTTAGGTCGTGATGGAGCACAAAAGACAACACGGCCATCCAGTGCAGCTGAGGAAGTCTCCAGGCGTAACAATTTTTCGTGCCACTGGACCCAGGCTCCCAATGCCGAGAGAGTGGGACTGTCTCTGTGCATCAACTTTTCCACTTAAATCTTCATGCACAGGTGTCTTTGTGCACACTCATCTATCATAGAGGAAAACACACAAAGATAATCGTCATCCTCGGTTACCGAGAGACTACTACTATATAAATATATGCATGTTATATTGAAGATAATAATACACATGAATACATATATATGTATATATACCAATAAGTATTTATTGGGTACCTTCTATATGCCAAGAACTATGTCTTATATCATATCTATCTATCCATCATCTATCTATCTATCCATCCATCCATCTATCTATCTATCTATCTATCTATCTATCTATCTATCTACCTATCTATCTATCTGTCTGTCTGTCTGTCTAAATATCGATCTATCTATTTCTGGATTTAAGGTTTCATCCCAGTTCTTAAAGAGTTTCCTATGACACTATGAGATTAATTATTTTGACCTGGCCACACACTTCATTGGTGTGTTAGAAAAAGTTCTTAAAACCCTGTCTTCCTGACTCCAAGTCCTACACATCGTACCATAGTGTCACTCTCTAATAATTTCACTTATGTAAATATTAAGTATGATTATTTTCATATTTACCATGTCTCTGAGTTTTCTCATTTTAAATATAGAATATTAATGAAAAATTTTTAAACAACCACTTTTTAACTATATTTGTAAAATAAAAGAAAACATATAATGTGGGGGATCCCCTTCTACTCCAAGAATTTCTGCAGGAACCTTTCACAAAACTTGCAGAAAAAAAATGATGTATTATTTTAGTCAGCAAACTATTACAGTAGGGTCCCTATATCTGTGGGGGAGATGTTCTAAGTCATACTGAGTATGGTTAAAACTGAGGATATGAAAGAACACTTGCTCACCCTTGATATTATGTGGTTTTCTTTTACATACATATGTATAATAAAGTATAATTGATCAATTGAACACACAGCTAGACATTACCAGCATTAAATACAGTAATAGTAAAGTACCGTTTATATAATTATACAGTAGTATCCCTTCATCTGCAAATCTGCAGAGCTCATGTTCTAAAAACCCTATCCCTCTAAGCAGATGCCTGAAACCACAAAACAGTTCTCATTTTAAATTTTAACACCTATGTTAACTTTATTGTACAATACTGTGTTCTTTCTCCCTGCTTCTGTTACTCAACTCAGTGCTCCATGGTCTCCCACCCCAACATCCCCCCAAACCCTAAAATATCCCCTCCAAGTGAAAATAGAATTCCCTGGAATTCATGCTTGGACCACAGTTAACTGAAACCATAAAAAATGAAACCACAAATCGGGGGGGATTCTGTATTGTTTAAATTTAATATTATGTGATTTAAACTTATTCAGACCCAGAATGCTCCCTGACAGCATTCTATAGGAATGCTGGAAATAGCTAAATTGTGGTTTGTTGTTCAGTTTGGTCTGAGGAGACCCCAAATTGGGGTTTACTTGGCAGATATACTGTAGTAGTTTGCTATTTACATCTCCTGCTCATTTTATAAATAAGGAAACTGAGGTTAAGTGACTTGTCCAGGGTCACACAGCTAGTAAGTGTCTGAAGCCAGATTTAAATTTAGGTCTTCTTGACTCCAGGCTGGCACTCTATATACAATGCCAGGTACCTGTTGGATATGGGTACAAAGTATTTTGGGTATTCCCAGTTCCGAATCTACTCAAAATATTCTTCTTTTAGTTTGCCACATCCAAGAATTTTGATGGGTCCACTCAACTTTGTGTTTTAGCTCTGCCTAAATACTAGTGAATATTTACAGTTAATCATATTTCTCTCAATCAACCTATCTTTCAAGTTACTCTCTTGGCAAAATAGGTTAACTGTATATGTATAGTTTGTACTCTTGTCTAAATCTTATCTGATATAACACTTCTAGAACCCAAAGGAGATGGAACAACCCCTCTTTTATGGCTTGTTTTCTATTGAACAATTTAATAAATTTCTTTCTAGAACTATTTCTGATTTAGCAGTTAGATCTTATGAATAATAGATTTAATACTTATTGAGTATATCTGTCTGAATATTAGCTATATGACTTGGGAGATATCATTTCAAAACCTTATTATGGACAAATGTTTGGCTATATGTGGAGGTTGTTCTTCATTTTTTAAAAATTTATTGAGTCAATTTAGAACATTATTCCTTCATTACAAGAATCATATTCTTTCCCTCCCTCCCCTCCCCCTGCCCTTCCCACAGCCGGCACACAATTCCACTGGGTTTTACATGTGTCCTTGTTGTTGATGTTTGCATTAGGATGCTCACTTAGAGTCTACATCCCCAACCATATCCTCATCGATCCATGTATTCAAGCAGTTGTTTTTTCTTCTGGGTTTCTACTTCCACAGTTTTCCCTCTGAACATGGATAGTGTTCTTTCTCATAGATCCCTCTGGGTTGTTCAGGGTCACTTCATTGCCACTAATGTAGAAGTCCATTATGTTCGATGGTACCACAGTTTATCAGTCTCTGTGTATAATGATTTCCTGGTTCTGCTCCTTTCGCTCTGCATCACTTCTTGGAGGTTGTTCCAGACTCCATGGAATTCCTCCACTTTATTATTCCTTTGAGCACAATAGTATTCCATCACCATCATATACCACAATCTATTCAGCCATTCTCCAATTGAAGGGTATCCACTCATTTTCCATTTTTTTTGCCACCACAAAGTGTGCAGCTATGAATATTCTTGTACATGTGTTTTTCCTTATTATCTCTTTGGGGTACAAGCCCAGCAGTGCTATGGCTGGATCAAAGGGCAGACAGTCTTTTATCGCCCTTTGGGCATAGTTCCAAATTGCCCTCCAGAATGGTTGGATCAATTCACAACCCCACCAACAATGAATTAATGTCCCAACGTTGCTGAATCCCCTCCAACATTCATTATTTTCCTTTGCTGTCATGTTGACCAATCTCCTAGGTGTGAGGTGATAAGTGAGGTGATACCTCAGAGTTGTTTTGATTTGCATTTCTCTGATTATAAGAGATTTAGAAAACTTTTTCATGTGTTTATTAATAGTAGTTTTTATTTCTTTAACTGAAAATTGCCTATTCATGTTCCTTGCCCATTTATCAATTGGAAAATGGCTTGATATTTTGTACAATTGGTTTAGTTCTTTATAAATTTCAGTAATTAGACCTTTGTCAGAGGTTTCTATTATGAAGATTGTTTCCCAATTGGTTGTTTTCCCTTCTAATTTTGGTTGCATTGGTTTTGTTTGTACACTTTTTAATTTGATGTAATGAAAGTTATTTATTTTATATTTTGTGATTTTTTTTCTCACTCTTGCTTGATTTTAAAAGTCTTTCCTTTCCCAAAGATCTGACAAATATACTATTCTGTATTCATCTAATATTCTTATAGTTTCCTTCTTTATATTGAAGTCATTCACCCATTCTGAGTTTATCTTGGTGTAGGGTGTGAGATATTGATCCAAACCTAATCTCTCCCATACTGACTTCCAGTTTTCCCAGCAGTTTTTATCAAATAGTGGATTTTGTTCCCAAAAGCTGGGCTCTTTGGGCTTGTCATAGACTGTCTTGCTGAAGTCACTTACCCCAAGTCTATTCGACTGATCCTCCTTTCTGTTTCTTAGCCAGTACCAAATTGTTTAGATGACCACTGATTTATAGTATAGTTTGAGATCTGGGACTGCAAGGCCTCCTTCCTTTGCATTTTTTTTTCATTATTTTCCTGGATATCCTTGATCTTTTGTTCTTCCAAATGAACTTTGTTATGTTTTTTTTTTCTAATTCAGTAAAAAAAGTTTTTTGGTAGTTCAATGGGTATGGCATTACATAAGTAAATTAATTTGGGCAGGATTGTCATTTTTATTATGTTAGCTCATCCTACTCATGAGCAGTTAATGTTTTCCCAATTCTTTAGATCTAGTTTTAATTGTGTGGAGAGTGTTTTGTAGTTGTGTCCACATAGATCCTGTGTTTGTCTCAGCAGATAAATTCCTAAGGATTTTATATCGTCTAGGGTGATTTTAAATGGAATTTCTCCTTCTAATTCTTGCTGCTGAAATGGGTTAGAGATATATAGAAATGCTGATGACTTATGTGGGTTTATTTTGTATCCTGCAACTTTGCTAAAGTTGTTGATTATTTCGACTAGCTTTTTGGTTGATTCTCTAGGATTCTTTAAGTAAACCGTCATATCATCCGCAGAGTCATAGCTTGGTTTCCTCATTGCTAATTTTAATACCTTCAATTTCTTTTTCTTCTCTAATTGCTACTGTTAGTGTTTGTATTACAATGTTAAATAATAAAGGTGATAATGGGCATCCTTGTTTCACTCCTGATCTTATTGGGAATGCATCTAGTTTATCCCCATTGCAGATGATGTTTGCTGATGGTTTTAGATAAATACTCTTTATTATTTTTAGGAAAGGCCCTTCTATTCCTATGCTTTCTAGCATTTTCTTGTTCTTCATTTTTGAAGAAGACCAATGACATTATAGGGTGATATCTTGATTTGCACATGGATTGATTAGAAGTAACAAGGACCTCTGAGAGAAAACCAGGAGGTGGAATGTATCAGACAAGGCAAAACACCGCCACTATCTTGACTACCACCTCCTCTTAAATAGATTGGAGATAGCCCAAGACCTTGGATTCAAGAGCCTTGGAAGAGTAGTGTTTGCATTGGCCTTCCTTTTGGCTCAGTTCCAATAACTGTCACTTCTGGAAGCAATTCCTGGGCATTTGTCTACTGGTAATTACTCCTGCATGGGATATAGTTATATCTACTGAAATCCCAGAAAAGAATGTTCTTGCCCAAAGTCTTTGACACTGTCAAATGGTTCAGTATCATAGAATGATACAATTTTATTAGAGGAAATGACATTAAATAGTATGCCTTACATATTTTGCTCTGCACCCTAAGGACCATATGACCTTTCCATCAGACTTGCAGTCAAAACCTTCTATATGTGTTGTTTTTACCATTATAGTGTGAGCTCCTTGAAGCCAAAGTTTGTTTTTTGTATATTTCTATTTATAGTCACAGCTCTTAGAACTATTTTTCACCCATAGAAAGTATTGATAAATTATTTTTCATTTATTTATTCATTCTTGTGTGATCCTAAGCAAACAACTTAATTTCTCAGTACCTCAAGTAACCATTTAAGACTATAAATTGAACAAATCTGATTTGCATTATTAGTGGAAATGTAGTACTTGTAATATTCTACACAGATGAAAGAATGCATCCAGTCAAAAAAGTGAACCAAAACAGTCACATTCTTTTTGGACCTCAAGCTACTTTCATAAAATGAAGAGTTTGGTTTAGATTGTTTCTAAGGTCCATTCTAGTTTTATATGTTGTGATCTCATTTTCCTATGTAATAAGAATGGACATTTATATATAATTTACAAAGTGTTTTACATATATTTTCTCTTTTAATTTGATCCCCACAACTATAAAAAATAGATGCTATCATTCCCACTTATATATAAGGAAACTGAGGAAGAAACAGATTAAGTGACACCTAAAGAAAATGCTCATTATTTTAAAAATAGGAGTAACAAAGATATATTGGACCAAAGAAACATTTTGGTTATTCTTGAAGATTTATGGACACTTGTTTCTATTTTAAATCTCTGTAACTTTATATATTGTATGGTATGCATTGGTTCCTGGGGTATGAAGGGCAAGGTCATCACAATCTATCTAATTTAGCCCCTGAAAGCCATTCTGCATATCTTACAAAAATTTTAGTGTATTTCACAAATCACAAGAGACAAATAATTTGTCAGAGACTATGTCTGAATTTTAGGATTGAAAATCCAAATGAAAAATGAAAATATGATCACCATATATATGGAGATGCCTACTGAACTGAACTTTGAAAGCAATAATGACTAGATCCACCAAAGTCAGAAAGAGAATTCTATGTACAGATATAAAAGGAATTAAGGCAAGGATGAAGTAATGAATGAGCCAAGTATGCAGAGGTCCATCCCTATGCAAAATAGCATAATAAAGAAAATCTGTCTTTGCTACCATCTAATTTCTTCTTTTCAGGACTCATCTCTCCAGGCCTCATTTTTAGCTTTCTCTATAACAATTGCTTCTACTCAATAAGGAGTTCAGTTCTCATTTAATTGTAAATTAATTCCTAGTAAACCATTATTTAATGGAAGTTTAAGGTGTCATTTCCACTAGTATGTTTTTTGTTTTTGTTTTTTCCCATTTCGGAAGAGAAACAAGAAAATGGAAGTAGGAAGACCTGGAAGCTCATTTAGGTACTTGCTATTTTTGTGATTTTAGACTAGGCACATGAACTCTCCTAAGCCTCATTATTTTCATGTATTCATGTCCTGTTTGTTATGAGGGTAAAACGAGGCCATCATCAAAACTTAAATGCCCCATACAAACATAAATCATTATAATTATTATAATTTAGTTCAGAACTAGGAAAAAATATTCCAAGACTCCGAGGAGTTAATCACAAAGAGTTTCAGCCACTGAAAGAGATAGAAGGTTCTTCTAGATGTTCAAATTGCACTAAACAGATGACTCCCTATTCTTCTCAGTAAAAAGGTCCAATCTGTGTGAGGGAGATAGGACCTATCCTGGAGACACTATGCCGAGGACAAATAGAAGACATGACTGGATGGATGGTATGGGGGTAGGGGAGAGCTGTGCTGTTCCCAAGTAGTGTCTTTTGGATTTAATCCAATGGGTCCAGGGTAAGCAACTCACAATCTTAGTTCTGAATCCAACCCAGTCCTCTCATCTGTAGAAGAAAGGGAGAGGAGTGGTTGAACATATAACTTTTAAAGTTCTGTCCACGTATGTTACCTATTAGATAAGAGCACTCTTCTTGAAATCAGGAAAAAATTAGACCCACTTATTAGCTATTTGACCCACAGCAAATCACTTGACCTCTCTCTGACTCCATTTCCTCATCTGTACTAAGCAGTGGTTCCCACAAAAACCCTATGACATAGTCGCTATAATTTTCCTCATTTTACAGATGTTCTCAAATCTCTCCCCATTCTAGACCACCCTAGTTTCAACAGTTAAATTGATCTTCCTAAAAGGAAGGTCTAACTTTGTCATCCTGTGAAGTAAAACTCCTAGGTATCCTCCTACTTTGGGGATCAAATATAAAGTTCTGTTTTGCTTTTGAAAATAATATTTTTCAGCCAAGTGCCTGGCACATAGTAGGTACACAATGAATGTTAATTGATCAAATGAGATCAAGGGAACAACACCTTATAAATCTTAAAGTATTATATAAATGCTAGCTAACAACAATAATAATAATGATAACGTTGTGGGGGTTTGATGTGAGCACCCTGGGTTCAGGAAGGTTACCCTTTGCAAGAATGCAAGACTCTGAAACTTAGCTTAAAAATAAAAAGAGAAATGTATTCATTTAGAAGGTAATGTTGAATCCGGCCAGGAGGACAGTATAGGTGGGAAACTGCCTCCTAGAGGACATCAAGTCTTTATACCCTTTACAACAGTGAAGACAAGACTCTTAAGAGTGGTATGCACTGAGCCACTGGGGAGGAGGGGGAAGGTTTGCCTGAAGACACAGAGGGTGACCCTCATAGTTTAGGGGACAGAAAAATGTTTTAGATGCAACCCGATGGTATCAATGCATGGCCCGAAAGTGTATCTTTCTGTTCATATCAAATATAAAGGTCAACCCAAGAAGAATATTCCTCTCGGGGTCTTATCAAGAGTCTCAAGAATGTAAGGGAGCAAAGGAATTTCTTGCTTACAGTTTGCCTGAAATATTTCTATAATCTGGGGGTACAGTGGCCCATGCCAATAATAATATGTGATTTTATTGTAGCAGAATTTTGTGAGTGGAAATGGTTATTTTAATATGAATAATACTGACTCCCTCTTAGCTAGTCCCTACCTTGCCACGCTCTTTCCTTCAGCAATTTGTGTAGGGAGAAGGGAAAAGGGGGACACTTTGCCTTAGTCACCAACTCCATTCTGCTTCTAGCTCAGGTTCTGACCGTGGCTTCAGGGAAGAACAAGAGGAATGAGCCTGCCTGGGGGGACTGCCTTAGAACTAGTACCCTGGTTGTTCTTTATACGTCCAGCCTCTTTCCATCACCTATATTCACTTCCTCAGGACTTAGGCTTTTGACCAGACCCACCTTTTGTTCTGCTTTGGGAAATATATCAAAAAAAATAATATATAATTTTCTGTTTCATCTAGTTTAGGTATCCTCAGAAAGGAGGAGAGAAAAAAAAATCCTTTTTCCTCCCCCATTCCATTTAGAGTTAAAATTTCAGCCCCTTTCCTTATGTCTTGTAATAAGAGAATTTCTGTTTTATTGCCACTATTTACATAAGATAAAGCAGTCATATATCTAATCTCGAGTCTGCTTAATCAAGCTGAGCTATCAACTATAATCAGAATGCTGCCTAGGTAGTTCCTGCTCTGTCTGTCTGCAAATTCCAGAATGAAATATTTCTGTCTGCAAATTCCAACTTTGAGATATAAGCTCTAGCTATGTTATATGTGCTTAATGGGAAATTTCTTGCTTTGTTTTCCTCTTCTTTGTTATGTAAATAATTCCCTTCCCCTTCTGCTTTCCATAAATTTCTTTTGTACCATCCTGTCTATGTAACCCAAACTTATACAAAGCTGCTGTAGCCGATATCCTGGCCTCAGTGATTTTTTGGTATATAACGATGCCTCTGCTTTGAGTAGAATAAACCAGTTTTTTCCTATCTTTGCCTCATTGATTGTGTAGTTGGTAGCAGTACCAATCAACAAATATCAGATATTTTTGTTATGATCTTTATACATTATACTACAGTATTTATATCCTTTCCACTAATTTCCCTTTTTAAAGCAAGGAAGCACACAGGACATTCTTTATCTAAGCTGTCATACACAAATTAAAGCAGCAATTTAAAACATAACTAAAGATCAAGAAGTAATTGGATTTAACATGTATTCTTTCACTTGGTGTAGAAAAATTGAGGAGAGATATTCAAATAACCCATCTGAATCAGTCCTCTGACAGAAAAATTCAGTATTAATCAAACCCTGCTTGTCCCCTTCTCCTACATATATCCCATGGGGTCACTGAGGATGACCCCATAGTGGTAATCCATCTATACCTCACCTAGTCTCTTGTACTCTCTTGAGTTGCCATCATTGCTTTCCCTTGATAGGCTCTTTAACACCTAGTGGAATCTTATGCTCAGAGTCTCTGCTGGCCCCCAGGTCTCTTACTATTTATTCTTCTGGTGATCCTGTGTGTGTCAGCATGGCACTGGGGTATGTAATAGTTGGGTTAAGTGCAATAAAAGTTATGTTCCCCAGGTTGCATACCAGTGAAGTGACTATCACCAAAGGAATGTAATGCTATAGATGGATTATCACAGGTCATTGGAAGGCACTCCTAAGGTTAATCAGGTTTAGAAAGTATGGGTAATAACACAAATCTGAAACTGTTATCTATGTCACTTAGCTATGGGAGGTAATAGAAGAGTGACCAGAAGAAAGAGACTTTTTAAAGGAAAATTGATTTCATGAAATTTTGTCAGATGTTTTAAAGGAAGACACCTTTATTTGAAAAAATGAGCCTTAATTATGCCTAGAGTAACTCTGATATCAAATAGAGGAAGCAAAATATACAGTTAAAAGTCATGAATTAGTAGAACCAGGAGAACATTGTACACAGAGACTAATACACTGTGGTACAATCGAATGTAATGGATTTCTCCATTAGTGTCAATGCAGTGATCCTGAACAATCTGCAGGGATCCAGGAGAAAAAGCACTATCCACAAGCAGAGGACAAACTGGGAGTAAAAACAATGAGGAAAGGCAACAGCTTGACTACAGGGGTTGAGGGGACATGTCTGAGGAGAGACTTTAAATGAACACCCCAATGCAAATACCAACAACATGGAAATGAGTTCAGATCAAGGACACATGTGATAATCAGAAGAATCACACACTGGCTATGGGAGGAGTGATGGGGGGAGGGAGGGAAAAATGATCTTTGTTTCCAATGAATAATGTTTGAAAATGACCTAATATAAAATAATATTTAAAAAGGAAAAAAATCATGAATTGTGTAGTTTTAAAAGAGCTATAAAAATAAATTGGTGAGTTGCAAAAATAAAATATTTAGATGGAAAAACTGTTCAATATAGGTTCAAAGCTGTTTGGATACTTTTGATGGATGTAATCAAAAGTATCTTCAGTGATGAAGTAAAGCTCAAATGTGAACTTCCCTTCAGGACCAGGTTCAAGGATGCTAAAGAGACTCTTATTATAAAAATAAGATATTTGGGTAGATTTAGAATCCCTTAGAATTAGAAATCCTTCTTTATCCTTATATATTTCAATAAATATTTATAAAGTTTGACTAGTATAGAGGATCATAGTCAAGTATCAAGTCCTTCAAGCTTCTTCGTTGGGTTAAAGAAGGACATAAGGAAACATTGGAATGAATGCCTATCTAATAGTCCCAAAGTATATTACCTTTCTTCTGATGGAATCTGAACCACAGGGAATTTTGGGACTAATGATGAGGAAAATGGTGAAAGATCATGTGGGAAACAAATATCGGACAAACAAAAATCCTGCACATGCCAATTTCCTACCATTTGGAGTCCACAGCACAAGTTGGTGCTGAATATGACTTTAGGACCACATGGAAAAAATGATACCAACCAGACACGAAGTACAATCGTGTCGATTGTGTATGGGCTATTATGAGATCCTTTAGGTCTTTCGTACATTTGGCAAGTAGGGGATGAAATAAAAGTTGTACTAGGACCTAGGCAGCTAGATGGTATAGAAGACACAGTGCTGGTCCTGGAGTCAGGCCCTCATCAATTCTGGTCTCAGATGTACTCTACATTTGTGTGTCTCTAGACAAGTCATTTAATCTTGTTTGCTTTAGTTTCATTTGTAAAATGAGTTAGAGTAGGAAATGACAAATACCTCCTGTATCTTCCCTAGGAAAACCTCAAATAGATCATGAAAAATCAGAAACAATTAAAAATAAAAATACTAAACAAGAAAGGACAAATATGCATTTTTCTTCCTTTGTGTCTACTTAGGATCTGGTGACTAATTTATTCACATATATCAAAATCAAGAACTGAATTATTTTCAGAGTTATCTTATGATTTACTCTGGGAGAAATATGGAGCAAAGAAATACTGAAATTTTGGAATAATCCCCAATAATGGACATTGAACATGCATATTCAGTGTTTGGAGCCCTGAAACACAGATTATAAAACAATAGGATGGATACATAAATTGTAAAGTTGAATATTTCCTAGGTGAAAAATTATTCTCCCTCTGAAAGAGAATAATGTAACAAGAGGGAGAAATGAGCTATATAATTCAAAATCATAGTCATTGAACCAAAGAAAGGTCCCTCATTTCATTAAGTTGATGTTCTATCAAAATTTTTGGAATAATATTAATTACAATTATATGGGTTTTTTAAACATTATTTTATTTGGTCATTTTCATACATTGTTCATTGGAAAAAGATCATTTTCTTTTCCTCTCCCCCCACTCCCCCCACCCCTTCTACCCCTATGTGGATGGTTTTCCTAATATTGAACCATCCTTGCATTCCTGGTATGAATCCTACCTGATCGTGGTGGATAACCCTTGTGATGACTTGCTGGAGTCTTTTTGCTAGTATCCTATTTAAGATTTTTGCATCTATATTCATTAGGGGGATTGTACTGCTGAAAAGAAGGTGTATTCCTTTTTGTCCCTCTTTATTTTTCTCCATATGTCTACTAACTCTAATTTTTCTAAGATATCATTTGCTTCTCTCACCTCTTTCTTATTTATTTTTTTATTTGATTTATCTAGTTCAGATAGGGGAAGGTTCAGATCTCCCACTAGTATAGTTTTTCTATCTATTTCATTCTTGAGCTCCTTTAGTTTCTCCTTTAAAAATTTGGATGCTATGCCATTTGGTGCATACATGTTGAGTACAGATATTTCCTCGTTGTCTATACTGTCTTTTATCAGGATGTAATTACCTTCCCTATCTCTTTTAACTAGATTTATTTTTACTTTGGCTTTGTCCGATATTATGATTGCTACTCCTGCCTTCTTTTTATCATTTGATGCCCAATAGATTTGGCTCCATCCTCTTACTTTCACCCTATGTGTATCTACCTTCCTCATGTGTATTTCTTGCAGACAGCATATGGTAGGGTTTTGGATTCTAATCCACTCTGCTATTCGCTTGCATTTTATGGGTGAGTTCATTCCATTCACATTCAGAGTTGTGATTACAAGCTGTGTATTTCCCAGCATTTTGATTTCTACTCCTGGTCCTGCCTTTTCTTCTTTCACTGTTTCCTTCTATACCAATGTTTGTTTATAGTCAGTCTCTCCTGTTCCCTCCCTTATTTTACTTCCCTTTCTACCCCCCTCCCTTCTTATTCCCTCCCTTATTTTCCCCTGTAGTCTTTTTAAAATTACCCCCCCACCCTCTCCCTTTGTTGTACTGCTTCCCTCCCCACCAGAACGTTTGTTACCCTTCTACTCCACTATAGGGCGCAAATCTATTCTCTTCCCCAATGGATTGGATTGTTCTTCCCTCTTTGGGTCAGTTTCAAAGTACGTAAGAGTTAAGTATTTCCTATCTCCAACCTCTTTACCCTTCCAGTGTATTGATGTTCTCCCCCCTCCCGCCATGAGCTTCTTTGTGACATATAAATTTACCACCATTTGTTTCTTTTCCCATTTCTTTTAGTCATAACCTCTTTTCTTTTTTAGGTCTAGTCATGTGTGCATATATATATACATATATATATATATTCACATGTATATGTATTTATGCATGCATATATCTATATACCTATTTATGTCTTGTCCTTTCATCCTATACAGTTTGTCACTGTTCCCTCTGAGTGTAATTCTTCTAGCTGCTCAGGTGATAGCAACAGTTTTTAAGAGTTACCAATGACCTCTTTTCTTATATGGATACATATCATTTTAACTTATTGAATCTCTTAAAAAATTTTTTTGTTGTTGTTTTCCCCTCTTTTTTAATTACCTTTTGATGATTCTCTTGAGTTCTGTGGTTGGACATCAAATTTTCTGTTCTGGTCTGGTCTTTTATTTATGAATGCTTGGAACTCTTCTGTTGTGTTGAATGACCATACTTTCTCCTGTAAGAATATAGTCAGTTTTGATGGGTATTTTATTCTTGGCTGTAGGCCTAGTTCCCTTGCTTTCCAGAATATCGTATTCTATGCCTTTCGGTCCTTCAGTGTGGATGCAGCCAGATCCTGTGTTAACCTCACCATGTTTCCATGGTATCTGAATGGCTTCTTCTTGGCAGCTTGTAATATCTTTTCTTTCATCTGATTGTTTTTTAATTTGACTATAACATTTCTTGGTATTGTCAGTTGGGGATTAAATACAGGGGGTGATCTGTGGATTCTTTCAATCTCCACTTTCCCCTCTTGTTCTAGGATCTCGGGATAGTTTTCCTGGATAATTTCCTCTAGTATTATGTCCAGGCTTTTTCTTTTGTTGTGGTCTTCTGGTAGTACAATTATTCTTAAATTGTCTCTTCTTGAATGATTTTCTTAATCGTCTGTTTTGTGAATGAGATGCTTCACATTTTCCTCAATGTTTTTATTCTTTTTGTTTTGTTTTATAGTGTCCTGCTGCCTTGTGAGGTCACTTGATTCTAGTTGTTTTATTCTGGTTCTTAAATTTCATCTCTGGCTTTTTGGTCATCTTTTTCCTTCTGGTCTGATTTTCTTTGAAGATCATCTTTCATCCTCTTTACCTTGTCTTTCATCTCCTTTGCCTCATCTTTCATCTCCTTTGCCTCATTTTCCAGTTGGTTGATTTTGGCTTTCAAGACACTATTTTCTTGTTTTAGTTCAAGTGCCTCTGTTTCCAGATGACTTAACTTACTTTTTAAGTTCTTTTCCCAATTATATTCAGCCTCTCTTAGTTGTGTTTTGAGTTCTTCCACAGCCTGTATCCAATTCGCTGGGATTTCTGGTTTATCATTTGCTGATCTCTCCCCCTCTATTCCATTTGCTGAGTAGTAGCTGTCTATTGTAGTTTCTTCTTTTTCTGTTGTTTGCTCAAATTCACCCCTTCTTTACTCCCTGTATTTGTCTGTGCTCTTGTTACTCTCATTTTTTTTTTGTTTTTTGGGGGACTTGTATCAGTTTCCCCTCTTGGAGCTTTAACAAAAAAATCTCTTGGAGTAGTCTCTGGGGGAGGGTTGTTGGGGGTTTGAGCTTCCCTGTCCTCTGGAGGCTTTTGATTGGCTTAAAGTCCAGCAGTCAATGAGGATGCGTGAGGAGCCTGGGCTTCCCTGCGTTCTGGAGACTATTTTTAGCTTAGTTGGGCTAGGTTTACTCTGAGTTTTAAACTTCCTGGATGGCTGGAGCAAATATGGAGGATCTCCAAAGCTCTGGCCAAGCTGCCAGGTCTATGCTCCTTCTAGGCTGCCATCTTGACTCTGGCTCTAGGTTTCTGTTTTTTCAGAAGACCCTGCTCTCTAAGGGGGGAGGGGTTGTGGCCTCCCTGGGCTCTGAGGGCCCCTGATGGGATTATGTTCAGCTGGTTTGGGCTGAATGAGCCCTGAAGCAAAAAACCTCCTCCTCCACAATCTGTTTTAAATGCCCGGAGACTGGCCCAGGTTGCTTTCAAGGAATGCCCTTTGGAGCAACCCCTTTGCCCACCCAGTTCTTTCCAAAGACCCTGCTCTCTAAGTGGAAAGAGGTCCTGACCTCCCTGGGTTCTAAGGGTTCCTGATGGGATTAAGTTTAGCTGGTGTGGGCAGAATGATCCCTGAACCAAATCAAACAAACAAACAAACAAACAAACAAACAAAAAAACTTTCCTCTTCTACTGTCTATGTTGAATGCCCGGAGACTGGCCCAGATTACTTTCAAGGTAAGCTCTTTGGAGCAAACCCTTTGCTGGCCATGAGGTTTCTGTCTTTTCAGTAGCTCTGAGGGCTCCTCAGATTGGGTTCAGCTGGTGCCCTAAAGCTGGAACCTCCCTTTAGACTCAGTTGGAAGGACCCAGCCAGGGGGCTACAGGCTTCTCCCTTCTCTCTAGTTTTCCCTGCCTTCTGTGTTGGGCACCCCGGAGACTGGCTCAGGTTGCTTTCAAGGTGAGTCCTTCAGAATAGCCAGCCCTGAGGCCCTTTTACCAGCCCTGAAGTTCCCACTGCTGCTGTGGGCTCAGCACTCTGGGTTGGGCGGGATGGGTCCTGGGACCTTCCTTCTGCCTGCCCCTTAGATACGAGTGATCTAGGGTTCTGGCTTTTGGGGGGCCGTACCTTTTGATCCAGGTCTGGGAAGAGGGTTCCTTGGGTCTGTCCTATTGTTCAGCTTGAATTTCAGTGTCCTTGGAGCACTCATTTTGGGATTGGTAAGGAAGGATTTCCGAGGTCTGAACTTTCGCAGCTTCTACGCCGCCATCTTGCCTGGAAGTCTCATATGAGTTTTTTAAAAGTATGTTTTGATGATAAATTTGCATTGGAGAAAGGTTGTCCAACATAAATGAAATCATAAATTAACTGAAGAATAAAAATAAGCAAGATTATGACCATGGCAAAATTGACCAGGTTATTGATATACATTATGCTAGACTCTTAGAAATTACATAAAGATTCTTCTATATCTACACCTATTGGGAAATTGGCTCATCATGACTCGATTGTAGCACTTCTTCCACTCATCCCATCTGAAAAGTCAAATATAATATATGAGTAGGAATGTATCTGCAGAGTATTTCTTTTCCATGGAGGAAGATAATTCCATTTATACTATCTGATAGAATGTATCTTAAAGGGACCTATTTTAATGGATTTTTGTAAGTTGGTCATAAAATCTGAGAGAAGTAGCTGTCATATTTGAACCCCAAAATCACAATTATGGTAGAAGGTGTTGGTGGAAGAATTAGATTCAAAACGTGGTGGATCCAAAAAATATATTTCCTTAAAAGAAAAAAAAAAGTATCCAATAGCTTCTAAGCCACTTTTGGAATCTGCACCACAGATTGGTTGCTTCAAAATGATTAATCATTAACTGAAAATAATTTTGACAAGTAGAAAATTCTTCTGCCACTTTCCATCTTCAGTGAATGGTTTCTTAGTATATAACAAGTTATAAAAAAAGTATGACAAATTATGTTTCCAAATGAAAGAGTATGACTTACAGTATCCATGCTGGATGCTGTCAACTATGGAAAACCCACTTCTCAAATACAGAGAAGTCCTGGTTGAGTTTAAAAATTTGTTAAAAGAGAAAGTAATTAGATATATCTATCAGAGACATACAGAATGGAGCCCTCTACCTGAGAGGGATAGAGACAATTTAAGGTTGCAAACAACAAAAGGGTAGTTTGGGGAGGAGCAGTGGATGGAGAGTGGGAAGTGCCCTCTGCAAAGGGGTAGAACAGAGAAACAGGATTTTTCTGGATGTTTTGCAGCAATAGATGATCACAAGACTGATTTAAATTGGCTTAGGCTGATTCAGATAGTTTATGATTCACAGCTCAGCAAAATCAACTATCCAACACTGTGAAGATGTCTTAAGGTGAGAAAGACTTATGGCTTACTGCAGATTCCTAATGGCCACTTTTCTGCAAACAAGTTTATTCTCTAGGTCCAGTGTATCTGTACAGGAGGTCACTCATACAAATAGATATATTAGTTTCAGGAGAATTTCCACAATGCATATATTTCTACTACTATCAAGCTAAACTAGAAATTGGAAGGTCACCTGTGTAATGCCTTTGACTTGGTGGATTATTCTCTTGGCTACATTGGACCACTAAGAATTCTAAATTCCTAACATGCCACTATAATAGATTTGGACAATCTCATCCTTATTTTTAAGATTTGGAATGCTTAACCATGTTTAGTCTTCTGATATATCTCAAATTCTTTATAATGTTCCAAAGATGATTCAGGATAACTCAGTAATCACGCACTACACATGCCCTTCAATACATTAGGGTTTCGTTTCCCAGAGCTATTGATTTGAACTCAATGAAGAACTCATTGAACTCATTGAATTTATTGACCCTCTTTACTATTTCCACACTGATTTTGGATTTCACTTAATAATCATTTTTTAGTGGGAAGGTACCTTAAAGAGAATCAAATTCAGCCCCTTCATTTTATGACGAGGAAACTAAGACTTGAAGTTCATAAGGGTAGTGTCAGAGCCAGCACTCCTGCTATGATAATTTGACTCCTTTAAGATGTTTTCATTCTATACTTACTTCTTAGTATGAAGATCATTCTCATTGATAGAAAAAGCAGAAAGTGAATAGAAATTGGATACCTCTGTCTTCTATCCATCATTTATTATATCATCCATATGTTGTAAGCACCAGTCCAGAATAATATTTCTCATCTGTTCATCTTTTCTATTATGAAATAGAGAACCTTATCAAGGGCGATAACATTCTGTTTGTACTTCAAGTAACTTCCACTGAGTGATGATAATGCCCATGGTAGAGGAAAAAATCCTCAAGCATGGAAAACCAAAACAGATATATAGTACACTAGCCATTCATTAAATCACTTTCTACACTAAGCATAAAATATAGGTATTGACATTTTAAATAATCTTTGATTTCTGTTTTTGAAAAGTAAAATATGAAAGTTTAAATAGTTCTGAATAATACAACAATTAAAGGCAAGTTAAATATTGTTTTCTTGTCACTAAACTTTACTGTTGTCAGCCAGGACTTAAGTAAACCATTGTCTCGACTTAGAGGCTGCCTCAGGACACTTACAACCTCAGAAATTTTTTCTAGGATATTTATTAAAATTAAATAGTAAAATGTCTCTTTAAAATTTCCTCTTAAACCTGAAGATAACGTGCTATTAAGTGTTTCTTTCAGGAAAACGGCTTTCATTTCTCTCTCAGCAAAGGTCATTCCTGAATTGCTGTTGTGATCTCTCACCATCTTCATGCAAAGTATTTCATGAGTTATCTACCTCTTATCTCACTCAAAAGACTCCTCAAAATGGAATCATATGTGACCTTGAAGTTCTGTGATGCGGCTTGTTGTTGATATTTTTTGTTGAGTCATGACTAGCATTTTACAACTTAATTCATACTCTTGTTTCTTGCTAAAGACTTCTCAAGATATGTTTTCTTTATTTTATGTCATTTATCAATACACCTAAAGAATGATTAATATTCATGTTAGTGTACATTTATGTAGTAGTTGACAGTTAAACTTCACTTTGGATTCATTATTTTAATTGAACATCATGACACATGTGTTAAATAGGTAGGACAGATTTATTTTTGTTGTTGCTATTGGTTTTTACCCACATTTTACAGATAAGGAAACTGGAGCTTATAGAGGTTAAGTGACATCCAAAATCATAAAGCTAGAGGCCAGGTCAGAATTAAAACCCAAGTCTTTCAATAAGCTACCCAGTACTTTTTTCATTATTCCTCATTTTTCTTATAATTAATCCACAAATTCCTGCTTTAAAATAATTATCCTGTTAAGTGGGATGTTAATCCTATCCTCCAACTCTAGGTTTTTAAGGGGTTTCACTATACTTGTC
Source organism: Monodelphis domestica (assembly GCF_027887165.1). Taxonomy (NCBI): domain Eukaryota; kingdom Metazoa; phylum Chordata; class Mammalia; order Didelphimorphia; family Didelphidae; genus Monodelphis; species Monodelphis domestica. The sequence goes on from NC_077234.1 coordinate 191,023,152, forward strand.
TCTAAATGGAACAATTTAACAGCAACTAAAATAACCAAGTAGAGCTACTAAGTCCATGAGGCCTGGATTGACAGAACAATTATCTTTTCCCTAAATGAACACTTTCTGCCATTTATAGAACCATCCATGTCTGAAATGTTTTCTTCTTCCATTCAGTAGCTTTCATTTTTCATCAATCATGTCTGTGTTCCATATGTCTGTGGCTTGTATTTCTTTGTCTGTTAAAATAGACAACTAAATAATACCAAGATTTTCGTAGTCATTAGCTGCTCTAGATATTCAATTTAAAACATTCTTCTGGAAGAATGCTCATTTTTAACATTCCTTACAAATTTAATATTTATGCTTATAATTAGCAACACATTTAAATCCCAAAGTAAAAGTATGAATATATTGAATATTCAAAACCATAAGCCCAGTATTGTGAAGTTTTCTACCTCTCCCCTTTTTGTGTCTGTGTGAAAGAAGATTTAACATTGATTTCTGTTTCAACAGCTAAAAAAACAAAAAACAAACAATTGTCTTTATCATTGAAGCCTAGTAATGAGACTTTAGGTTGAAGCATAGATGCATAGTCAACTTTTAGTCATTTCAGTCATGTCCACTCTTTATAATACTTGCCAACGTGGAATCTAGAAAAACTCAAACTTGTAGCCATGAGGGATCTAAAAGCCCCCTCACGTTCAGTTAGCTTGAAGGTGAAGACCTCAAGTTTGACCTTGTCACCTGAGAGTTTCTCTCAGAGGGAAACCCATCTGCACAATAGACCTTAAAGTCATTTAGGTAGAGCTAGCTAATTCAATCAGGGAGTAAGTACCCTTTTTGGTTCCAATAGTTCCTCCCTTTGTGTCAAAGTCCTTTACCAAGTTATCCCAGCCCTTGACTGGATCTTTCCCTTTTGTGTCCATTGTAAAGCATCAGTCTCTCCCTGACAATCCTGTCTAGGACTCCTCATCTTCTTTGTAGCCTTGGTAAAGCCAATCAACTATACTCACTTCCTCAGTTCCCCTAAAAAGTATATAAGCTTTCCAAATTCTTCTATTCTTTGGAACCATTAGTCTTGAGAGGTTGGCATTACCTGGGGTGGTTTTTATGACCATTTAATAGTTCTGTGTTTTTTCCAGTTCAACATACCATTTGAAGCTTTGTTGGCAAATTTACTGGAATGACTTGCCTTAACCTTCTCCAGCTCATTTTACAGATGAGGAAACTGAGGCAAACAGTATTAAATTATTTGCTCAAGGACACAAGCTAATAAATATCTGAGGTCAGATTTGAACTTAGGTTGTCCTGACTCCAGGGCCAGTTCTCTATCTACTGTGCCACTTCATTAATATATTTATTTTTAATAATGCTCCAAATGAAACCTGTAATTTAAAGCAAAGACATGTCATAAAATAGGACACTACGAAATATAACAGAGGACCAACCATGTATCAATAATTCTAAAATACTTTTCTACATATTTCTACTTTCCCACACAACCATTGAGAAATATTCTGTGAGGAATTCTTTACTCTATTGTCTATCCTGAGTTAACACTAACATAAGTACCTCACCAGATTGTGAAGACAGGATTAACTCTCCTTTGTCTACCTTTTGATTGAATCAACACAAATTTGGAGTAGGTGGAGGAGCTCTCAAACCACTTAGCAGGGGTCCCCAAACTTTTACACAGGGGGCCCGTTCACTGTTGCTCAGACCATTGGAGGGCTGGACTATAACAAAAACTATGAACAAATCTGTATATGGCTATCTAGGATAGAGGAGACTGCAGTGCTGGCTGTGATGGGCCCATCACACCTTGTGGAATCCCCTCCCCCAGATCACCACTCACCATGCTGACATCTTCCATTGGGCAGCCACATAATCCTTTGTGTGTCACCTCATTTTCATTCAGTTACTCTCAAAACAAGGTGCCATGCAAAGGATGATGTCACCGGAAGTGCGGTAGGGGCCAGATAAATGGCTTCGGGGTGCCATATGTGGCCCATGGGCTGTAGTTTGGGGATCCCTGACTTAGTGAATTCATATTCTCAGAAATTCAATCAGCCAGGATGAATATTCACATTGTTAGAAGGTGAATGTTAGAAATTCATACCCTTAGATGAGAACTTAACCATCAAAAGGTGACCCCTTAAGCTTCAGAAGGTGAGAAGTGGATCCTACAGACACTGCCCCCCTGGGAAGTACTAGACAATTTGCAAACTGTGATTGGCCCCTGTGAAGAGGGGAAGGGACAAAAAGTCACCATAAGAGCAAGCCTCAAATTGCCTCAGAGAAGGTTGTCTTTGAGAAGATAGTCTGAAGAGATTGCCTTCTGGAAATAGTCTTTTGACTGTGGAGAGTCTTTGTGGTTACGTGGGCTTGGAGCTCGCCATCACCTTGGACTCTGACTCCTGGACTACTTTGTTGGGTGAGTGAAAGGTTGACTCCTTTCCTAGTTTCCTAAGAGACTAGCTTCCATCTTGGAGGAGGCCATTGGGTTACTCACCACCAGCCTTCTTGGTTGGGAGCTAATTAATCTCTGCCTGGATTAAGCAGACCTGGAGTAAACATTCAGGTTGATAGGATAGATCACCTCTTTAACCCCCTCACATTTATCTTCTTTATTGTTTCTTCTCTATTTGTATATATGTGAAAATAAATTTCTGACTCAAGATATAATAAATACTGGCGACCATATAATTTCATATAATCATTGTCCAACCATTAATTTTCACCTTTACTATATATATATATATATATATATATATAAGAATGACCTATAAAAATTACATACATAAACAACTTCTATGTTCAAGAAGAGTATTTGAGGTGTTCAGGGAAGACCCACTTTTTACCCAACTTTCAATTGTTGCTCCAAGAAACTATAGCATGTATAGCAGGCTCAGTCTTGTAAAATTATCTTGGTAGAAAAGCAAAACTAGGCTGAAGGTAATTAATAGACCTTAAATCAATGGGCTAGTAAGAAGAATATCTACTTCAAGCATGCGAAGATTTCTCCAAGTGGAATAGATGAATGAAAACAACACCTGTGTAGGAACCATGCTTTTAGTATCTATTGTGAGTAGACCACTCCCAGATATGCAGCCTCTGGCTGTGGTTTCTTTCCCAAGCCTGTTTGCATCCTGTCAGTGAAGTTAGGACCTCTCATTTCCTTGTAGTAATGGTTATGTCAATCAATCATACTTCTCTGTCCTTAGTTCCCCAGATGGTATATAAGTTCCCCAAGTTCTATTGTTTTTTGGAAAAATCATCCAGCCCAGTGCATTCTCCCAGCTATATGCCCCCAGAGCTATAGGGTGTGAACCTTGAGTAGTTTCTGGTACTGGGCTTTGTGATAGTGACAAATTACTGAATTTGTCTCTTTCATGATTAAAGACTTGGTTTTTCTGACTACTTTAGTAGTTCTGTCTTATTTCTAAGTTAAAAATACAAGGGTCAGGGTGACTAGAAATGAACTGGGTTGTAATAGATGACCTGACATCTTTAATGTCTGACCAAGTATTAAACACTCCATAGCATCTGCTTTAGTCACCTTCTTGGAAGGTTATCTTCTAGTGAATCATAATGGGTTGGAGGAACTATGCCTTCACCTTCCTTTCTTTCAAATTCCTTTGGAATTTTTTATTTGAATGAAAGTGAACAATCACAAGGTAGGAGGGCAAAGCCATTGTCTTCTACCTTCCTGGCCCACAATCCTACTGTTATTATGTATGTGAGACTGTTAACAAAACCTTCTGGTTTTGAGCTCTCTGAATGTGAAAGAGGCACCCTCCTACTTCATGTGATTTGAAGAAGTGCTATGATGTTTCTATTGGACTTGTACTTGTAAAATAAATCCTACAGAGGCTATTTAATTCCTCCCAGGTTGTATGCTTGCTTGTAATTAGTAATGTAATTAAACCCAGTGAGGATTCAAAAGTATAAATAGTAACATACAGAATATTCTAAATCCAAAGCTTTTTATTAAGGAGAATCAGAAAAAGAGTCTAAAGCTCTCTATCCCTTCTTGGGGATATTAATACAAATTCCTATTACACAAGGGGACAAAAAAGAAGAGTTCTCTTTGAGCTTAGGAAGCATATTAATGAGACTTGGGGATGAATATATTTATATTCAAGTCCTGATTATTTTTGGCAAATTTTGAATCCCAGGGTGGACTGCCATCAACTTGATTTCAGCTATACATAAATGAGAACAACAGAGACAGAGATCAAGAGGGATATATTCACTGATTCCTATTCATAGAATTTTAGATTTGGAAAGGATCTGAAAGATCAATTTGTCCAATTCTAGCTGATGAAAATAAGATTCAGAGGGGGCAGATTACAAAGATAAGTAGTAGCAATGGAGCTGGTCTCCCAATCCACTGACTTACCTATGCTATCCTTCAAAACACATATATAATGGTTTATTTTTACTAAAGCATATAGAACAATTATTTCTGCTTTTTATTTATCTTCAGAGATGTGTTTTTTTTTTTTTCAGCATGGGTACGCTCCCCTATTTATGCAGAAAGCCTTTTGAAATAGTTGATAGTTTTCAAGAGTTACTGGAAAGGAAACATGTATCCCTCAGAAGCCAACCTAGTTCCTCCCACAGCTTAGTCAGACTAGTCCACAGAAAGCAGGCAAATAGCCCATGCAGATGAGTACTTGAAGTGTTCCAGCTTAGTAGAATCTGTCAAAGGCAGTACCCCATAAACATAATCTTTGGCAATCACTAGAACACTGTGTCAACAAGTCAATAAGCATTTATTATGTACCAGGTGCTATGCTGAGTACTGGGTATACATTATGTGGCATCAGAAAAGGATGACAGTGGAGGACTGTGCAAATGTATTCTTATACATCATAAAATATAATTTATTTACATTTTCCCTGGCATTCTATGTTCCAGCAAAATTGCTCCTATACTTTCTGTTCCCAATACACAAGATTCCTCCATGACTTGCCCTCTTTTCCCCTCTATATCTTTCTGTCTCTTTCTATTTGTCTCTTTTTCTTCATCCCTTCCTCCCTCCCTCCGTCTTTTCTTCCTTCCTTCCTTCCTTCCTTCCTTCCTTCCTTCCTTCCTTCCTTCCTTTCTTTGCTTCTCTCTTTCTCTTAATTAATAACATTAATATTATTATGGAAATAGTTTTGACCTGCATCCCTAAAAAGATGATGAGAACTCTTAGGTTTCCCCAGAATATACTTTGAGAACCCCTGATTCTATTCATTTATAACTTAGAAAATAATGTATTCTATTAATTTTTTCTTTGTATTCATTCAATATTAAAATAGGCATTTATTAAGAGTAATAATTTAATAAGAATACTATATGCAAGGAATTCCACTAGGCACCAAAAATACAGAATTGAGTTGATAAACTTTCTCTTTCCTCAAAGAGCTTATAATCTACTAAGGATATAGTGTATATAAGGATATATAAGAGAAGATAAAAAGTAATTTCAAGAAGGAATAGAGCATAAACAACCATGAGAATTAGTAAAGGATTCCTACAGGAAGCTGGTATTTATGGGGAATAGGAGACGACTTGTATAAAGGCACAGAAATAGAAGACAGTAGGTACCCAATGAATATGCAATGACAATAATCAAACTTAGAAAGTGTAACTATCAATTAATGAGTAGAGTTCTATAAATCACAAAGAGAATTGATCTCCGAAAGAGGCTGTAAAACTGTTTAAAAAGGAAACATAATGGAAAATAATAAATACCTAATTTATAAATGTATGAGCATACCAGCATGCGGGCACACACACGCACACAAACACATACACCCCATTATTTATAGATACATAAGAAATTTATATACAAAAAGCATGTACTCATGTAATTGACATTATTTAAATATCTCCCTCCTCCAATGTTTCACAAAACATAATTCAAACTTAAAATGTCACTGTGTTATCTGAAAGGCTAGCAGTAGGCACTTTCATTCCATGCCATTCATAATCATAACTTTAACTTCTGGTTAAAATATTAATTGTATCTTTCTTTGCTTCTTTCCGAGTAGAGATAATTCTTGGTTGAAATGTAATTTAAATTTTGCTTTTTTATCACTTAATACTAGAGGAACCAATGCCTTCATCTCTATTATAGACAAGACAGAAAAATTGAAGAACTGAAAACAAGAAAAATAACATTTTTTTTTAGTGTATAAGTCTTGGGAAATTAAAGTTGCCAGAGACATGAAAATCAGCCTGAAACTAAGAGGAGACATTAATTCCAGTTAAAAAAAAGAATGATGTGAATACTTTCTCTAACATTCTAGTTCCCTTTAAAAATAATTGCTGATATTTATATGGGCTGAAATAAGAAATTCAGATAAAAATCTTCTTGTTGTTGTAGTTCTTGGGACAGAATTGGTGTGGAATGAGTATTCCAATCCCTCTTCTTAGGAGGGATGTCTTAAGAAGTACAGAGAGTAAATACTTGAGTTTTCATAACCCAAAGTAAAAAAAAAATTAGGGCTAGTGTTGGTTTTCTTGGCTTTAAGACAAATTAAAAAAAATAAATCACAAATATTTCCTTACCCATTATTAATTATTAAATGAGTGAGTTTTGCCAAACTCATTAGAATAGAAGAGCTTATTAAGATAGTATTCAGATTTGGGGTTCTGAATTTAAAAGATTACTCTTATACCAAATGAATAATTTGGAAATAGGTTTTGAGTGGTAATATATGTATAATCTAGGGGAATTATTTGTCAGCTCTGGGAGGGTGGGAGGGAAGAGGAGAGAGAACATGAATCAGGTAAACATGGAAAAAATATTTTAAAAATAAAACTAAATATACATATATATTTAAAAGATAGTAGTAAGATATTAATATAGTATTTATAAAATTTCAGAGATACCTAAAAAAGGAGATACCTTTACCCGAACTGATTAATTTTACCTCCATTGCCTTTTAAGTTTTCAGACATATATGATAAACCCTCCACAAACTAAGCAATCTTCTTCAGCCCATAGATAGCTGCTGAATGTTTAGAAAGTGAATATTGTGTGTAAATTCAGTGTCTTTATGAGAAATTACAGTTGGATTAAAAAAAACTTCATAAAGATTTCTTGACGAATTTGCTGAAATTCTGGGAAGATTTTGTAATGTAACAGTCACTGAATCCTAGTGTTATTCTGACTTTCATGGGCCTTTGTCAAAATCTGGAACCTCAAGCTTTGAGTAGAAATTACAGTCATAAGCAGTATTAATATGTAAGAATTCAATGTAATATATTTAAGAAGCCTATTAATTAAATTCCTATTATATCCCAGGCATTGTGATAGGTCCAAAGAATACAAAAATGAAATCAAAATAGTTCCTGTCTTCAAGGAGCATATATCCTTATGGAGAGAATATTTTCATAATTACTCATAACTTTATTCTGGGAAAGGGAGAGATAAAATCATCAATAGGAGAAAGATTTTTAAATGTCCTTCCTTCCTCTTTCCCTCCCTTCCACTAGGATGAAAATGAGCATTTTTTAAGACTTTATGATGTGTCAGGTACTTTGAAAAGCACTTGACAAACATCTAATTTGATCCTCAAAATAATCCTGAAAATTAAATGATATTATCATCCCCATTTACAGTTGAGGAAACTGAGGCAGGCAGAGGCTAAATAACTTGCTTAGGGTCACAGATCCAGTAAATTTCTGAAATCAGATTTGAACCTGTCTTTCTGACTTCAGGCCCAATCCTGTATACACTGTGCCCCCTATCTTCCACACTATTTCTGTTTCTATTTTGCAAAAGATTCTTATGTTTCCTGCCAGTATACCTGATCAATTTTTTTTGTTAGTGATTAGGACCTATAATTAACTTGAACTTTAGAAAATTTAGTTAGATCATTTGACTTGATACAAAATAGGCTTTGGGAATTGAAAGAGGAAATGTTTGTTTAAAAGCAATTAATTTAGGTTAAATAGGGGCTCAATTTCAAAGACCTGTCTTTAAAATTCTCAAGGTCTGATTCTATATAAAGGAACAGTGTGTAAGTATGAAAGGGCAGGGAAGGAAGGTTATTAGGGAAAATATAGTAAAATTAAAATAATGTCCCACTTGGACAAGTGTGTGGTGCATATTATGAATAGTAGAAGAATCTGTCTTGGGAAATTTGGCAGGACATCGTGACTCCACTAAATGCCTCCATTAATTGTAACTATTACCTACCTGATTTTCCCTGGTCTCAATTATCTAATGCATTGAAATTATCAGAAGGAAGCATAAAATATGAAGGAAATATGAGCTTAGATTTGATCTTAAGGATAACTTCAACAATTAAAGGTATCCAGAAATGAAATGGAGCTAGATTCACCCCAGTTGGAAATCGCCCAGATGAGATGGTCTGACCATTTGTCAGATATATTATAGTGAGTATGGTTTGAACTGTATGGCTTCTGAGGTCCCATTGAATTCTCAAATTATGGGAATCTTGGATTCTTCCTTTATATGAGATAACATCTCAATGGTAGAAATGTCTGTTATTTTCTCTCCAAGCTGGAACCTAAAGTTAGTCTAGAACTCAAGACCAAAAATATAAGGGAAATTGACAGCAAGATATAAAACTGAGAATAGGGGAGGCTGAGAGCTGGCTACCATTTCACATCTTTCATTGGAATCTATGGCTCCACCGGCCTTCTTTATGGCTCTTTACAACTTCTTTTTTTTTGGGGGGGGGTAAGGGTGGAGACTGTTGACTTTATGATCCTGTGTCTTTTTCATTTGATTCTCAATTTAAGGCTCCTACAGCCTCTCCCTATCTATGTATGATTTTTTTTTAAATTTTCCTGAATAGGAGTTTCAAAGTATCTTAATCTCCATCAAAACCCTGGAAGGAGACGATTGGATTCATTCTTATTTGCTTATGTGTCTCTTCTGTGTGACTGACCTTTGAAGAGTTACCAGTATAATATAGTTGCTAGAATCTCTCTTGCCCTACCACATTGGAACATCTATTTGGAAGAGTTGGTTTAGTTTTTATGTATTCATTCATTCATTCATTCATTCATTATCACTCCATATATTTTGGGGAAAAAAATTCCACTTATTTAAATAATGCAGCCAGGTTCCCTGGAGAAGGCAAGGAATGGAAGGGCAATCAGAGAACATAGGTTTCTCCTCCTGAAATCCTGTACCCATAGTAGAAAGTGTTGACATAAGCAGCCAGATGTATCACCTGGATGCTAGTGAGAAAGAAGGCAAATGGTGTTGTCATCATCAACAGATTCAGTGGAATTGGAGGCAATTATTTGAGAAATATCATTAGAGAGACAACTCCCATAACTTTCTGTGATTCTCGACACATATGAAGACTTTAATAGTGCAAATTTGACTCAAGCTCGCCTCAAAGCTCAGGTTCAAATATGAAAGAGAATGAAATATCAATGCCCCTTCCTCACCTCAGAGAACCATAAAATCTAGTTCAATATCTCTACCGTGTACTTCTGTGCTTTTGACACAAAGCCTGAGATGGCGAGGAATATAAGCAAAATAAATCTTAAGAATGAATTTGAACTCTAAATACCCAGAGTTTCTTCCCATATAAGCCTGCTTAGAGATCTGGTCTAACAGCAAAGAGAGTGATAAGCCTCAGCCTCTGTTCATCATGCCTATTCCCTGCAGTTCTCATTTCCAGTTATTCTGAACCCCAGTTGCTGCTCCCTGAGGCTGTCCTCCATGATAACCTTCCTGTGGCTCTTCTTGGCTGTTAGCAAAGCCCAATCTAATTACCAGTCCACATGCTATTCTCACTAGCTCTCCTGCCTCCTGTTGCCTACAGAAGAGAGACGAGAGCAGTGGGATGAAAGGAAAGAATTCTACTGAGACAATCATAATAGTAGTCAGGGTATCCAATGATTAGTTTCTTCACTCTGGTTGTGACTTGGGAAATGAAGAGCAAAATGCAGATCAGAGAAGAGTAGAAGTTGAATTGCCACAATTGATAATGAACTAAATTAGGAAAGGTAAGGAAAGAGGGCAGGTAAGAAGGGGCCACCAGCTTATAAAATGAAGAGACATCAGAACTTTAATGAGTGAAGTCATTCCTGGAATGAGGGTGAGAAGGCGAGATAACTGGGAAAAATTTAAGTCCTTGGGACACAAGGCTCCAAGGAGAGAGAAGAGTTTAAGACTGTTGCTGGGTAGACCAACAAATATTGGAGAAAGGTGAGGTCATTTGGGGAAAAACTCACTTGGGATGCACAAAAGCCTCAGGACTAAAATCACTGCTGCTTCTTTGTTTTGCCCATAAAAGAGATGGCTTAGATTCTTAGACTTCATTGGACAGATAATGTAGAGAATAGAAGATAGTCTCTGTCAGTTATAGTTTCTTCTGAAGAAGTAGTTCCTCCCTTCCTCCTGAGTCTACACCATATCTCCCTGGAATGGCTGATAATCTCCAACCCCTGTTTATAACTTGGGACAACATCCTTCAGTGCCTCCATATGGTCAAGTTGTTTTTTATTATTCAGTTATGTTCAATTCTTTGTGACTCCATATATCTGTGTCCATTTGGTTTTTTTGGAGTGATTTGAATTTGCTTCTCGAGTGGCAAGGATTGACTTGTACTCATAATGTTCCTGAGGATGAGTTTGAACTCAGATCTTCCCGACTCCAAGTCCAGAACTCAATCCATAGTGGATCTAGAAAAATGCCATATGCAAGGATCCACAGGATTAGGTATTTCCATTTGCAGTTTCTGGAAACAGAGATATCTGGATCTCTTTCTTCTAATACAACATTCCAAAATATGTGTTTAAATACTCCCACTTCTCAGAGACACATTTTTTTTTTGTGGGAAGGATGATAACCCAGAACTTTAGCTGAACTTTCTCAGACTATATGCTTCTAGAGTTGATATAAATAATGGAGATTATTTATGCTCAAGGACATTGCCCAACCTAGGCCACACTTATTCCATTCAGAACTGTATCTTTTAAAGGAAAACATCAGAAAAAATTTAGGAGCTCCTAGAACTCTGCTCTGCTCAGGGACTTTACCCAGCATACTGAACTGGCATTTCGTTTTTCTTTCTTATTTTCTTTTGATTTTCCACTGAGATTTCTTGCATGGTTTGTCAAACAGACATCCCCCCCCCAAAACAAAAACAAAAACAAAAACAAAAAACCACTGCCATCCCTTCCTCTAATATTGAACACACCCTCATCTCTTCTCCACCTATTAGGTGCTGACTATTATTTGAAGATTTGAGAATAATGAGGGAAGCAAAAACCTAAGTAGGACAACCAGGCTCTTTGTCTTGACACAGGGCTATTCATGAAAACTACATATTCAAGGTACTAATAAATGTCAGCATGAAAGGGAACAAAAAAAATGACTGTCCATTTTCCTAAAAGAGAGCTATTTCGAACAGAAAGCCTGATTATGAAGCCATTGAGACAGCAGTGAAATGCAGCTGATGAAGCCGGCTAACTTTATCTCAAGCACTTTTCCACATCTAAAGAGCATCATTTGGTTACACTTGACTGTCCGGGGTGACAGATCTAGAGCCAGGGTTCTTAATTGACAAATTAGTCACGTGGTGCCTTGCAGACCTGTTGCTGCGTTCCCAAAGGAATAAGCAGTTTGGTTGCTCAAGGACATTGCCCAACCTAGGCCACGGAGAAATTCCTCCATTAGCACTTTGCCTGCTGACTTGAGAGCAGCTGGAACGCCTCAGATTGGCCTTGCCTTTGATTCCATTCAGAAATCATGAGTCGCCTCCAGCTGACCATTTCTAAAGCTTCTAACTGATCTGGCTTATGGAAGCCCTGAGCTGAAACTGGCATGCGTGGCACAAAGACAAGACATATAAATCTTCATTCCTTTCATGAAAAACAGCAGCATATTTTCTCAGCAGGAAAATGCACGAGATATAGTTACTATTACTACTCCAGTGAGATCAGAAATAGAAGTTTTGCCCTTTTTTCTTTTCACCCCTCATGGCTACGAGACGCAATGAAAGAAGAAAAGAAATAGTACCAGCAATGAGAGGGTCAAGAGTTCATTGCACGATTTGGTCCTTTTATGGACTGAATCATAAGGAAATGAGGAGTCTCATTGCTGACTAGATTAGAAGTCCTGCTTCCTCCTTACCACTCTTCTGCCTTAGAACCCATACCCTGTGTTGATTCTAAGAAGGAAAGTAAGATTTAAAAAAAAAGAAGAAGAGAAATCTTGCTTTCTCTGAGGGAGTTTGCCAAAATATAGCACTAAGATAGGAGAAAAATAAGATTTAGAGCTGGAAGAGATCTTAGGCATCGTCTCTTTCATAAGTGGTGCAATGGGATTTTGAGTAAGAAGATCTAGGTTCAAGATCTCCTAGCTGTTTGACTTTGGGCAAGCAATTTCAGGTCTCTCTACCTTAGCTTGGTCACCTATAAAATGAGGAGTTTAGACTAGAAAACACCCAAGATCCCTTTTAATCTATGGTCTGGAATGGGTCTAAACTTGTGATATCACATATATAAAGAAAGAAGTAACTTGCCCAATGTCACAGGAGGAGTCACCATCACAGCCAGGAATTGTTTCCAAGTCCTCCAATTTCTTACCCAATATTCTTTCCATTATGTTTCCACACCTACATTTAGTCTGGTGGAAAAAAAAAATATATATATATATATATTTCTTTAGATAAAGGCATGCATAGACCTGTATATTTCTTAGAGGATTGTTATGTAACTCAGGATCTGTGCCCCATTACCCACGCTAATCTGGAATTGGCATAGTTCCTAAGGTGTTAGAGGGTCTGAGTGTAAGTCCTCTCTCCTTTACTTACCAGTTGTATGCTTTTTGACCAATCATTCAACTATTTTGTCTCTTAGTTTCCCCATCTCAAAAATAGGAATAATGATACATTATTTATATCATGGAGTTACTATAAGAATAGCATTTTGCAGACCTTAATTACAATACCTTGATGTCACTCATATTGGTACATAAGGCAAAGTGCCTGTTAGTTTTGAAATGGATATTATTTCATCAGTTTAAACTTTTTAGATTTTCTGTGGTTTGTCAGCTTTCTAGGGGAGTACCAGTTGCCATGTCACATTAACTATGTACCCTGAATTTTTATTATGTTCTGATATCTCCAGTACAAGAAGGAAGCTTTTGTGGAGATTCAACTGGTCAGCTACCTTGAGTGCTACTACAGACCTTGTCCCCACAATAACTACAACTTCCAAACATAAAGAAATGACGTTTATTGATAATGTAATCTTTGTCACTGTCAATTGGTTTGATATAAGAATCTGATGTTTTCTCCATTGAAATGAAATTAAGGAAGATGAAGGACCATCCGTTTTGCTGTTGTACCGAAAGGATCATGGGTTTGTTCATAAGATTTGAAACCGAAATTTTCTCTGTGTTGTCTCGGATATAAAAATATGAGCTCCTTCAAGTCTTTGACTGTCTTCTTCTATTTGTATCCTCACCACTTAGCACACTGATTATCACATGATGATCATCTAACAAATTTCTGTTGATTTTATTTTTACTCATTCATTTATTCATGTCTACAGAGCACTATAATATCCTAAGATAAAGTAAAATACTACTATTTAAGATGCCTTAAGTTTTATAAATTTTCTTTCTTCCTAATATCCCTATAAGCTTAGTGCTGAAAGTATACTTTACTCATTTAAAAGTTGAGTACTTTGAGGTTCTTGAAGGTTAAAAGACTTACTTCAGGTCACAAAGGAAATAAGTAACTGAATCCAGGACTTTTAAAAAAGGTACCAGTGATCAAGACAGGACCAATAAGATAGTAGAAAGAATAAAAGACAGACAGACAGATAGGCAAATAATAACTGAAATAGAAAGGAGAGGGGGAGAGAGAAGAAGAAGAAGGAGAAGAAGAAGAAGAAGAAGAAGAAGAAGAAGAAGAAGAAGAAGAAGAAGAGAAAGAGAGAGAGAGAGAGAGAGAGAGAGAGAGAGAGAGAGAGAGAGAGAGAGAGAGAGAGAGAGAGAGAGAATTAAATTTTCATTTTGGTTCTCTGTATTTCAGAGAAGAGGAAAAAAATTGTTGCTGAAGACAGTGGATGTCCTTAATGCAACTCACCTATGTCCCTTATACTACCTCCAATCTCATATCACATATAAGGTCACCTTCCTAAAGTGTCTATAAACCATACTCATATTTTTTTTTAGTAATTAGAGATCCTGTATAGGGATCAATCATTGCAGTTATCTTTTTATTTATTTTTGTGGAAGGGAAGAAAGAAGGCTTATGATTATTTCCATTATGCTTATTATAATTTCAAATCTCCAATTATTTGAGATATCCTGTTTAGCAATCTTTGATTGTCTTCAGATTCAAGCTCTTTTTGGGCATAGATTTCTTCCTTGACTATTTTGTCAAAGTTTGCTCTTCCTAAATTTACTTTCTAATATTTCCTTCTATGATACATTTTATAGATATAGCTGTAGGAGTGAAGGACAAATATTATCATTTATATACTATGTCCCATTTAGTTTGCTAAAGAGAAACTTCAAGGGCCTCTTGTTAGATTCCAGTATAATGGTGAGTGTTGGAAGTAATTCACACATCTGAACACATTTATCAGGAAGGTTTAAAGGAGTTGCATGTAAAGGAAATAAAACAGTTCAAAACAAAAATTTAACCTATGGAACTTTTGTTATTTTGTCTGGATGTAGCAGTCAGTCTGATTCACAAACCAGCTGAGTTAAACATTAATTAGTTCACCATGTTATCAAAAAATTATAAGCATCCTCCTTTAGAGAAAAAAATAGTAGCTGTAATCCAGTAGAAGTCCAACAAATGGCATTAGCAATTCAGCAGATATTAGAAGATAGTAGCACAAGAGAACAAAGTCAGTTTGGAAGATTATGTCAAAATCTCTGTGAGGAAAGTAAGCAAGTGGTGATTCTAAGGCAGAGAGGTGTTTCATCTGGGATGTATGAATGTAAGGGCTAAAAATTAAAGGTTGGACTAAATTTATGAGAAATGTGGTCACCAAAATTAATTACTCAAGTCAGAATGGTTTTTATGGTAGTTTATTTACGAAAGGAGAGAGAGTGAAAATAAAGGAAATGCGAAAGAGGATAGAGTAAGGTATCTAACTTACTAAATATTTTTCTCCTCTCCTGGGCTCAACCCATGAAACCTCTTCCAAGATGGAGCCTCTCTGGAGGGTAGTCCCTCCAGAAAGCCAGGAAAGGAGTCAGCCTTTTCACTCACCTACATGGTAGTCCTAAAGGAAGGTCCAAGAGCTGCCTCAGCAATGTCAGGATCTCAGGTCCATGAAGCAAATCCTTTACTAGCCTGTAACTTGAACTCCAGTTGGAACTCAAACTCCAAATGCTGAAGAACTCCCCCTCACAGGAAGTTACAACTGCTTTTAAAAATGCTTCTCAGTATCACTTCCTGTGTCTTCCTCCATTTTACGTGGACCAATCCCAGACTGAGAATTTTCTTAGGACTTCCCAGGGGGCAGTCAATCATTTCTGATTTGTCACCCACTTTTATCACAGGTGTGTTATAGACCTCCCCCGACTCAAGCATAAAGTGGGGTATATAAGTTTCTGGTGATTAAATCTAAAAGAGGGCTGAGGAGAGTTAATCTCATCTTCACATCCATTAGTTTAGCTGGGCAACATACACTTTTCTTCCAGTTCTGGCACTGGGATATGAGGTAGATTATAAGATTATATTTCTAAATATATGTTGAATATTCCTAATTAGTTATCTTTTCATTGTGTACAACTAAATTGCCTTTGTTTTTAGTTAATATGCCTTATGATTTGATTCAGTAATAAAGAAAAGAATTGTGTTATGATTTGTTACTTATAGTTTTATAGAGATGTTAATTCAAGTGTATGTTTAATGAATTAAACCATAGGTCATATGTAGTAATAGCAAATTCTAAATGTGATTATCCTATAATTGTTGCAAATGAAAATAAAACCTCATAAAAATGCTGATAGATCTGTTTTATCTCATATTTGCTTGTCGATGTCCTAGTTTTCAATGTCTTCTGGGTGACTAGTTTTAATTGGAGCTCACTTACCCACACTAAATTCTCTGTATAATGATTTTCTTTTCAAATGATTTTCATTGTTTTGTGAGGCAATATTGCTAATAGTGTTCTAGCATGTTCCATAGTGTTTTGCAAATGAACTTATACTATAATCCAGCACTGCTCTTCACTGTCATGACCCTCAGCTTATCAAGAAGCTGAATTTCCTAGATGATGTGGATTATGTAGTTTTTTTCTAATTAAACTCTTCTTCAAGGCCCAACCCACTGAGAAAAAGCCTCTTTCTTTCATATTATATTTGGCTTGCATTAACTGTTGTGGATTTTAAAAATATTCCACCCTAATCAGACCATTCTTTAGAAGATTTGATTTAGCTATTTCCTGATCAATAACAGTAGAGATACTTGGAATAACAGAATCAGATCTTGGGAAGTCCACATTTTCCCCACCCTCCTTAGTTTAACAAGATTAGGAAGGTCTGCACAAAACTCAAAGATCAAATATCTGAGAAAAAAGGCAACAGACATGTGCAGAAAAAAGCAGATAGACCCCTGGGCTGTCCTAAGTCAAGCTAAGCAATCATTTCTACAGATGAGATGCAGGAAAGTCACATAAAACCATCTATATAAGGAACGTCACTTCCTCTCTCTTGCTCTTTCCCTGGAGAGGTGACTCTGGCTGGCAGTGTGCTAGGCATTCCGACATCTTGGAGTGGTGGTGGTGAGTTGGCTTGAGCTGATTCAGGTTTGGGCATCTGGGTTTAGTCCTTCTTTTTCTGGAGTTCTGGCTGACTCCTTCTTCCTTCATACTTCAAGCCCTTACTTTCTGATCTCCTGATCTCTCTGCTTGATACTAGCCAGGTGTGGGGGGTGGGGGGGAAGAGGGAGAGAAAAAACCTACTCCTCCTTCTTCCTTCTCCTTAATCTCCTCCACTATCAATTAAATCACCATAAAAAATTCCAGCTGACTTGGGTATTTTATTAATGGGATTTCCCCTGGTGACCACTTAAATTAGATTTTCAGTGTCAACCATAATTTTAACCTTTACACAGTCCTTTCAAAGTGTCTATTTTCCATAGGTTAGCCTTCCTAGACATTTAAAATAGACAAAGGTCTTTATTTTTGTATATTTCCCAAATAGCAATGGCAAGATGAAATTTAAACAGTTACATACCATATATTATATACTTTCTTCTAACTGAGTAATTAATATGACTTGATCAAACCAGCCAAGATCTGACCCTATACATTGATGATTCTGAAATGATTACTAGGCAGGTAAACATTTGATAGAATATAGTCAGCTTCATGTTTTATGAAGTTCAGTGCTCACCATGTCCAACTCCTTCCTTGAAGAAAGTATTGAAGCTGGACAAATGTAATTTTTCTTGGACTAAAAGTCAAACCTTGTTTTCTAACATAGTTTCTTTTTACCATCTTCTTTTGTACTTCTTTTCTACTGAAGTCACTGAATATTATAATGTATTATTGACCAAGTTCAGAGTCTTACAAAGATCTTTATAGAATTCCTCTACTTTTTCATTACCTGCCTTTGTCTTCCCCCTTCTCATCCTCAAATGAATGCATTCACTATGGAAATGACTAAGAAATCATTACCATTACAATGATACCTTACCTATAAAAGCTTATTTTGTACTTTCGTCTTTTCCCAGTGCCTTTTATTATCTCATTTGATCCTCAAAACTATCCTGTGAGGTTTGTGTTATTAGTCCCTTTTTGATTTTGCTTGTGTAATTCCAAAGGAAATACACTGGACTTTCATAGTGGAAAAGTTAAAGAAAAGAGATGACTTTAAAGATAAAATATGAAAAGATATGGGGACGACTTGGCAGTAAGACTCTGACAAAAGATTTGAACTGTGAAGGAAAAAGCATCATAAATGTTTTATTTACAAGGGTGTGTGTGTGTGTGTGTGTGTGTGTGTGTGTGTGTGTGGTGTGTGTGTGTACATGTCTCAAATAGAATGAGATTGCATATTGGAGAAGCATACAGAGTAAGTGAGCAAATAAAAGAGATGAGAAATAGGTAGCTAGGGAAGGGGTCCAGAAAGGTTTCTTGAAACCAAAGGCTGAACATTTATATATTCTTTCCGTTGTTCTTGTATGTCATATTTTGTGCTAACAAAATTCGTAGTAGGTGACCATTCCCCCTGCCCCAAACAAAAACCAGGAGAATCCGAAGGCCTTTCTGCTGATATTCAGTGCCAAAGGAAGAAAAGATGGAATGATGGCTGATCAAAAGGGAAGGAACAGGAGATGGCCAAGGGGATCCCCAGCCTGGGCATGTGGGAGAGGAATAAATAAGCCTTCTTTTGTTCGTGCTTGACAGCTGCTGTAATGTGGGTCATGCCATAGGCTGGGGCCAAAATTGGATTTGTTCTGTCCTAGAACTGTAGTTTGGGTTATACTGGTGGGAGGCATGGATGTCTAGGTGTGAAGTACAGCTGAAGAGGAGGAAGGCATATGTCTTGCTTTCTTTCCTCTCTCACAGAGGAATTCACTACTTTACTGGTGCTGCACCCTACATTAGCAGCCTCCCTCTAAAAACTATTTTTAAAGTTGGCCCTGAGTTTGCATAACACAGCTGTGGGAGAATGTGACAAAATACATTATATGTTTTAATATTTAAAACATTTAGTCCCCAAAGCCTGACCAGAGCTCCTGCTTGCTGCTTCATCAAAGCAGATTATTTATGAACTTGTTGCTTCCAAATTGCATAATGAATATGCAGTGGCTGCTGGTAGATTCTCATGCATCCTGGATTCTCATCCTCTGCTAGCTGAGACTTTTCCCAGCACAGCACCATTTATCCATTGTTTCTTGGGAGCTTTGGCTTGCATGAAAGCCACATTTACATTTTCTTAATTGGGTCCCCAAAGAATGGTTATTTACCAGGCATTCTTTTAAGTACAGGCCTTTTTAAGTCTCATCCCTGGTTAGAGGTTATTTTATTTGCTGGGGAGATCTTCTCTGGAAGGCTTAGGTGTATCTCTACAAAAGGACATGTTTAGCCAAGAAACCTGCCATAGCTGGAGCAAGAATTAGGACACGTCTTGCTGGGGAGCACAGTTGTGAAGGGAAAGAGGTTTGTACCTTTCTCTGGTCATGAAAAAGGAGCTGAGTATCAATAAAAGAGAATATTTTACACTGGCCTAGATGCAGTTCAGTTGAATACTTTTTGTGTTTGTTACTTAATATGCTCCGATTTCACTACTCTTTGTCCTAAACTTGGAGTCACCTGTCAGGTAACAAACTCCTCTGCTTCCCTGTTAGGTCTATACCAGTTTAGGATATATGGCCTGTGGGACTCCTCTTTCCCTAATCCTGCACTAAATCCTTACGGGTCAGCCTTTCTTATCCTCCCATCTACTGCCCAGAGTATTAGCCACTCCGTCGTCATAATCTACAGCACACCAAGTCCACTTGATTCTTCATCCATTCTTCTCTTGCATTCATTTCTCTCTTTCCAAAACTATTTCCAAGTCCTCATTCCCTATCAATTCATGCTCATGTTGACTCTTACTGTCCTTTCAAATCAGGATCTCTTCACTCAAATCTATCCCTCCTTGATGTTGTTCTACTTTGCTGCCTCTTAAAAAAATTACATCAGGAGATGGGATATCTTTAGATAAATGACTGGTGATGGCTAGAGGGTTCAGGGGATTAAGAATCAAGCCCAGAGATGGAAGATGTGGTGTTCAGTTTGTTGTGGGGAGCTTGAAGTGAGCCCTTGGGCTTTGGGATGGGCACCCTTTGCAAGAATGCAAGACTATAATTTAGCTTAGCTTAGAAATAAAAAGAGAGGGACTTCCGGTTAAGATGGCGGCTTAGAGAAAGCTAAAGCTCAGATCTCCGGAAAACCCTTCCCGACCGATCTCAAACTATAAGCTCCTAAGGCGCCAAAATTCAAAACGATCAACAGCACAGACCCTGGGAACCCTCCTCCTGGACCTGGACCCGGTTCAAAAGGTACGGCTCCCCTCAAAAGCCAGAACCCGAGATCACTCGGACCTCAGGGGTAGGAGAGCAGAGTCCAAGGCTCCCGGAAACCGCAGCCCAGCCAGGCTCAGAGAACAGAACCCTCAGGGCCTTCTACCTGAGTCCCAGTGAAAGTTACTACCTGGGGCTTCCACTGCAGAGAGCTGGTCTAAACAACAGCAACCCTCAGGGCAGGCAAGACAGCCTCACGGGCTGGATCCTGCTATCCAAGTCTCAGTGAAAGTCCTTGCCCTCGGAGCTTGGGAAAGCTGCAGCCCATCCCCCCGCAGGCCGACAAAACAGCCTCACGGCCAGCGATTCTGAAGGCAACTTCCGGAAAGTGAGCCGGGGGGAGAGTGTGGCCTCGTGGTCCGACCCTTCCATTCCAGTTCCAGTGAGGCATATTCAGTTTAACCCAGGGAAAGCTCATAGAACCATCTGCCCAGGACTAAAGCCTCTGATCACCAGACAGAGATAAGAAAAGCTAATCCTCCACATTCAGAGATGACAAACTCCACAGAAGCCCCAAAATACCAAGAAAAATAAGAGGAAAGGGGTGACTTTGGACACATTCTATGGAGCCAAAATACAAAATACAGAGCAGATAGAAGAAGATATACAAGAAAATTCTCCAAAATCTTCCAAAGGAAATAGAAACTCTCCACAAACCCATGAAGAATTTGAATCAGAAATGACCAAAAAGATGGAAGCCCTCTGGGAGGAAAAGTGGGAAATAATGCAAAAGAAATTCATGCATCTACAAAACCAGTTTGACCAAACTGTAAAAGAAAACCAGGCTTTAAAGCAAGAACTAATAAAGCAAAGCCAAAACACCAAGAAATTAGAAGAGAACATAAAATGTCTCACCGACAAGGTGATAGATCTGGAAAATAGAGGGAGAAGAGAAAATTTAAGAATAATTGGACTCCCAGAAAAGCCAGAAATAAACACCAAACTGGACATGGTGATACAAGATATAATCAAAGAAAATTGCCCAGAGATTCTAGAACAAGGGGGCAATACAGCCACTGACAGAGCTCACAGAACACCTTCTACACTAAACCCCCAAAAGACAACTCCCAGGAATGTAATTGCCAAATTCCAAAGCTATCAAACAAAAGAAAAAATCCTACAGGAAGCCAGAAAAAGACAATTTAGATATAAAGGAATGCCAATCAGGGTCACACAAGACCTTGCAAGTTCTACTCTGAATGATCGTAAGGCATGGAACATGATCTTCAGAAAGGCAAGAGAGCTGGGTCTCCAACCAAGAATCAGCTACCCAGCAAAACTGACTATATACTTCCAAGGGAAAGTATGGGCATTCAACAAAATAGAAGACTTCCAACTTTTTGCAAAGAAAAGACCAGAGCTCTGTGGAAAGTTTGATACCGAAAATCAAAGAGCAAGGAATACCTGAAAAGGTAAATATTAAGGAAAGGGGAAAAATGTTATCTTCTTCTTTTACTCAAACTCTCTTCTATAAGGACTACATTTATATCAATCTATGTATACTAACATATGGGGAAAATGTAATGTATAAATAGGGGGTAAAGAAAGACCAAATAGAATAATGGTTCTCACACAAAGATTCACATGGGAAGGGGAGGGGAAGAAAACTCCTATAAGAAGGAGAGGAAGAGAGGGGGGGGGGTTTACTTAAACCTCAATCTCAGGGAAATCAACTCTGAGAGGGAAAAACATCCAGATCCATTGGGATCTTGAATTCTATCTTACCCAACAAGGGTAAGGAGAAGGGAAAACCAAGGGGGGGAAGGGGAGAGGGAGAAATAAAAAGGGAATTTTATTAATTTGGAATTCATGTTGAATTTGGCTGGGAGGACAGTGTGCAGGGATTTGACACTGCCCCCTTGAAGGGATGTTTTCTGGCCTTTTTTATATCTTTTGACAACAGGGGCTTGGCGACCATGAAGGAGGGAATGGAATGAGGCTAGGCAGGAGTGGAGGATGTTTGCTGTCTGAACAGGGTTTGCCTCCCAGAGAGACTAGAGGGTGATCCTCATAGTTTAGGGAACAAGTAAATGTCCCAGATACAACCTGATCATATCAGTGTCCATCCTGGAAGCTAGGGGAGAATCTAAGGAGAATATTTCTCTCGGGGGTCTTTCCTGATCATGAGTCTTTGGTTCCCAGGGCCACCTTTTCCTCAGCATCCCAAGAATAACAAGGAAGAAAAGGAATTTGGCTGCTTTCTTTTTGACTTGAAGCACTTCTAGGATTTGGGGTATCCAAGGAAACCTGGAGTCCCATGCCAAAATATGATCTCAGATACTTCCTAAATGTGTGACTCTGGCCAAGTCACATAACCCTCGTATTCTAGCCCTTACCACTCTTATATGCACTATTAATTCTAAGACTGAAGGTAAGAAGTTATTTTTTTTTATAAAAAATAAATGACTACAAAAAAGAAAATGTCTTGAGAGACTATTTATTTCATTTAAAGAGATATCAAATCATACAGTGGGAAGGTCATTGTACTTTCGGATGAAATATATTTTAAGAGCCTCTTCTTTTTAAAAAATTTGACCCTATCTCTCACCAACCACAACCATTGTATGCCTTGCAAACTTTATCCCACTTAATATAGCTGCTCTGAAACCACATAGCCCACACACATATGGCCTAGAATCATATGACTCTGAAAAAGGACTCTTCCTCTTCCTAAAATATATATATGTTAAATTATACATCCTTGAAAGGTCTTTGATGTTAATGGCTATTTATATTTCAATATTTTATGGCTCTATTACTTTATACATGTTGGAACTCTCTCTACTGATGAATATTGAAACCCTCCAGTACTTTAGTGGCTAGATCTAAGCCTTATTGTGGTTCATTAAAAAAAAAAAATATCATGTACTGGTGACTCTAGTGTTGAGCCTATTCCAGGATGGCTAATGTAGCCCTCAAACTATAGATATGCAGTCTTACACGAGCCTTTCACTGGAGCTTATGTAACTTAGTATCTAGTTTTTTGTTTTATTTTCTTTTTGGCAATTGGCATCGATTTTCAGAAACGAATATCATTGCCATGTCATAACGGAGAAGAAGGTGACATTGGGGGATAATTCTAGCTATTTTTTATATTATATGTATGTATATACACACAGAAGTCTCCACTTTTCCACACAAAACCTTTTCGATTTCTAAGAACAATCTAAAATAACATTTAAAAATTTAACTGCTATTTATTGAACAGAAGGGGCATGGAACTTGAGTTCATATCTTAGTTAATCACGGAAATGACTTCAGGATCAGATCTTGGCTTTTTCTGAGCATTTTCTCCCAAAATGTAGATGCTAATTAAAACATTTCTGTCTCATCCTTTGTACTCTATTTTTTAAATCCCTGGAAGCATTTTGGATGAGATGACCATGAAATGAAGATCCCTGGAGCATCCCACAAGGGATATGAATGAAGGAAAAAAATGAATCAATGTAAAACATTTATTAAACCCAAGACATTGTGTTCTAAGTCTTGGAACCATAACTACAACCAAGCAGGATAGTCCTGTCACTTAGGAAGCTTTTATTTGAACAGGAGAAGTTGCACATCTAAAAGACTGGAAGTTATCAATTAATGTTTTGAACAAGGAAATCAGAAGGAATCATTAGAGCCATGTACCTACTGATTGGCTTCTGCTTTCAAAGAATGTCAGTAGTGGTTGGTTTACTGTTATCAGATTGGCATGAGACCCCAGATTTCCCTTGGATACCCCAAACCCTAGAGGTGTTTCAGGTCAAACTGAAAGCAGGAAAATTCCTTCTCTTCCTTGAATTCTTATAATGCTTAGGAAAACTTGACTCTGGGCATCAGAGATTCATGATAAGGAAAGACCCTCGAGAAAAATATTCCCCTTGTATTCTCCCCTAGATTTTGAGATAGACACAGATATACATCTTCCAGTTATGCTCTGATACCATCAGCTTGTAATCTAGGACATCTACTTGCCCCCTAAACTATGCCAAGCCACCCTCTGTGTCTTTAGGACACTAAGCATCACGCTAGCCCCAGTCAGGTGACAAACATCTCCCACTTCTCTCTGACCTCATCCTTGTCATGTAGCCCCCACTGTCAAAAGGGTATAAGAAACCCAGAGTCCATCTGCTCTAGGAAGCCGTGTCCACTCTTGCACCTGTCTCCAGAGCTTTCAACATTATTATCAAATTAATAAATTTCTCTTTATATTTTTAAGCTAAGTTTTAGAATCTTGCATTCTTACAAAGGGTACCAGACCTAGGGTTCACCTCAAGTTTCTCCAAAAAAGACCTAGAGTTGGAAAGTGGATGAGGAAGTGGGGGGAGCATGCCTGTAACCCTCTGGTGCCTAAAAATACCACTTAAAATTTTTCCAATGATCCCTCAGTATATAATCTCATCTCTAGAGAATCCAGTCTATTTGCTATCCCATTCCCACCTCTGTTCAAGTTTCCTCTTGTCTCAAATGCCTTTTCATTTCCCCTCTAGTTCTTTAAATCCTAATCCATCCTTTGAAGTCCCATTCAAATCCTCCCATTACTTCCATGAAGCCTGCCCTGACTACTCTAACCCTCATTGATCTCAATCTTCTTTGAACTCCTGTGACATATATGGGTTCAACCATGACTTTAATACCCAATTGCATAGAGTTTGAATTCTTTGCTATTGTATCATGAGAGAGTGTAGTGTCTTCAAATCATGAATCACTTACAGATGGAGACTGTCATATGTGCTCGATCTCCACACTACCTAACAATGTTAGTATACAAAAAAGCATTCAAATGCTTTATTTTCCCCCTTTTCTTATCTTCTTCTATGGTTTTTTATATTTAATCTTTAATTTGTATATTTTTTAAAAGGTCCCCATCGTTTTTAACTTGTCAATCCATTTTAACTTGGTTTTAAACCACATTTCAGATAAGTAATAGTAGATAGAATTCATCCCAGGTATTCCCAGTCTTTCACAAATTAGTGGTTATTAGCCACTGTTCACTGAATCTCTCTGATTCATCTTTCAGTTACTATAAGCTATGTCTTTGGGGCACATCCCAAGGCCTTTGTTTCTGAGTGATCATTTCTTAATGAAAAGCATTAAGATATCTATCAGCGTTGCTGTATTTCATTGCAGTTCAATTTCTCTGACTATATGCCAATCCAGAAAAGTTATCATCTCCACAGTGGTTTTAGGGAGGAAGAATTTGTTTTGTTTCTTTTGCCAAACAGTTTTTGCTCATTGCTCCTTTTTAAATTTTCTTCATCTTTAATTATTTTTTAAATTTTAATTAATTTATTTCAATTACATGTAGAAACAATTTTGACAACTGTTTTCTGACACTTTAGGATTCAGATTTTCTCCCTCCCTCCGTTTTCCCTCACCCCGTCCCCTACCCAAGGCAACAAATAATATGATATAGGTTATACCAATGCTTTTATACAATACATATTTCCACATTGCTCATATGGTGATAGAAGACACATATCATATATGTACAATGAAAAACTTATGAAGGAAAAAATGTGAAAGATAGCATGCTTTGATTTGCACCATCAGTTCCTTTTTTGGCTGGGTATAGCATTTTTCTTCATAAGTCTCTTGTAGTTTTCTTGAGAACTCGCTTTGCTAGTGATGGTTTAATCCTTCACAGATATCATCATATAATATTTCTGTTACTATATGTATCATTCTTTTGGTTCTGTTCACTTCATTTTTTATCAGTAAAGTTTTTTCCAAGTTTTTTCTGAACTCATCTTATTAATCATTTCTTATATCACAATAGTATTCATTACAACCATATATCACAATTTGTTCATCCATTTTCCAAGTGATGGATTCAATTTCCAATTTTTTGCAACTACAAAAAGATCTGGTAAGGATATTTTGGCACAGGTAGGCTCTTTTCCCTTATCTCTTTGGGATTCAGACCCAGTTAGATGTATTACTGGGTCAAAAGGTATGCATAGGTTTGTGGCTCTTTGAATATGTTTCTAGATTGCTCTCCAGAATGGTTATATCATAGTTCCACAAACAGCATATTAGTGTCTCAATTTCCTCACATCATCTCCAATATTTATCATTTTCTTATCAGATGTCAACCAATCTGATAAGTATGAGGTGGTCTCTCAGAGTTGTTTTAATTTGCATTTCTCTAATTATTAGTGATTTGGAGCATTTTTTAATATGGCTAAAATAGTTTTAATTTCTTCCTCTGAGAACTGCCTATTCATATCCTCTGACCAATTTCCAAATGGGGAATGATTTGTATTCTTATAAAATTGACTCAGTTCTCTATATATTTGAGAAATGAGTCCTCTTTTCAGAGACACTTAGTATAAGATTTCCCCCAAGCTTGTTTGTTTCTCTTTTAATCTTGATTGCATTGGTTCTATTTGTATAAAACAAAATTTTAATTTAATGTAATAAAAAGTATCCACTTCATTTTTCATTATGTTTTTGTGCCTTGTTTGATCATAAATTCTTCCTTTATTTGTACTTCTGACAGATAAAGTTTTCCATGTTCCTCAAACATGTTTATTGTAAAGGATAAATTTTAGTGTTGTGACCTAAATTATATTAATTATTGGTTGCCATGGATATCCCAAATAATAAAATAAAAATAACCAAGTCAGTCTGAAATTTTATGGTGATTTAATTAATATAGTGGAAAGAAATTAAGAAGGGAGAAGGAAAGGGTATAGGATTTCTCCCACCTGGCTTGTGCCGGGCGGGAAGATTAGGGGATCTAGAAAGTAAGGTTTTGGAGTGTGAAGGAGGAAGGAATCAGCCTGAACTCCAAGAGGTATCAGCCAAGATGCCTGAACCTGAATTAGCTCAAGGGCAAACTTGCCACCAAAACTCAGACAAATATCTGCCACCACTCCAAGATCTCGCACGCTGATAGTCAGAGCCACTTCTCCGGAGAAAAAGAGGCTGAAGAGAGCAAGTGACTTACCCTATATAGACGGTTTTACATCACTTTCCTGTGTCTCATCTGTACCAATGTTAACTTAGCTTGACTTAGGACAACCCAGGAGTCTGTCCGCACTTGTCTGTTGAAGGCCATTTTCTCAAATACTTAATCCTTGAGTATGGTGCAGACTTTCCTGACCTTGTTAAACTATGTAGGGTGGAGAAATGTAGAGTTCCCAAGACTTGATTATGTTAAACCAAGTATCTCCATTGTTACTAATCAGGAGATAGCTAAATCAGATCTTTTAAAGTATGGTCTGAGTAGGGTGGAGTAGTTTTAAAATTCATATTATGGCATCACCCTTTATATCTAGATCAAGTATTCTTTTACATTTTATTCTGCTGTATGGAATGAGATTTGGTTTATGCCTTCTTTCTGCTATACTGTTTTACAGTTTTCCTAGCAATTTCTGCCAAATAGTACATCTCAGTGTTTTTTTCCCTTGTCTCCAAGAAGGGTGGAGTTGAAGTGAGGTGAATGGGAGAATGGGGAGAATGGAATTGAGGTTATATTCAAAGACTTGGATTAGGCAGTTAGGTTTCAGCGATAACAATGATAACAACTGGTCTCCTAGCTTCAAGTATTTCCCAACTCCAGTCTGTCTTCCAGTCAGCTGCCAAGGTGATTAGAAAAAACCAAACCCCCAAAACATAAGTTTGCCAGTGGAAGTGCTTATTGGATTTGGAAGTGGGAAGGGAAGAGGGGAGGGAAAGAAAATTAAATATGTAAACACAGAAAAATATTTTTTAAAAATTAAAGCATTGCTTTGAGTATATCAATTACTCAAAGAGAACCAATGGCTCTTTCTCTTTTTCTTTCAGGATCAAATAGAATGTCTTCTGTCTGGCAATTAAAACTCTTCATAACCAGACCACTGGTATCATAATGTTGGGGTCAGGGCACAGCTTGTTTGACTTTGGTTAGTTTAGAATATTCTAGCATAGGTTCAGACACAAATAGTCCATTTAGGATAGAGATGTCTCTGGATTTGTGCATTTGTGCTGAGATTCTGTTTTGCTTGTTGAGTATAGCTCCTTCTTTGTTGCAGGAATTCAGTGCTGGCCTGTTATGTGCCAGTATCCCCTGTCTCACAATTGATACTAAAGTTCTTCAGAGAGACTTTGAGAGCATCCTTGTACCACTTCTTCTGACTACCATGTTTAAGCATGTGTCTTTTATGAGTTTTCTGTAAAATAAACTTTTAGATTAAAATACATTTGGCGTTCAGACTAAATGGTCAACCCATTTGGAGTTTCACTCTCTTCAGAAGAGTTCAAATGTTTGGCAGGTCAACTCAAGAGAGGGTCTCTGTGCTAGTACCTTATCTTGACAAGTAATCTTCAGAATATTTCTAAAACAATTAAAATAGAAGTTTTCAGTTTTCTGCTATGGTATTGGTAGACTGTCCAAACATACAACAGTGGAGTCAGCACAATAGTTCTGTAGTTTGGTATGCAGTTTAAGACCTCTTCTCTTCACATTTTCTTTGGATTCGTTTGTTGAAAAAGATGGAAAAAATTAGAAGCTGCTAGATGAAAAATATCAATTCCACAAGCTTTATTGATAGGGCAGTTCATCTTTCTCCGCAGAGACACCATTTAACTCCAATAAAAATAAAGTCCAACTAGAGTTTAGAGAGTTGTAGGATTTGGGGCTCAATAAGAAGAAAAATGAGCAACAATCCAAAGTACTTCTCTTATGTGACTATGGTTCAAAGACCTCTGCATACAAATAAAAGCTTAATAAATACTTATTGATTGACTGACTTGGAGTCAAGAAGACCTGAGTTCAAATTCTGCTTCATACACTTATTATCAGTGTTACTCTGGGAAAGTCACTTAACATCTCCTAACTGCCATTTCTTCATCTATAAGTTGAGGAATCATAGAATCATTGATATCACAAAGTTGCTGTGATAATCAAATGCAATAAGCAGCTAGATGACTCTGTAGATATAATGATGGGCTTGGGGTCAGAAAGACATGAATGAAAATTCTTTCTTAAATACTTACTAGCTATATTACAATGCTCAAGTTCCTTAAATCTCTCAGTGCCTCATTTAGTTAATAATAGCATCTATTTGACAAGGTTGTGGTGAGGATCAAATTAGTTAACATAGGTCTAAGTGCTTTGTAAACCTTAAAGATATATGTAAATGCCACTTAGTTGATTGGGCCCCAAATGTTTTATGCATTTTACAGTAATTTGAATGGACTTTCCCTATTATCATAATATGCTATGATAATATTCTATTCTCTTTGGCAATTTTGTGTAGTTATAGAATATTATCAGTTGCAGAAATTCTTGTTTGCCATAGAATTATTGAATTTAGTCATTATATGTCTTGGAATTGAAGCACAGGGGATTTCTTTCCCACCCTCCAAAGATTGGATTTTATTTTAATTGGTGCTTTTTTTTTCTATTTAGAAATTGTTGTTGATTTTCTTGTATTACTTCTTGCATTATGGTGTTCAATTTTTTGACTCGTTAGTTTTTCTTGTAGGTATACATTTATTAAGTTGTCTTTACACCACCTGCTTTTGAGACCACTGTGCTTTGCTTTTATAGAGATCATGGGTTCTTTTACATTATTGTTTTTTATGTCTCTTCTTCCAGGTTGTCTTTCACTCTACTATTTCTGTATTTCCAATCTGTTCTTTCACTTTTTTGAGAGACCACTTTAGATTCAAATATTTTTATTCTGCTAAATATTTTTGGTGTGTAGGACATAAATTCTGCCAAGTATTATTGTCTAAATTTCTCTCTCAAGGTTCTGAATTCTCTCAGAACATAGCAGAACATCCTAGAGCAGGCCAATGCTTTCTTGAGAGTCCACATGGTTCTCTTTCATCAGCTGTTGGTTTAATTTACTTTGTTTTGTAGTATTTTCTTAGAGATGTTTGTAATATTTTAGATGCCCTTTTGAGCTTTGTATCTTCCCTGCTGAGTAATCAACTTGTTTCCTAGATTTTTGCTGCTTTCTTTCTCTTGAGATCTTTTGTGGTTTTAGTATTTTTTCTTTATATTTACCTACTTCTTGTATTCCTCATTTGATAGTGAGTTTAGCTCCTTGGCTGGACCTCAAAACTATTTCAACCTGCTCTAATAGTGTGGAAATCTCTTTTTTACAACCATTGGTAATTGACCCAAATAACTTGGAGGGGGTTGCATCAAGGTTTACCTAACCCAGATGTCAAGCACTTTCATTTAGGCCTTCTAGAGTCCCTCATCCAGTTCCTCTCATTCTTTAGTTTTCTTATGGAGCAATCAGTCTCTACCATTCTTGACAGCCTTAAAAAAGGATAGACTGGGCATACTGGGCAGAATTTCTGACATTTTTGATTTCCCTGACATAGAGACTGAAGAAATTATTTAGTCTTCTATCCTGTTGGTAATATAACTAAGAAGTTCACTTCCCTTTTCTTGACACCATGTCTCTCTAAATACAGTCTAAGATCACACTGACTTTTAGGCTTACTTGTAACACCATTGACACATGGGCTTTGAACCAAACCCTAAATATTCTTTTTCATATAAATTGCACCATTATAATTTCATTTTTTAAAAATAATTTTGATCCTCAATATAAAATTTTACAGTTGTTAAATATCTTGCTAATATTGGCAGAGCAAAGCACAAATACTGAATATTTCTCCCAATATTGAAGTTTTTTTAAAAAAAGAGAAGAAAGAAGGAAGAAGAAAGAAAGAAGAAAGAAAAAAGGAAGGAGGAAAAAGAAGGAGGAGAGGAAGAGGGAGAACGAAGAGAAGAATGAGAAGGAAGATGGCAACCAGAATGATTATTATTGCAGTTTTGATGAAAAAGGCCATGGCAGTGATGACAACTATAGCAACCCTATTGACCTAACCTAAAGGCAGCAAGCAATGCCCACAGAAATCCTTCAGTGGATAATTCACCTTGATTTTTGTTATCCATTTGGTAACCTAGATTATGGCCTAGGTTTTAGCTTTGCATCTGCCCACCACAAGTTAGTTTTGTTAAGATGACTCGTGATCTGTATTTCAAATAGCAAAGATTCTCAACTTACACCCCCAATTAGGACTTTGATCTGCCATATTTCATTTTTTAAACCCTTGTCTTCCCTCTAAGAATCAATACTAAGTATCAGCTCCAAAGCAGTAAAGCAGTAAAAGTTTAACAATGGGGGTTAAGTGATTTGCCCAGAGTTACACAGCTAGGAACTGTCTGAAGCCAGATTTGAACCAAGGATTCCTCATTTCTAGGTCTGGCTCTCAATCCACTGAGCCACCCAGCTGCCCCTCAGTTCTCCTTCCTAGATCTTTCTTAACTCTATTCTTCAGTTGGACAATCCAGGCATTTTACTGACCATTCCTTTAGGTCACTCCTCCCTTCATATGTCCCTGAGAAACTATAGAATTACATCTTGGCAAAGAGAAAAGAACATTTGGCGTAGATTCAGATCTGAATCAGAGTCCTGAATAGGAAACTGCCTAACTGTGTGAACTCTGACAAATCACTAGAGCTCTCTGACTCTCTCATTATCTCCTCTGTGAAGTGGAGACTAGAGTATTTCTACTAGTTATCACACAGGGTCATTGTGACAAAAGTGCTTTCTACTCTTACATCATTTTATAAATGAGAGGCATCATTATGAGCATTGTTAATAATATTACTGCAGGTCATTGCTGCCTAGTTTAATCCTTTATGTCCCAGAATCCCACCTCATATATGACAGTGAAAAAGTCATCTGAGAGATTTTCAGAAAATGACAAAATCTAGAATGAAAGTATTGCTTTTATTCTAACAAATGATTAAAACAGTCTTGGTAAAACAACAGAAGTCATGCTCCTTTGACAGCTTAAGGTGTTATTATTTTCACACAATTTTTTAAAAATTAAATTATAAATTAAAAATTGAAAATAGTAAAGTGAGTGTAATCTAGAGGAAAGTCTCAAACTGAGGCAACTCTGTGTGTGTGTGTGTGTGTATGTGTGTGTGTGTGTGTGTGTGTGTGCATTTTGGGGGGAGGAACACTACACACAAATATAACTGCCTGGAAGATGAGAGGTAAATGTGATATTCACTAAAAATAAGCATCTAGTTGCTGGGGTGTTGAAGACAGATCTTTATGTGCTGACAGCAGCTCCCCTTTAGGGAGAGAATTATTCTGACTGTTTATTTATTTTTATAGGACAGGTGTTATCCAATGGGGAAATGAAAGCTTCCCACTTCACAGGAGTCATATAATCAGCGTGTATACATGAGCACCAGAATATACTAATGTAAGAGAAAATATTTAAAGCAAAATGTTTTTATAAATGCTGCAGAATATCTACCTGGAACCTGATACTTCATCTTTTTGTCCTTTTGGATAACCTCATATGGATTTTCAAAAGTCAGTTTGCCTGGACATATATTATAGAAATTCTGATCATGTGGAATTATTCTCTCTCTCTCTCTCTCTCTCTCTCTCTCTCTCTCTCTCTCTCTCTCTCTCTCTCTCTCTCTCTCTCTCTCTCTCTGTCTCTCTTTTTTTTTTTAAAGAAAAACAGATGTCAGGAAGACATGAATTCAAATCTTTCCTCAGACATATACAGCCCTGGGTAAGTCACTTAATTTCTCTTTGTCTCAGTTTCCTCATTCAAAACTACTGATAACAACTACTTGGTACAACTTGGTGCTACCACGGTCATTGAGAGCATTAGATGAGATTTTTTTTTTAAGTTCATAAAATTTATTTATTTAATTAATTAATTTAGAATATTTTTCCATGGTTACATGGTTTGTATTCTTCCCCTTCCCTCCTTCTTCCCCCCTCCCATAGCCAACTGGGTTTTACATATATCATTTATCAAGATCTATTTCCATATTATTATTTGCAACAGAGTAATTATTTAGAATCTACATCCCCAATGATATCCCTATCAAACCATGTGATCAAGGAAATGTTTTTTTTCTCCTGTGTTTCTACTCCCACAGTTCTTCCTCTGAATGTGGATAGTGTTCTTTCTCACAAGTTCCTCAGAATTGTCCTGGATCATTGCATTGGAATCTCATTCCTTGGAAACCTCATTTGGAGGTTGGACCTTGGAAATCTCATTTGAATGGTGAGTCCTAGAGTGATTACATAACTTGGCCAAAATCATAAAAGTAGCCATCATCAGAGAAAGGATTCAAATGCAGTTCTTCTGACTCCAATGCTAGAATTCTTTTCTAAATGTGCTTTGTTGCCCAAATCCAGTCTAAGCAGTCAAACCAGTTTGTTTGTTTTTTAAATTTTAGATAGTGGTCTTGTGTGATGTAGCCATTTTTGTCTACTCTTGGAACTCATAATGTATGTCTATGGCTATGATTTCACTTGAATGTATACATGGCAGTCTCAATGAATTACCAAATCAACAGTGAAAATTGGAATACTTACTTTAATGATGGTACATATGATTCTTTTCAATACAACTCAATGCAATTCCATCCAATACATATTTATTATGAGTATGCTATAAAGCAGACATTGTGCTAAGCTCTGGGGATGAAAATAAGAAAAAAGGAAAGGCAGTCCTTGCATTCAAGGAGCTTATGATCTTAAGAAGATAAAACACAAAAAGAAGTTGTAAAGGGGAGCGAGGCCACTATGGGGTACCTGGTATGAGGACTTGATGGAAATGATCTGATGGAAAATTAAGAATAAGTTGGAAAATTCTGAGCATTCTCTAATGGAAGGCTTTGGGTGAAGCTAATGGCTCTGCCCTCTGGGCTTCCAATAATAGGGAAGAAGCAACTAAGGGAACTGAAAAGGATTCAATATCAAAAGGTACAAATATCAATCTGCATAGTGATGAGATACCATGAGATCATCTTATCCTAGGGGAAGCTTGATGTTTGTGCATTCAAAATGAAGCAGAGCAACAGTTTTGTAAAAACAAAAGCAGAAGTCATATCCCAGTGAGACAGAATTACTAAAATGGTGGCCCAGTGGTGTTTATCTGGTATGGGTAAAGGTTCTCTGATTTCTCTATAGAACCCAAGTTGTCAAAAATGGTCAGTGAATTCCACCCAAGCATCCTGTAGGGTCTTCTGTACATATACATTTAAAACTATGAGAAAGTTTTATACTGACCAGTAGTGCTGTTCAGAATAATAATAAGAACCCAGAAGACACTGGCTTAACTTTTAGCCCTGATGCGTAATAGCTGTGTGATCATGGACACGTTTCTTCCCCTTTCACAATCTCAGTGTTCGTTCTATAAAACAGAAATACAAAAGTACTTATAATATTTCCAAGGATTTTAAGAAAGCATCCTGTAACCATAGAGCCCTAAGGAAACATGAGCTATTAGTCATTTCTCAGAGGAATAAGATGTTTCATACCAGGGCACCCTCTCTGGAAGGGAATGTTTAATCAACAATTAGAGTAGAACTACTGTGGGTGTTATCAGATACTCTGATATTTCTTAAGCTGACATCAGAGAAAATCAGCCACCTAAATTGATGCCAGGTTTCCTGTTCAATCCAAGGACATCTTATCTGTCTTAGTATCTGCTAAGACTTATTAGCATGTTGCTGAAAGAAATCAATGGGGGTAGAACTAAAATTTCCTTATATATTTCATGACAAGGATGAGTAATTAATGGTCAGTATTTTAAGAAGCTAGATTAAATCACTCAAGTTACTTTTTTGTGCAAAGACTCTTCACGAAAGTCATATTTTCTGTTTTTGTCTCTATATTTCCATCTCTCTGTCTTTTTGTCTCTGGCTCTTTCTGACTCTATCTCTCTTTCTCTAATCTACATTTCAATTTTTTTCTTTCTAAATCTCTCTTCCTCTAAGTCTCTCTCTCTCTGTTTCTTCCTCTCTAGCTCTCTGTCTCTAATCTATCTTTATCTCAATTTGTCCCTGCCTTTGTCTATATGTCTCTTTTCCTCTAAAACTCTGTCTCTATCTCTCTGTCTCTTTGTCTCTGTCTCTAATCTATCTTCTCAATTTCTCTATCGCTGTTTATATTTCTCTCTTCCTCTAAGACTCTTGTCTCTATCTCTCTGTCTCTTTGTCTCTAATCCATCTTCTCAATTTCTCTGTCTCTGCCTATATGTCTCTTTTCCTCTAATTCTCTGACTCCATTTCTCAGTTGCTTCTTTTTTCATTATCCCTTCCCTCCCTCCTTCCTTCTTTCTTTCCTCCCACACACTAGTATAAATAACAAGCCCTTGTTCCTTCACCCATTCAGCAGACTGCCAACACTGATGGTGATCCTTCCCTCTTCTAGGACTGGTGGTCCAATATCTTGTCTGCCATGCATTCTGAACACATCCCAGATTTAAGGGAAACAATTGCTTCCACGCCTCCCTCTAATCACTTGTCTTTTCACACACCATCTATTCCTGAATGTTGGGGGCTAAGGAGACATCGGGTCTGAGGGAGAGAACTTCTTCATTGGAATTATCCTATATACCACATAAATCATAGGTCCAGTTCAAAAACTTAACACTGACAACACTTTAAAGTTTATAAAACATTTTACACAAACCATCTCCTAAAACCACAGTAATAATTTGATGAGGTGATGCTACTAATATAATCTCTGTTTTTTAAATGTGAAAAACAAAGCTTATAAAGGTTATATGACTTGCCCATGATCACAGCTAATTAAGTTTTAGACACTGGATTTGAACCCAGATCTGTCTAATTCCAAGATCAGCACTTAATACACCATGCCATATTGCTAGACTTTCTCTTCAAACCTTATGAGGCACACATGATCGTCCAAGATTTTCAGGGACCGTATTGAGGTCACATCTTTGTCAATACTCACGGAAATAGATGTGACCTATTTGCACCTTTCTGTACAAACCACATAGCCCATCATAGCATCAGAGGGCAGAGCTGGTGCTGCCCAAGATGTCACCACCTTAAAAAGAGCAGAGAAATCTTTACCAATTGAATCACTCCTTTTCTGATCACCAGACCAGCATGGTCCATCTGCAGCTGTCACTCCCTGCGCCGGCTGTCTCCACTGATAAGTGTGTTTCATTGCAGCAAATTGTGCTTAAGCCTGTCCTTAAAGCAGTCCCTGAATTTAAATTTACAACACTTTGTGAATACAGTGACATTTTGTTGGACTTTAGCCAGTCTATCTCTGAGGGGTTTGGATGTGTGTTAAGTAGGGTGTCGGGCATTTGGAAGGACAGGGCTACTGAAAGTTGGAATGATTTTCTCTAGTACAGCCCAAGGAGGTCTTTCCCAAATCTGCACCAGCTCCAATCTAGGAGACCATCAAATTATTGGCTCTCCAAGCCTTTCTGCTTCCCCAGCTCAGTCTTTCAGAGTTGCAGTGTAGCCTTCCCAAGCTCTTGGGACAAGAAATAGATTGGAACTGGGCCAATTCCTTGAGACCACTCCAACCCAAATCCACATACCCAGGAAGAGATAGGCTTATATGAGTGGAGAGAAGGATTCATTGTGGTATTCAGTCAGATTTTAACCCTTTTACACTGATATAAACAACATTTTTTGCTGAAGCTTGAAGGAAACTAGGTAGTTTATATACACAGACATGTATAAAATATATATTTTAAAAAGAGAATTGTAACTTTCTACACACATACAAAGTTCTTCCTTATGTCCTTAAACATGAGCTCTAAACAAGTTATTTTTTAAATTTTCATTCCCCTGAGAATTCTGTCCAAATTATGTATAAACCAGCTAGATTTGAATTTCATTCTGAAGTCACACCTAAATATTACAAATTACAGACTCAGACAATGCTCCATCACAGCCCAAATAGAAGCATAAGCAGACAAACCCTTTTGGGGCAATAGCAAGGGAGGTGGGAGCTAAGGTCTCATAGTGCCTTCTTAAGCCTTTTGTCCATCATGCATTCCATCCCTCAATGGAAGAACAATGGAAAGAAAAATTACAGGATCCAGGGCAAAATAAGAGGGATTTCAGGGAGAGACCTGTTGAGCATGGAAAGGTCTTGGGGATATCATTCTATTGGCAGAAAATAGAGGTTTTGGATCACCCTAGCTTATGCTAGGAATATGGGGAATAAGAAGATATGGCATTGAGCTCAAGGCTAGAGAGGGGCACTATGTCACCCAGATGACTGGTGAATTGGGAGAGAGCCACAGTAGCACCACCCTAGTTTCAGTTTTGCTCTATGACATTGGTAATGATTTCTGTCCAGCACCCTGCACAGGTTTGGACCTGAGTAGAACCCTTTAAAAGGAATCACATTCCAGGTTCTTCAAAATAGCAGCCTCCTCTCATCTGGGGAATTTCTGATCACATCTCTGATGCCAGATGAGAGAAATTGAAAGGCCATTTGGTGTTTGGTTGTTGCTGAGGCAAAGACAAGTTTGTTGTCGGTGGGTCAACATGTTTGTTTACCTTCCCATTCTAGGAAATGGCTCTGTGCAATTGCTGATACCAATTCTCACTTTGCACTCCTAGTGTTAATCATTCAGATACCCTGCTGGATGCCTGGCATCTACTGATGAGTTTGGTACAATGGCATGCTGGTCCAATAGTTTTAAAGACTGAGCTGGGTATACTCAGAAGGAGAGTCATGGACTCTCATCAGGAGTAACCAATTACACTTAAATGAGAAGCTCTGTGTTTGAGAATGTGTACGTGTGGGGATTTATATGTGTAAGTCTATTTAATTCCCTTCCTGCCTTCCTACATTGTACAATTGTACAGCAGGAAAAAAAATAGAATCTGAAAATGAAACAGCATTTTTTTAATGTAGAAACACCAAATATATCTTGGCTTGAAATTTGAAACTCTAAATCATTCATGTTTTCAAAAGAATCAAGAATATATCCTCCGTCACCTTCACTTCACTTGGTGACTTTGTGAAAGGTGAAATGAAAGCCTTTTTCTTTTTTTCTTTTTTTTTCTGTTAACTTCCAACAGTTTTTTGATTAATGCCTGATGGAATTTTCTGTTTTTTCCCAAAACATCCCTTGCCATTCAAAGCTCAAACAGAACAAAATGTCTTCTGGGCTCCAGTCAAACATTCCCACTGTTCCTCTACACTCATCCCATTCTGTTTTGTAACAAAGTTATCCATGTAAACATGATGTTTTAGCTCCCATACTAGATTATGAACTCTTGGAGGATGGAGACCATGTTAGGTTTCTCTTTCCAGCTCTCAATGCTTTATTTTAACAGCCATTTTATTGCTAGATTTAAATGAAATCCCATTTAATTTTCATTCACATTGACTAAGCTTTTGAAAGTGATGACAGCTGTATAGATAATCAATCCTATTGGCAGCATGTTAGGTGAATTAGATAACCAATCCCTTTGGCAGCATGTTTGGTGAATCTTCATCTTTATTATGTTTCTCAAACAAATGCACCCAGATATGATAAGAGCATTCCTTATTCCTTTGGCTCAGACAGCTTTATTACAATGGGTGTCAATAAACATTTCTGAAGTTCCCATTTCTTTCATGAGAAATTTAGGGGTTTCCTTTAAACCTCAGGAACACTCTGGTTGAAGGACACTTCATGGATCTGAAGTGAATGTTGATAATATATTGTTTGGGTACCACTCCGTCGATGGCACAATTTCCTTTTTATTTTCTACATCTTTTTTTTTTGGGGGGGGGTGACTTTCCCTGCCTAGACAAGCATGGAAATAAAATCAAACAAAAGATTCTTAACAAATACTTTTAAAATGTTGTTGAATTCAAAACTGAGGGTCTATACCTTTAAAGCCAGTGACTATGGGACCACTGGATCTATATGGACACTTATCTATAAAGTCTTTATGGGGTGGGTGAGTAGAATTGGCTGATTTTTAGAGCAATCAATATGGAAAAGAAAGGAACACTTTTATCATCATAAATAGGATATTATTTAATTGATTGACATGAATCTTCCCAGGGAGTAGTATTTCTTCCATCATCTGGCAAATATCAATAAGATAGTTGTGGGTTGTTCTCTTTTGTCATTTCAGTTGTGATTGACTCTTCATGACTCCATTTGAGGTTTTCCTTGGCAAAGATCCTGGGGTAGTTTGCCATTTCCTCCTCTAGCTCATTTTTCCTGATGATAAAACCAAGGCAAACAGCTTTAAGTGACTTACCCCAGGTCATAGATCTAGTGTCTTGAGTTGGGGGTGGAACTCAGGTTTTCTCCACTCCAAGACCAGTATTCTATCCACTGCACCCCCTTGTTCTCTCACAATAATGTTCAAAAGCCATAAGAAGACATGTAGCTCTTTCCCCATGGATTCTAAGCATGAAAATGTAACTTATATTCCATATGGGAGACAGATTAAACTTCTAGTACCTGGCAAGAGAGACAAAGACCTTAATGATTAATATAGTTAAGTTTGTATTTGTTTTTTCTATAGCAGAAATATCAAGTTATATTCCTCAGAGTAAAGGAGGGCAATTGAAGTTACAAAAATCTCAGTAGCAAATACATCCTTGTCTGCTATGTTAGAGGGGTGTGAGACTACAACAACTAGATCATTATGACAAAATCTGCAGCAGTTAAAGTTTTATTAATTCTGACCCACTACCTCAATATTCTGTGATTCTGATTCTTTTGATCCTTGAAGGTCATTTGGTCTTCAGGAATTTCATATTAAAATGCAAATGCTCTTGAGAGAGATAAGTACCTAATAGCGAATATTTTATTGTGAAAATTAGTTTATTGGATCATTTTCCTATCCTGACAGTTAGCTGAAAGCAAAACTCTTAATAATAGCATGTAGGATAGGAACCAGGAGGCGTTGGAGAGTACCCAAGAACTACTTTATTTAATAACTTGACCTTTGACCAGACCAGTCTCTAGGATTATTAAAGCTATAGTTGAGTGACAGAAAAAGAGAGCAATGATGTATACTGTGTGGAGTGGAATTTGGGGGAGGCTTGTACTCCCAGAGATCACTCTAATGAGCAGACAGGAGATGATAAGATGCTGGTAGAGAAAAGCTGCTTTATTCAAAGAAAACATTGGGTGAAGAAAGCAGAGGGGAAGGGGAAGAAAAGGAATTCTGCCCATGAAAGCAGCATGCTTAGGACAAAAATGCCCTCTCTTCTTCTAGGTACAGTCACAGACTATTATAATAATCTTGACACAAGATTCTCCTCCTCCCCTCTGTTCAATCCCACAGAAGAGGGTACTATGATGTTTACAGTCTTGAGTGTGTGATTTTCAACATTATGTAACCCTAAAGACCCCCATGATCCATAAAACCCTGTGACTATCATGAGATTCCCAGACTGGGAACCATAATGATACTTTTAAAACTCACTGTACTCTCCCTCATTCAGCTTATCTTATAGTGGGATTTCTTCCCAGAGTACAGATAAACTCTTCTCAAGGTTTTTGAAAATAGGTCATAAAAAATAGAAGTTTTATGGGGTGGGAGGGTAGGAGGGAGGCATTTTTAGTTTAAGGGATAGTAACACTAGGGGGTCTTGAGAATTGGGGTTACAAGTTAAATACTATTCTGAGAATCACACACTGAATCTCATCCCACACATATACCAAAATAGGTTTCATGGGATTGATAATGGAGAGAATGGAAACTTCTGATAGAGTGTAAGCTCTTTGATGGAAGGAACAGTCTTATTTTTAATCTTTGTTTCTCCCATGCCCAGGACAGTTTCAGATACTTAGTAGGTTCTTAATTTGGGTTGGTGATTGATTGCTTGAAAGCTCCCTAGGCTAGCAATCAG
The DNA here is from genome assembly GCF_027887165.1 of Monodelphis domestica. NCBI lineage: Eukaryota > Metazoa > Chordata > Mammalia > Didelphimorphia > Didelphidae > Monodelphis > Monodelphis domestica. The sequence continues at coordinate 191,063,806 of NC_077234.1, forward strand.
AAAGCTTGGGGTTGAGACCAAAAACTATTTTGCTTACTAACGATGTGGCCTTCTTAGCATGATTTTCCTTATTCATAAAATTGGAGTTATAGTACTTGTTCTATCTATCTCAGTATAATTTGGGAGGGACAAGTAGCAGAATGCATGTAAAACACTTTTTAAACAGTAAGATTGTATAATTGAAAATCTGTTACTCCAAAAAAAGAACTACATTTCCCAAGACCCCACTGACTTCCTGTGGTTATGTACTTCCTATAGACAGAGGATATTAGTAAGTGGGCAGTCCTCTTGGGCCTCTTCTTGAGCCTTTTTCTTGGCTTACAGCCAGCATGGTGGCAGTGGTAAACTAAGCATGGGTATTTAAATGGATTGATCAGTATCATATTTATAGGGAAAGAATGGGAGATTGAAAAATAGGGGACAGGGAAGGTTTGTAGCAGGGAATGGAGGAGTTGAAGGGAATGAGAGAATATGGCTGCTGGTGAGGCTAAGGTGGATGCCCCCTGATGACAGGCTATTTTTGACCAAAATGGGGTGTCCAAGAAATGAGCCACTTATGATAGCCTGCCGGGATGTCTTCTCTCTATTGTTGCCGAAGATGCCCCAGAGCAGGCTAATCACAGACCCTCCTGAGGGACAAGCCTTTCCCCTGACTTTGGTCACTCCACAAGGGTCCGATAAGGACCTTTTGTAATTGGATAACTGAACTGAGGTTCAGCTCCCTCTATGCCCCAGAAAAGATAGTTCACTTATTTGACTGCAATATTCACATAAGATAAAATTTAATAACCAGTTCAGATTGGAGAGGTATCAGGGAAAAGGGAAGAGGGATGTCCCTAAATAAGGTTGGAGTCTTTCTCAGCTTTGGAGCTGAGGCCAGGCCTCACAGGCTGGTGGAGGGTTTCTCCTGTTCCTGTCTATGCTATATCTGTGTCAGCTTTGTCACTTCTGAAATCTCTTAGCAGTAGACAGCAAGCAACAAGAACAGTTCTGACTTTCAGAGCTGATTGGGCCATCTCTTCAGCTGAAGCAAGTAGAGGCACCTCAATCCCGACTGGGAAGAACAACTCCTCCTACTCCCCATGCCAGGAAGGAAGTCCCAGTCACAAGACCAACTGCCACTCCCAGTTGCCCCTTCCCCCACCAACTGTCAGTCTTGACAATTTCTTCTCTATGGATATTCCCACTGTTGCTTGTTCCAACACAGTGGCAGAAAGTTCAGAACTTGTTCTTGTTTCCTTTCCACAATCAGCCATGGGCACATGGTCTTTATTTTGTATCCTCTTTATTCTTTGATTTCTAATGATCATTAATAAATACCTTAAAATATAACATTTTAATATTTGAGATCTAATTTTAATTTTTACAGAGATGCTATGTAAGTGAAAATCATTATGATTACGCATAAAATCAGCTTTCTCCTCACAAGAATTAACTGAAGTGAAACCATTATATTTTTAACCCATTGCCCAACTTGAACCAAAGGTTTATGAAGCACGGTGATTTACTACTGTTGTAAGACACAATCTTTATCTTCTGGGCTTTTTTCTAACCTATGATCTTCTTCAATTCTGAGCCCAGTTCATCATCCATAATTGAATAAAACACATAGTTTTAAAAAAACAAGATCAATTCACTCATTTTATCAAGTTCCCTGAGAGGTTAACTGTGACTCCAACATTACATAGATAGTAAATAACAGAGCTGATATTTGAACCTAGATTTTCTAACTACACATTTACTGCTTTTTTCACAGGAGGTAGAGATAAGTCCAGATTGCAAAGGGAAACTATTAAATGCTTTCAGTGGTGCCTGAGGCGTTCCCCATCATAAAAGCCTATCTTTGAAATATCAGTTTTCTCATGCTTGTAATTGCTATGGATCACAGAAAATTAGGAAGTAAAAAAAATTCAAAATTGACAATCACCCATAGAACAAGGGGAAAGTATATAATAGGCATAAATAGGTTTCCATACAATTTTGTCTCTGCATGATCCATTTTCCTATCACTTCTTCATTAATAAATTAACCCAGAAGTGCTATATGAAATTTTGTGTATGAGATAGAAAACACATGTGTGATAAATGAAATAAAAGCAAAGGTGTGATTGGAACAGGAAGTACTTAGTCATATAATGAAAATGAGGAAATATAGACAGTAGCTTAGGTGTAGCCCTTCAATGACTCTATGGGGATAATTCCTACATCAATGAGTGGATTGCCCCATCTGTGACTTCTGTGAAAATTGTAGAGGGGGCCTCACCACTCCATATTATGACTCAATTCTGGATCTAATTCAATTCAATTATGGGTATAATCCAATTTACATCTTGTGAGAAAACTTTATTCAGTTATCAGAATTGTCAGGAAACTTTATTTCATTGTTTGAACCTAACCCTGTATGACTAAAAATCAAAACCAGCTCTACCTGTTGCTTAGAGACCCTTAACCAAGTACCTGGGTTATGCTCATCAGAAACCCAGTCAGATCTATAGACTGATGCATGGAGTTTTCTCATAATTATACTTCTTTTTTCTTAAATTACAAGATATTATTCCATGTAATAATAATTTTCAAGATACATTTTCCAAAATTGTAATATCTAACTGATCTCCCTCCTTCCCTTACCTCCACCCACTCAGAGAGGGTAAGCAATTTGATCTGGGTTATACATGTACTATCAAAAGAAACATACTTCCATGTTGGTCATTGTTATAAGAGCACACCCATACAAAACCAAAAACCTGAAATAAAACCATAAATACACTGAGGTGAAAGATAGTATGCTTTGATCCTCATCTATCCAACTCAGCAGTTTTCTCTGGAGGTGGGAAGCTCTGTCAAAATTCTTTCAGTCACAATTATACTTCTTAAGCAACCCACATGTCTTATCTCAAAACTGGTCCCATACTGGTTAATCAGTTACTGTTTCCATGTACCTTTGATTGAATACTGAAACTTAGTGTGAGTGGGACACCTCTTTTTTTGATTTCAGAGAATTATACCTTGTCACTCTCCCCTCCCCTTGTAAAGTCCCTAAATTTTTCTTCTGATTGGAAATCAGATTACCTACTCTTGTATTCCGGCTTATATGCTGTTAATTGTTTTCTTTTAAAGCATAAAAATGTCTTTCCCTTTAATTGGGTTCTGATGCCAAGTTACAGAGGTCTGTTCACAATTTACTGTGCAATTTGCAGGAATTGCTTAATAAATCAATATGCTTGGGAAATTTCAATTTTACCCCCCCCCCCACACTTCTTGTCCTCTTTAATTCCTATCTGAATTCTCCATAGATTCCCCTCCAACTTGGAGAATCCACCCAATTTGCTGGAGATATACATCTAAGCTTTTTAATATTTCAAGGATATCATTGGAATATGTTGGCTGTCCAAATGATATATGTTTTTTTCACCACATGATCACCTTATCTCCTATTTCATATATGCATTTTCTTGATACAATTCATCTTTGAAAATATGCACAATCTGTTTGTGCCCACTATGGGTTTCCCTGTATAGTTTTTCAGCTTGTGAAACAAAGTTATATCTCTATTCACAAAATATTAAAAGAAATAGAAGAAAGTCTCCAGCAATAATCTTTCATGAAGGGTTGATGTAAGGTTAGGAATAAAAAATACACAGTTAGAGAAAGCTTGAGTGGTTTATAATCTTCAATGGAGAGGCCAAAATGATGAAATTATAGATTCATCAAAGTGCTAATGTAAATTGTCTCTCTTTTCTCTTTTTTTCACTTTTTTCTCTTTCCTATCTTTTCTTTCATTTTATTCTCTCCTCTCTTTTCTTCTTTCCATGTACACACATCTATAGATTCTTCCTCTCTCCCTCTTTTTCTCTTTCTACATGCACTTACTAATAGTGCACTTTCCACCTCTCTATATGTTTATACACAGACATATATATTTTTCAATATAGATACTACATGCATATTAACACATATAAATATTTAGAAAAATATCTGTACATATATGTCAATATAGCTGAGTGAATGCGTATGTGTATGTGCATTGTGCATTTAACACCGGTGAATGATGCTGTGGGGTGGTGTCTTAGCCAAGAATACTCCATTCTTTTTTGCTTCTTTCACCACATGGATATATATGGAACTGGATCCTCCCTAGACTTTACTCAGCCCTTCTTTAGGGGATGTTTTAGGATGTGATCTTTTCTTTGACCACTACTTTCTCTTCCCTATCCCTCTGCCCTTGGAGCTATTAAAAAATAGCTCAGTTTTTAGTTTAGGGGCAGTATGATGAACCTCAGATCCATAAGGTCTTTTCCTGTACCTTTTTTATGATGCTCATATCAGACAAAATGTTAGTTGCGCAATCACAATAGCTTAGATTCTCCAGTTTAGGAAATTCTTAACATTTGGACTGAGGTTTGGATCCCTGCTCTAATTTAATGTTTTGAATATATCCTATAACCCTTGGTTTCTTTATATTTAAGTCAAAACTAAGAAATGGAAATTCAGATAAAAGAAGCAAGCAGAATTAATTAAAGTTTGTTACTAAATAGGCACAGAGAGAAAGTTTTGATGGGGTGGGGTAAGCAAATCTCTTTTGGGAACTTTCCCCAGTTTTTTGAGGAGGGGAGTACAATTGTTGACTCTGCAAAAGTCCTTTTCTGAAGAACCTATAAAGAGCTAAGAGATTACCTCAGTTTCTCCCTTCTCTACTCTAGTTGTCTCCTCCCTTTGATTTCTTATTTTAATTTTTGCCTCTGATGCTAATGGATTCTAATCTGGAGATGCCATCTCCTTGTCCTTCTTTTCAATCTGCTTTTTCACAGATTATATGTGTTTCTTTTCAAACTACTGAGTGTGATTCAAGTCCCTCTTCTGACTCAAAGATTGTGAGCGTCCAAATCACACTAAAAGATGTGAAGAAATTCTTGTTCCCTTCAACTTAAAAATTCCAGAATGCCAGTTTCAAATTGTTATTACATGTATAAATATGTATAAATAAACATATCTTGAAAGAGACAGAGATAAAAATAGAGAGAAATAGAGATGAGAAATGAGTAATAAATTATAGATAGATACATTTATGTTGAGCTGTACATTGCATTATCAAAAAAGTTCTATATTTATTTGTGGCCACCATTATTTTGTCCATATAACTCTTCAATCCATGAAGCAAGTAATGTTTACCCTTTCAAAATATTATAAGATTTGGGAAATATAGATGTATATACACACATATATATGTATTATTCAAACACATGGATATATTATATATGTCTATAGAACACTGATGGCGAACCTATGGAATGGGTGCCAAAGATGGCATGCAGAGAGCTCTCTTTGGGCATGTGACTGCCTTCTCCACACCCCATCCCTGCCAGTTTGTCACTAGAAAGACAGAGGGGTTTGGGCAGAGCTGCTCCCCTCCCCCTCTCATCCTACCTGATGATATTTTTCCCTTCCCCCATTCCTCTGCCCAGCAGCCATTGGAAGTACAAACAAGGAGGTAAGGTGGGTGGCTCACAGGCAGTAGAGTTGGAGGGAAGTGGAGTACTTGGACTACTCCCCTCTCACTTTCTACACTTATTCAGAACATTCATCACTTCACCTAACTCCTCTGCCCAACAGCCTAATGGAAGTGCTTCCTTCCTTCCCTGTGTGGTATAAGGAGGGCACCCAGTACTCAGGGTGGGAAAGGGCATGGCATGCAGGCCCTGGAGGCAGGTGGGCATGGCTCTGGGTTTGGGGGTAGGGTGGGGGCAGAACCTGGCACTCTGTCTCTAAAAGGTTCAACATCACTGCTATAGAACCATAGATATGTACATATTTCAGTATAGCTCATGTACATCTGAGATATGTCACATATTTTCTCTAATACACACTGGCTTTGTGACACTGGGGAAGTCACTTAACCTTTCAGTAGTCTAGGAAAGGCTCTAAGATTGCTATATAAGCTGTAGAAAATATATTTACTTTCACTGTCGGAGTTTCTTTATCTGGAAGTTCCCTATATCAATTAATTCACAATTTAAATCTCTCTCTCTCTCTCTCTCTCTCTCTCTCTCTCTCTCTCTCTCTCTCTCTCTCTCTCTCTCTCTCTCTCTCTCTCTGTCTTTCTCCCTCTCTCTCTCTCTCTCTCTCTCTCTCTCTCTCTCTCTGTCTTTCTCCCTCTCTTTCTCTCTCTCTGTCTCTCTGTCTCTTTCTCTCTCTCTCTCTGTCTTTCTCTCTGTCTCTCTCTCTTTCTCTCTCTGTCTTTCTCTCTCTGTCTCTCTCTGCCTGTCTCTCTCTCTCTCTCTGTCACTCTCTCTGTCTGTCTGTCTGTCTGTCTGTCTGTCTCTCTTTCTCTGTCTATTTTTGTCTGTCTTTCTCTCTCTTTATCTCTCTGTCTTTCTCTCTGTCTGTCTCTCTCTCTGTTTTTCTCTAACTACATAATGCATGTTTTTTATAAGTAGAGTACAGTATATTTTCAATGATAATCTTTGCATAAAAAGTGGAATAAAAGAAAAAGGGGCAAGCTAAACCTGAAGCAAGAATGAGAGGCAAAATATGGAAAATTTGAAGGTTGATTTGATGGTCTTAACATATTTTTATTCTCTCTATGTTGTTTTCTTTGGGGATTTTTATGCAAAAGTACAAAATAAATCAAGCAGTATAGGCAGCTACACAGATTTTGCCAAGAATCACATAAGATAGACTCCTTGCAATATGCATCAGAAAGGCAAGTACAAAATTGAAGATCTATCTAAGTATATGAATAAATTATAAAACAGGTTGACTCTCTAGCACAAAACTCTCGAGATTGCATTCCTTACTTAGTATATACTCCATCAGTCAAGCTTAGTTGAGCTTATCAACAATAATACAACAACTATGATTAGCCATTGAACTCTGGCTACTATTTTTCTCTCCTGCCCTCTCCCTTTCTATGGCTGCGTGCCAAAGTAGATAAACATGGCTCATTAGCATTACTTATATTCCTATGGTTATTTAAACACATTTAAATCAATATACTATCAGAATTTTTGTCTCTCTAAGATATAGTCTCATCTTTTTTCACTAAGAAGTCAATTCTTGAAGAGAGATGTATAATCATTTGGATTAAAAAAAAACCTTATAAAAATACCTTTGACAAAAGTTCATGAATATAAATATAAAGTTCCCAAATAAAGTGTCACACTATTCAGTCGTGTATAATTGAAATGTACTATACATTCAACTTTTCCTTAAAATAAAAAAATAACCTCAAGAAAGCTTTCTTAGTAAAGAATAAGGGGTTGAAGGTATTAATGAGAAACTCTGTGGAGAAGTACTGTTGGTAGAAGTATTGCTGGTGAGTCCACTTGGATAGTCCAGTAATCTTTGACTTTTCAAACATACAAACACAACCACTTATCCATCTAAAATTCTTGTGGTCATGGAGACATGGGTTTATCTGGAAGATAAAACCCTGAAACCAATTGTGCCAGTGTCCATTATCAAAAAGTCAGTAATAAGATCTCAGTTGGGGACCATTGATCTTGGTAATAATTCTGTTAAACGTGTACCATATTTGAGATACTTAAGAATGAAAAGATTTAAGACTCACTAAAGGAAGGATCATATTTTCATGAAAACATTAAATATGGAAAGTTGCAAGGATGCCAACTTCTTCCCCAGAGGTTGTACTGATATGGCAAAGATGTGAACTTAACTCAGAGCTGACTCATCCATTAAAGGCATATCAGTCCAGCCTTAGATCTTTGGTCAGTAACCCATATAACGTTCCCTTCTAATCCAGCCCATTGAGGTCAGCTTCTTAATTCTCTCCAGAGATTCACAGCAACATATCAAAAGATCCTAAACTAGTATTTCTATTTTTCCAGGAAATTAGTTGAGACACATTCGGAGACATATAACCAAGTTGAAAAGCTCCATGGGAGCATACACTCACACAAAGAGTTTGAAAGTTTGTAATGCTATTGGCACAAAGGTCCATGATCCACACTGCAGTTGAGTGTCTATCAACTTTTTAAAATACATATTTTGATATCTGTATTTCTACATAAGTGTTTGGCTTTGTAATTCTATGTATTTGAGTTTATACATTTAAAAACACTACCTAGAAAGAGGTCAAAAGACTTTAAAGATTGACAAAGGCATCTCTGACATAAAAAAATGGTCAAGAATCCTTTTCTATCCATCCTTATGAAAGTAATTTTTTTAGTATTTCCACCTCTATAATAGCACTAATATTAACCAAGGCTCTAATCTTCCCTGAAATTTGAGTTAGGCTAGCTTTCCCTCAAAGTCAATAAAGCTGTCCCGAGGTCTCCATCGGCACCTGTGACTCCCTTGACACAGCTTCTTTAGAGAGACTATATATTTTGCCATGGCTTCTTGGTCATCCAGGGCATAAAAAGGACCACTCAGAGTCTAACCATGCAGACCCAGAGACTGTCAGTTACCACACCTTGCCCTGCTAACGAGATGCTTCTAGTGCTACCATATCCTTGTTGAATAGCCTTTCTATACTATGGCTAAGTAAATCTTCTTTTGTCATCTGTTGAATGATATACAAGCGGCTTATTTTGTTCCTGAATGAACAGGACACCAGCCTGAGTCTGAACTGTCCTTAACATTCCCCATTTCTCAGTAACAAGTTATCTCTTGAAAATAAGGGAAAAATAGAAAGCTTAAGAATCACCAGTACCAAATGTTTTCCTCCCCTCCATCCATGGGGTTCAGTGGCTGCTTAGCATCATCAAAAACAGAAGCATGCCCTGATAAATGAGACATCCTTGGCATATGAAGACACCTGCACTTTTGCTTTTTCCTATTTGAACGCTGCCTCTCTTCTCTATTTCAGTTTCTTCACCACTTGTGCATTATGTTAGGAGTGAGTTCCCCAAATATGCCCTTTATTGCTTTGAGAGTTTAGCTCTTTTAGAAACCAGACCATAATTTTCCATCCCCATTACTTGAAGCAATCAAGATCTCTCACCTTCCTATGTTTGTGTTTGTGGCTGCTTTGGGGGATGAGACATTAAGGCAGAAAAATCAGTATATAAAGCCCAATGACACTTGGAAGTATCCATATAAAACCTAGATTAGACAGGACCATTCAATGATAAGGAATCCAGAGAAAACAACAGGAACAATAAAAATTAATAATATTTTCATCTGTTACTAAAAAGTCATAGTCTCCAGAAGTTGTGCCCACAAGAAGGGGCCATATGTCTTCATTCAAGCTACATTGACTAATCAGAATCCAATAGAGATGTGTTTTTTGGCCATCATATCTATGATTTACTTGGTGTAGAAAACACCTTCGTAGGAAATTCTTTCAACCAATGGATGTTTGAAACTATTCTGAAACCTTAAGGAGAGTTACCTGGGTCACCAAGGTTAAGGGACTTACCCAGGTCACATAAACAGGATGTATCCCAAATTGCACTTAAATCTATATTTTTCTGTCTTAATGTTGGCTTTCTATCCATTGGGCAACATTCCATTTCCTGTAGCATTCGCCATTTGCTATAACATTTTGAAAACCAATTCAATTCAATGGAGTGTTTGGCATTGTTTTTCAGAGTTGGAAAATGTGTATAATTTAAAAAATAATAATATATATATATATATATATATATATATTGGAGATGATAGTCCACTCTTTCTTTGAGTGTATAAACATGATAGAGGTGAGGGCAGGGTTTCTATGCATCTGTGTGTGCATACATATATGTGTATTGATGGAAGGCTACGTGTATGATGTAGAGATTTGTGTTTCAGAATGCATAAGCCAGTACGATCATAGCATCCAAGAGTCAGACCTCAACACGACTTTGTGAGATCATTGGGTCCCGTCTCCTCCTTTGATAGATGAGAAAATTGAGGCCAGAGTGGGTAAGTGATCTAAATAAGGTCACACGTGCAGTTAAGGTCTCCTGATGAGAACCCTGAATCTTACTGATAGAGGAGACGAGTCCATTGATCTATTCACACATTTACACTGTATTAGATAACCAGAGAAGAGGAAGGATTTGGTCTATTGAGAGCACAAAGGTTAACGCATTCCCCCTCTGCCAAGAAACCCAACAGCTGCCCCTGCTTCTGTCACCACTTTCCATGAGGAGCAGAAAACTATCACCAGCCATGTAGCAGATGCCCGACAGATCTGACTGTCTGGAGCTTGCCTCCGCTAGCTAGCAGGAGCAGCTGGCCCTCCTCATCCATTCTCACAACATCTTTGTGATGGGGGAAAATGGCACATGCTATAAATTCCCTTTCTAGAGATGAGGAAACTGAGGTGCAGAATCGCTTCAGGTCACAGATGAGCATTTGGCAGAGACAGGAATAATCTGGCTCCCTTCCTCCAGTTTCTTCTTCCCCAGATTCATCCTACACGCTGCTGCTAGATTAATTTCCCTCAGGCAGGAGAGTGTATCAGAAAAAGCATTAAAATTGGACTTGGATTTGGAATCAGAAGACCTAGGTTCAAATTCTGCTCGTTGCTTATTTACTCAGAGCCATAGTTTACTCAGCTGTAAAAAGAAAATGATAATATTAATATTACCTATTTTGTATAATTTTGTGAGGGCAAGTGCTGATAAATTTTAGTGTTATATGAATATGAATAATTTATAGCAGCAATACTGATGATAAATAGACTCATTTCAAATATTTTTAGTAGCTTAAAAACCTTCTACAAGCTGAGGTGAGTACACCCTCTGCTTTTAACCTTATCTTATATAACTCTACATTCAAACTAGACTACTCAATTTTTCTAGTACTTTTTCCTCCTCACTGTGTCTTTTCTAATGTCATTTCCTGTTTCTGGACTTCCCTCCCCCTGACTCTTAGCTATCATTCATCCATATTGAATCTATTCTTCAAGATCCAGAATAAAGGCTGGTTTACCCTCCCCTTGACCTCCAACTCTCATTTGTCCTTATTTAATCCATTCTTCAAGATCCAGAATAAAGGCTGGTTTACCCTCCCCTTGACCTCTAACTCTCATTTGTCCTTATTTAATCCATTCTTCAAGATCCAGAATAAAGGCCACCTCCAAGAAGCCCTCCATGGTCCCCCAGACAGTAAGGGATCTCTCCCTCAACTAATTAAATATAATTTTGCTTGTATCTCTTTGATTTACTATTTTGGAACTCTAGTTGGAACAGTGTGTGCATGTAGACACAAATCCTTCCCTCTTTAGTTGTTAGAGTCTTCCACTTCCCTAGTTGAATTAGTTTTCATTCATTCTCTTAAGAATCTTGCATTTAGGAGGCTCAGTAGATTCAGGCTTAAAGATGGGAGGTCCTGGGTTCAAATTTGGCTTCACTTATTTACTAGATCTGTGACCCTAGACAAGTCACTTAATCCCACCATGACTAGCCTTTACCCTTTTTCTTTGCCTTGGAACTGATCTACAAAATTGATTCTAAGATGAAAGTAAGGGCTTTTTAATTCTTTTAAACCTTCTTGCCTTTACACATTTACTTACATGTTTTCTTTCTTCTTATATTAGAATTCAATTTCTTTTAGGGCAGTGATAGATTTTTTTTTCATTGTATTCTTAGTCCTTAGTAGCAAAATGCCTGTCACTTAAGTCATGATTATTAACTGATTAACTGATTTGTCTTCTCTGTATTCTTGACTGAAAAAAATGAATATTTTAAAGGCAAGAATTGTACATCATTTCCTATTGTATTCTCACCCCCAAGTCTCAAGCATCTATCACATTATATTACTTATTGTAGAGCCTCAAATTTTGTTGGATGTTGCATTAGAATGTTGTTTACAGGTCCAAAGCCATTTCTATTCCATTTCTTTCAACTTCGCTTTCAACAAAAATGAGTGGTGACCCTCTTCCTCACACCTATTGTTTGATCTTCAATAAAGCCGTTGCTTAAGCCAGTAGACTGAAACTCCCTGGTCCAGGGTATTGATTTTTACCTCTATTCACCTGTATACTCACTTCTTAGCTGAGAAGATTCAAAAAGACACTTTTGTAAACACAGGCAGCTGAATAATGTCTGACTCAAAGTAGTCACTTACTGAAAGCGAGAGAGTTCTCTTAAGTGGCCTTCCTGCTTCTCCAATTAACCTTTAGAAATGCTCGTACTATACTCCATCAATATTTCAAGAAGTTTTGAATCCTTTCAACATTCCTTCTGCATCTGGAAAACGTAGCCCATGCAGGTGTTTACGAGTCCTGCTCTTCTTATAACCAAAGTTTCTCTCGTGTTTCTTGCTATTCTCTTTTTAAATTCTTTAAATATTTTTAATATTGATTTTTTTTCATTTTTTGTTCCAGATTTTCTCTCTCCCACTAAAATCTCCCTCTGAACCACAGTTTATGTTGTTACTTAGGAGAAGCAAAAACATGTCTTTGGATTCTACAGTTTTAAATTTTCATTCCTTCCAAACAAGATGTGAAGCAGTCTCACTAAGTGCTAATGTTCTTAGCCTGGAAAGGAGGAGGAGAAGTCAATAAGCATTTATATAATATCTACTATTTGGCAGCCATTGTGCTGTGTTTTACAAATATTATCTTGTTTGATCCTCATAATGCTCTAATACCCATTTTACAGTTGAGAAAACAGAGTCAAATAGACATGAAATGACTTGCCTAGTGTCACAGTTAGTAAGTGCCTGAAATATCCCCCAAAAGGATGTTTATTAATCAGTTGATTCTTAGCACTTTTTTTTCTCCTTTTCCGTCATTCGCCATCCCACCATTGACATAGAGTTATCGATCAATTGTAGACCTGGAGACGTCTTTAAATGAAGAGGTAATCTAGTCCAACCCCCTCATTTTATAGATGAAATCATTAAATAGCTCAAGCTGCTAAAATGACTTGCCTTAAGATAGAAGATAGAAGAGGTAGGTTTTGAACCTAGAGAAGGAACCACTATTACATCTATAACTACAGGTGCCATTTTAAGACAATGATCTTTAAAATGGTGTCTGTGAAATTTGAGAGGGGGTGAGGGGGAGAGAGAGAGAGAAAGAGAGAGAGAGAGAATTTCTGTAATTGAGTTCCTTTTTAAAGTTATTTATTTTATGTTATATATATTTAAAATGTTATTCTGAGAAGTTCATAGGTTTTACCAAAATACCAAAGGGGCTTATGAAAGAAATAAAAAAAGATTGACAATCTCTGCTTTTCTATTACTTATCTTCCATCTACCCCATATTTAGCTTATATGTTCTGATTTATGTATGCCACCTCTCTCATTAGACTATAACTTAATTAAGGGAAGAAAGATTCTTTCTCACTTTTATTTATACCCTCAAAGTCTAACAAAATGTTTGGCATCTAGTAAGTATTTAATAAATGCTTGTTGATTGATCGATTATTTTGAAAGCATGAGTCTGGAATTTTCCTGGATCATTGTATTGTTTGGAATTAAGTTTTCCACAGTTTATTATCTTGGCAATATTCATATTACTGTGTACTTTATTCTGCTGGTTCTGCTCACTTTATTTTGTATCAGTTCTTATAACTCTTTCCAGATTTTTCTGAATCCATTCCCCCTCATGATTTCTTGTAGCACAATATGATTCTACCACAGTTATACATGACAACTTGTTTTTCTAGTCCCTAATTAATGGGTAGCACTGCAATTTCCAATTTATATTGTACACATGAATCCTTTATATTTTTGTTTCATTGCTTTGGGATATAGACATAATAGTGGTATTACTGGGCCCAAGGTCACCCACACTTTTTGAGGAAATCTAAAGCATAACCTTCTGCTAGAAGCTTCATAGCCTGACCATGCTACTGATTCTTCCCTTTCCCTATATTTATAGCTATGTGGTAGGGAGAATCCAGGAGAAAGTCATCCAAGAAAGAGACTTTCACCTTCCACCAAGGAACATTAATTTCTAAGAACTGAATAGAAAAATAAAACACTAGTGCATTAAACGTCTATAAGACAGCCTACATAACCCAATCTAGAACTGATTATGTTGGCTTTTAGAAAAGGTTAGAAGTATAATGGGTATAATGAATGTCATATTGCTTGCCTTCTCAATGTAGAGAGGAGGGGTTAGAGGAAGGGAGATAATTTGAAACTGAAATGAAAACTTTTAAAAATAGGCTAGAATCCTAAGAAAGTGTTTTTTAGTTGAAATGTATATTGAGTCTGATTTTCCCATTGAAATAGTGTTATAGGAACAATGCTTCTTCCCTTATACTGAACTTCTAAAAATGAAAATGATCAGAAGCAACCTTTTCAATCAACTCTTCAAGCAATAATGAAATATTTCTATTAAATATGGTGCATATAAATCAATGCATTCACCAATCATATTCAATTTTATTTCATTTATGATGAAGGGAAGGAATAAAGGCTTGAAGGGAAGTGATCTTCAGAACACTAATGAGATAATCGATTGCCATAGCTAGGGTACAATGACCTGGACTTTGACTCCCAATGCTACATGGAAATAAAATATAATTTAGAGGGTGCCAATAGCATTTCTAGTCCTTTATTACATCCATAGAACCAAAGAGAGGTTGATACGTATTTAGCAAGAAGACTTAATAGAAAGCTGTTAAATAGAATTCCCCCTTCTTTTTGCCTTGCCTTTAGTCTATCAATGAGTAATAAGTTTCTCCCATGTGCCTAGTCCTATATACTAAGGATAGAATTGCAAAGAGCCAAACCATCCCTATTCACAATAAGGTTATATTTTAATGGGGGAAACAAGTAATGCAATTAATAGATAGATGCAGATGTAGCTATATCTATATTTTATCTATATATAATATTATATTGCACAAAGAGATTACATAAATATGGGTATCCATATGTTATAAATATAAAAATAGTCTATTTAAGTATAGGAGTTAAATGTAAGGTAGTTTGGGAGAGTAGAGAGAGTTGAGGAGATCAGGAAACATTTCATTCAGAAGGTGGTTACTGTGCTGGATTATAAATAAAAGAAAGATTTCATGAGGCAGAAGCAAGGAGGAAATATGTTTCATGCATGTGAAATTGCTAATTGTCAAAGCATGGAGATGGGAAGAAGAAATATCAGTAAGGAATAGAAAGAAGAATAGAAAGAAGGCTAACTGGGCTGGATCATAGAGTATGAGAGGTATAGTATTGTCCAATGAAACTAGAAAGATTAGGTCCCAGGTACATAGGGCATAAATATAACAAATATAAAAATAAAATTTAATAAAAATAATAAAGGATATTTATTATTTTTATTATATGTGTGTGTGTGTGTGTGTGGTTTCAGAGTGTTTTGTCTCCAATTGATAGGTGGTATCAGTTTCCAAATCTCCATACTCCACTGAAGGTATTTTTTGTGCTTCTGTTTAATTCTGGTGATCACCTTTAATGGACATTGACAAGCTTGACTGATATGGCCCCCAAAGGCTATAAAAGCCATCTGAGAATGCCTTGAAGTTACTAGATATATGTTTAGTTTCTTGAAGATAAGATGGAGTGAGTGGAGTCTGTCATCAAGTATTTAAAGAACTGACATGCAAGATGGATTAGACTTTTTAGAGGCTCTAGATAACAACTAGAATCAGTGGGAGGATCTTCTCAGGGAAGGAAAGATTTTTGTCTCTTTGAAAAGGAATCCATCCAAGTAACTCATGCTATTCAAAGATAGAATGGATTGCCTCTGACATTCTAGTTCTCCATACTTTATCATTTGGGCTATCCATTTCACCTTTAGTACATATACTTTCGAGGTCCCTTTGTGATGATTTAAATTCTTGAGAGGCAATATTTCTTAATTTTAAAATAATTTATTTAATTGACTTTTTGAGATATAATCCAGTCAAATGATCCTTTCCACAACCAAAAGAGCCTAACTGCTGTGCCATTTGTGAGCTCACCACTCAGGCCCTCCCCCAGACATCCCAAGACACTTCTGATAAATAAATAGCCAATGAAGAATTAGACTTAAGAGATCTCATATCTTCACTCATTATTTCATTAAGGGGGAGGGAATGTGTCCTTTCTAATACATCTTTTTAATCAGCAGTGGCCAGACCACTTTGCTTTAAATGAATCAAAGTTCAATATGGCTGATCAGTCCATCATTTTTCAAATGGAACAAGGTTCATCATGGATGATTAGCCCCATCCAAAATCCTTTTATTCTTTTAAAATATTAAGAAAAAAAAGGAAAATCCCAATCCATTGTGATAACCTGAGGGATTCTGGGATTTGGGCATAGCCTCTAGTTTGGCAGCAGGCTATTTTAGTCTGACCTTGGGAAGTTTAAGGGGGAAAATATTTCACATATCACAATTCAATATTAATTAATTAAATCTTCTAACTCTAAATCAATGCTCTTGTTCATATATGATCCTTAACTTCAACACAATTTAATATTCTTAACGGTTTCATCATATTGAAAATATCATAGATTAAAAACTGAAAGGAATATTAGAGGTCATGTAGTCCAACATTCTCACTTTGAAGATTTACAAAGATATTGAGACCCCAAAAAGAGGAGGCACCCAAGAGGAGATAAATTAATAAGTGGAGAAGTGGGGACACAAATCCTGGTCCTATGATTCTAATTTAGCATTCTTTCTTCATGCAGCTTGCTTCTGTTTTTCCTGAATTATCTAGTTTAGTATTATGGAAATAGTAGTCATTCAGTCAATGGAACTTTATAACATACAAGATTACATTCCAGAAAAACCTAAGTAATAGTTGTGTTGTACTCTTCCTTAGACAGACCATATTTAGAATACTGTGTTTGATATTGGGCACCATGCTAACCTGGAGAATGTCCAGAAGAGGGCCATCAGAATGGTGAAAACTAAGAATCATTTAAAGGAACTGAAGATTTTTGATCTGAAGAAGAAAAGACTCTAAAAGGCCATGCTAGCTGTATTCAAGTATTTTAAGAGTTGGCATATGCAAGAGACATTAGACTTTGTCTGCTTGGCACCAGATGGAGAACTGGGGGGTGTTGGTTGAAGCTGGAAAGAGCTAAATTTAGTTGGATATAAAGAAAAATTTCCCAAGAGTTAGAGCTATCTGTAAGTGTAATAGGTTTCCTTATGAGTTAGAAAACCATTGAAGGTCTTCTAGAAAAGGTAGAATAGCTACTTTCAGATGTATTATAGTAGGTTGTTTGTTTTTTTCCCAACTATAAGTTGGACTAAATGACCATTGATATACCTTAAAACTCTGAAGCTGTGTGATACTAAAATGTCATTGGTTTATTAAGCCTTGAGCATAAATCATTCAAATAATGCAGTAGATGTATTTTTGATGGACTATACATGAATTGAATTTTTATAGCATTATTCTAAGTTTAAAGCAGGGTTTAAAGATGGAAGGGACCTAACAGATCATCTAATCTTATCTCCCACATTTTTACAGATTATCAGACTGGTGCCTACTAAGTTTTTTGAGCCTAGATTCTCCACATGGAAAACCCACAGTCATTTCTGAGAGCTGGTTATTAAAATTTTTATTTAAGTACTCATGCCTCAGAAAAAGATAATATTACAAACAAAGTCTTGATTTTTATTTTGTTGTCTAGACCTTAAAAAAGTGATGGAAGATATGTTAATAATTTAATTTAATTTAAATGTTTCTAGGTAAAGTTAGTGGTTAAACATTTACCAATCTACCCCTGAACCATAAGAATCTCCAAATCAAAATGGCCAAAACAAAACTCATTATCTTTTCCTCTAGGCCCTTCTTTCTTCCTATCTTCCCTGTCTCTGCTGACATAGTCACCCAGGTCCATAATCCCAGAGTCATTCTCATCTCTTCTCTCTCCAGCCCCAGCATCTAATGAGTTGCCAACTCTTGTCAATTCTACATATTTTCTGGCATTCATCTCTTTCTTTCTATTCAAATGACCACAATCCTAGTTCAAGAATCTATCTCCTCTTTTCTGGATTTCAAAACACTCCTGATTCATCTCCATGACTCTAGTTTCACCCTTTTCAAATCCATTCTCTATAAAACTGCTAAAATTATATTTAAAATTCTCTGGTCTGGCCATTTCATTCACGCTCTCAAACAGTTTTAATGAATGACTGTATTGCATTTAAGATAAAATACAAACTCTTTATTTCAAACAAGTAAAAATCTCTCAAAAACAAGCTCCAATTTATCTTCCTAAACTGATTTTAGTTTACCCCACCTTCAAGTTAAACTGGACTATTAGGTTTTCCATTTACATTCTATTTCCCATAACCCATAGCTTTCTGTAAACTGTCTGCCATATTTGAAAGGTTTCCTTCTCTACTTCTGCCTCTTCAAATCCCTAATTCTCTTCAAAGTTCAGCTTCTTTCCCCTCCTGCAAGAAGTCTTTCTTGAATTCCCCCATTGTGAGCAACCCCTAAATATATATATATTTTTGACATGAATAAGATCCATGTACATATATATTTTATAGAGAGATATGCAGCTGTATATGTATAGCCATATTCACACAGAAAAAATCTATAAATGGAATTTCCCTTAGTACAATGTGAATTTTTTTAAGTCAGGCATTGTTTTATTTCTTTTTTGGATTCCCTAATATACTATCTTGTATAGTAGGCACTTGATAAATGTTTGTTGACCTTCCAAACAAGTAGCAACAAAACCTGGCTTTGGAATCAGGTCTTCTGCCTTCCAGGATACCTTACTTCTAGTCACTGTGATAAATTCCTAGATAAAAACATCTTATCATGCATTCTTTGCTAAAAGTCCTTTGGGCATAGAGCACTAGGCTTAAAGTCAGATAGACTCACCTTCCTGAGTTCAAATCTGGTCTCAGATACTAACTAGCTATGTGACTCTGGGTAATTCACTTAACTGTATTTGCCTCAGTTTCTCATCTACAAAATGAACTGGAGGAAGAAATGGCAAACCACTCCACTATCTTTGCCAACAAATGGGGTCACAAACAGTAGGACATGACAGAAATGACTGAACAACAAAAATAACAATCCTTGAATTTATCTTTTAGCTGAATTCAGATTTTCCTATGCCATATTTGTGTAACATGGACTATACTAATGTTGCATATGCCTATATGGCTGTTAAAGTTTAACTTTTGCTGCACTGGATGGAGTAGTGAAGGGAAAATGGAAATAGCTTTTCATCCTGGTGATTTGACTTTTTTGGGTCATAAAGAAGGTCATTGACTCAATAACAACAATAACACCACCACTAAATTTAGGACATGTTGACTCAGTTCATTTCTCTAGCTATTGGACCATGATACTGATCTATTCAGTTTCCATAATTACTAATGTTATGCTGATATGCAAATATAAACCCATGCTGTTTGTTTATTCAAGCAGAGAAAATAAGTGTAATGGGAAAACTGCCATATTTAAATAGCGTGCATTTTATTTAACAAAACTCATTTTGCATTTTAACCATCACCAAGAGAAAGAAGGGTAAATGTGACACCAGGTTTGGGATTTGATTAATTTAGCTTTATGGTTTAAATTAAGGATTAATCCATTTTCTCTCAATAAATATTCAGGGAAAATTATGAAATGACACTTTATTTTCTCATGTCTTTAAATCAACCTATTTTCTTATTATTTCAAGTGTTTATGCTGAAGGGACTCTCATTTACAATCAATCTTCATTTCCATTGTCAACTTTCTTTGCAAAAATGTATAAAACATGAGTTTATTATTTATTTAGTCTTCTTCCCTATGCTGTCAGCTATTTAATATTTCTCTTTTGTGCTGTTTTAGGATACTTGCAAAATTGTTATGGTTTTAGGTATTTTTGTCTCAAACCTTGTTGTCGTTAATCACTTGTCACCTTTCTCTTTTTACAGGAATTCCTTTAAAGACACTATGGTGTTTGAAGAATAGAAAGACTGTAGTCTTTTCCATATAGTTCATGGCTCAGCTCTTATCATCTTCCCATGTTCTGGTAGGGAAATGACGATTTGGGTAGGAAATGATTAAAGACAAAGCATCGACATTCAATAGTTATTTTCTGATCACCTATTTCTCTTATGACTTAGTGCTATGTACAAAGATTCAGGGAATCTGCAATAGAACTAAGGGAAATAAGCTATGTACTCATCTTTAATCAATTTATGGATGCAAAGGACTTTAGCGATCACCTACTCTTGCCTTTGTCCCCATAAACCAAAACCAAATTCAACACCAAAATTTTATAGGTGAAGGTAGAGAGACAAAGTGGTCAAATTTGAACTCTTTGAGGGCAGAGATTGTTTAATTGTTTTTTCTTTGTGTCCTCCTTACTTTGCCTGTACTCAAGTAATAGAAGACTCTCTGTTTTTTGTTGTTGTTGTTTGTTTGTTTGTTTGTTTGTTTTTTAGCATTTTGGAGACCTGTAAGTTGGAGGATTCCTAACACTGACAAGAGTAATCACATATTTAATCAGATGTATATACATATGTGTAGTTATATATCACTTATTAGTGATCTCTGGTGCTTCCAGAAATCTGAGTAGGATTAATTACTTAGGGAATCAGTTAACATATGTCAAAAAAGGAATTTGAATCCAGACTTTCCCATCTAAGTCTACCAGTTGGTCACCTCTATACTTTGCATACAGTTATGGGATGTGATGAATAAGATTGCCTAGCTTTTAAGGCTCTACAACCTTGGAAGCAATACTTTGTTTTGGTTCTAAGACAGGAGGTAAGGCTTTTTTGTTTGTTTTTGTTTTTAAAGACATAAGTTTGTTATGAATATCATCAAAAAAGTTTTGAACAATGATACATGTATAATCCCAGTGGACCTACTTGTCAGCTTTGGGAGAGGTATGAGGAGAGGGATCATGAATCATGGAAAAATATTCTAAATAATTTTTAAATACAAGTTTGTAATGGTATAGAGCCTTGGAAATGGAGAGACGTAACAGGCAATTGGAAATCTAGGACTGAAATAATATATATGCATGAGAAACTTATGAGACTGTATTTTGCTATACTGAATTAAATAATTTTTAAAGTAAAAAAAGAAAACAAACACAATATGACCTTGTATTCTCTACACATTTCAGTGAATTGTGTGATGTAGAGAAGAAATTTTCTATAAAAAATAAATTTTCTCTTTTCTTTTTTACATTTTGATCAAGGATGCCCTTGATATATGTGTACATCATTCTCATAAGATTTTAGAGATGAAAAGAATCAGAAGTTACTGGTGTACCCTTAATCAACTGTGTTTTTTCCAATATCTTGGAAATCAGTCCTTTAATGTTTTCAAATTTGGGTTGACTCCAAATCTTTTCCATATGCATTTAGTTTGATACAGATGCTTCCTTTTCACCACCCCCACCCCACCTTCATTTTACTCTTTTCACTTCCCTTAATGAGTTGATAGACTGACTGAATAGAGACAGCTGATTCAGAGATGACTCCCACATCAATAACCAGCTACTTCCTATACCTTAAGATATGGTCAATTTAATCAGTGTGTATCTGGTATTTTTTGAGTGCTTGCAATATCTAAAATCTTCTGTCTATCTTCTGGAAGAAAGTATTTATTATATGCAGATGGTAGACTCTAGTGTATGGATTGACTTGATTCAGAGTATCTTGTCAAGTTCTTAAATAAAAATCTCTGCTTCGTCATTCTCTGCAACATATGTTGGCATTCAAGCTGTGATTGTCTTTGTGGTGGTATTTTTGCCAAGGCTCATGTTTAAGACTGAAAGGCAAAATGAGTGAATTCCCCATGAAATGATGTTTCTAATTACCTTTGTGGGGGATGAAATTAATTCTTCCATTTTGCCTTTCCAATACAGTTTGTGAGCCATCCTTCCAATTGAAAATTCTTCCTTCTGGTTTCATTTATAACAAGAATATCAATATTGATATAGTTCAATTACTTCAGTAATATATAAAATCATGGCACTTTGGGCACTGGTAGCATCTTAAAATTATTGACAGGTAAATCAACATTTATAAATGGTATAAAAAAATGTGTGATTCTTAGAAATGTCTTCTTTTTGCTACTCTACTAGTTTGCTATCATTGAGTTAGATGTGGAAAGGAGTCGGAGCAAACCTAAGAATCATGTTGTATTATTCTTCATTTTATGAGTTGCCATTGTTAAAGATGCCCTTATCTAGGGAACAAGTTACTATAGTTCCTTTGGTTAGGTTTGTCCTTGGACAACAAACCCTGACAGTCATTGGAATCAGGCCAAAGTTATTATTTTTTTTTAATTTGCAGAACCTGTCAGAGCTCATTTTTTTTTAACTTAAAAAAATCTTTTTAAAAAATTGAGTTCTAAATTAACTACTTTCTGCATTGAGAAAGCAAGCAATATGATAAAAATTATACATGTACCAAAGTCAGGCAAAACATTCTCAGATTAATCATTTTGACATTAAAAATTAAAAGCAAGAAACATAAAGAAAGTGAAAAAAGTATGTTTCAATCTGAACTCAGAGTTCATCAGTAGGAGAGCATTTTTATCATGGGTCCTTTGGAATTGTCTTGGAACCTTGTCTTGATCATAGAAACGAAATATTTTTCAGTTGATCATTATTGCCATATTGATGTTTCTGCATAAAATGTTCTGCTCACTTCACTTTCATCAGTTCATGCTGTCTTAGTTTTTTCTGCAACCTTGCTGCTTGCCATTCCTTTAGCACAATAATATTTCACCAGCTTCTTTTTCTTGTTTTTCTATTATAGTGAGCATTTCTAATAAAATGTTGAATAGTGGTGATAATGAATAATCCTGCTTCATCACAGGGAAGACTTTTATCTTATATCCATTACAGAATATATTTGTTCTTGATTTCTATAAATACTATTGATGATTTTAAGCAAGGCTTCATTTGTTTATTTTTTTACACCCTTAACTTCCATCTTAGAATATTCCAAGGCAGAAGAGCAGGAAGGGCCAGGCAACGCGGCTTAAGTGACTTTCCCAGGTCAAACAGGTAGGAAGTTTCTGGGACCAGATTTGAACCAGGACCTCCCATCTCTAAGCCTGGCTCTCAACCCACTGAGCAACCCAGCTGCCCCCAGGCTACATTTATTACTATGCTTTCTAGTGCTTGTTATAAATGAGTATCATATTTAGTCAAAAACTCTTGTTGCATTTATTGAGGTAATTATATTATTTTGTTAGATATGGTTGATAGTGCTTTCATTTTTCTAGATATTAAACTAGCTCTGCATTCCTAGTATAAATCCCAACTGAACATTCTTTAGGATATTTGTGATATATTGCTTTAATCTCTATATTAGCATTTTATTTATGAGTTTTTCCATCAGTATGCCTTATGCCATTTGTCTATAATTTTCTTTATCTGTTTTTACTTTCTCTGATTGAGGTATCAAAACTATATTTGTGTCAAAAAGAGGAATTTAATAGAATTCCTTATTTACCTAAAATTTCAAATAGTTTACAGAATAGTGGGATTTACCACTTTTTAAAATATTTGGTGGAATTGTCTTGTAAACCCATCTGGTCATGAATATTTTCTCATAAGGCCCTCATGTATGACTTGTTATATTTCTTTTTCTATAAGAGCTATTTATACATTTTATTTCCTCTTATTTTAATCTGGACAATTTATATTTTTATAAATATTCATCTATTTCTCATATATTATCAGTTTTATTTTCATATAAGTTGACAAATGTCCACTTTAACTTCATAGAGGTGCATTTATTCTTTTAACTTTGGGTAATGATAGTTTGATTTTATTATTTAAAAATGAAATTAACTGATTTGTCTTTTTATTGATTTCTTCATAAAACCATTTCCCAATTTTAATTATCACTTCAATGTGTTTTTCTTTTAATGATTTGGATGCTGTTCTTTTTGGTGCACACCTGTTAAATACTGATAGTGCTTCATTGTCTACAGTGCCTGTTAGTTTATCTCTCTTAAATAGGTGTCCTTTTGCCTTTGTTTCTCTGAGATCATGATTATGACTCTTAACTTTATTTTTCTTCAGGTGAAATTTAATAGATTTTGTTCCTACTCTTATTTTCACAGTTTTCTGTTTCAAATGTATTGTAAACAACATATTGTTGGATTCTGGTTTCTAATCTATTTTGCTATTTGCTTCCATTTTATGGATGGATTCAGCCCATTCACTTTCATAGTTACAATTAATAACTTAATTTCCTTCATCGTCTTTTCTTTTTATCTTTTTCTCTCTTTTAGAGCTTACATTTTGACATAACTTTCAAAGATAATTTATGTACTAAAATGAGTTTTCTGAATAGGGTATTTGTGGTAGTTGCAATCTACCTCTTTGGAAATTTGTAATCCATATATATACATATATATATAATGTATATATATGTATATATGTGGGAAATCTCAATTAAACAGAATTGTTCCCTTAAATGTTTCATTATATGTTAGTGTTGCCTCCCCCACAATACATTAAGTTCTTTTTAGACCAGGAAGTCAAAATGGCAGAGAAAATGTAGAGTCCTTTTTAGTTCTCCCAAATTTCCTTCCAAACCATTTTATTTTTTTTCCACGCCTTTCAAACCATTTTAAAATAATAACTCAAAAGAATTTTGGATCATCAGAATCCACAAAAGGATGGAGGGGGGAAACAATTTTCCAGTCCACAAACTGAAATAAATGTATAAGAATTTTACAAGTCATTCCTCAATTGATATTCAAAGGTTCAAAGACACAAATAGGCAGTTTTCAGTGCAATAATCAAAGTTATCAATAGTCACATGAAAATGCTCTTAATCACTATCAATTAGAGAAATGCAAAGTAAAACAATTCTGAGTTACCACCATATACCTATAAGAATGGCTTTTATGAAAAAGAAAAATAGCAAAAATTGTAGGGAAAGTGGGAAAATAGAGACATTAATGTAGTGTTGGTGGAGTTGCGAACTGATTCAACTATTCTGGAGAGCAATTTGGAACTAAGCTGAAAAGGCTAAAAATTGGGCATGCTCTTCTACTCAGAAATGCCACTACAAAGTCTGTATCTCAAAGAGATAAAAAAATTAAAGGAAAAAAATCTATATAGAATTTTTTATGTAGTATTAAATAATTGGTAATTGAAGGGATCTCCATCAATGGAGGGATGGCTGAACTAGCCATGATTTAGGATTGTGATCAAGTCTATTATATTATGAAAAGTGATGAGCAGGATGTTTTCAGAAAAATCTTAAAAGACTTATATGTACTGCTGAAAAGTGAAGTGAGCAGAAGCAAGAGAACATTATACCCAGTAAAAGCAATATTATACAGTGATCAATTATAAACAACTTCATTATCCTCATCAATAAAATGATCTAAGACAATTTGAAAGGACTTATGATGAACTTTGTTATCCATATATAAAGAAAGAACTGATGGAGCTTGAATGAGGATCAAAACAAACTTTTAAAAATGTCCTTTATTTTCCTTATTCGTTTTTTTGGTGTGTGTTTTCTTTCACAGGAATAATATGAAAATATGCTTTTATTGCTGTATCAAATTGAGAGGGAGGAAGGGAAAGAATTTGAAACTCAAATTTTTAAAGAAATTAATGACAAAAATGATTTTATAGGTAATTAGAAAAGTAAAATACTATTTTAAAATATCAGCATAAGTTCTTCTATGATCTCTAAAGTCCCTTCTAACCCTAAATCTATGATCCTAAGAACATACCATCCTGGAGGGTCAAAAATATATTTTCTATCTTCAGTGAAAACTAAGCTGATATTAGGAATATAGAAATATATTGAATATAAGTTGACTATGATGCCTTATTATCTAAACATTTTGAAATTTCATTAAACTCTGTACCTATTTAAATTATGTCAATGAGTATAGCCTTTAATATCATTTATGCATATATTAAATAAGTACTTATTGTTTGTTAAATTGATTTCTCATTTAAAATTCTTTCTATAGATTTCATAAATGAATTACTGACAGCAAAATCAAGATAGGAAAATGGTGTCTAGAATTAGGGCTTGGACTATGACTTAAAATATAAGAAGGAACTTACCTATGAAATGGAAGCAGATAGCAGAGTGTATTAAAAACCAGAATCCTAAAATATGTTGCTTAAAAGAATCATATTTGAGGAAGGGTTACACATTCAGAGTAAAAGTAAAAGGTTGGAGCAGAATTCATTATGCATCATCTAAAGTTAATAAAAGCTAAAGTAGCAATCCTGATCTCAGACAAAACCAAAGCAAAAAAAGATCTGATTAGAAGAGATAAGGAAGGAAATTATATCTTGCTAAAAGGTACTATAAACAATAAAGTAATATCAATACTAAACATATATGCACCAAATGGTATGACATACAGATTTTTAAAGGAGAAACTAAAGGAGGTTAAGGAGGAAATAGATAGTTAATCTACACCACTGGGGAGCCTCAGCCTTCCCCTTTCAGATCTAGATAAATCAAAAAATAAAATAAAATATAAGAAGGGAAGACTCCTCAACATTTCCAGGATGGAAAATAATATACAAGGGTCAACAACCTGATGTGTTGCTAATGTAAAAGAGGATTAAAACTGAAAAGGGAGAAAGACAAAACTGCCTTTGTAGATTGACCAAGGTTGATATGATAAAGAGTATCTTCAATATAGCAACAATTATAGTAGGGAGATTGTCAGAAGTCTGTGGGAGAAAACTCAAATGTCTCTACAGAAATATAAAAACAGAACTTTATGATCAAATAGTTATCACCAAGACTAGGTGAGATGAGAGTCTTGTTTCAATATGACATTGGAAAGGCACACTAATAAAAAGAAAAAGGATAAGTAAAAGTGAAACAGGTATGCATTGCATATTAAGAAGACATATAAGGAAATTTACGAACCAAAAAAGGAGGCGCATATTGTAGAGATTGGGGGAAGATTAATAGAAAGAGAAAGAAACAATTTGAAATCACAGTATACTACCCAACCACTGGGATGGAATGGAGAGGAGCAGGAGAAATGATATAGATGAGTTTAAGAATAACTCATTAGCATAGCACAAATATATTATGTAATAATGATGTGAATTTTCAATGATCTAGATTTTTCTGGATCCATTTTACTACCAAAAGCAGAGTAACTAATATTTTTGTGATTGGCATTAGTGGTAATTTCATACTTTAAAATGGAGAAATTGACAACCAAAAGTCATATTTTTAATGTGATTTTCCACAGCAAGAAGGGGTCTACTTATTGGGATGGAAATGGTGAGAACCTAGTGGGGAAGTAGCCACTCTTTTCTCAATATTGTGATAAAGACGGGGAAGCAAGATAGACAATTCTACATATGTAAGTAGGGACTCATGGATAAAATATTCTTCAAGAGAAATAGAGGAAAAAGAAATTCTCAAGAAAGAAATTCTAAAGTCACAAAAGGAGTAATTCCAATGATAAGGAAAAAGGGGAGTAGTTTGAATAGACTGATATGGATGAATAGGAACCAAACAAATTCAATTTTGATTAAAAAAATAAATATACAAAAGAAAGAAGCAAGGGAAAGAAACTGAATAAAGATAAAATTGTGGCAAAAACTTCTGCAAAAATAGTGTCAAGGATGCCAACCAACCGTCAGTTTTGCAAAGCAAACTTAGAACAGTAAAAGGAGTGAAGTTTTTAAACTCTTCTGAAAGCAAAAGTATTTAGTGCTCACTTTTAAACATAAGGGGATAGATTCATTCAAATATGTATTTTCTAAAAGAAAATTTTCATTTAATATTGCTTAAGTTCTATATTTCAGTTATCTCATGAGTTAACATCAGTAAATGTGAAACATATGAAGGGGCTTGAGAGATCATTTATTCCAACCCATTCCTGAGACATAAATTTGTCTTGCATATTTTGTCATGGCTTGGCCACATGTAACATTATTCCAGTGGAAATGCACTCCTAGTTGCAAACAGTCTACTTACAAACAAGTATTTGGAATATAGCCCTTAAATGTAAATTGAAAACTATCTTTACACTAGAAATTGAACCTTGCAAAAACAAGATTTTGGAAAAATGGAAGTATAATTTCATACAGCAGGTGGTTAACTTAAGAGACCCTTGGTCCCAAGTATTGACAGTCTGACAATCCATAGTTTCCAAAAAAAAAAATTAGATAAATTTTGGCTTCATTCAGGGAAACTGAGATTGGGGTGAAAGGAGTAGGGATTTTTTCAGTCTCTTTGAGGTTTACTTTAAGAAGGACACCCACACCCTCCTGTGTTAGATTTTTCTGAATTCTACCAGTCAGATTAATAGATAGCTTGGATCTGAGCTTTGACCCAGAAAGCCATGGTGTATATTTTTTCAGAGCTCTTTTTTGGTTTTCTTAACACACAAACTGCATTTGCCTTAGAGTGAGATGTTTTAGTCTGTTGAGTAATAATTAGGATCAGGGAATTGAGAATACACACACATGCATGCACACATGAAGAGATGCATATTTATATATTATATAAGAATGAAGGAATGCTTTAATGTAAAGTAAATGATACTGAGAGAGAATTGGATTTGGAGTCAGAGGCCTTGGATTGGAATCCTGACTTTGCTACTTGTTATTTGTTTTAAACTTGGGCAAACAACTTAATTTTCTGGTCATCAGTTTTCTCATCTAGCAAATTAAGAGATAAATAACTTCTAGGCTCTGTTGATTATAACCAATGAGAGCTCTGAAGGATACTAGGAAGTAATAGAATGGAAATTGATCTTCCTGGGTATTTTTCTGGTTCTCTGAGGGAAATACCAGATTTAATACATTGGATCATAGATTTGTATCCAGAAAATATCTTAAAATTTCTAGTCCAACTCCTTTAGAAATGGAGGTCCAGAAACATGGCATGACTGTCACACACCAAGTAAGTGATGGAGTTGAGATCCACCTCCCTCTTTTCTCCAAAAACATAGTTCACCCTAATTTCAAGTTAAAATTTTGTTACCACATTGGATCAAGTGTTGCAGATTTTACAACCTATCAGGTATGAAAGCTGTCATACCCTATCTTTGACCCATGAGGATCATTCCAAGC
The DNA here is from genome assembly GCF_027887165.1 of Monodelphis domestica. Classification (NCBI taxonomy): domain Eukaryota; kingdom Metazoa; phylum Chordata; class Mammalia; order Didelphimorphia; family Didelphidae; genus Monodelphis; species Monodelphis domestica. Next base: position 191,092,695 of record NC_077234.1, read on the forward strand.
ATAAAGTATCTGAGTTGGGGAGATTGTATCGACCAAGAGAATTTTAATCAGGTGCTTGCAACTGGAGAGGAATCCCTATCCAGATCTTGAGAAATGCAAGACTGTTGCAAAGCCAAAAAATGGCAGATCTGGAAGAACTAATAAAAAAGATATGGGATCAGAGAAGGGAAGAAGTTGGCAGATGGACTCCCAGTGGCATTTTTCCTTTTCTTTTGCCTTTTCTTTGGATCTGGTCCCAGAAAATTCCTCCTGCCAGATAAAGCAGTATAGTAGAGAAAGAAGCATTTCAGTTACTGAAAAATGTTCTTCCCTGAAGCCAGAACTGTGACTGAAATGCCAAGAATTTTACACTCAAAGAGGGCCTGACTGAAAGTCAAGCATGTATTGGGTTGACTTGGTATAAGGACAAAGGGGAGAAAAATCATGCAAAATAAGATTAAAAAAAAAAACATAGCTCCAGACCAACACTTTCCATTTTAAGTACACTGGTTCATTACTCAGGAGAATCCCTCAGAAAATGAAGTCTCAGATTTTTAACAAAAAGAGGAATGTATTCCAAAAGACAATTCCCCTGAGACCCCAAACTTTCCTGGGTTTCATTGCCTGTAGCGGTTGTTCCATTGTTATAAAAAAGATCAGTGACTTAAAGATGTAAGCCACTGATGTGTCTTTCAAGCCTTCAAAAATATCTTTGCCATTTTCTTTAGCCTGAGATGTTTTCACAGCTAGCTCCTAATTAGCTGGGATAGTGGAACAAAAACTTAAGAGTACAAGTAACTAAATCTCTAAATCTGCAATTCCCAACTCAGATTTAGCAATACTCCAGGATGTCTAAAGTATATCTGATGATTTTTTAAAGCTGTAATTTTTAATTCACTCCAATAAAATGAGCAAGTGGTATAATGGATAGAGAGCTAGCCTTGGCATCCAGAGGATCTGGGGTCAAGTCTTTGTCTCCAACAAATACTGGTTCTATGACCTAGGATGAGTCCCTCCATCTTTTGGTACCCCAAACAACTAAGAGTATATTTTTATGTGTATTGGTAGAGGAAGTACCCTAAACTGATGATGTTACAGAACTTCAGCAAAAAAACAACAACAACATATAAACCACTGTAATATGTGCTAAGTTATAATTGCAGGAAGAAAGAATGTTGTAAAAATAATCAAGCAATAAAAGGATGAATCATGACTGGGAAGAAAATGTTTAGAAATCCCACTTAGGCTACTTGTTTCAGTGTTTGGGATGAGTGCTTACAAATAATTAAATGAGCAGAAGGAAAGAAAGAGTGAAGAAAGGAAGAATCTGATACCCAAAAGCTGTTATAAAAGGACTCAAATCTGAGTTTTTGGTCCCTTTGAGTGGCGGCATTTGGAATTCCAGCTTCTCTTTGGAAGTGAACCTGGGAATATGGTGGGACTCCCCACCTTTTTCATAGAGAAAATTCAAACTATGGTGTCTCAACTTATTTTGGTCTCTGTGATAGTTTGGTTTCATAGGTTCAGAGATTCTGTAACACATTGGAAACTTAATCATTTTTCCTCTTCTGTTATATGGTTTGGTGAGGGGATGTTGAGGGGGCTCATTGCTACCAAACTTCCTACATTCTCTTCTTTTCATTGTTTTCACTCTCTAGACCAGTGTATTTTTTTTAGCATTCTTTTTTTAGTCTTAAAATTTTTAATTTAATTAATTAATTTAGAATATTTTCCATGGTTACATGATTCATGTTCTTTCTCTCCCCTCCTCCCACCTTCCTCCTGTAGCCAATTCCCAATTCGACTGGGTTTTACATGTAGAACAGTGTGTTTTTTAGGGTTTACTTGCAAGAAAAAAATATAACATGCAAAAACAGAAATTGTACACCTTGGAAAGGTAATTAGAAATATAAATGAGACAAACTTGCCCAATAACTGACTTGGTCATATTTTCCTTTTAAACTATTCTATCTAGCCACAGTTCCCTAGTTCTAGACTGGTCTATTTTGCCAAAAAAGACTAAGGACTTTAGGATACCTCAGTAGACATTTAATTCCAAAGTCTCATTGACATTGGAAACTGGGACCCATAATCTTTGTGACTTGCCCAAGAGAACACAACCAAGCCAAGAATTGAACCCAGGAAACTTTACTCCAGCTGTTATACTCTTTTTACTGTATTTCTATACCTCTTTAAAAAAACCAAAAATTTTAACTGTCTTAGTATTCATTCTAAAACAGAAAAGGAGCATGGGCTAGGCAATCAAGGGTCAAGTGACTCTCCCAGAGTCACATAGCTAGGAAGTGTCTGAGGCCATTTGAACCCAGGTCCTCTTGACTCCTGGTCTTGTGCCCTATTCCCTATACTACCTATCTGCTCCTATCGCTATGCCTCTTGAACAGAATCCTTCCTGAAATTATTTTGTATTGATTTTTCTTTCACTAAAGACATGTTTTATCCTCTCAGGAGAGTGTAAGTCTTTGAGGATAGAAATCATTTCACATTTCCCCATCACTTTCTCATCCTGAAATAGGCGTTAACCATCTTAACCCAAGGTCTATTTTTTAAAGTACTTTGGTAACTATATTTCCAATATGATCAATTTCCTTTTTAATCTTATTTTGTTTCATATATTTTAAGATAGAATGCTGAAAAAGGATCCATGAGCTTCATCCGATTGCCAAAGAGGTTCATGACCCATACACCAAGACGAAGCATCCTCATCTTAAACCATACTTAGATGATGGACTCTAAAACAGAATGTTACCTCACAAGCCAGAATACCTTTTGACAAGTCTCGACATTTACTCACTGAAGTTTGCTTCTTCTATACTGCCTGGCTCAGTCAGAGCCAGTCAAGAGTTCTCCTAATTGAATGGTGGGACACTGAAGAGACCCATCTCTCTCTTGATACAGCATCAGATGTCTTCCTCCTCCAAACATGGGAGAACAAGGAAATGCAAACAGTTCTGACAGCGTTCGCATCACCTCAAAAATCCGAAAAATTCAACCTGACACAATGGATCATCTTGCAAAATACAGCCTTTTGCTTATGGTCCCAAACTGAATTAATCATCTGTCGCCTAGGTAATTGAAAGTGTGGTACTTATTTCCCCCTACATTTTCAGCTATATTTTCCATTTTTTTGGACCAATCCTGCCTTACTCATTTTCCCTCTTGGCTATGAGTTTCCTGTTGGGCTCTGTTCACCAGTCATCTCCCCTTTTAAGTTGATTTTGGCAGATTTTTGACAGCCACGGTGCTAATCACTGCCAAGGTAGTTAAGGCCTTAGGAGCTATTTGGAGACATCATTGAGTCTAACAATGGAAAGCATTTGAACTTGAGCTGAGAAGACAGGCCTCCTTCTCAGGGTTGGAGCAGAGATGCCAATTTTCTGATAGCGTATGCTTCTGTATAGAAGGGCTGGCCTGTAGCCTTAGAATGATATGATACTAGAGCCCCAGGGACCAATATTCCTTCCTCACCTTGCTGCACTCCCAAACAAAAACCAAACAGCTTGGTAAACGTAAGTTTACCATTTGGGTAGCATAATTAATATCTGCTTAAAAGCACAGTCACTTGAAAGATAGATTTACCATACCATTGTCAACATTTATTTCATATAACAGTTCCTTCCTTTTATTCTCTGTTGCTTTTATTTCTTGCTCCATAATTTGCCTCTTCATACTATCTTCCTTTTCCTAGCCTGGATGTTTCCACAAACCAATATTTCCAGATTATTTCCTTGGTAAGAAATTACTTATTTATTTGTTATTTTTAAGTTCCCAGGTATCTTCCACCCTTCCTCCCCTCTCTGCACTGGAGAAGCCATCATTTAATAATAATAATAATAATAATTATATATAGGGGGCAGCTAGGTGGCTCAGTGGATTGAGAGCCAGACCTAGAGACGGGAGGTCCTAGGTTCAAATCTGGCCTCAGACACTTTCCAGCTGTGTGACCCTGGGCAAGTCACTTGACCCCCATTGCCTAGCCCTTACCACTCTTCTGCCTTGGAGCCAATACACAGTATTGACTCCAAGATGGAAGGTAAGGGTTTAAAAAATTATATATATATACATATGTATAAATGTATATATAAACATAAAACTATAGTTTGATTGTTTCTATTTATCAGCTCTTTTTCCAGAAGTTGACATGTACAACTTATTCTTTTAACAATATTTCTGTTATTGCATATAATGTTCTCCTAGTACTGCTCATTTTACCCTTCCTAATTTCATACAGGTCTTTCCATGTTTTTCTTTTTAAATTGACCTGCTCATCATTTATTACAGAGCAGTCGTAATCCATCACAATCATTTACCACAACTTGTTTAGCCATTTCCCAATTAATGGGCATCCCCTCAATTTCTAATTCTTTGCTGCTGCAGAGAGAGCTGCTCCAAATATTCTAGTATATATAAGTTCCTTTCATGTTTTTTTGATCACCTTAAGAAATAAAGCTAATAGTAACATTTCTGGGTAAAAAGGTATTCATAGTTTTAGAACTCTTTGGGCATATTCCAAATAGTTGGAATTCAGTCCACAATTCCACTGACAGGGTATTAGTATCTCTATTTCTTCACATCCCTTCCAACATCTGTCATTTGCTTTTTTTTTAAATCATTTTAGCCAATCTGATAGATGTGACATGATATCTCAAACTTTTTTTCTTGATTTGTATTTCTCTAACAAATTTAGAGCATTTTATCATGTAGTTATATAAAGCATTGATTTATTCATCGCCAAACTGTTTATATATTTTGATCATTCATCAATTGGGAAATGGCTCATGTTCTTGTTCTCAATATATTTTGTTTATGAGACATCTATCCTAGAAATCGTCTAACCCCCCCCCCCCTTCCAGATTATTCATCCAATAGCTTTGGCCAAGGGTTCTCCAGTGACTTAAAAATTTCTAGTTTTCCTTACTCCAAGATAAGTGCTACATAGTATAATTGGATAAAGACAGAATTGGAGAGGAAGAGATAACTATATGGTTATGCTGAAATTCTGGGATTTCATTTCCATGGAGGGATGTAGGAAGAGATTTCTAACAGGGTATAGCAAAGGAGGCTGGCAGCCTGGGATGTTGCAAAACCAGGATTCCACAGAGCTGGCTGGGTCAGCATTCTAAGATAGTTGGGCAGGTCTCTCTCAAGCTGGGATTGAGACCCAGGGGCTGTGTGTCAAAAAGTCTCCCTGAAGAAATCTTTGAAGCTGCCTGACTTGAATTATGCTCAAGGAAAGGTCGAGTATGAGTTCCCCTTTCACACTGGTGGACAGATGTGAGTAGGGTATGAACTTCCTCCCTTCCTGGATCTTGTGAGGACCCTACATGTGGATTCTTCAGTTTGACCCTAGCAAGGACTCTGGAGTTTGTGAGAATCTGGGCCCCATTTGGACTTTAATTTTTATTTACCTTTTAGTCAGTCAGATTAAGTTTAGATTAGAAACCTTAGTGTGTTAAACTCTGGGTGGTTAGAGAGAAGTCACTCCCTGATTCCCCTTATCCCTGTTTGGTTTAATAAACTCTCTTTTTATCTATTGTATTGTGATCCCATTTGTTTAACCTTCCCCAAATTCCCTATTGCAGGGATTTCTTCCCACATTAAAATATGGCCTTGGACATTTATTAGCTGTGTAATCTTGGACAAGTAATTTAACCCTCTTTGCCTCAGTTTCCTCATCTGTGAAATAATCTGGAGAAGGAAACGGCAAGCCATTTTTTAAATCTTTTCCATGAACACCTCTGATGGGGTCACATAGAGTCAAATAGGACTGAAACAGCTCTCAACAACAAAGGGTACAAAGTGTACAGAATCCTAGACTTGCAGTCAGGAAAACAAGTTCAAATTTGACCTCAGAAATTTAGATAGCCATATGACTCTGATCAAGGCACTCAACAGTTGTCTTTCCTCATCTGGAGGATCAAATGATATATTAATTTATAAATTAATTGCAGAGAGTCCCTGCAAAACTTAAAGTGGTATGTAAATGTTAGGTATTATTATTATTAATCATCATTATTATTATTTTTAAAGGTGAGAAGCCAGTCTTTCAAACTGACAAAGATATTGCTACTAATAGCAATACAATGATCCATAATAATCCTGAGGGGTTTTATGAGAGAGGATGCTATCCACATCTAGAGAAAGAACTGTGAGATTAGAAATACAGAAGAAAAACATATGTTTTTTCACTTGTTTATATGCTTATAGGATTTGAGGTTTGAATTTTTAAAGATTATTATATTACAAAATTATTATATATAATTATATATATATATAATTATTATATTACAAAAATGTAATGGAAATAGGTTTTGAGTTATACATGTATAACCCAGTCCAATGGCTTGTTAGCTCTGGGAGGAGGGAGGGAAAAGGGGAGAGAGATAAAGTGGAACAATATTTAAAAAAAAAAAGAAAAATGTTAAAAAAAAACAACTTGACAAAGATTAGCAAACAATGCAGAGCTAATTTTCTTCAAATCAGTCTGATTCTCAATCTTTATTTAAAAAGTAATAAAAATTTCAAAGAATATTTCTATTGAAAGATACTTTAAAAGTCATATAGTTCAACCTTTGATATTATAAATGAGAAATTGAAAGTCTAGGGGAGGGAAGTACTTGCCTCAGGGTCCCACAGACAGTGGGCAGTTGAATCAAGATTTAGGACTCAGTACCCAATACCAATCCAGTAATATTTCCATTATAACATTCATCTTTCTGTATTAGTGACAAAGCAAGTGTCAGTGATAATATATTTGCAAGATATAGGAATAAAGTCTATTTAGAATCTCATTAATTCTTGGATACCATGAGATTTACAGTAGAGAAGTAGAAGGAATGGGGTAGAAATAAATGATTATAAGGGAGCTCAGCTCCTAAAACTTGAGAAAGTTCTTATGAAGGCCAAATATCACATTGTAGAGTCAATGGCTTCCCTATGGGTTTCCTGTTCTCTCAAGTAATGATTTAGAATAAAATCATGAACATTATGTTATTATTGTGGGGGTGGGGGAAGAAGATTAAGATTCTGAAGGACCTGGGTTAAAAATCTTGAAAATAACCACTTGCCAGCTCTGTGATCTTGGGACAGGACTGTTAACTCCTCTGGACCTGAGTTTGTTTGTCTGAAAATGAGAGATGCCCTAGATAACCTCTGAGGTCTCTTCCAGTTCTAAATCTCCAGGATGCTTTTCCAGTAACATGAATCTCCAAATACAGATGAGAGTAGCTGGAGGCTCTGCTGTAGAACTCTGGGCTCAAGAAGGATCTTGGCCCTTTCCAAACCTGAAATTGTGCCTCTTGGATCTCCTCACTATCCCTCATGCTAGTTCTGGTTGCCATCTCTACCCTGGCGTTTGCATGCTGACCATGTAGACCCTCCTTTCACATAGGAGAGGAGTCCTAAGCCAATTGGACACAGGCTGTGAGCAACCTTTGACAGATTTACAGTTTTTCTTGCCAGATTGACAAGCTTTCAAGATTGCATTGAACAATATTCTTTCCATCCAAGCTTTTGCCTAACAGCACTACTCAGAACACCAATCGGCCACAATGGGGGAACACCAGCTGCTGGAATATTAAGGCATGTAACTGGGCAAAGCCTCAAATCATCATGCTGGAAAGTGCCCTGAAAGGGTGAAGTCAGAGCCTCCAATGCATGAGAAGACGAATAAGATTCTTTACCTTCTTTATTGACGGTGACTGGAAGTGACATGGTTAGGTGTGCCAATCAATCAATAACAAGGTTTTACGAAGAGCCTACTATGTGCCAGAAGCTGGGATACAAAATGGAAAAGGAAGAGGATTTTGTCATTAACTAGCTTACATTCTGTTGGGGAGATGTCAGGACATGCATAAGTGTGTAAATATATATATATATATATATACATACATGTATAATATACATATTTCACTTGTATACTTATGCATATACATATATATATACATATATATACACATATATGCATAATGAATGCAAAGTGTTTTTAGGGCATAAAGCACTAACAAATAAAAGTGGTGTAGTAAGCAAAGAAAAATTGCAAAATGATTCTGCAAAATGAACTGCATTTGATTGGCAGGGACATGTGACAGTGGGGGCACTTTAACTGACCCTTTAAGGAAGCCTGAGAACCTAAAGAGAATACCGAGAATCAGAAACTCTTAAGTCTACTACCATTCTATGCCTCTAACTCTTTCCTACTAGGGAAAAAATTTATATATACATATATATATATATATATATATATATATATATATATATATATATATAAAATGAAAAATTAAATTAAATAAAAAGAGAACTTCCAGACAACTTAAACCAAGATGTCTCACAAAAAAAAAAACTAAGTTCTCCATCACTATAATCCAATTCAACATGAAAGAAAAAATTAAGAACTTGCTCTATGTAAGGCTACGTGCTGGGCATACCTGTGTGAACAAACACAGCTTTTCTAATGGAGCTTTCATATTCTATTTTGAATGAGGAGATAACAAAACATAATACTAACATATTGATGAAATGAATAAGAAAGATCAAACAGAATGACGCAAAGGAGTTCAAGGATGGAGAATTTACTTCTAATTGGTGGGTGCCATTGGGGAAAGCTTAAAAAACATGGTGAAACAAATGGGAAAGGGTGATTCCAGGCTTGAGGGATGATATTTACAGAGGCATATGTCAAGCCTAGCAAGGGCCAGCTTGACAAAATCATTCAGGGTTCCCAAAAGATGGTGGGGAAAATGACCCAGACACAATTGGCAGTCAGGAGGGCTTGAGGTGCTCATAGCAACAGAAAGCACTTCATTGAAGGTGAAATCTACTTTTATATGGGGGGAAGGCAAGCTGGGGATTTTGCACACGTTTCCATTTACACAACGAAGGTAAATGATTGACAATGTGATCTTGTATATCTCATCGAGTCTACACAATAATTTCTATTGGTCATAAATCAAGGTATAACAGCCTGGCTTGGATTCTCAAGGAAAAGGCATACATCAGTGATTTTGTAGTTACATCAGGTACAGGGAGTGGGGAGAGCTTGAGGCCATGTACTTCAGGGGGAAAAAGTGAGATACAAGCTAAACTTTAGCTGAACTATGTCTTTGACTTTACAAGGGTCTGCCTTCTCCACAGCTTTGCTGAATGGAATCTTTCGACCTTGCCTTCTATAGGCATCCACTATCACCTACGGTTCCTGATTCCTTCCAAAGTCTTTTTTTTTTAGTGGATTAAAGAAGAAACTCATCATCTTATTCTAAATTCTGTCATAAGGTATTTGTTGTAAATAACAAAAATGGGACCTGAAAATCTCAAGAAGAATAGATTTTGGAGGTGAGAAGGTAGAATTGGCACTATAGAAGCCTTCGGTGGCAGCACTCCATTTCTAAGGGATGAAAGCTTAGCATTCCATATTTATGGACAGAAGGACCCCCAGGGTCACACCTGAGATCTGCTCTATAGAACATCAATCTCACTTTCAGAAAGCAGTCACATGATTAGGTTATTCTTGAGAATCTTTATCTTCTCTTTATGGAGTTCAGGGGAGACACGCTTTGCCACAAATCAGCTGTAATCGTAGGCAAAGAGTCTGCTCAGCTATGCGTTTAAATGCATACATTCATTTTGCCATTATTTGACAAGTACAGAAACTAAAAGTCATTCATTCTCATGACAAACACTATGATGATGGAGTTTCATATTAAGCAGTGTCAGGCTTAAGAAAGATGGTGAAGGGAGGAAGTTTGTCTTCCAGGGCTTCAAATTTCTTCCTTTCTCTATTTTTTTCCTCATTCTTGTTCCTTCTCTGCCCCATCAGATAACCATCCTTTTCCTCTAAGTTTTTTTTTTCCCTCTCCTCCAAGGTAGAGAAAGAGCTGTTAAATTCGTTTCAGGGGTTAGACAGTGTAGGAGGCCAAATGATCACATATTTGACACAGAACATAGGTGGAAAATTAATGACAAACTCCCTGGATGTTTCTTGCTGTATGGAAGCTCAGCACTGAAAATATTTGGTGTTGGTATGATGGGGCAAACATTTTGCGGTGCCTTGGTCCTACTCGTTTACCATACCAGTGATAGAAGGATAGACTATTTCCTCCATTAAAAAAAGAGACAACTTCCAACTTGCTATCTTTCTTCACTTCTCCCATAGGTTTCTCTCTACCTCTAGATTTTCCATTCTTTCTCCAACTCTCCTGAACTACTAGGTCTAGCCTTAGTTCCCAAAGCAAGCTGGCTCCTGGACCTCTGGCTACCTTTTCCACTTAGCATTTCTTTTCCTGAGTAGATGACAGAATATTTTTCTAAAGAAGGATATGTCCAGGTATGAGCTTGAGATATTCTAGGTTCATCAGTTAGAGCTAGTCAGCAAGGGATTTTCTTCTTCTGAGAAATAACCCTCCAGAAGAGGACTTTCAATGGGCGTACAAAGGACTACATATCTAGATCTTTTAAAATATCCACTTCATGGTGCACTATTATGGTAATTAGGACTGTCACTTGGTCAGTTTTCTTAAATCAGAGTTGTCAGTGTATGCTATGAGTTTTTTTGTTTGTCTGTTTATTTATTCATTTTTGTCCTTTAGTATTTCTTTTTTTGCAGGGGTCCCCAAACGACAGCTAGTGGGCTAGGATGGAGGATGTCATTAACCAAAGATTGTAAGAGAAGGGAGTCTAACCCCTTCTCATTAAACGTCAACTTCTACCTTCTCACCACCCCCAATTGAGCTTGTTTGTATATGTGTGTCTCAACAGAGGATATTGAGTGACCAGGGTCCCTGTGTCCCAATTTCCCAGTTTTCTTGATGCAGTATTCTAACTCCCTTGGGCCCAGCAGTTCTTAATGATAGAAGTACATGCACATTGAGGTATAAATCACTTGTGAGGCCTGCTGAGCTCCATCTCCAAGGGGTATTTATTTGGATTGTAACAGAAGATAGAAAAATGACTTTGTTCTGTTGGAATTTCAAACAAGACTAGGAGAGGCACAGTATTTGTTGAGGCAAAGGAAACCTTTCTGATGATCTTAATTGCATCCCATGGGCAGTCATCTCCTTAGACTCCTCAAAAGGCCATCCCAGATTACAAGAATGAACTGAAAAGTTAATAGGGCAGAGTTGGCCTAAGAAAAAAGGCCAAAACGATGTAATTAAATACAAATTAATTTTGGAGACTTTTTGCTAAATTAATAATTATGTAATAGTAAAGAGAAAGAAAAATGAAGGTTACCAGCCTAACTACCCAAAGTCTCTGGCCGCATTTTAAATCCTTTAATTCCCAGATTCCCATCCTTCATGATCCCTGCATCATGCCAGAGATTGCTTACACAGATAAGTACCTGGACTGCTTGCCAGCGAGAGAGCTTCTTCCTTAAGAAAAAATGGCAGAGAGTGACCTCTACCTCACATAATGGTTTTTTAAAGCTCAGTCTAAACTCTTCCTCTAAGATTTTCTAATTAGCCAGGATTTCACTCCAGGCCTTACATGTCATAACCCTTGATTTCTGCCTATCAGGAACCTGCCATGCTGGCAAATTAAAACATATGACTCTATGATGTCCACCATAGAGTCTCCCTAGGATTAGGGTCCCCTAAATATTTAATTCACTCAGCAAACATTTTACTCACCCCAGAATTCTCCTCCCATAACAAAGGCTCTCTTTGCTAGGGTCATCTACTCATCTCCTACTAATCAAAACATTTGCCACTAAATCATAGTATGGAAAAGGGGGATAACTTTTGCTCCCCAACACAGAGGCCTGCATTGCTTCCAAAATTCTTGAGTATATGTAGCTACCTCCACTATCTTTATGAAAAAGAACCATCAATCAAAAGTATTCCCATCATAGAAGCAAACAAAAATGGAGAAAATAAAAACTTCCAACTCAAGAACTAACCCATAGTTTCTGCTGATAATTGCAAATCTGATGCTTGCAAAATAGTATTCTGAGCAGCAGAAAGGAGGAAATAAAAATGTTAATTTAATAGGAACAAGAGTGATCATGTTTTGATGGCTAAGAAAAGACTAACTATATAAGGACTATAAGTCTTTATCCTTGATTGGATTGATAAATCATTGTATAACCCCATGCGAGCCACTAAAACTATTTCCTCATCAAGAAAAAGGAAAATTGTGAGAGATTCTAGACTACCTAAGAGAGTAACTAAAGTTAGGCAAAGCTGCATCTCTTTTCAATCAATTAATAAATTGACAAGCATTTAGTAAACTCAGCCATTGTGTCAGCCATTGTGTTAGGCATTAGTAATAAACAGACAAAAATAAATTAAATAATATCCCCTGCCCTTAAGGAGGTTAGATCCTCTCAAGGGAGACATGATTTTGCAGTATTTGTATAAAATTGAATAAAATGTATGTTTTTTTTTTTTCCAGGAGTAGAGATGTATGTTAATGGTCCAAAAAGGTGACCTACTTTGTCCTCCATAATAATCTCTTGCTACCATGTGTTCTCTTCCTCTCTCACCCCTTTCCCAATTCTTTAAAATGCCCTTGTTGAATACAATGATTGTAGAAATAATAACGGAGAGAGTGAATCCAAGACCTAACAACATTTATGATAGTTATGATATTTAAGGTAAAAAAAAATATTGAAAGTAGATGGTACCATTTATAGAGATACATGAAATAACATGTAAATCACATGCAAATGAACCTAGAGATATCCTAATTCATGCACCTGGATGTTTCTCTAGGGAAAAATCTTAGTAGAGCCTATATTCCATGCTCTGCTGATAGAAGAACCATCAATCAAAAGTATTCCCATCATAGAAGCAAACAAAAACAGAGAAAATAAAAACTTCCAACTCAAGAACTAACCCAGAGTGCCCTATGTTTTACAAGGAGAGTTGCTTCTATAGAATTTTGATGACACCCTCTTATCCTAGCCTTACAATACCTCTAAGAGGTAGGAGTTAGGTCTCATCATCTTCATTTCACAGATGAGGAAACTGAAGCAGAGCTGATTGAAGCCATGTCTTCATGGTATCATTCACTGAAGATTGATTCAATGAAAAAGAAAACTGCTTGATTCAGTTGACTGAATCAAGTCAATTCAACCATGACAGTCAGTGTGGAAGCTCTGCATAAACACAACTGGAGGCATGTCACCTATTTGTTACAGGCATGGGCAGGACTAGAGACTCACTCTTCTATCACCCCCATATATCATTCATTTCAGTAGATTTCCCATGACATAGTCGCATATGCTCAATGCACAAGAGTGCAAATGTGTCATGAAACAAATTGGCTTTAAAAACCAAATCTTAGATCTACTTAAATGAAAGTAAAACTGTGTGGATCTTCAATTTAGAATAGTAATTGTCTTGATTTTTTTTTCTATTTTTCCTCCTAAAGGTTTATTATAACTCACTATCTGGTTATCCAGATGAGCTCATTTACTTCTGTAGATGATTCTATCCCAGTAGCTACATTCATAACTAGTACAAGGTATTTTTTAATCAATTTCAATAAAAGAACCTCCAAAATGCAACCCAAGCAAACTGTACACTTTCAACCAGTATTCTAACAAATAAACATTCATCAGCATTGTTCTCCAGGGTATTGTAAAAAGATTTCCCTTAGAGGATGTTTTGTCAACAACACATTTTCCCCATAGAGAGAGTATAATTTCTTCAAGAACCAGTTTATTTAGGAAATCAACACTTCTATTAATGTTTGTACTCTAAACCTTGATAAGTTTACCTAGAGCCATTTGTATATACTAATGAAGTATACCATATGGAAAGAGGTATCCAGAAGGGAGCCCAATAGAAATAACTCCTTGCACATTAAAATAAGATTCACAGCTCACAGATGATCATTAGCTCTTTCAAGTTTTGTTGTAATAACTTTGAGAAACACCATCTCCCTCTGGCCTCTTTACTTGCACGATGCACAAATAGTCTTTAAAAGTAAAATAAAACCCTAGGAAATCGAATTCTCACTGGTGTAATTATATAAATAATAAGCAATAGTTGTAGCTTTTTCCCTACAAATGCTCTATTTCACATATACTTCTGGGAATTCTCATGACCTTTTAAGTAATCACTAGTATCATGCCATCATTGTTATTGGGAAAACAGGGAAAGAGGATAGTGTAGAGTGACCCTCAAAGAGCAGATCATTAGGAAGTCAGTGCTAGGATTAAAACTTCTAATTCTATTTTTAGGTTATCTGAAATATATTTTCCAAATATGAAGTCTTATGTTACTTTTTTAATGATGAATAGCAGACACTTTCTTTGGATGATTATTAACATTAGAAAGGTATCAAGAGTAATTGAAACTTATTTCACAATAAAAAATGTCAGAATATTCACAACATCAAAAGAGGCAGGAGTTAATTTTAAGTTGTCAATCTTGTTATATATAGTAATCATCACCCTTGAAAGTCCTTGAAAACCTTGAGTTTGATTCTTTTATTTATCTCTTAAAATATAAACCTTGATGATATGTTCTTGAAATGCCAGAACTATGTCTATGCAGGTGTTCTTGTACAATACCTAGCAAAATGCACATATAGTTCATCAATAGATTTTTTGGAATAATCATATGAGACCTTTAGTACACTTTTGGCATGACTTTTTATGTTAATTTAATGGGAACAACAGAAAAAAGGAAATTAAAGAAATTAAGAAGGAAGGGACAGAAGGAGGGAAGGAGAAAGGAAGAAAGGAAGGAAGGAATAAAAGAAAGAAGGAAGGATGGAAGGAAAATAAAAGGAATCATGTATTTATTACATGTCTATTAGGTTCCAGGCACTGTACATTTATAAATATCATCTGAATGGTCTCAATTCAATCATTGGTATTTGTCCCATTTATTAAGCATTTATCAGTTATCCTTTATGTATCCACCATGTTTGTCAACATAAACTAAACAGGATATCAATGAAGTGTATGACATAATCATTAATTATATTTTAAAGGAATGTATAGTCTTTTAGGAAATGTAGCTAGACAAAATTAACATAAGAAGCAATTAAGTACAGCATTTTTAAAGAATGCTGTAAGATTGTAAGTTAATGTAATTGAAAGCAAATAATGTTAGGTTATCAACAATAAATTATGTGATCACAAAATCTTAGCATGAAAAAGATCCCTACAGACAATTATGCTACTTGAATTTGACCCAGGAACTAATCATCCCAACTTTCTTTGAATACATGAAATGTCTACCTCCCAAGGCATTCCATTCTACTTTGGAGTAATTGTTATTCTTAAGCAGTATTTTTTCTATTTAAACAGTTTTATTGCTCCCTCCCCATAATTCCCACTCATTACTTCTAGTTCTGAGAAAACAAGTTTAATCTCAACTTTACATCTTCATATAACAATCTTTGAAATGCATGAACATAATGATCAAATTCCCCCACTCCCCCACTTTCCATTCCCAGTCTTCCCTCTTACAAGTTGCTATTCTCATTTCCTTCTACTGACACTCTATTATATCTAGACACCTTTTACCACATCTGGATGCTCTTCATTTGCTGATTCCTTTGTAAAATATTGTTTCAAGAACAATATGAACAGAATCAATACCAGAAATGAACATATTTTAGCCATGAACTACTCAAGGTAGAATATACAAGAATAATGACCTCCCTAGTTCTAGACATTCTGTCTCGCTTAATAAGTCATAAATTTCATTAACCTTTTTGGAATTCTATATCACACTGTTCACTTCTATGAGTTTATAGCCCACTAATAGATGCATGATTTTTAATTTTGTTTATTTTTATTATATTTTTACCCTATTAAATGTAGGTATGATTTTTAATAATAATTTTCTGACATTTTGGTGATCATGCTTTCTCCCTCTTTCCCTTCCCCCCATCCAGATTTGGCAGGAAGTATGATATAGGCTTATATATGTGATATTAGGCAATACATATTTCCATGTTCTTAATGTAATGAAAAAAGGCACATAATGCTTATATACAAAAAAATTCATGAAGGAAATAAATTGTAAAATTATTTTCTTCAATCTGCATTTAGATTTCATCAGTTCTTTCTATTGTTGTGGATAGCCTTTTTCATCATGAGTTTCTTGGAGTTGTTTTGTATCCTTGCACTGTTGGTAGAAGTTAAGTCATTCACAGTTGATCGTTGTACATCTTTACTCTAATTCTGCATAATATTTGCCTACTTCTTACTTCACTTTACATCAATTCATATGATTCCATGTTTTTTTTAATTAGTACTATTTATCATTTCTTATTCCATTACATTCCATTATAACCATTTACTAAAACTTTGTTGGCCATTTGCCAATTGATGACATCCCTTCACATTCTAATTCTTTGCCACCAAAAACAGAGCTGCTATGTTGGTACCCCTATCTTTGACCTCTTTTGGATACAGACTGAGTTTGTATTTTTCTAATTAAATCATATTTGGAGCATTTTATATGATTAAAGGTATTTTTAATTTCTTTGAGACTGCCTCATCATGTCCTTTGACCATTTATCAATAGGATAATGACTTTTATTCTTATAGATTTGACTCAGTTCTCTAGCTGAAAAATGAAACCCTTGTCAGAGACACTTATAAAAAAACTTTCCCTAATTTTTTTAAAATTTCTAATCTTGGTTGAATTGGTTTTGTTTGTGCAAAGATGTTTTAATTTAACATAGTCAAAGATATCTATTTTACATCTCATATTGTTTCTATGTTATGTGATCTTCCCCTATGCATAGTTCTGACAGATAATCTATTTTATGTTAACCTAATTTGTTTATGATATTTTTATTTCTAAATTGCATATCCATTTTGACCTTATCTTGGTATATGATATGAAATGATGATCTCTGCCTTATTTCTGCCATATTGTTTTCTAGTTTTCCCAGTAGATTTTGTGGAATAGCAGGTTTTTCCAAAACCTTAGATCTTTAGGTTTGTCAAACATGATAGCATTCTAGTACAATACTGAATAGTATTGGTGATAATTAGGATTCTTGTTTCATTCCTGATCTTATTGGGAAGGTTTCTAACATCCCCATTATAGATAATGATTATTGACAGTTTAAAATATATGTGATGCAAACATGTAGACCTTTTTCTTTTAAAAATTAATTTTAATAATAAATTTCCACGAGTGTTCTGAAGGTATATAATCTGAATTTTCTCTCTTCCTTCTTCCATCCCCACTCCCAAAGCCAGCAAGTAATTCAGTCTGGATATATGGATTATCACACAAAACATTTTTTCATATTATTCATATTTATAAGTGAATAATCTTATAAAACTAAAACCTTAAAACATATACCCAAATAACCAAGTGATAAATCATATGCTTTCATTTTCATTCTTACTGCAACAGTTCTTTCTCTGGAGATGAAGAGCAATCTTTTTCATAAATCCCTCAGTATTGTTCTGAATCATTATATTGCTATTACTGGCAGAGTTTATCATATTTGATCATTCCACAATATTGCTGTTAATGTGTACAATATTTTCCTGTTTCTGCTTATTTCATTCTGCATCAGTTCATGTTGGTCTTTCCAGCTCTTTCTGAAATCATCTTGCTCATCATTCCTTATAGCACAATAGTATTCCATCACTGTCATATATCACATTTTTTTTAGCCATTCCCAAACTGAGGGTTATCCAATTCTTTGCCAACACAAAGAGAGCAGCTATAAATATTTTTTTAACAAAAAATTCTTTTCCAATTATTAAAAAAATCTCTTTGGGATGTAGATGAAAGGCTGTGTATTTTTTTATAGGCCTTTGGACATAATTCCAAACTGCCCTCCAGAAGGGTTGGATCAATTCATAACTTCAACAGCAATTTTGCCACAACCCTTCCAATATTTAGCATTTTCCTTTACTGTCATATTGATCAATCTGATAGGTGTGAAGTGGTACCTCAGAGTTGTTTTAATTTGTGTTTCTCTAATCAAGAGGGATTTAGAACATTTTTAATATAATTATTAGTAGCTTTGATTTCTTCATCTGAAAACTGTCTATTCATATCCTTTGACCTTTTATCATTTGGAGAATGACTTAGATTCTTATAAATTTGTCTTAGTTCTTTCTATATTGGAGAAATTGGAACTTTAATGAAGAAATTTGTTATAAAATTTTTTTACCAGTGTTACTCCCTTTCAAATCTTAGTTGCATTGGTTTTGTTTATACAAACTCTTTTAAATATAATATAATAAAATTATTCATTTTACATCTTATAATGTTCTCTATCTCTTGTTTAGTCTTAAATTCTTCCCTTCTCCATAGATATGGCAGGTAAACTATACTATATTCACCTAATTTACTTAAAATATCACTCTATATGTTTAAATCATATACTCTTTTTTACCTCATCTTGTTATAGAGTATGAGATAGTGATCAAAACCTGATTTTTGCCATACACTTTTCCAATTTCCCCAGCAGTTTTTGTCAAATAAGTTCTTATGCCCAAAATTGAGATCTTTGGGTTTATCAAACACTAGATTCCTGAGGTCCTTTATCCCTAATCAATTTCTTTGATATACCCTTCTATTTCTTAGCCAGTACTGTATTGATTAGAGGATTACTGCTTTATAGTACAGTTTAAGATCTGGTACCACTGGGCCTTCGCTTGTTTATTTTTTTTAATAGTTCCCTTGATATTTTTGACCATTTGTTCTTTCAGATGAATTTGGTTATCTTTTCTAGTTCTATAAAACAGTTTCTTGGATAGTTTGATTGTCACCATGTTGAATAAATTAACTTAGGTAGAATTGCCATTTTTATTATATTAGCTCAGCCTAATCATGAGCAATACCACTTGTTTAGATCTAATTTTATTTGTGTGAAAAGTGTTTTGTAATTGTGTCTATATAATCCCCATGTTTGTCCTGGCAGATAGATTCTTAAGTATTTTATGTTGTCTAGAGTGATTCTAAATGGAGTTTCTCTTTCTAACTCTTGCTGATGAGGTGTGTTGGAAATATATAGAAATTCCAATGATTTATGTGGGTTTGTTTTGTATCCTGCAACTTTGCTGAAGTTATTCATTATTTCAATGAGTGTTTTAGTTGATTTTCTAGGAATCTCTAAGTATACAATCATATATAATTATAAATATAAAAATACAAAGAGTGATAGTTCAATTTCCTCATTATCAACTTTTATTCCTTCAATTTCTTTTTCTTCTATAATTGCTACTACTAGCATATTTTGACCACAATATTAAATAATAGTGGGGATAATGGGCATTCTTGCTTCACTCCAGATCTCATTAGGAAGCCTTCTAACTTTTCCCCATTGCAGATAATAGTGCTGATGGCTTTAAATAAATACTATTTATTATTTTCAGGGAAGGCCCTTTTTTTCCAGTGCTTTCTAGTATAATTTACTTTACTTTATTTTATTTTTGGAGACATCCATTGTGTTTCTTTTATTTTTTAATTTAAATTTTTTAGTCAATTTAGAACATACCCTTCCTATAGCTGATGGGGAATTTCACTGAGTATTACATGTGTCCTTGATCAAAACATATTTCCCTATTGTTGGTGTTTGCATTAGGATGTTCATTTGGAGTCTACATCCCCAACCATATCCCCTCAACACAAGTAATCAATCACTTGTTTTTCTTCTGTGTTTCTACTCCCACAATTTTTCCTCTGCATGTGGATAGTGCTTTTTTCTCTTAGACCCCTCCAGGTTGTTCAGGATTTCTGCATTGCTACTGAAGTCCATTATATTTGATTGTACCACAGTGTATCAGTCTCTGTGTACAATGTTCTCCTGGTTCTGCTCCTTTCACTCTGCATCACTCCCTTGTGGTTGTTCCAGTTCCCATGGAATTCCTTCAGTTTATTATTCCTTTTAGCACAATATTATTCCATCACCAACATATACCACAATGTGTTCAGCCATTCCCCAATTGATGGGCATCCTCTCATTTTCCAATTTTTTGCCACCACAAAGAGAGCAGCTATGAATATTCTTGTACAAGTCTTTTTCCTTATTATCTCTTTGGGGTACAAACCCAGCAGTGCTATGGCTGGATCAAAGGGCAGACAGTCTTTTATCACCCTTTGGGCATAGTTCCAAATTTCTCTCCAGAATGTTTAGATTAATTCACAATTCTACCAGTAATGCATTAATGTCCAAACTTTGCCACATCCCCTCCAGCATTCATTACTTTCCTTTGATGTCATGTTAGCCAATCAGTTAGGTGTGAGGTGGTACCTCAGAGTTGTTTTGATTTGCAGATTCTCTCTGATTAAAAGAGATTGAGAACACCTTTTCATGTGCTTATTAATAGTTTTGATTCCTTTGACTGAAAATTGCCTATTCATGTCCCTTGCCCATTTATCAATTGGAGAATGGCTTGATTTTTGTACAATTGGTTTAGCTCTTTATAAATTTGAGTAATAGACCTTTGTCAGAGGTTTTTGTTATGAAGATTGTTTCCCAATTTGTTGCTGCCCTTCTAATTTTGGTTGCATTGGTTTTGTTTGTACAAAACCTTTTTAATTTGGTGTAATCAAAATTATTGGTTTTACACTTTGTGATTTTTTTTTCTAGCTCTTGCTTGGTTTTAAAGTCTTTCCTTTCCCAAATACATGACATGTATACTATTCTGTGTTCACCTAATTTGCTTATAGTTTCTTTCTTTATATTCAAGTCATTCACACATTCTGAGTTTATCTTGGTGTAGGGTGTGAGATGTTGATCCAACCTAATCTCTCCCATACTTTCTTCTAATTTTCCCAGCAGTATTTTTTTTTATCAAATAGTGAATTTTGGTCCCAAAAGTTGGGATCTTTGGGCTTATCATAGACTGTCTTGCTGAGATCACTTACCCCAAGTCTATTCCACTGATCCTCCTTTCTGTCTCTTAGCCAGTACCATTTTTTTTTGATGACCACTGCTTTATAGTACAGTTTGAGATCTGGGACTGCAAGGCCTTCTTCCTTCACATTTTTTTTCATGATTTCGCTGGATATCCTTAATCTTTTGTTCTTCCAAGTGAACTTTGTTATGTTTTTTTCTAATTCAGTAAAAAAAAAATTGGTAGTTCAATGGGTATGGCACTAAATAAGTAAATTAATTTGGGTAGGATTGTCATTTTTATTATGTTAGTTCATCCTACCCATGAACAACCAATTTTTTTTTCCATTTGTTTAGATCTAGTTTTAATTGTGTGGAAAGTGATTTGTAGTTGTGTTCATATAGTTCCTGTGTTTGTGTCAGCAGATAGATTTGATTCCTAAGTATATTATATTGTCTAGGGTGATTTTAAATGGAATTTCTCTCTCTAATTCTTGCTGCTGAGATGTGTTGGAGATATATAGAAATGCTGATGATGTATGTGGTTTTATTTTGTATTCTGCAACTTTATTAAAATTGTTGATTATTTCAACTAGTTTTTTGGTTGATTCTATAGGATTCTTTAAGTAGACCATCATGTCATATGCAAAGAGTAATAACTTGGTCTCCTCATTGCCTATTTTAATACCTTCAATTTCTTTTTCTTCTCTAATTGCTACAGCTAGTGTTTCTAGTACAATGTTAAATAATAGATATTATTAAATTATTAAATAATGGGCATCCTTGTTTCACTCCTGATCTTATTGGGAAGGCTTCTAGTTTATCCCCATTGCAGATGATGTTTTCTGATGGCTTTAGATATATACTGTTTATTATTTTTAGGAATCTAGTGTATTTTAATAAGAATTAGTGGTTTATTTTGTCAAAGGATTGTTCTGTACCTATTGAGATAATCATGTGATTTCTTAGTTTGATTATTGATATCTCAAGTATGCTGATTTTTTTCCCTAATATTAATACATCTTTGAATTTGTGGCATAAACCCCACCCTGACATATGAATAATCTTGGAGATACATTGCTGTAGTCCCTTTGCTAGTATTGTATTTAAGATTTTTGCATAAATGTTGATTAGGAAAATTGGCCTGTAATTTTCTTTCTCTGTTTTTGGCCTTCTTGGCTTAGATATCGGCACCATATTTGTGTCATAAAAAGAATTGTTAGGTGTCTTTCTTTGCTCATTTAACTAAATAGCTTGTATAGTATTAGAATTAATTCTTTTTTAAATGTTTAATATAATTTACTTGTGGTTCCATTCTGGTCCCAGAGAGTTTTTCTTGGGGCATTAATTAATAGTGTGTCAATTTCTTTTTCTGAGATGGAATTATTTAAGTATTCTATTTGATCTTTTGTTAACATAGGCAGTTTATATTTCTGTAAATATTCATCTGTTTCATCTAATCAGATTTATTGTCATATAATTGGGCAAGAAAGTTCTTAACCATTGCTTTAATTTTCCTCTTCATTAGAGGTGAAATCACCCTTTTTATTTTTGGTTCTTGTAACTTGATTCTATTCTTTCCTTTTTTAAATCTAATTAACCAATGCTCTATCTTTTTTTTTTCTAGAACTAACTTCTAGTCTTATTTATTATTTCATTAGTTCTTTTAATTTCAATTTTATTAATTTCTCCTTTGATTTTCAGGATTTCTAATTTAGTCTTTAAATGGGGATTTTTAATTTGTTCTTTTTCTAGTATTTTTTTTTTTTTGTTTTATGCCCAATTCATTTATCTGACTTTTTTTTTCTATTTTATTTATATAAGGATTCAGGGATACAAATTTTCCCCTAAGTACTATTTTGGCTGTAGTCCCATAAATTTTGACATGTTGTCTCCCCATTGTCATTCTCTTCAATAAAATCAGTGATTATTTCCATTATTTTTCTTTCACCCCCCCAATTTTGAAGAATCATATTAACTTCCAATTAATTAAGAATTATTGGACTACTAGAAGAGCATGACAAAAGGAAAAGCCTGGACATCATTTTACAGGATATTATCCAAGAAAACTGCTCCAACATTCTCGAGCAAGAAGGAAAAGTGGAGGTTGAAAAAATAATAAATGTTGGAGGGGATGTGGCAAAATTGGTACACTAATGAATTGCTGGTGGAGTTGTGAATTGATTCTACCATTCTGGAGGGCAATTTGGAACTAGTAGTAGCCCAAAGGATACTACAATACTGTCTATCCTTTGATCCAGCCATATCACTGCTGGGTTTGTACCCCAAAGAGATAATAAAGAAAAAGACTTGTAGAAGAATATTCATAGCTGCGCCCTTTTTGTGGCAAAAGTGATCAGAAAATCAGGGGATGCCCTTCAGTTGGGGAATGGCTGAACAAATTATGGCATATGTTGGTGATGGAATATTATTGCTCCCAAAGGAATAATGAACTGTAGGAATGCCATGTGAACTGCAATGACCTCCAGTAATTGATGCAGAGTGAAAGGAGCAGAACCAGGTAACATTGTACACAGAGACTGATACATTGTGGTACAATCAAATGAAATGGACTTCTCTGCTAGCAGCAATGCAATGATCCAGAACTATTTGGAAGTACTTATGAGAAAGAACACTATCCACATCCAGAGAAAGAATTATGAGAATAGAAACACAGAAGAAAAAGAATTGCTTGATCGCACGGGTCAATGGGGAGATGTTTGGGGATGTAGACTCTAAATAATCACCCTAAGTCCAAATATCAAATATATGGAAATAGGTCTTGATCAATGACAAATTTAAATGTGGAATTGAGTGTCAGCTATAGGAAGGGATTGGCACAGGAGGGGATTGGTGGGAGGGGAGGGAAAGAACATGAATCTTGTAACCAAGGAAAAAATATTCTAAGTTAATTAATTACATAATTAAAAAAATCTTAATAGATAGAATTTCCTCTCTGAGTTCAATAATAAATTGACCTCTTTGTAAATTCCAACTATTCACCTGACATCCTTTGGCCATTTTAAAAGTCTAATCCTCTTTTTTCATGAGTTTGATCAAATATTTTAAAACAACTATCCCATCCTTTCTGAAGTATTGCTTCCCCACATCAAACATCTTAGTTATTTTAACGTATTTATTTAGAGTAATTTTCAGAATTGGAAAAATATTCCAAATTATATCTGGCCAGGATAGAAGGATTATCATGTTTTTGTTTCTTAAAGCTATGACTCTCTTAATGTAAGTCAAATTTGATTTTTGTTTGTTTCTAAATATTTGTGACTCATTTTAGGATTTCAGTATATTAAAACCAACCCCTAGGACTTATTTTAAGACAAATGACCATTTTCCTATTTCTTCCCCACCTTGTGCTTATAAAATCTATTTTTAATTATATAAATGATCACATTTATCCTTTTTATTTTTATTTAGTTAGCTCTACCTCCACACACAGACACACATGGCCTTGTCATAGTGGATGGACTTGTGTAATTCCATGAAACTATAAGCTATTCTATACATATTTCCTCAAGATAAATAGGTCATAGTTAAGAGTACTGACAAAAGATGATATGTTGTCATGGAAAAAGTAAACAACCTAAGTGGCTTTTTAAAGAAAATCTCATAGTCAACACTAAAATGATAATAGATATGACATTGAAAGATAAAACCTTCAGCTCAGAATGTATTGTAAACATGAGATAGTTGAAGGAAGAAGGGCCTGCTGTGAAAAGGGAATTCCTCTGCCTTTGTTTTCTTTGACATAATCAATCAGCATTTTCCATTGAGATGTGGAAGTACAGACACACCCTCAGAGATAGGAAGTTGAAACCAAGGAGACAGGAAATTGATTCCACAAGCACTCTCCCAGGCAGTGCCAGGCAAATTAAGGAACTATGATTGGTTTCTGATATGTGAACTGGGAGAACTAGTGTGTGGAGAAAACTGTTTATAAGGGGAGACCCAGCAGAAAATAAGGAACTCAGATTTGTACTCGAAAGTTGGTGACTCTTGCTGAAGGGAGACACTATGGGGACTCTTGCTGAAGAGACTCTCGTGGACTTCTGACTGGAGATTTGAACCTGAAGGCTCAAGAGGGTAATTAGCTAAGCTGCTTCTTACTTATTTCCTACATTTCCCTCTCTTTACTATCTCTACTTTGATTAAACTAAGTTGTTAAAGCTAAAAAAAAACAAAAGGTAATATACTCAGCTTTGCTGGATAGGTGATTCTGGATTGTAAACCTAGATCTTTTACCTTCTAGAATATCATATTCTAAGTCATCTGATCCTTTAATGTGGAGGCTGGTAAGTCCTGTGAAATCCTGAGTGTAGTTTCATGGTATTTGAATTGTTTCTTTCTGCCTTCTTGCAGTACTTTCTCTGTGGTTTGGGGGCTCTTGAATTTAGCTATTATATCCCTAGGAGTTCTCATGTGAGGATTTCTTTGTGGACATGATCTGTGGATTCATTCAATTTCTATTTTACTCTTCTGTTAAAGAAAATCTAGGCAGTTTTCTTTGATATTTTCTTATATCATGATGTCCAGGCTTTTTTAAATTTTTACTATGACTTTCAGGTAGTCCAATAATTCTTAAATTGTTTCTCTTGGATCTATTTTCCAGATAAGTTGCTTTTTTAATGAGAGTTCACATTTTCTTCTATTTTTTCATTCTTTTGATTTTGTTTTATTGATTCCCGATGACTCATGAAGTCATTAGTTTCTATTTGCCCAATTCTAATTTTTAAAGAATGAATTTCTTCCATTACCTTTTGATCCCCCTTTTCAATTTGATCCAATTTATTTTTCATGGAATTCTTTTCTTTGTTGGATATTTTAACTCCTTTTCCAGTTGAGCAATTTCCTTTTTAAGCTATTTTCTTTTTCTATTATTTTTATTTCTTTTCCCCCTTTTCCTCAACTTGTCTTATTTTAGTTTTGAACTCCTTTTTGAGTTCTTCCAGAGCCTGAGACCAATTTCCATTTTTCTTTGAAATTTTGCATGTGGTTTCTTGTATCTCACTGTCCCCCACTGACAATGTGCCTTGTTCTTTATCTCCACAGAAAATTTTTAGTCTTA
Organism: Monodelphis domestica; assembly: GCF_027887165.1. Lineage (NCBI taxonomy): Eukaryota > Metazoa > Chordata > Mammalia > Didelphimorphia > Didelphidae > Monodelphis > Monodelphis domestica. The sequence goes on from NC_077234.1 coordinate 191,118,547, forward strand.
AGTGTTTATTTTGCTGTTTGATCACTTTCCTAGACTTTGTGTGTGTGTGTGTGGACTTAGAGTTCTGAAAGCTGATGATTTTGTATCCTCTGCTAAAGGCTTACAAATCTCAGAACTCCCAAGCTGTTTCCCCCTGGGACTAAGGTTTTCACCACAGTGAAGGCTTGAAAGAGCCAAATGCTATGGACTTCTAGACATCACTGTGTACTCATGTCAAGGCCTGGGGCTTTAAAGGGTGGATATGGGATGTTGAGTGCTCTTTTGTTGGTATAGGCTGTGTCCCAGGATACTGATGTTGGCCAATGCTGAAGCCTGGAACCTGGTGCAGTAAGGGGATAGGTTTTTAGCCAGCATTCCACTTTGTGCAGTTTTGCTTCCATTTTCCCGTTTTCTATAAAATGTGGCTCTTTCTGCCTACATTTCAAGTTGTGTTCAGTGGGAGAGCCCTCTTATTTCATCTTTCTATTGTTTTTTGACTACTATCATTCTGAGGCACTTTTTAAAGATTTCTTTGGAAGGCTTATCAGAATGGTTTCAGCTTTTGCTGCTACTAAGCTGCTGTCTTGGCTCCACCCCCACCCATGCAGATCTTTTTCAAATGGACTTCTGTCTAGTCATGACTTCACCCACCTTGTACTTGTGAAGCTGAGTTTTTGAATGTAAGAATAAGATTTTATATTATTTTTATGAAATAAAATTTTATTAAATTAAGCAAACATTGAGATCTTTATAGATCCTACGTCAATCAATGTGTTAGTTATATCTCATAACTTTTCATCATCTCTAAGTCAACCAACAAACCTTTATTAAATGCCCTTAAAAACAACAACAAAAAAATCAGTCCCTGCCTTCTAAGCATTTCATTTTATTGGAAGAAATAGCAGATATCCATATGAGCAAGTACAAATTATATACAAGTTAAATATGATGTAGTATGAGGGGGGCAATATGATGATTAGGAAAAGCTTCATGAAAGAGTTGAACCTAGGACTAGTTTTGAATGAAGCTAGGGATGCTGTGATGTGGAAATCAGCATGAAAGTCAGGCCATTGAATTTTGTTATAAGGAACAGAAAAAAAGGCTAATTTGTTTAAGCAGTAGAGTATTTGAAGGGGAATAAAGCAGATAAAACTGAAATGATAGGCTTGAGTCAGATTGTGAACATATCTGAATTAAATCAAAGAAATTTCATTTATTGTAGTGGCAAACGAAATGTTGAAGCAAGAGAGTAACATAATCTGACCTGTACTTTCAGAATGTAACTTTAGCAATTGTATGGATGATACATTTGAGAAGAGAAAAACTTTGAGGAATGGAAGCCAATTAGGAGGCCATAGTAACCATCCTGGCCAAAGGACATGACAGACTTGACTAAAAGATTGTCTCAAATTCCTGTCAATCATTTAAAGTCAAACACAAATGGTTTCTCTTCCAGAGAGCCTTCTTGGAGTTCTCTTAATTAAAAATGAATAGTTGCCTGCCTCCCATTGGACTTCCCATGAATGATTGAATAAATGTTAAAATAAGTGAATGAATTAACTCCAAAACTTATGTTAAGTGCTTGTTTATGTGTCAGGTAACTGTTGTTGATCCTTCCTTTCAAAGAGGACCAATGATACCACAGGGAGATGTTTTAATTCATGCATAAATTGAGTTTAAGTGGGCAAGAGTTACAAAGGCATCAGCCTCACTCTGTTTTCCAGCATCATTGGAGTCCAGGGGCAAGAAAAGTCTAAATGACTGGCAATGGACCAGGATACAATAGATGACCATGGCATCTTCCGTGACTGACCGAGCTCTAAACCATCCATTTGTTCCTCTGAAAGAAGTCTTTACCTTCTTGTGGTAAGCATCCCCTATCTTACTGATATATTGGAGGCTTTTGGCTAGATTCAACCCATACTGTGCTAATACATGACATTTTCCTTGTATCTCTATGTAACTGTATTCAGGGAGGTAGCACATTTGAGCTGTTGAATCTGGAAGGCAACAGCTGCTACCATGAGTGCTTTAGAGGATACCAGTCTTATACCCATCTTCAGGTTGTTTAAAGTAAGCATATGGTAGAAGAGAGAGCTCATTTGTAGAGACAGAGTTAATTGGATGAATATAGATAGGGAATAAAAAATATTTCATTTTTGGACATGTTTACATTTCAAGCATTTCCATTTTAGTTCTATCTGTGTGAGACTACAGTGTAAAGAATGAAAAGCCTACCTCAAGACCAGGGAAAGTTGTGTTCAAAACCCACCTCTGACATATAAATGTGACCCTGAGGCAGTCATTTAAATCTCTCATTACTCTAGGCAAATCTATTAGATTATAATTTATAAGTCAACCTTAAATGAGTAAGGAAATTTCCTCACCTGGGAGTTCCATATAATAATGGAATCAAAAGTCCAATTCACATCCCTAAGTTTTAAGAGATAAGGTGTCTCAGATACTCAGAACTGATTTTAGCAGGATTGGCTAAAGAATATTGTTGGGTCATCCAGTTCTTTCCAGAAGTCACATGGAGAAACACTTTAAATAATCTAATATATAATTGCTTCACTATTATTTGGCTCATTTGCTTAGCTTTACTGGTATTCCCGCAAAGCTTATGATGTTCCAAAAACATTTGTCTTCTGTAAAACTAATTAAATGGCAAATAAAAAGCTCTGTAGATTAACATCATCTAGGAAACTGTAGGAAGAGACAATTCTGCTATTACGTATTTTAACTGACTAAATTAAAAGTGGCAGGGTTAATTATTGGGGAAAATAGCTCCCAAAGTTAAAGTCCATGCTTGTTCAAACATTGCTGTCATTAGAGTTTTTATCATCATCAGAGGGTTTTTTTTTAAGGACTCTTTATTGAACTCTTTTTTCCCCCTTGCCTTTCTATAATACTTGTTCTCTATATCTATATCTGTGCTTCAGGTAAAGATTGGATTCTATGACATCTTAAGGGCTTGTGCAGTGATGGGATTCTATGATTGAGATACTAATAGTTAAATCATTCTCAACAGAAACTTTTCATATTCTGAGCAGTTGACCTCCTTAAAAAAACATAGTATGGGGTGTAGAAGTTGAAGATGATGAGGTATTATACTGAGATATAGTTCTGGCCTCTGTCAATGCAAATACTTGGTTGTAGAATTGTTTCTTATTGGGCATTTTGTTTCCAGAGCTTTTGGTTTCTTCTTTGAAAATGATCTTGATTTGCAATTGATCTATATTATGGAAAGTCAAGAAATTACTCTCACAATCAGAGAACCCTGGAGTAGAAAGAGCCCTTAGACTTTAGTAGCATCTAATTCAATTTCCTCCAAAATCTATTCCTTTGAAATATCATCTCTTCAAAAATCTAATCTTTTTAAGCCCTAGTCGCTGGTCTCAAATATCCTCTAATATCTTACATAATCAAGCCTTCATTTAAGTAGTTCCACTAATAGAGAATTCACTATTTCCTAAGGTAGTGCATTCCATTTAGGGATACTTTTTTTTGAAATTATTAGTTTTTCAGAACCAAAATCTTACTTTCCATCCACTAGTCCTCATTCTGCTTTTTAAGCCTAATTCAGAATAAATCTGCTATCCTCTTTTTTGAGTTTTTTTATAAATAGATATGTGTGCTTAAAATGCATGTATACTTTTTGTTTAATATAGTAAAAACACCAAAATTTAAAATAATAGTAGTCCAGCTTCTACACCTTTAAGTGGTTGACATCCCTTTCGAATCATAGCTTTGGGAGACTGTCCCCTTTTCTATATTCACAGAATCATAAGATAATAGATTTAGAGGGGAGACCACAGCTAAGCATATTCAATCTTAAGCTTTTATTTTGTAGATGAAGAAATCAAAGTCCATAGATGTTGCATTCTTTACAAAGGTCCTCTGGCCTCCAGGCTCTTTCTCCTTCACTACTCCATTCAAAATATTTTTAGAATTACCTTTTCATCATCTGCTGAATTCTTTGGAATCTTCTCTGTCCTGGCAAATCGTTGTCTTTTGAAGCCTGTTTGAAGTTTTGGTAATCCATGTTTTAGCAGATACCTTGGTTGAATTTAGGGGGTTGATTAAGCCTTTTGTGGTCAAAAATTAATTTGGTAATAATGTAATCAGGCCATTTTTTTTCATGGGGATTGTAACTGACTCAGGAGGCTATGACAAAACAGACTCTCACACTGCCTTTGGCATCAGCTGCATCACTGGAAACTCCCCCATACCCTGCAATCAATTTCCTTTGATGATGATGACATTTGGGGAATGAATTTAAGTTCAAGAGTATTTTTTTTCTAAAAAAGAAGTTTCATGAATTTATAGTTACCATCTGCAATGAAATGGGGTTTGTATTTGGTTATAAGAAAGGGGAATTATATAACTAATATTTTAGTTCAAAATGAATGAAATTTATTCCATTGTTTTTGAGCCAATTCATTTTATTTGTCCCCCTAGACAGAGATTCCTTTAGTTTTTTTAGATTTTTTTGAAATTTTTATTTTATTGGTTAATTTAGAATATTTTCCCATGGTTACATGAATCATTTTCTTTCCCTCCCTGTCTCCCTCTCCCCTCCCATAGGCAATGAGCAATTCTGCTGGGTTTTACATATATCATGGATCAAGACCCATTTCCATATTATTAATATTTGCAATAGATCATTCCCCAATCATTTCCCCATCAAACCATGTGATCAAACAGTACTTTTTTTTCTGTTTCTATTTCCACAGTTTGTCCTCTAAATGTGGATAGTGTTCTTTCTCATAAGTGCCTCAGAATTGTCCTACATCGTTGCATTGCTGCTAGTAGAGAAGTCCATTACATTTGATGGTACCACAGTGTATAATTTTCTCTGCATATAATTTTCTCCTGATTTTGCTCCTCTCACTTTGCATCAATTCCTGGAAGTCACTCCAGCTCACATTGAATTCCTCCAGTTCATTATTCACAATAGTATTCCATCACCAACAGATACCACAATTTGTTCAGCCATTCCCCAATCAGAGGGCATCCCCTCCTTTTCCATTTTTTTTAACATCACAGAGTGTAGCTATGAATATTCTTGTACAGGTCTTTTCCCCTATTATCTCTTTGAGATACAAACCCAGTAGTGCTATGGATGGATCAAAGGGCAGGCAGTCTTTTGGCTCCCTTTGGGCATAGTTCCAAGTTGCCCCCAGAATAGTTGGACCAATTCACGACTCCACCAGCAATGTACTGATGTCCCAATTTTGCCACATCCCCTCCAACATTCATTACTTTCCTTTGCTGTCATGTTAGCCAATCTGCTAGGTGTGAGGTGATACCTCAGAGTTGTTTTGATTTGAATTTCTATGATTATAAGATATTTAGAACATGTTTTCATATGCTTATTAATAGTTTTTATTTTTATGTAGAAATTGGCTTTTCATGTCTTTTGCCTATTTATCAAATGGTGAATGGCTTGACTTTTTTGTACAATTGACTTAGCTCCTTATAAATTTGAGTAATTAGGCCTTTGTGAGAGGTTTTATAAAGAGTATTTCCCAATTTGTTGATTTCCTTCCAATTTTGGTTGCATTGGTTTTGTTGGTTCAAACCCTTTTTAATTTAATGTAATCAAAATTATTTATTTTACATTTTGTAATTTTTTCTAACTCTTGCTTGGTCTTAAAAATCTTTCCTTTCTGAAAGATCTGACAAGTATACTAATTTAGGTTTACCTAATTTACTTATAGTTTCCTTCTTTATATTCAAGTCATTCACCCATTCTGAATTTATCTTGGTGTAGGTTGTGAGATGTTGATGTAAACCTAATCTCTCCTATACTGTTTTCCAATTTTCACAGCAGTTTTTGTCAAATAGTGGATTTTTGTCCCAAAAGCTTGAATCTTTGGGTCAGAGATTCCTTTAATAAAGGCTTGAACCAACAGATTAAAGTTCATGTAATACCCCATTTTCCCCAAATCTCTAAAAAAGTACAAAGATTTCTGGACACTTAATGTTCTTTAACTTTTAGTCCTTTTATATTCAAAATGATTCAAGCTTTTATATATATATAATAGCCTGGAGCCCAAGGGCTCAGAGAAACCATGTGTCTCACAGTCATTATTTGTCCTTATTATTTATCCCCTTGTAGATAATATTTTAGTTAAATGACCACCATTTCAGTTTCTCATAGAAATGTATATTTGGTCCTATGCCTCATATTTTTTGGGGGGTTTGGTTAAATAAGAAAACATCAATATATTTGCTAAACCATTACCTCTGTTATTGGCATATTTCTGGTATAAATTATTCCTTTCATAAATAATGTCTTTATATGCATAATAATGTTAATGAATCTGTTGGTCTGAGCTAGTTATCCATGAAGCTGCCCCAATTATAGGACAGAGAGAGATCATTTTCATTTGAGTTACAATTCTGTTGAATCTCATCAGAAAGCTCTTATTAAAAAAATAACCCAGCAGATATAAAAATAATCTCACTGGTAATACATCCATGACTTAGTTCCTAGGAGAGGTGTTTATTTTTTTCGTTTTCTTTTAAACTAGAAAAGGTACTAGGTTCTTGCAAACAGATTGCTTTCTAAAGAGATCAAATGAGCAGGGTAGAATGGGGACCACTGTAAATAATTTTTTAAAGCTCACTTTTAATTAAGCTTTAAGAGTTTGGATTTTGTGTGTTTGTATGCCTGTTTGTGTCTAAATGGGTACTTTGGACCTTTTTATATGGTACGTCTGTATATATTTGGGCTATGGGTGTATTAACGTGTTTGTGTATATGTTATACATCTTTGTGTGTGTGTATGTGTGTGTATGTGAGTGTGTGTGTGTGTGTGTGTGTGTGTGTGTGTGTATGCTTATAGAGACCTATAAAAAGCTGGCTATGCTACCTGAATAGCTGTTGAAAGACTAAGACTTCTCAGCTTTAAATTCATTACTGGGGCCAATTATTCCAGTGAACAAGAGTATATATCCCAAAGGCATCCTGCATCAAAAGCTTTTGCTTGGTAAGTCCCTTTGCTGACAGTGCTAATAATTAACTCAGTAAAAGGAGGAGATGAAAATGATAGATATTATAGCTCATGTTGCTCTGAGTCAATTCTATTTCAAATATTAAATGTCAAATATTAGCTATATTTGTCTTATGGCAACGAAACGACAATTGTGTGGTTTGTTATATGACTTCCAAAGTATTGCTAAGTAAATGTCTGATTTCTAGAAAGTTAAATTAAAAAAAAAACCTGGTTAATGATATGTTAGACTTTGCCAGAGCTGCAGGAAAATTCTCTTGGCCTCCAAGACTCTTTTTGCTCTCTCCAGTTCTTTTTTTTATGGTTCTACTGCATATGCTGGAAGAGAGACATTTCATGAAGTAGTTTTGGAAAGTAGCATTTTTTTTCTTCTTCTCCCAGAGAAATGAGAGTTGTGTTTCTTATGGAGCAAGTTTTAGATGCCTCTTTGACTTACTTTCTAGCTGTACTCAAAACAGAAGTCAAGGATAGGCCAGTACTAAGAATACTAACCCAGAACACTTATTCAGAAAGGTTATTTCATATGCTTCACTTGTCATATCATTAACAAGTAGGTTTCAAGTGTAGGAACCTATAAATATAAAAATAAAAATAAAAATAAAAAAAGCACTGGAGAAGAGAACTGTTTCTCTAGACACCCATGTCGCTAGGAAGGTTTAGGTCCTTGTGGGGAGAGAGAATTCACTCAGCATTGAAACAGTCTGTACTTGTAGACCTATTGGATTTACTTGGAGTCAGAAATGCTTATGGTTAGTAAACAGCTCCAAGTATTGTCTTACAGAAAGGTTGAGTCACAATCACTCTGTCTAAGAAAGAATGAGCTTAATTCTTACCACAGATCTGAAGGGTAATTTTGCCAGGTCACTAGCTTAGCTAGAATTTTGTCTGTTTGGCTACAAGTCCTAATGAAGAGCCCTGGCCCAGTCACTTGAGTGTGAGTAAAAGCACAAAACAACTGGATATTCTTAGCAATCAATCAATAAACATTTATGAAGCACCAACTATGTGTCAACTATGTGTCAGGCATCATCCTAAATTCTGAGGCAAAAGACAATTCCCCACTTCAAGAAACTCACAATCTGAAGTAGGACAAATGTACAAATTAAAAGAAGGAAGTGGAAATAAGAGGATGGAAAAAAAAAACTTCCTGAAAAAGATGAGATTTTTAATTGGGAATTAAAAGAAGCCAAAGAAGTCAGTCAGTAGGTAGAACTCAGGAGAGAAAGAACATTCCAGGCTTGGAAGATTGCCAGATCAAATGGTGGAGCCAATGACACATGTATCCAGCCTAGGGGATGCTTTGCAACTCCTTCCCTAAGTAGGGACCAACTTATCACTTGCTGTCAGTTCAGATGGCTGCTGGCTACAGCCATGTATCAGGACATTTGTATGACAGGTCCCATTAATAACTGTCGGCAGGGCTGTGTCTTATATTTAGAAAATGTATACTGATGATCTGCAGAGACTCCTAAGTTATTGTCCTACTCATCATTGCTTCTGACACATAAGCCAAATGTGGTGAATGAATGGACTTGTTTTCAGGGTTTCCTTTGTTCGTTTCAGCTTCACTCAGGTAAATTTCATCCGTATCTACAAGCAAGATGGCAGTGGTTTTAGACTTTGCCATATTTTGCAATGGCCTGTGTCTTCTTAACTGGATAAACAGGACCGGAAGACACTACTAAGAGAAAGAAATGGAGTAGGGCTGTTTAGTTCTTTGGCACAGCTAGGGATGAACATGGCTTTGTTTGAAATGAAGTACTGTTGTTTGGAATTGATGGACAAATCCATCAGGAGGGGACTACTTGTCAGCCAGAGCTGCAGAATTGATAAGTGAGCTTGTGTAACTAGTCACTGTGACATTTATAAATAGGACTATTTATGTACTGTGCACTGAAGTTTCTGAAATGTAGTGATACTTTGTCAATAGGGGGAAAAATGAGTTCAAGTCACATCAGTCCTGGAAATGTTTACTATGTTAAACATGTTACTAGCTAGAACAAAAAGACAAACTAGACACAGGCTCAATCCTTTTTCTCATCTTTATTCTATTCATTTATGCTCCTTGCTAGAAAACTTTTGAATATATTTACACATTGTTGTTTCCAAGATTTCTCGGTGTAGTCACTCTTTGGCTTTACATTTGAAATAGTAAAAAAAGTGGAAGAAAGTGAGATCAGAACAGAGCCAGACAACCTTGATGGTTGGATGCTTACCTGGCTTTGTTCCAATTTTCATCATGTCCAATGACTTCTGTTGCTGCTCCATTTTCAAATCATGAGTTTGAACCTAATGAATGAACAATTCTCATAGAATCATTGGATACTTAGTGTCTCTCAGTCCCAGAAACAAAGAATTTAAATTCTCTTCTGCCACATACCACCAAAGTAAGCATATTAAGGGATTAAACAAACATGCCAATAAAAGTTGCCTGCCTATAATGTAAAAGGCTTCTTATAGTATAGATTAGATGAGATGGCCTTTGAAATTAATTAAAAAAATCAATAGCAATTATTATACATCTCTCTTGTGATACACATTGTCCTGTGATTTGGGGATACAAAAACAAAAATAAAATAATCCTTACCTATAATCATTTTACATTCTATAGGGAAAACACCATACATGCATATAAACATAGACAAAAATAAACATATTAAAAATAAGTGAAAGGGAGAGGGGGAGCTTCCCCTAGTAATTAGGAGGGAATAAGAAAATGCATCACATAGGAAGTGGCATTTGAGGAAAGTTGGGGAGAAAATGAGATATTTCAAGAGACAAAAGAGAAGAGAGCATGCCAAGGACCAAGCCAGGGATAAAGGAAGGGAAAGAGAAGATGAAGTATAGTGTGTAAAGTAGTGCAAGAAGAACAGTTTGTCTTGGAGCAGAGTTCATGAAAAATAAATGTGTATATTAATATATTTTTTGTAATTTTGTATAGGATAGTTTTGTGAGGATAGGCTGAAGATAGTTTTCTAAGAGTTCTAAATGCCAAACAGGTGATCTTTGTATTTCGACCTAGAGGTAATAATAGGAAACCAATGGTGTTGACTCAGCTAGGGACTGATATGGTCAGATGTGTAACTTAAGAATATGACTTTGTAAGCTATAGGAAGATTGGATTAGAGAGAGGAGAGAGTTGAGGAAGAATGACCTCGAATTTAAATGGTATCCCTGGAGAGATAATGAAAGAAATGAGATGAACTATGAAGAAAATTACATGATTTGGTAAGTGATTGGACATTCAAGGCAAGATAATGAGTCAAGAATGACTGAGGTTGTGAGTGTGAATGACTTGAATGACGTTATTGGCAGAAATAGGAAATTTGGAGGAAGGATCAGTTCTGAGGGGGAAAAACAACAACAACAATGAGTTCTGCCTTAGGTATATTGAGTTTGAGGTATCTAGAGGTTGAGTTTGAAATGTACAATAGAAAATTGTCAATTTGGGACTAGAACTAAGGAGAGAGATTAGGGTTAACTTCAGAAATAACAGTGCCCAAAATTCTACAAATCATTGAATTGTCTCTTCTACCTGACCCACCTCACATGATCATTTTGGCATTCAGAATTTCTGTAGCTCATTCATATAGGAAGATTACACGCATTTCACTGGTATGGAAGGTACAGGAAACTGACTAAACTCTGTAATGTGCCAAGTTGGCATTTGACTTGGATTTTCAATAGCAAATTGTAGTTTATATAAAATAAGGATTCATAATAATGCAGAAAATAGAAAGTAATTAAATTTTGATAACAAATTATTTTAAATTGTTTTTAAATATTTCATCAATATGGTGTATATGAGGCAGAGGTTGAATTATCCATAATGGCTACTTTAGGGAATATGCATCCCGAGTTTCCCTAAACACTTCCAAGTATTCTGGGGACATGCATGTATTAGGAAATGAAGGTAATATGAAAACAAAAGATAGCAATGAAAATTAAGTTTTGAATTAAATCAAGAACAATAAAGTGATACTAGATGTTAATCTCTCTCCTGCTACTACTACTTTTAATAGGTACTTGATAAATATTTAATACATTGTAAAAGGTAAGTTAGGAGGAGGAAGGAGGAGGGAAAGAGGAGAGCGAGAGACAAAGAGAGAAAGACACAGAGAGACAGAAACAGACAGTGACAGACAGAGAGACAGAGACAGAGAAAGCTCTTATAGAACAGCTCTCATAACATTGGATACTCAGTGTCGCTCAGTCCAGGAAACAAAGAATGGAAATGGTCTCTGTTGTCACACACTATCAGAAGAGGTATGCTAAGTGTATAAGCAAACATGCCAGTGAAGGTTGCCTGCCAAATACTATGAGAGGCTTCTTGTTCAGGTATAGGTCTCTGAAATTTATTATGAAAGAGAGACAGAGACAGACAGGGAGAAAGAGAGACACACAGAGAGAAAGGGAGAGAGAGAGAGTTCAGCAAAACAAACCAAGACATCAACCACATAATAATTGTTCCATGCCAGTAGTCTGATGGGCATCTCTCTCTCTCTCTCTCTCTCTCTCTCCACACACACACACACACACACACATCTATCTATTCATTCATATGCTTGTTTGTTTGAAAAAAATTATATTGGAATTTGGACATGTAAGAAATAAAGCATTAGGTATTTCCCAGGATTTTTTCTTTTTTGTCACTTCATATGTTATGAACCAAAAAGGGAGTAATGCAAATTTCAAGTCTCTCCACCATGACCCACCCAATCCCTGACCCAGCACACAGTCTCTTCTACTCTCTGGAAAGAAGCAGGAAACAAAAGGATGCAGTACACTCAAAATGTATACCATAGGCAACACAACTCCACCCCCTCTCCAAACCATTAAATCTAAACCGACTTGGCAAATATAAACTGAAACCAGTGCCAAAGCAAGAACCTTGGCATATTCACCCCCTGCATTTCCAAACTACTCATATGTACTTGTAATGAGGTTTGGGTTGGACATGGAATAAATTCAGATTTTTAAGGGGCAAGATCTTGTTTTGATTTTAAGTATGAAGGTTTCCTTGATTTCAAGTAATTGGCCAGAGTGCTGTAGAGATAAACCATAGAGTTTATTTCTTTTAAATATGATTTTATAGATCTGAGCCCTGCAAATAAGGATGGTATTGCTAACATACACCATACAAGTGCTGAATTTAAATTTATTTACTGTGGATAAAAACATTTTCATGGACTTGTCATAAGAAATGGAAAACACCATTTTTTTTCTATTCTATATCCCAAATGCTTTTTCTTTAGACTCTTACCTTCCATCTTAGAATTAATATTGGTTCTAATACAGAAGAGCAGTAAGGGCTAGGCAATGAGGCTGAAATGACTTGCCCAGAGTCACACAGTTAGGAAGTGTAAGAGACCGGATTTGATCCCAAGACCTCCCATCTCTATGCCTGGCTCTCATTCCACTGAACTACCTCATTGCCCCCTCCCAAATACTTTGAATATGGCTGTAGTTTTGCTTCCTTCTAGATAGAGATTATACACAGAGATGTTTCTGTCCATCAAGATTTTTAACTACCTTGACCAGCATTTTCTTGATCTATGTCCCTGACTTCTTGAACTTCCTTGACTTACTCCTTTGACACAGCCTGATGGCCCAGCTTCCCAGATACAGCTTCCTGACCCCAAGTGAATCTAGTTGGTATCCTCTCAATCTTAATGGTTGCCTAAAACCTTGGGCATCACTATAACCAGGAAACATTCTGACCAAAGGGATCTGGAACCAGAGAAGCTAAATTTGACTATATTATTGTTTTATACACTTTTGTCTAAACAAAACAAACCACCTTTGTTTTAGAACTAATGAGTGGGTGGCAGCTGGCTGGCTCAGTGGAGAAAGCCAATTCTAGAGATGGGTGGTCCTGGGTTCAAATTTGACCTCAAACATTTCTTAACTGTATGACCCTGGGTAAGTCATTTAACCCCCATTGCCTAGTCCTTGCCACTCTTCTGCCTTGAAACAAATAAACCATAATGATACTAAAATAGAAGATAACAGTTTAAAAAAATCAAATAAAACTAAAGCTGAGTGCCACATTTCCTCCTGACATTGTATCCCAGGAATCTAGGGCTAGTGCTAAGTCTATAACTTTCATCCTTATCATTTTTCTTTACATTTAAAAATAAGCATTACCAACTATAGAGCCTCTGGGCATAGATTTAATGACTTCTAAGAAATTGAAAAAGCTCTTTTCTCCTCCACAACTTGGGTATATCTGTTTTGTATTTTTTTTCCCTTTTTGTCCCATAATACTCTATTCTCCATGTAAGTCAGGTTCTAATTTCTCAGTACATGAGTAAGGGGCTTGGGTTCCCAAAAGTTCTGCCATTATATCACAAGTTCTAGAAAGTTTTGCCAAGCAGGAAAGAGCTTCAAGAATGGCACTGTTTGGAGAACAAATTAAACTTAGAGAACCTCATCCCCAAACTGGCTCATAGTAACTCAAAAAGGTCAGTCACTAATGTGTGTTGGTGGAAGTAATGCCTACACTAAGCAAATCATGGATTTCCAAAGTACTGAAAAACGTTTGGCATTCCATAGGGAGGACTTGAGGGAGTCTTCATCAATGAGATTATTTTGAAGGTAAGTATGAGTAATATAGACAGAGAGGAAGAGAGATGAAATCCTGGATAATAAATAATTAAAAATTAATAATAAGCAGAATAAAGGCAGCTAGGTGACTCAGTGGATGGAGTGGTAGACCTGGGGTCAGAAAGACCTGAGTTCAAATCCAGCCACAAATACTCACTAGCTGTATAATCCTGGGCAAGTTATTTATTTAATCTCTATTTGTCTTAATCTACTGGAGAAAGAAATGGCAAACCACTCCAGTTGTTTTTCCTCTGTGTTTCTATTCCCACAGTTCTTCCTCTGAATGTGGATAGTGTTCTTTCTCATAAGTCCCTCAGAATTGTCCTGAATCATTGCATTGCTGCTAGTAGAGAAGTCCATTACATTTGATTGTACCACAGTGTATCAGTACAATGTTCTTCTGATTCTGCTCCTTTCTCTCTCCATCAATTCCTGGAGGTCATTCCAGTTCCCATGGAATTCCTCCACTTTATTATTCCTATTTTTCAGTCATTCCCCAATTGAAGGACATCCCCTTATTTTCCAATTTTTGCCACCACAACAGATGTCCCCATTTTATAGATGAAGAATTGGAATGCCCAAGTAGGCAATAAGTTAAATGATTGTTCAAGGTTACAGTTTTAAGTGTCTGAAACTGGATTTGAACTCGTCTTCCCAACTCTAAATCTAGTCTTCTATCTACTATACCAATGTACCACCTAGCTACCAAGAATAATCGGTTTAATTTCTCATAACCCCAAAGAATATATTTATGCATGATTTTGTATATGTTTTCTCATTTATATATTCCAAAAATCCAATAAAGTAGATTTTCTTATCTTTTTTTCTTTAATACCAGTGCACATTAGGATTTCTTTGAAACTTCTTACAGACCTAGAGAGTTGCCTAGAACTCTAAAGAGTTGCTTAACTTTCACAGATTCACACAGCCAGTAGATAACAAAACAGGACTTGAACTTAGCTCTTCTTGACTGGGACTCACTCTGTCCACCTTGTGACATTCTCATTCTCATTCTCATTCTCATTTTATAGATTAAAAAATGAAGGCTTAACAAGGTCAAGTCAGTTGGCTTATAAAAAGCTTGTAAGGATCTGAGATAAAATTCCAACCTAGGTTTCCCTGAATCCAAGGTCCATACACTATATATTACTCAAGAGAGAGAGAAACACTAACATTAAAGGTAAAGGAAGTAGGAATGAGTTTGGTTTATAAGAGAAATTGACCTGAAAGAATGTTCGGGTTAAAGTGAGCTCCATTTGTTGACTTGGGACTTAAATTTGGAAGAATGTACCTTCTAAGAATAGGCTTACCTCTTATGTCTCCTATTACTATTTACCCAGATGCCTCTATTCAAGAAAAATGTTTTAGGTAAACAAATTTAAAGAATTGTTCCTTGGGATAATACATGCCCTAGGATAGTCCAAGCTGAGATTCTAGATAGGGTCAACAACAACAACAACAACAACAAAAAAGCAAAGTTAAGTCATAAGGACAAGAGGGTAAGTGTTGAGGTAGTTCTTTGGTGCATTGTGGATTGGTTAGACTAGTGTCCTATACATGCCCATTAACCAAAGCTAGGCACTAACTTCTAGGGCCATGAAATTATAAGTGAGTTCAAGTGACACTTGGCTCCAACCTGGTCTGACACCTCTTGATCTATTTTAAGGTACAAAAACCGAAAGGGGGTGTCTTGTGTGAGGAATAGTAAGCAGGTCATTTTGATCATTGCAATTGCTTACTTCCCTTATTTCATTCAGGGCAAGCCCAGCTTTGACACAGACTAGTTATATGAATTGGGGAAAGTTGACTCCTCAAACTATGCACTTTTAAAGGCTTTAAAAGAAAAGATTCCATCATACTACTGCTGAGTTTGTACCCCAAAGAGATAATAGGGAAAAATACTTGTACACAGATATTTATAGCCATGCTCTTCATAGTGGCAAAAAACTGGAAAATGAGGGTGTGTCCCTCAATTGGGGAATAACTGAACAAATTGTGGTATCTGTTGGTGATGGAATACTATTGTGCTAAAAGGAATGGTGAACTGGAGGAATTCCATGGAGACTGGAACAACCTCCAGGAAGTGATGCAGAGAGACAGGGGCAGAACCAAGAAAACATTGTACACAGAGACTGATACATTATGGCACAATTGAATGTAACCAACTTTTCTATGTTTCTACAAGCAGTAATGCAATGACCCAGGACAATCTAGAGGAATTTATGAGAAAGAAGCTATCCACATCCAGAAAAAGAACTGTGGAAGCAGAAAAACAGAAGAAAAACATATCATCGATCATATAATTCAATGGGGATATGATTAGGTTTTTGATGTTAAAAGATCAGTTTATTGCAAATACGAATTAACATGGAAATAGATTTTGAACAATGATACATGTATAACCCAATGGAATTGTTTGTCAGCTCTGGGAGTGAGGAGCGAAGTGAGGATAGGGTGGGGAATCATGGAGTCATGTAAACATGGAAAAATATTCTATATTAAAAAAAATTGGCTCCTCAGAGCCCCAAGTAACTCTCTAGCATGATAAGCACAAGCCATATACCATCAAAGTCACCCATGAAAAACCCTATGTACCCTGAATGAAGTATATGATTCAGGTCCAAGCACCCCAGGCACTGCTACTAAGCTGCACCTACCAGACTCAACTATCCTCTCTCCTGTATTAATATGAAACTTTCTCACTAACAGGTGTGAACCCATTTAATCATCTCTTCTACTTCTCTAACCCATTTAAACAGGAGAGTGTAAGTAATACCAATTTAGTTCAGTTTAATAGGGGAATCCCTCATATATAACATCTGTGCTCTCTTTCACCATCTTGTCCCATAGTACCCTATACTTTCCAATATATTGGCAAGGGGGAGATCTGAGTCAAGTCAAAAAAGACAAGGGCAAGTCCTCGTGGTCCATCCTGAGTCAAAGCACAACTGCTCATTAAGGCAGAGAAGTCATAAGTGAGTGACAGAAGAAAAAGAACAGAACCGAGTTCAGCGACACTACCCTGGTTTCAAGAAGAGAAGACACTTTTTGCCTCTCTAAGTCACAGTTTCCTCATCTGAAAAATGAAAGACTTGGACTAAATGGCCTCTAAAATCTCTCTCAAATCCAGATCTGCAACCTTGTTAAAATTTATGACTAGGTTGAGGTCAGAAGTATCCAACCAGGCATTTTTGGCAGAAAGAATCTGTCTATAAAGTCTTGCTCTCTAATGAGATGTTGACTGAGGATCTTGACTGCCACACAGCTTCCCAGGTCAATGGCCCTTTAAATCCTAGTTGACAGCCAATGACCTCCTGCTGTTGTTTCAAAAGAAGCTGGAAGCACACCAATCTTTATCAAAGCAATGTCAGTGGCCTCCTGTCTGTTTTTGTTTTTGAAGCCTATTACTGATTTGCCAGTATCTGGGCATTTCCTTGCACCCCTGGCTATTCCTCATTTTGGCTTTTTTCATCCTTTCTTGCTTCACTCTCCTCTCCAACACAAACACATACGTTTACAGTCTTCTTCCTTCTATCTCCACCAACATATTGACTAACAGTGAGAACAAAGACTGGTTATTCCATCATGAACCTTCAGGCTAAACAACCTTATTCCTCCTTTATTGGTTTTTCTCTTCTCCAGAACTAGCCCAATTTGTAGACCCTTTTTCTAGATTTTATACATGGTTGCCTTCTGACTTTGAGTAAACCTAAAACTTCCCCTTCCCAAGTCCTCATCTGACCTTTTGATTTTTCTGAACTTCTCTAGCTATTCTACATACATATTCTTCATTCCTGACTTTCATCTGTCCCCAAAAGTATAGAAGAAATCTAACCTTATGTACCTCAGGTTAAAGCTGCCATCTTGGCAGCAAGTGTTCCAAGCTGAAACTGACAGCCATTATTTCTATTGTGATATCTCTTATATACAACCCTCTTCTATTATAGAACTGTTTGGTAAACAAAATAAATAGAATTCAAGGTGCTTTGAAAAGATGTGTTTTAATTCAACAGTCCTCACTTAAAAAAATTGATAGACATTAAGATGTATTTTGAAATATAATCCCTAAAGAATACATTTTACAAAAATATTCTTTCACATTCTAAGAAAAGTAACTAAAGATTTCATGTTTGAGGAAGCATGTCCTTAACTATTCTGAGTATTTTCCATTTATTGTACTTTGGTTTTAGCATCCTCCAAAACTTCTAGGATCCAAAATTTCCTTTGCATGAGCACTCCCTCCACTACCCTCTCCACTTAATAGGTTCATGAGTAGCTGTCTATATTTTAAATAATAACTATCATTTACATGATGTTTTAAGGTTGTAAATTGTGTCTTGTCTGACTCCTTATGACCCTGTGGACTACAGTATGCCAATACTGTACCTGTAGTCTTCTTGGCAAGGATAATAGAGTAGCTTATCATTTCCTTCTCCACTGGATTAAAGCAAACAGAGGTTAAATAATTTTCTCAAGATCAATCACACAGCTAGTAAGTATCTGAGTCAAAATTTGAACTCAGGTCTCTGACTTCAGGCTCAGCACTCTAACCACTGAACCACCTGAATGCTTCCAACATGGGCAAAACACTTTACAAACATCAGCTCATTTTATCTTCACAACTAACATTATAGATAGGAAGTATTATTATCTTCATTTTACAAAAGCAGAAGCAGAAGGCAGAGTTTCAGTGACTTGTCCAGGATCACACAGATATTAAATGTCTATGGCCAAATTTCAACTTATCTTCCTTACTCTATTTCCAGTGTTCATAGCATCTTGCTTCCTCAAGTTTGAAAATTGCCATCTCATGGCCTTTCCAAACTTAGTTAAGCATATATTGAGAAGAGAAATATGAATTCTATCACCAGGATATCTCTGAAATCTTTTCCCATTGTTGGGACCTTCCACTGCTTACTTTATTAAGCAATGAAGTAAAACTTGAGAAAAGACTATGACAACCTATGAGAAAACAATTCTTATAGAGTCACTTAGCTTTTTCTGAGCCATTTCTTAGAAAACCTTTTTTCTCTTTTGAGGAAAAACAACACAGTATCTCTAATTATCTTCTCCCTCAGTGGTTTCCAAAGCATACTTATTCAATTCCAACAATATTTAATTAGTTGCTACATTTTTCACTAGAATTCTGAAACCCTCTTCTTTGTGCATTTCTTTTTACTTGAATAGTTACACAGATAGTTCAGAGAAGGTAGATATTGAGAAAAAATGTACCTCCTGATCTATAAAACACTCTAAGTTTCTGGTTTGAACTTTGTTTTATGTGAATAACCTATCACATTGTTAGTTCAAGGCTAATGACCAGTCATATGATAGTCTAAGAAGTGGAAGAATTCACCGGAAGGCATATAAATTCACCCAGTACAGTGTGAGCTCCTTGGAGGCAGGGGGTTATTGATTGTTTGTTTTTAGAATTTCATTTTGTTTTGTGTATTCACAGTGCCTCACATATAATAGCTGCTTAACTCATTCTTATTGAATTGGAGTGGATCCAAGCTAGGAAACCTAGCCCAATGACTACTTTGCATTTAATATTGACTGTATATTTATCATTAACTGAGGGCAAATCTCAGGTTAGATATTCAAGTCAGTCAAAGTACCAATGTTCAGACAATAATAGCAATATCGATTCTATATGATTCTTTAAGACTTATGAAATGTCTTTCAGATATCACCCCATGAAACAATTATCTAGATACTTCAGAAGAAAGAAAATGGAGCTCATAGAGATTTAGGTAACCAGTCTTTGGCCTAGGTCTCCTGACTCAAAGTCCCAATGATTTTTTCTACTAAAGAAGATTCACTATCCAAACTGCTGGCAAAGTTTGGGATTAAGGGTAAACATCTTGAAATTCTACCCAAGTACAAAACACCTATAGAGGAGTGCTCAGAGATCAATGACCAAGAAGGATGTTGGACAAAGGTTTACAGAGAGAATACAAGGCATCTCCCTGAAGAAAGGGACTGAGTTTTTGCCTTTCCTCTTAGCATGATGCCTGATATAATATCAGCACTTAGCAAATGTTTACTGTCTGATTCCAGGTATATAGGCACAGATTAGGGTTCTGCGATGAATCACGTCACTTCCCCCCAATCTCACTTTTCAGACTCTAAGCTCTTTGAAGGTATAGAAACTTGCCATTTTCCATCATGTACCCCCAAGGCTTTGAACACAGTAAGCTCATAGGAAAAGAGAATAGTAACTGAATTCAGATGAGAAGACATGAGGAAAACTCATAGAGAATTCACATATACTTAATCACATATTTTCAATATACTTATATACACATGTATAAATATATATGTGCACACATATACTACATATATGTACATGTACATGTATGTATTACAAAACTATGTGATATATACCTATGTATACACACATGTATAGTTATAGTTATATTGTATAGCTACAATATTTTATAGTTGTATGTGTGTGTGATTTGAGAGACCAAAAGAGTTCACTGGTTTTCAAGATCTTGATTAGAAACCCAATTCTAGATAGCATCATTACCAGCATTTGATTATTGATCTCATGACAGGGGCTATCCACACTCTTTCTTTCCTTTGATCATTTTTCCTGGTGTGTATAATAAACTAAGTCTAAGAGATAATTTTTACTCCCCATAGTAAAACAGTGTTTTATAAATCACTGGAAGTAAAATAGTTAGGACTTTCAATATCTAGGGCTTTCCTGCCCTCTAGACAATAGAGAGGTCTCAGCTCAATCATATTGATAGGCTAGTCTCAATCTGAATCATTTTATCATTCCAAATTGTTCATTCTTTAATTTAACTTTACACTCTAAGACTTTGTTTATTGTGTTGGGTTTTTTCATTTGTTTTTTATTCAAGTCTCCTTATCTAATTCTGGGAAAGGACTTTGGGTCCTTACCTTCTTTTTTGTCTTAGGTTGGTGCTCCAAACCTTCTCAAACCAAGAAATGCTCAGGGACTTACTTCTTCCTCCCCTCCACTTGTTCAGATTCTTAACAAGCCTCACTTTTTAACCTGAAATCTCCACTTCATTCTTCATTAGCTAAATTTTCTATTGTCTGAATGAAAACATCTAAACTCAGGGGATTTTTGCCACTGAGGGGAAAAATAATGAAAGTTAAAGTCATGATGTCACAAACTTTTCAAGTGAACCAAACTGTAAAGATCTGGAAGTCTTTTGCTTCCATGCTGATTAATCACTTATTTGCTATGTCCACTCACTTTTCTTCTTTTCAAAAACATCATTGATCTGGAATTTGGGAGTCATTTGTTGCAATGAGGCCAATTAAAAGGTGCATACTTTCACAATATCTCTTATATATGTGTCCTTCTTTCTCTCTCAACAATCTCCCTATTCCAAACTATTCTCCAGACAGCTGTAAACATGATTTAAATAAAGCATGGGATTGATCATGTTATCAGCCTAGTCCATAAATCAGTGGCTTCCTATTACAACCAGAATCAAATATAAAGTATTTTATTTGGCATTAAAAGAAAAATGAAAACTAATCCCATTCTACCTTTTTATTTTCTTATATTTATTTCCCTCTATATCCATTAAAATTCCACTTTACTGATCTACTCAATGTTTCTTACACACATTAGTGCCATTTCTGTGCCTCTATTCTCATGTCTAAAATGACCTTTCTCTAAGCCCAAACATCAACTTTTGTAGATCTTACTGTTCACATCTTACAGACCTTCCTACTTCTAATATTATTTCCTATTTGTTCTTTACATATATATATATATTTATATATAGTATGTGTATATTATAAGAGTTAACATTTTAGGTTTTATGCTAAATATGAGAATTATAAAGTAATATTGTGGTTGCTGAATTTAAAATATTATAGCATAAGTCAAAATGACTTTTAGCAGCTTTATTTACAAAGAGGTGGAAAGAGTGAAAGTAGAAAAATGTAGCTAGAGAGACAGATTTTAACAAGTCTACCAGCCCTTCTTGGGTAAAGTGAGGCTCAGCCCTACTGGAGCTTTCCCACATTCCTTGTCCCTATGTGAATTCAGCCAGAATTCCTGGTGGTATATTATACCAGAGTTCAACTCACCCAGCAAGCCAACACAGGATCCAGGGAAAAGGTCTCCTCCAAGCCAAGGCAGGGATCTCTGGAACAAATCTCTCCAGAAGTCAGGAAAGGAATGCCTGCTAGACCATGTTGGTCTCTTTTGTAACTCTTTTTTCCACATCACTTCCTATAATTTCCTATTACTTCTCCTTCTTCACAGAAACCAATGTCAGTCTTTCAATTTGCATAGCACTGCCCAAGGTGGGGTAGGGTAAGTAGTGGCCTTTAGAGTTGTCACTTACTCTAGTAAATGACTTGTGAAATCTCATACTTAATGGTAAGTAGAGGTACTTTAGGTTCTTGATTTGATTAGCTAAAAATAGACAAGGAGAGAGTTAATCCTATCTTCAATATATATATATATATATATATATATATATATATATATATATATATACACATATATGTAAAAATATCCCAATTTACTTACATGTTATTTTCCCTATTAGAATATAGGCTCCTAGAGTACAAAGGCTTTATTTGTATCCCTATTGCTTACTAAGAAAAGTTCTTTGTACATACTAAGTACTAAATAAATCCTCACTGAGTGACTGATTACTAAGATCTCTTAAATTTTTCATTTAGATTACCTATAAATATCTCTACCACTTCTGATTTGAGTCTTCCAAAAATAAAACAATGGCTCTCAAAATCATAAATATAAGATTTGCCCAAAATGGATATTGTATTATGTAATTATAATGGCCACTAAACAATCCTTAATTTTACTACAACCAGGTTCATATTTCCATCTGGGAAACTGTCTAATCAAAACTAATACATTTTTTTTATTTATAAAAATTATGTAGTAACTATATGTGCCAAATCAATAAACACAGCAGAAAAAGTGTGAAATATTGGTTGTAAGCTCCAATTTATGTTGGCTAGGCCTGTGTCTGCCTGTACCATTTGCCCTTTAAAGATGGAGGGTAATGCCACAGAAAGCTCAGGTGAGGAGCTACCATAATATGTGATCCCAGAAGGTGGTCACTGTAACATGAATAAGTTTTTCTTCTTGCCACTACACTAAGGATGGATGAATGAATATATGAATGAATAAAAAAAAAACATGTACTAAAAGCTCTTGGGATACAAACAGAAAATCAAAGAGTACAGAAAATCAGAGTCCAAGTGTGGTGCATAACACACTAGACCTAGAGGCAGAGAAATCTAAGTTAAAATTCATGCTCAACTACTTACTATTTGTGTGACCTGGACAAGTCATCTAGCCTCTGTCTACCTCAGTTTCCTTATTTGTGAAAATAACATCTACCTTTCAGCATTATGGTAAGAATAAAACAAGCTATTTGCAATGCCTTACAAACCTTAAAATGCTACATAAGTGCTAATTATAATTATTATTATTGTTACTATTATGTTATTACTCTCAAGGTGCTCACAGTATAATTATAGAAGTTAACACCTATAATATGTTCAGTTTCAGGAGGATAAAAAAGCCCAGAAATCCTTAAGAATAATAGTTTGCAAATTATACTGTTTCTCTATAAACCTAGAGTATTTTGAACCAATCACTCCAGCATAACAGAAAAAGTGGGTGTGGTTTCCCAAGGAGACAACACAACTCTAATTTCTGGGATTCTCATTTTTGCAATAGGGCTGGGAAAGAGTTTCAGGGTGACATTATAAATATTGCAAATTATATTTCAAGTGTGTCCAAAGAATAGTTTTGGCTTTATGGTGAATTGACCACCAATTCAGGTCATCATCAAGGACAGTCATATCCCATGAGAAGTCTACCTAACTTGCATCAATTTTCCAATAGAAAATAAATAATTCAACTTCCAGTACTCAGAGGCTAGTTACTAAATTAACTCTATTTAAAAATTTAAAAATCGATAACCAACAAAGATGGATAGGTCTTTGTAACCCCATTTTATATTAGAAAGTGACACCTTTTTGACTAGATATTGCATATCCAGTAAACTCAACAATGAGAAATGCAACAAAGAATCAGAAACCATTTGTTTTAAAGATCTCTGTACAGTCAAAAAGCATTTTAGACTTCATGGTTTAGATTTCATATTCCATAGGAGACAATGGGGTACAAAGATATCCATGTGGCATTTGGGTTGGGAAGAGTTCTACACAGTTTTAGCTTAACCCCTTTATCACATGCCCTTGCCATCTCTCTTTTCCAATTCATCATTTTTTAGTTTCCTGTCAAAAGCAAGTAAAGGCTGCCAGTCAGATAAGCAGATATGCAACCTCTGCTTGGTCTCAAGCATCATCTGTGAAACTGAATTTTCAGGGTCTCACCCAGCATGAACCTTTGAAGCATGAAATATCCTTCCAACTACTTTGAACAACCTGTGAATGGGAGGGATAAAGATGGCAAAGGGTTTGAAACTCCCTCTAAAGATGTTTTTCTATCTCTGTATCTACTCATAGAAACAGCATGTCTAGCTGGTAACTTAGGGGAAAGAGTATTCTGGATGGCTGAAAATCCAATAAAGCTGGAGTTGAATTATTGTAAGATCCTAAAGTTGGTATATGTGTGCTTTAACTTTTGAACACTAAACCAATAAGTAGTTATTAAGCACTTAATGGCTAATTAATTATTTTTAAAAATTTATTCAAACATTTTCTTTTAGGAAAAGTACTAAATATTTTGCTAGTAATTTTTCAAAATTATTGGGCATATGCCTACTCTCCCCTTAAATAAAGGAAGAATTTAACCTTTATTTTGACACATTATAAATATGAATATCCCTTTTATATCTCTAATGCTGCCAGGGCAGTGTGGCAAAGTAGGTATTTAATAAATTATTGCTGATTGAATATCAGTTAATGTAATATGATATTTAGAGGAAAATTTTTAGGCACAGGAGTTAGCCAATATTGTAAGAGGCAGGGAGACTTGGAATCAAGAAAACATGGTAGTGGGAAGCAGCAAGGTCTGTAGGCTGAAAGCCAGGCCTAAAGATGGGAGGTCTTGGGTTCAAATATGTCTTCAGACACATCCTAGCTGGGTGACCTTGGGCAAGTCACTTAACATGCAGTGCCTAGTCCTTACTGCTCTTCTCTCTTAGAACCTATATACAGTATTGATTTGAAGACATAAGGTAAAGGTTTAAAAAAAAACACTTTAAATACCTCCTAGGTGTTTTCTTGAGCCAATCATTTCCTCTTCCTGGGCCTTAGTTTCCTCATCATTATTCCTATCATAATGAGGATGAAATTGATAATCCCTTAGTTCCTTCCAGGTTTAATCTGGAAATCTGGAAAGAGGAAATCTCTCTTGGGCTGAATGTCATGTTAATACTTCCTCAAGCCTTAAACTTTTTTGAGTTCTTTGTGTCCTAAATTAGAAGTTTAGAAAAATTCAATTTTTCTATAAAAATATATTTATCTATTTTTTTTAAGTTCTTACCCTCTCTCTTTGAAATACTGTTTATTAGTTCCAACGTAGAAGAGCTTTAAGAGCTAGGCAATGGTGATTAAGTGATTTTTTCAGGGTTACACAGCTAGGAAATGTCTGAGACCAGAATTGAACTCAGGACCTCCGGATCTCTAGTCCTAGCTCCCAATCCATTGAGGCACTTAGCTATCCTTACCATTTCTCTTTTAACATTCAGATTATCTTCCTTATATAACCTGAATCCTAGATAACTTCCTCATTTCCTTAATATTCATGTAATTTTATTTTGAAATGTTATTTCATTTACTTCCCTAAAGAAAGATTTTGTTGTTATTATTTTTTAAAGAAATAGTGAAGTTATGAGGTTCTCTATTACCTAGGTGCATTAGGTCCAGGTTCTCTCATTGGATAACATGGCACAATTGGCCAAGTTTACAACATTAAGAAGGTCATTTAGTAGTAAAAGCAAGGCAGGCAGGGTGGCTTATTTATTGACTATGTTCCCTTTGGCCATTACCTTCAGTTGTTGCACCGCTGTCTGGAGAAATAGCTCTCTATTTCAGCACTTTATATAGAGATTATGCTTTGAGGAAAAAGATAGGCATGGTGTTAGGCTTTAAAATAGGGAAAAAAGACACCAAAAGAAAAAAAAAAGATGAAAAATTGATTTCTCCAGAAGCAATGGAGAGAGTTCAAGGCTTGCTTGTTAGAAACTGCCCCCCTGTGGAACATTTCCCCAGCTACTATAGGCAATGATTCAAATGATAATCACTTATCTTTTCAATTCATCTCAGTGCTAGGTATAGACTAGGTAGCTAAGCTACCCATGTTCTCCTTGGCTATGCTTGGCTTTACTTTGTTCATTGGAAGCTGTCATTAAGTGGCCCTTCCAAATACACTGAAGGCTATAGTACAGGTGAAAATGCTTCTGTCCTCAGTAAAGCATTCCCTTGACTGCTACCCACTATATTTTTCTTCCTAAATAGCTAAGTGCCAAAGTACATTCTCCATCTGGGAAGAGTATACATTTCCTATTTGTCTAGGAGCCAGGTTTTTCTTCCACCTTGACATTCCTCTGAGATGGTGGATAATAAAAATACACTCAAGACTAAGACGAGGGCAATTATGTTCCATTTTCCTGAGATTTCATTCTATTGTGCAAGAGTTGGAAGTAAATCCTTTAAAAAGAGAGCAAGAAAAAAACAAAATGCTGCTCTAGGTAATAGTGAGGCCTCTCTATCCATTTGAGTTTTGCCTGGAGTATTTCAATTCCATTACTTCCTAAGTACCACTTTAAAAGAGCCATCATGTATCCCTTTACTGGGAGAAGAGACCAGTTTTGGGAGGTGAGTAGCATGACCATAAAGGATGTGTCTCCATTATTTTAAATTTTATTTCAGTTGACATATTTCTACACACCTACATCATGTACATAATTTTCCATAAAATCTTTACCCTTCTGGCCCAGGAATCTTCTTCAAATTTCTTTAGAGTTATTATTAACGTTATCAAATGCAATTATTTTAATTCTTTGATGAAATTAAAAATAAAAAAAATGTATCCACCTCAGAGCAAAAGCAAGGAATTTTTGATAGCAGGTTCACAAAATCTTTTGTTATTGTGAAACAAAGAGAATTTAAAGAAACTCCTATTTGAAAGTTAGACAGACTCCCAATGGAAAACTATGGAGACACACTGTAGGATGGTTAACCATGAATGCATTATGATCTACATACCAATGAGATCAAAGGTTTGTCTGAAACTTGATAAAAAATAAGTCATACTGTATTGAATAGTAAGTCAACCTTGGAGTTTGGACAACTTAGGTTCAATCCTACCCTCTACACATATATGGGAAAGTCATATACCCTTTTAGCATCAGTTTTCCTCACCTATGAAATGGAGAAAATAATAGCACCTATCTCAGAGGCAAATGAGGTAATATAAAAATGCCTTGAGAATCTTAAAGTGCCATTTAAATGTTCAAATGTAAAATATACATTGTCCTAAAAGACTATTTTACAGTCAACTCACACAAGGCAAGTGATCACCTGCAGGTTAGAGGAAGTGAAAGGTGAAGAAATAATGTGGATAGATGGTGATATCCATGATAGGAAACTGGGTTAGATATTTAATTGCCTCTCTGTAAGTATCTTAGTTCCCGTTTGTGAAGGGATGGCAAAATGAGCCTTCCTTCACTGGGCCAGAGAACACAAACCTTGGAGACTAATTTGTATAAAAAGTATCTATGTTTATTGAGAAACCAAGGGTAGAATATGAGAAATAAAACAAAAGGATGCCCTAGTTCGAAGTCCTAATACCCCAACCCTTCAATCTACACCCATCTCACAATGGAGTCTTCAGGTCTTCTGGCTACTCTATTTCTCCCTGGCTCCAGCTAGTTTCCCACTTTCTAATCTAGCTGACTACAATCCTCAGTTGTTGGTTTAGTTATTTATCTTAGAAGCTGTCTCCAAATTTATTAAGATTGAACCCAAGATGGCTGAGTTCACTCAGAGCTATGTCTGGGGTTTTGAGGTGGCAACCTCAGAGCCCCCCACACAGGACCTTCTAGTAAATCTTCTCTCTGATAGTGTTGGTAAAACCAGCAGGTATAGATAGATCATCTATAAGATATTCTCTCCAGTGAAAAAGGAAGCTCCAAATGCAATTCAAAGGTTTCCCTTCTTAACATCTCAAAAACCCTACACCAAGCTAAACTCAGAATGGGTGAATGACTTGAATATAAAGAAGGAAACTATAAGTAAATTAGGTGAACACAGAATAGTATATGTGTCAGATTTTTGGGAAAGGAAAGATTTTAAGACCAAGCAAGAGTTAGAAAAAAATGACAAACTGTAAAATAATTTTGATTACATTAAATTAAAAAGTTTTTGTATAAACAAAACCAAAGCAACCAAAATTAGAAGGGAAGCAACAAATTGGGAGAAAATCTTCATAACAAAAACCTCTCACAAAAGTCTAATTACTCAAATTTATAGAGTGAAATCGATTTTACAAAAAATCAAGAACTCTAAAGCAGTAGTAGTTCTCAAAGCTTTTGAGAATGTTTCAGGAAAGTCCAACTCTGTGACCTTATTTGGAGTTTTCTTGGCAAAGATACAGGTATAGTTTGTCATTTCCTTATCCAACTCATTTTGCAGAGGACGAACTGAGACAAATAGCATTAAGGGACTTGCACATTGTCACAGAGCTAAAAAAGTGTCTGAGGCCAGATTTGAACTCAGAATTTTCTGATCCCAGGCTTGGTATTCTATCTACAATGCCACCTGATTAGTAAGAATCTGAGGTTAGACTAAAAATCATGAAGAAAAGTCTTCCTGATTCCTAGCCCACTGCTCTATCTACTGTACCACTCAGCTTCCCTCTCACATGACAATGTGATATTATTATTATTATTATTAATCATTATTATCTTCCTATCAAGAAAATATAGGACAAAAGTTTCACTTTAATCAGGGAATATATATACATTTATATTTGATTCATCACAAAAATGATCTCATATATTTGAAAAATTGTACACACATATTTATTCAGACCTTATAAGGCAGACTTATTTATTTACTATAATCCCCTGCTAAATGTTTTGAAGCAAAGGACAACTCCAAATAAAAGCCTTGGTATGTACATAGATATGAAGATCCATTTTAACAGTATTAAGAAGTTGGAGTCCCCTGGTCTAGAAAATGAACACCAAGTTCTTTTTCCATAAGAAATACGAAGTAAAACCAGATTCTGATAAATGGATCATTATATGAGAAATAAAGATAGGAGGTTCTTTGGGAGCTGATAGACCATAATAGCTTCCATAACAAAATATGTTTGTACATATATTTGTTTTTCTCTCCCATTAAATTGTGATCTCCTTAAGAAAAGGGACAATCTTTTGCCTTTCTTTGTATTGACCTTATTATGGGGTTTGACACAAAACAAGCATTTAATAAATGCTCAATTGACTGACTGACTCACCTGCACGAATGTACAATATTTGTGCAAGAGCAATGACTCTTAAAGGTATATGGTTATATCTGAGTCCTATCATTTAATACCTGTGTGACTTCAGGTAAATCACTCATCTCTTTGAATATCAGTTCTTGCATCTACAAAATGGGCACAATATAGCCAATAGTACTTCCCACAGGGATTGACCTAGCCAAATGATTTATTTATTACAAGTTGTCATCAGAGAAATGTGTGATAGGAAAAGACAGTAGAGTGGTATTATGGAAAAGGAAAAGGATGGCTAGCAGAGTGCTAGAGAGCTCTATTGTTGTCTCCCAGATGTCAGAAGAAATGTGGAAAGCACTTTAGCATGTTGCTGGTAAATGTTGACTTCCTCTGGTGACCTTAGGGGAGGATGTGGATAGGAGTCACTCAGCATATATAGCCCTGGATGGGTTTCAGTCTTTCTGAGAGTGAGATGTATTGGAGTATTTTAGGAGCCTCCCTCACAGAGTTATTGTGAGGACCAAATGAGGTAATGGGTATAATATGAAGCACTTTGCGTACTTTAAGGTGTATATAAAAACCAGCTCTGTGATTATCAAATGAGATAATGGGTAGAGAATTGCTTTGAAAACAACATGCTAGTGTATCAGTGGTAGACAGTACAATCACTGAGTGCAACAATGAATGACCTTTCTCTGCTGCCAGGTTGTTAGGAAGGGGCATTTATCTCAGCTTTTTGGCAAGGAGACAGGTCCAAAAACCAGCTCAGGGTGAGGTTCAAAACCCATTAAGGTTGTGGATGAGAAAGATGTACTTCCATTTAGTCCAAATCCCCTGTAAAGATAGAAAGCATATCCCTTAGGAGACCCTTTCTTTTTTTTCAAAACAGGCAGTGTCCATAATTGTCCCTCCAGATTATCACTCACAATTTGGGCCCTATTATATTTCTGTAAGCAGCTTTTGAGAAAGAAGAGTTATTGCTGAAGAAAAATAAATAAGTAAGGCAGACCAAAAATGATCCAATGAAGAAAAAAAAGGAGCAACCAATCCAAAATGACTTCAGGCAATATTCAGAGATCTCTGGTTTTACTTATACAAAGAGGAGGATTGTCAGGAAATTTTTTCCTTCCTGCTACACATAGACCATCAGATCCAAGGGCAGCAGACATTGTACATCTACCGACTATAAAGAGTGACTCAGAGACAGCTTTACCCCCAAATCACCCCACACAAACAATTTAAAGTAGTATATCATTTGCCACAGCAGTTCATTATCTCTTAAAGTCCCAGTGATCATATTGAGGAAAATAAACTTGTAGATTGAATTGAATTGGGAAGTGGCTTGTTATAGTGGAAAGATCAATAAACAGAGA
The DNA here is from genome assembly GCF_027887165.1 of Monodelphis domestica. Classification (NCBI taxonomy): domain Eukaryota; kingdom Metazoa; phylum Chordata; class Mammalia; order Didelphimorphia; family Didelphidae; genus Monodelphis; species Monodelphis domestica. The sequence continues at coordinate 191,148,977 of NC_077234.1, forward strand.
GTGAACTCAGAGATTCCAAACCCTATTCTACAACAAGTACATTGTGTGAACTAGATCAAGACACTTGACCTTTCCAATTTCCTCAATTTCCTCATGTGCAAAATGAGGAATAAAATCCTTCCAGTATTCAATCAATTGCCATTGTTTTAAGTAAACTTTTTTTGTGATAGAAACTCAGGATTTACTGGACAGGCATATTGGACAATACTAATATTGAAATGCTTCAAAAAGAATGATGATAACTGACATTTATATAGTTGATAAAATTTTACAAAATCAGTTCACATACATTTACTTCTCTGATTCTCACAACAATATTGTGAAAGAAGTATTATTATCCTCATTTTATAGATAAGAAAATAGAAGTGCCCAGAGGTAAAGTGACTTGCTTACTACTTTAGATATATGAATAAATATTTTAATCTAATTTGTTTGAAAAAGAATTTTTAACCATGCAATATTCAGAAAATTAAAATAAAAACTAAATTAGTAAAATGCAAATTAAAACAACTCTGAGTTACTACCTCACTTCAATCAGATTGGCTAATATGACAAAAAAGGACAATTTTGAATGTTTTAAGGGATATGGGAAAATTAGGGCACTAATACTCTTGGTAGAGCTTTGAACAGATACATTCTTGAGAGCAATTTGGAAAGATGCCTAAAGGGCTATGAAATTATGTATAACTCTTAACCATCAATACCACTACTAGCTCTGAGTCTCCAAAGAAACCAAAGAAAAAGGAAAGGACTCATATAAACAAAACTATTCATAGCACCTCTTTTTATTATAACAAAGAATTGGACATTGAGGGGATGTCAAACAGCTGAGGAATGGCTAAACATGTCATTATATATGGCTGTGAAGGACTGCTATTGTACTATAAAAATGATGAGCAAGATGGTTTTAGAACAACCTGGGAGGACTTATGTGAACTGAAGCAAAGGGAAGTGAACTAGGAGAATAACACTGTACACAGTAGCAGCAATATTTAGCAACAATCAACTGTGAATAACTTACTCTCTTTGAGCATTACAATGAACCATGACAATTCCAAAGAATGCATCTTGAAAGTGCTATAGCTGGAGAGAAAACAAGAGAAAACAGATGAACTCTGAGGGCAGATTGAAACACAATTTCTTTTACTTTATTTTTCTTGCTTTTCTCCACTTCATGCAAGATGGTTAATGTGGAACTTTTTTATGACTTCTCATGTATAATGGGTATCATATTATTTGCCTAGTGAACAGGTCAGGAAAGGGTAAGAGGGAAGGAGTACATTTTGAACAATAATATTTTCTTAAATAGATAATAAAAGATACTATTTATATTAAAAAGAAGGTTGATAGATTTGGTAAAAAGCATTCTTATGGTAGCTTATTCAGTTAAGCAAATACTTTCTATAAATTAATATAGAGTAAAACATTTCCCACTGCTGTCATTACACTTTACTCACACCATTGTAGATCACCAATTAATCCCCACCAGCAGTCAGTGCTGAGTTCCTTCCATCTAACTCTCTCTCTCTCTCTCTCTCTCTCTCTCTCTCTCTCTCTCTCTCTCTCTCTCTCTCTCTCTCTCTGTATATAGATATACATGTGCATCTATCTATATATCTATATAGCTATCTACACACACAACACACACACACACACACACACACACACACACACACACACCTGTTGTTTAGCATGTTATTCCCCCCATTACCTGTAAGCTTCTCTAAGGTAGGGAACATTCTTCCCTGCTTCCCATTCTTTCCCTGCCGTAACTCTGGCAAGCAAATAGTTAGCACTTAATACATACTTGTCTGATTAATTGACTAACATAGTTACCTGTGGGTATGGAAAGAATGTGACTTGGCTACATTCAAATAAAAAAGTATGCATGGTGGAATGGACTTTGAACCTAAGTGTTCCTAACTCCCATGTTGGTATCTTTCTGCCATTTGTTTCTTATTTTGCAAAAATGAGAGAAAGAAAAAATGGAGGGAGGAAGAAAGGAAGGAAGAAGGAAGGAAGGAAGGAAGGAAGGAAGGAAGGAAGGAAGGAAGGAAGGAAGGAAGGAAGGAAGGAAGGAAGGAAGGAAAGAAAAGAAAGAAAAGAAAGAGAAGAAAAAAAGTAATTTTATCTAACACCCAGATATGAATAAAAGTCTGTTCTTGGTGCAAATATGAATGGCTAAATATCTCCTCAAGGTCCTGATTACTGACTCTCATCTCTGGTTCCCATGGTTTCATTCAGCAATCCATGGCACAGTACTTTCTATACAGCATCCAAAGATTACTAGATCTGGTTTTGCAGTGTCATAAGAGGATAATTAGTTCATAATGATGATGACCTGAGGCACTGAAACATTCCAAATTGCTTTCTGAATTGTCAAAGAAAGATTAAATTATATTTCTCAAGTGGTTGTAATGTTTTATTATATTTTAATTCTTTAAAAACTGGCAATCCATGTGTGGTAACAGTTAACTAAAATATTTGTTTACCAAAATCCCTACATCAAATAAAAGTGAAATTAGAGCAGGATCAAAATGAAAAATCTATATCTTTATATCTATCTACATACAAATAGACACATATACATATACAAATATAGACACCTATGTACACACACACACACATATATATATATATTTTTTTAAACAAGATATATATCTTGGTTTTCTAGAAGGTAGGCCATTGATTGAAAGATCAGAATTTTGTAAAAATGTGCTTTCTTTTATATTTATACTTCAGAGAATATTAAAATTGGAAATGATTCTAGAATTCATGTGATCTTACCTAACCATTTTATCAATGAGGAAACTGAGGCATGGAAAAATTATTAAATTGCTTAAGGTTATGCAGCATTTCATTTGCAGATTAGAGAGTAGAACCCAATCCTCTATATTCTGGGCTATCCTGTGTTCTATCCATTTTTTTTCTATGAAACTTCACAGTAATTAAATCAATCAGTGTAATTGCCTAAAATAATCATTTTACAACATCATTTCACACTATTACTCAGTACTCTAGTCATAACAACTTGCCATACTTCATTCAAATGATACATTTTTCTCACCTCTGATTCTTTGCAAAATCTATGCTTGAAGCATGTGTCCTCCCTATTTTCATACTTTGGATGTTGAGATAAGTGTATAAAGCCATGCATGCTTCCCTACAAAGCAAGAACAAGGTCATTGGAAGCTATGGTCTATTTAGAACAAACCATACTTTCCAGCTGCATTTTAAAAGGCAAATAGTTTACAAACTAAATTGTATAATTTAGGGGGCTACAGTAACCCTCATTTGCCAGATAAAGTAAGAACTCAACTATCTATAAATCTTAGAGTATGACAGCAGAATCTGAGTATTTTAGATTACTTAATTAATCTTTTATATGCCAAGACTTTCAAACATTCCTGATGAAAAGACCAGAGCTAAATAGAAAATTGGACTTTCAAAATGCCAGACTCAAGAGAAGTAAAATAGGTAAACATGAAAGAGAAATCATAAGAGGCTCAATAGGGTTAAACTGTTTACCTTTTCTATATGGAAAGATGATAATGTAACTCCTAAGACCTTTATTAGAACAGTGAGAATGATTCTACATAAAAAGAGAGCACAGGAATTAATTGAATATATTAGGATTATTTTTAAAATAATGGATAAACAAGAAAGAGATGTCATGGGAGAAGTACAAAGAGAGAGGAATACTGGAGAAAATTATCTGATGTAAAAAGTGCATTAAGGAAAAGAGTTTTTATAGTAGATAAAAATGGTTGAAGAATGAGCAAATACTTGGATATAACTAACATCAAAATTTGTTCAAAGGGGAAATACATACATACATATATATATATATATATATATATATATACATGCTCAATTGATAATAGAAATCTGTCTTAGTCAACAGAAAAATATGAGTGAAGAGAATTAGAAAAAGGAGAGGATGATAAAATGGAGAGAAGATAAAGGAAGGCAGTGGTCAGAAGCAAACAGACTTTAGAGAAGGGGCATGATAAAAAGGAGAGAGGATAAATAGATGAAAATAGAATGAAGGTATATACTTAGTTACTAATCATAACTGTGAACATGAATAGCATGCATTTACCAATAAAATAGAAGTATATAATAGAATGGATTAGAAGCCAGAATGCAATTATGCACTATTTACAAGAGACACCCTTGAAACAGAAAGACATATACAGAATTTAAAAATGAAAGGTTGGAATAGAATCTATTATACTTCACCTGAAATTTTTAAAAGAAAGGGTTAGGATTCACTATTTCATAAAAAAGAAAATGAAAAATATACCTACTGAAATAAAAGATATGCATGGAAAGCACATCTTGTTAAAGGGTACCATAGACAATGAGGTAATATTAGTATTAAACATATTTCCATCAAAACAGAAAAACTTTCAAATTAACTAATGAGTTATAGGAAGAAATGATAAGACTATATTCATGGAGATATTAATCTTCTTTTCTCAGAGCTAGATAGATATAATTATAAAATACATTTCAAAAAATTAAAGAGATTAAAAGTATCTCAGAAGAGTTATATATGACAAATCTTTGATATATATGATAGAACTTGTGACTCAATTCTTGATATAGCTCAGTTCCTTTCTATTCAACACTGGGTTCAATCAAATTTCTGTATTATAAGAAAATGTTATTCAATTATGAGAATTGTAAGAAAACTTTATTGCATCATTTGAAACTAATTCTTCATGGTTGAGAAGCTGGACAACCTCTTCTTCTTGCTTAGGTATCTTTTAGGAGGGACCTAGGTTACAATGAGTAGAAACCCAATCAGATCTGGAGATTTATGTAATGAGTTTTCTCATAATTATACATCTCAAGCAACCCATATGTCTAATCTGAAAATTGACCCAGTGATAATCAATCAGTTATTGCTTCCATGTTCCTTTGATTGAGTACAGACAATTGGAGGGCGGGAGATATTTCCTTTTTCTTATTTCAGGGAATTGAATCTGATCACTCATCCTAACATCAGTTCTTGAAACTCACTCCATCCCCCCAATTCCGAAAGGCCCTACTCCAATAAGAAAACAGATTATTTAATCTTGTACCCTGGCCCATAGCCAGTTGAGGGTTTGTTATAATGAACAAAAATATGTCTCTCCCTATTTTTGTTATCCACTGCTAAGCTGAAGAAAGTCTCATTCAAATTTGTTAGGTAATTGGATTTCATTGCTTTATGAATTCATATATTTTGGAGGTAAAATCTTTACTTCCTCAGGCTTTTCAAATTTCACTTGCCACAAGCTATTAATGAACTCCTTAAGGAAAAATCCCCAGGACCAGTTGGATTTATAAGTAAATTCTGCCAGACATTTAAGGAAAAAAAATAATTCCAATACTACATGAGCTGTTTTTAAAAATGTTAAGAAAGAATCTTACCAAATTCCTTTTTAAAAAAATAAATAGATATATACCTAAGTCAGAGATACAAAAAGAAGAGAAAAAAAATTGTGGATTAGTGTTACAGATTAGGTACAAATAAATAGTAATAAATCATTATTGCAAATTAATATTTGATAAATGTAAAGAATCAATCTTTGAAGGTAAAGATTAACTATTTGACAAAAATTTGTTTCTTGTTTTTGCTTTTAAATAATATTTTATTTGATCATTTCTAAGTATTATTCATTAAAGACAAAGATCATTTTCTTTTCCTCTCCCCCACCCCCCATAGCCCATGCGTGATTCCACTGGGTATCACATGTGTTCTTGATTCGAACCCATTGCCATGTTGTTAGTATTTGCATTAGAGTGTTCGTTTAGAGTCTCTCCTCTGTCATGTCCCCTCAACTGCTGTAGTCAGGCAGTTGCTTTTCCTCGGTGTTTCTACTCCCACAGTTTGTCCTCTGCTTATGTATAGTGTTTTTTTCCTAGATCCCTGCAGATTGTTCAGGGACATTACACCGCCACTAATGGAGAAGTCCATACATTCGATTAGACCAGTGTATTAGTCTCTGTGTACAATGTTCTCCTGGTTCTGCTCCTCTCACTCTGCATCACTTCCTGGAGGTCTTTCCAGTCTCGATGGATTTGCTCCACTTTATTATTCCTTTTAGCACAATAGTATTCCATCACCAACATATACCACAATTTGTTCAGCCATTCCCCAACTGAAGGGCATCCCCTCATTTTCCAATTTTTGGCCACCACGAAGAGCATAGCTATGAATATTCTTGTATAAGTCTTTTTCCCCATTATCTCTTTGGGGGTACAAACCCAGCAGTGCTATAGCTGGATCAAAGGGTAGACTTTCTTTTATCGCCCTTTGGGCATAGTTCCAAATTGCCCTCCAGAATGGTTGGATCAGTTCACAACTCCACCAGCAATGAATTAATGTCCCTACTTTGCCACATCCCCTCCAACATTCACTGCTTTCCTCTGCTGTCATGTCAGCCAATCTGCTAGGTGTGAGGTGATAACTCAGAGTTGTTTTGATTTGCATCTCTCTGATTATAAGAGATTTAGAACTCTTCTTCATGTGCTTATTAATAGTTTTGATTTCTTTATCTGAAAACTGCCTATCCATGTCCCTTGCCCATTTATCAATTGGAGAATGGCTTGATTTTTTGTACAATTGATTTAGCTCTTTATAAATTTGAGGAATTAAACCTTTGTCAGAGGTTTCTATAAAGATTTTTCCCCAATTTGTTGTTTCCCTTCTGATTTTAGTTACATTGGTTTTGTTTGTACAAAAGCTTTTTAATTTGATGTAGTCAAAATTATTTATTTTACATTTTGTGATACTTTCTGTCTTGCTTGGTTTTAAAGTCTTTCCCCTCCCAAAGGTCTGACATATATACTATTCTGTGTTTACCCAATTTACTTATGGTTTCCTTCTTTATATTTAAGTCATTCACCCATTTTGAATTTATCTTGCTGTAGGGTGTGAGGTGTTGATCTATTCCTAGTCTCTCCCACACTGTCTTCCAATTTTTCCAGCAGTTTTTATCGAATAGTGGCTTTTGGTCCCAAAAGCTGGGATGTTTGAGTTTATTGTATGCTGTTTTGCTGAGGTTGCTTGCCCCCAGTCTATTCCACTGATCCTCATTTCTATCTCTTAGACAGTACCAAATTGTTTTGATGACTGCTGCTTTGTAATAGAGTTTGAGGTCTGGGACTGCAAGGTGCCCATCATTTGTGTTTTTTTTTTTTCATTATTTCCCTGGATATCCTTGATCCTTTGTTATTCCAAATGAACTTTGTTATGGTTTTTTCTAAATCAGTAAAGAAATTTTTTGGGAGTTCAATGGGTATGGCACTAAATAGATAAATAAGTTTGGGTAGGATGGTCATTTTTATTATATTGGCTTGTCCTATCCATGAGCAATTAATGTTTTTCCAATTGCTCAAGTCTAGTTTTAGTTGTGTGGAGAGTATTTTGTAGTTGTGTTCATATAGTTCCTGTGTTTGTCTTGGGAGGTAGATTCCTAGGTATTTTATTTTGTCTAAGGTGATTTTGAATGGGATTTCTCTTTCTAGTTCTTGCTGCTGAGCTGTGTTGGAGATATATAGAAAAGCTGATGATTTATGTGGGTTTATTTTGTATCCTGCAACTTTGCTAAAGTTGTTGATTATTTCAATTAGCTTTTTGGTTGAATCTCTAGGATTCTTTAAGTAGACCATCATGTCGTCTGCAAAGAGTGATAACTTGATCTCCTCCTTGCCTATTTTGATGCCTTCAATTTCTTTTTCTTCTCTAATTGCTACTGCTAGTGTTTCTAGTACAATGTCAAATAGTAGAGGTGATAATGGGCATCCTTGTTTCACTCCTGATCTTATTGGGAATGCATCTAGTTTGTCCCCATTGCAGATGATATTAGTTGATGATTAATTTTAGGAACGATCCTTCTATTCCTATGCTTTCTAGTGTTTTTAATAGGAATGGATGTTGTATTTTATCAAAGGCTTTTTCTGCGTCTATTGAGATAATCATGTGGTTCTTGTTGGTTTGCTTGTTGATGTGGTCAATTATGTGGATGGTTTTCCTAATATTGAACCAGCCCTGCATCCCTGGTATAAATCCTACTTGATCATGATGGATGACCCTCCTGATCACTTGCTGAAATCTTTTTGCTAGTATCCTATTTAAGATTTTTGCATCTATATTCATTAGGGAGATTGGCCTATAGTTTTCTTTCTCTGTTTTTGACCTGCCTGGTTTTGGAATCAGTACCATATTTGTGTCATAAAAGGAATTTGGTAGAACTCCCTCTTTGCTTATTATGTCAAATAGTTTGTATAGTATTGGGATTAACTGTTCTCTGAATGCTTGATAGAATTCACTGGTGAATCCGTCGGGCCTTGGGGATTTTTTCTTAGGAAGTTCTTTGATGGTCTGTTGGATTTCATTTTCTGATATGGGATTATTTAAGAATTCTATTTCTTCTTCTGTTAGTCTAGGCAGTTTGTATTTTTGTATATATTCATCCATACCACCTAAATTGGTGTATTTATTGCCATATAATTGGGCAAAGTAATTTTTAATGATTGCCTTAATTTCCTCTCCATCGGAGGTGATGTCCCCCTTTTCATCTTTGATGCTGTTAATTTGCTTTTCTTCTTTCCTTTTTTTAATTAGATTGACCAGTACTTTGTCTATTTTGTTTGTTTTTTTCAAAGTACCAGCTTCTTGTCTTATTTATTAAATCAATAGTTCTATCACTTTCAATTTTATTAATTTCTCCCTTAATTTTTAGAATTTCTAGTTTGGTTTTCTGCTGGGGGATTTTAATTTGTTTGCTTACAAGATTTTTTATTTGCATTTCCAATTGATTGATCTCTGCTCTCCCTAGTTTGTTAATATATGCACTCTGATTTACCTATGATTACTGCTTTGGCTGCATCACAAAAGGTTTGAAAGGATGTCTCACTATTGTCATTTTCCTCGGTGAAATTATTAATTGTTTCTCTGATTTCTTCTCTAACTAAATGATTTTGGAGTATCATATTGTTTAATTTCCAATTAGTTTTTGATTTGGTTTTCCACATACCTTTACTGATCGTTATTTTTATTGCCTTGTGATCTGAAAATGCTGCATTTATTATTTCTGCTTTTCTGCATTTTTATGCCATTTTTCTGTGACCTAGTGTATGGTCAGTCTTTGTGAATATGCCATGTGGTGCTGAGAAGAAGGTGTATTCCTTTTTGTCCCTATTTATTTTTCTCCATATGTCTATTAATTCTAATTTTTCTAAGATTTCATTCACTTCTTTCACCTCTTTCTTTTTTTTTTTTTTAATATATTTTATTTGATCATTTCCAAGCATTATTCGTTAAAGACATAGATCATTTTCTTTTCCTCCCCCCCACCCCCCATAGCCGACGCGTAAGTCCACTGGGCATTAGATGTTTTCTTGATTTGAACCCATTGCTTTGTTGATAGTATTTGCATTAGAGTGTTCATTTAAAGTCTATCCTCTGTCATGTCCCCTCAACCTCTGTATTCAGGCAGTTGCTTTTTCTCGGTGTTTCCACTCCCATAGTTTATCCTTTGCTTATGAATGGTGTTTTTTTTTTCTCCTGGATCCCTGAAAGTTGTTCAGGGACATTACACCGCCCCTAATGGAGAAGTCCATTACGTTCGATTATACCACAGTGTATTGGTCTCTGTGTACAATGTTCTCCTGGTTCTGCTCCTCTCGCTCTGCATCACTTCCTGGAGGTTGTTCCAGTCTCCATGGAACTTCTCCACTTTATTATTCCTTTGAGCACAATAGTATTCCATCACCAACATATACCACAGTTTGTTCAGCCATTCCCCAATTGATGGGCATCCCCTCGTTTTCCAGTTTTGGGCCACCACAAAGAGTGCAGCTATGAATATTTTTGTACAAGTCTTTGTGTCCATTATCTCTTTGGGGTACAGACCCAGCAGTGCTATGGCTGGGTCAAAGGGTAGATATTCTTTTGTCGCCCTTTGGGCATAGTTCCAAATTGCCCTCCAGAATGGCTGGATCAATTCACAACTCCACCAGCAATGAATTAGTGTCCCTACTTTGCCACATCCCCTCCAGCATTCATTACTTTCCTTTGCTGTTATGTTAGCCAATCTGCTAGGTGTGAGGTGATACCTCAGAGTTGTTTTGATTTGCATCTCTCTGATTATAAGAGATGTAGAACACTTCTTCATGTGCTTGTTAATAGTTTTGATTTCTTTATCTGAGAACTGCCTATCCATTTCCCTTGCCCATTTATCAATTGGAGAATGGCTTGATTTTTTGTACAATTGATTTAGCTCATTATAAATATGAGTAATTAAACCTTTGTCAGAGGTTTCTATGAAGATTTTTTCCCAATTTGTTGTTTCCCTTCTGATTTTAGTTATATTGGTTTTGTTTGTACAAAAGCTTTTTAGTTTGATGTAGTCAAAATTATTTATTTTACATTTTGTGATTCTTTCTATATCTTGCTTGGTTTTAAAGCCTTTCCCCTCCCAAAGGTCTGACATGTATACTATTCTGTGTTTACCCAATTTACTTATGGTTTCCTTCTTTATGTTTAAGTCACTCACCCATTTTGAATTTATCTTGGTGTAGGGTGTGAGGTGTTGATCTATTCCTAGTCTCTCCCACACTGTCTTCCAATTTTCCCAGCAGTTTTTATCGAATAGTGGATTTTTGTCCCAAAAGCTGGGATCTTTGGGTTTATCGTATACTGTCTTGCTGAGGTCGTTTTCCCCCAGTCTATTCCACTGATCTTCCTTTCTGTTTCTTAGCCAGTACCAAATTGTTTTGATGACTGCTGCTTTGTAATATAGTTTGAGGTCTGGGACTGCAAGGCCCCCATCATATGTGTTTTTTTTCATTATTTCCCTGGATATCCTTGATCTTTTGTTCTTCCAAATGAACTTTGTTATGGTTTTTTCTAAATCAGTGAAGAAGTATTTTGGTAGTTCAATGGGTATGGCACTAAATAGATAAATAAGTTTGGGTAGGATGGTCATTTTTATTATATTGGCTCGTCCTATCCATGAGCAGTTAATGTTTTTCCAATTGTTCAAGTCTAGTTTTAGTTGTGTGGCGAGTGTTTTGTAGTTGTGTTCATATAGTTCCTGTGTTTGTCTTGGGAGATAGATTCCTAGGTATTTTATTTTGTCTAAGGTGATTTTGAATGGGATTTCTCTTTCTAGTTCTTGCTGCTGAGCTGTGTTGGAGATATATAGAAAAGCTGATGATTTATGTGGGTTTATTTTGTATCCTGCAACTTTGCTAAAGTTGTTGATTATTTCAATTAGCTTTTTGGTTGAATCTCTAGGATTCTTTAAGTAGACCATCATGTCATCCGCAAAGAGTGATAACTTGGTCTCCTCCTTGCCTATTCTGATGCCTTCAATTTCTTTATCTTCTCTAATTGCTACTGCTAGTGTTTCTAGTACAATGTCAAATAGTAGAGGTGATAATGGGCATCCTTGTTTCACTCCTGATCTTATTGGGAATGCATCTAGTTTATCCCCATTGCAGATGATATTAGCTGTTGGTTTTAGATATATACTGTTTATTATTTTTAGGAATGACCCTTCTATTCCTATGCTTTCTAGTGTTTTTAATAGGAATGGGTGTTGTATTTTATCAAAGGCTTTTTCTGCATCTATTGAGATAATCATGTGGTTCTTGCTAGTTTGCTTGTTGATGTGGTCGATTATGTGGATGGTTTTCCTAATGTTGAACCAGCCCTGCATCCCTGGTATGAATCCTACTTGATCATGGTGAATGATCCTTCTGATCACTTGCTGGAGTCTTTTTGCTAGTATCCTATTTAAAATTTTTGCATCTATATTCATTAGGGAGATTGGTCTATAGTTTTCTTTCTCTGTTTTTGACCTGCCTGGTTTTGGAATCAGTACCATGTTTGTGTCGTAAAAGGAGTTTGGTAGAACTCCCTCTTTGCTTATTATGTCAAATAGTTTGTATAGTATTGGGGTTAACTGTTCTCTGAATGTTTGATAGAATTCACAGGTGAATCCATCAGGCCCTGGGGATTTTTTCTTAGGAAGTTCTTTGATGGCTTGATGGATTTCAATTTCTGATATGGGATTATTTAAGAATTCTATTTCCTCTTCTGTTAGTCTAGGCAGTTTGTATTTTTGTATATATTCATCCATTTCTCCTAAATTGGTGTATTTATTGCCATATAATTGGGCAAAGTAATTTCTAATGATTGCCTTAATTTCCTCCTCATTGGAGGTGCTGTCCCCCTTTTCATCTTTAATGCTGTGAATTTGCTTTTCTTCCTTCCTTTTTTTAATTAGATTGACCAGTACTTTGTCTATTTTGTTTGTTTTTTCAAAGTACCAGCTTCTTGTCTTATTTATTAAATCAATAGTTCTATCACTTTCGATTTTATTAATTTCTCCCTTAATTTTTAGGATTTCTAATTTGGTTTTCTGCTGGGGGTTTTTAATTTGATTGCTTTCGAATTTTTTCAATTGCATTTCCAATTGATTGATCTCTGCTCTCCCTTGTTTGTTAATATGAGCTTTCAGGGATATGAATTTGCCTCTGATTACCGCTTTGGCTGCATCCCAAAAGGTTTGAAAGGATGTTTCGCCATTGTCATTTTCCTTGATGAAATTATTAATTGTTTCTATGATTTCTTCTTTAGCTAAACGGTTTTGGAGTATCATATTGTTTAATTTCCAATTGGTTTTAGATTTGGTTTTCCATGTACCATTACTAATCATTATTTTTATTGCCTTGTGATCTGAGAAGGCTGCATTCATTATTTCTGCTTTTTTGCATTTGTGTGCTATGTTTCTGTGACCTAATGTATGGTCAATTTTTGTGAATGTGCCATGTGGTGCTGAGAAGAAGGTGTATTCCTTTTTATCCCTATTTATTTTTCTCCATATGTCTATTAATTCTAATTTTTCTAAGATTTCATTCACTTCTTTTACCTCTTTCTTATTTATTTTTTGATTTGATTTATCTAAATTTGATAATGGTTGGTTTAAGTCTCCCACTAGTATGGTTTTATTGTCTATTTCTTCCTTCAATTCTCCTAGTTTCTCCATTAGAAATTTGGGTGCTATATTATTTGGTGCATACATGTTGATTAATGATATTTCCTCATTGTCTAGAGTCCCTTTTAACAAAATATAATTACCTTCCCTATCCCTTTTGATCAGGTCTATTTTTGCATTGGCTTTATCAGATATCATGATTACCACTCCTGCCTTCTTTCTATCAGTTGAGGCCCAGAAGGTCTTACTCCATCCTTTAATTCTGACCTTGTGGGTGTCAACCCGCCTCATGTGTGTTTCTTGAAGACAACATATGGTAGGGTTTTGGATTCTAATCCATTCAGCTATTCGTCTACGTTTTATGGGTGAGTTCATCCCATTCACGTTCAAAGTTATGATTGTCATTTGTGGACTCCCTGGCATTTTGATTGCCTTCCCTAATTCTAACCTTTTCTTCTTCGGCTCTACCTTTTAGTCCAGTGATTTACTTTGAATCAGTCCCCCTTGTCCCCTCCCTTGATGTTTCCCTTTTTAGTCCCTCCCTTTTTGTTCCCTCCCCCTCCCCCCCTCTCTTTCCCTCCCTTTTTGTTCTCCCTCTCCCCCTCCCCCCCTTGGTTTTCCCTTCTCCTTACCCTTGTTGGGTAAGATAGAATTCAAGATCCCAATGGATCTGGATGTTTTTCCCTCTCAGAGTTGATTTCCCTGAGATTGAGGTTTAAGTAACCCCCCCCCCCTCTCTTCCTCTCCTTCTTATAGGAGTTTTCTTCCCCTCCCCTTCCCCTGTGAATCTTTGTGTGAGAACCATTATTCTATTTGGTCTTTCTTTACCCCCTATTTATACATTACATTTTCCCCACATATTAGTATACATAGATTGATATAAATGTAGTCCTTATAGAAGAGAGTTTGAGTAAAAGAAGATAACATTTTTCCCCTTTCCTTAATATTTACCTTTTCAGGTATTCCTTGCTCTTTGATTTTCGGTATCAAACTTTCCACAGAGCTCTGGTCTTTTCTTTGCAAAAAGTTGGAAGTCTTCTATTTTGTTGAATGCCCATACTTTCCCTTGGAAGTATATAGTCAGTTTTGCTGGGTAGCTGATTCTTGGTTGGAGACCCAGCTCTCTTGCCTTTCTGAAGATCATGTTCCATGCCTTACGATCATTCAGCGTAGAACTTGCAAGGTCTTGTGTGATCCTGATTGGCATTCCTTTATATCTAAATTGTCTTTTTCTGGCTTCCTGTAGGATTTTTTCTTTTGTTTGATAGCTTTGGAATTTGGCAATTACATTCCTGGGAGTTGTCTTTTGGGGGTTTAGTGTAGAAGGTGTTCTGTGAGCTCTGTCAGTGGCTGTATTGCCCCCTTGTTCTAGAATCTCTGGGCAATTTTCTTTGATTATATCTTGTATCACCATGTCCAGTTTGGTGTTTATTTCTGGCTTTTCTGGGAGTCCAATTATTCTTAAATTTTCTCTTCTCCCCCTGTTTTCCAGATCTATCACCTTGTCGGTGAGATATTTTATGTTCTCTTCTAATTTCTTGGTGTTTTGGCTTTGCTTTATTAGTTCTTGCTTTAAAGCCTGGTTTTCTTTTACAGTTTGGTCAAACTGGTTTTGTAGATGCGTGAATTTCTTTTGCATCATTTCCCACTTTTCCTCCCAGAGGGCTTCCATCTTTTTGGTCCTTTCTGATTCAAATTCTTCATGGGTTTGTGGAGAGTTTCTATTTCCTTTGGAAGATTTTGGAGAATTTTCTTGTATATCTTCTTCTATCTGCTCTGTATTTTGTATTTTGGCTCCATAGAATGTGTCCAGAGTCGCCCCTTTCTTCTTATTTTTCTTGGTATTTTGGGGCTTCTGTGGTTCTGTGGAGTTTGCCATTTCTGAATGTGGAGGATTAGTTTTTCTTGCCTCTGTCTGGTGTTCAGAGGCAGTCCTGGGCAGATGGTTCTATGAGCTTTCCCTGGGTTAAACTGAATATGCCTCACTGGAACTGGAATGGAAGGGTCGGACCACGAGGCCACACTCTCCCCCTGGCTCGATTTCCGGAAGTTGCCTTCAGAATCCCTGGCCGTGAGGCTGTTTCGTCGGCCTGCGGGGGGATGGGCTGCCGCTTCCCCAAGCTCCGAGAGCACAGACTTTCACTGAGACTTGGATAGCAGGATCCAGCCCGTGAGGCTGTCTTGCCCGCCCTGAGGGTTGCTGTTGTTTTGACCAGCTCTCTGCAGCGGAGGCCCCAGGCAGTAACTTTCACTCGGACCGACCGGCTCTTTGACCGACCGGCTCTTTGCAGCAGAAGCCCCAGGCAGTAACTTTCACCCGGACTGGGACTTGGGTAGAAGACCCTGAGGGTTGTTGTTCCTCAGACCCTGCTCTCTGAGCCCGGCGCAGCTGCCGCTTCCGGGAGCCTTGGACTCTGCGCTCCTACCCCTGAGGTCCGAGGGATCTCGGGTTCTGGCTTTTAAGGGGAGCCGTACCTTTTGAACCGGGTCCAGGTCCAGGAGGAGGGTTCCCAGGGTCTGTGCTGTTGATCGTTTTGAATTTCGGCGCCTTAGGAGCTTCTAGTTTGAGATCGGTCGGGAAGGGTTTTCCGGAGATCTGAACTTCAGCTTTCTCTAAGCCGCCATCTTAACCGGAAGTCTCCTTTCACCTCTTTCTTATTTATTTTTTGGTTTGATTTATCTAAATTTGATAATGGTTGGTTCAAGTCTCCCACTAATGTGGTTTTACTGTCTATTTCTTCCTGCAATTCTCCTAGTTTCTCCATTAGAAATTTGGGTGCTATATTATTTGGTGCATATATGTTGATTAGTGACATTTCCTCAGGTCTATTTTTGCTTTGGCTTTATCAGATATCATGATTGCAACTTCTGCCTTCTTTCTGTCAGTTAAGGTCCAGAAGGTCTTACTCCATCCTTTAATTCTGACCTTTTGGGTGTCTACCCTCCTCATGTGTGTTTCTTGAAGACAACATATGGTAGGGTTTTGGATTCTAATCCATTCTGCGATTCATCTATGTTTTATGGGTGAGTTCATCCCATTCATGTTCAAAGTTATGATTGTCACTTGTGAACTCCCTGGCATTTTGATATCCTTCCCTAATTCTAACCTTTCTTCTTCAGCTCTACCTTTTAGTCCAGTGATTAACTTTAAATCAGTCCCCCTTATCCATTCCCTTGATATATTTCCCTTTCTAGCCCCTCCCTTTTTGTTCCCACCCCCCCTCTTCTTCCCTCCCTTTTTTATGTTCTCTCTCTTCTATCCCCCTTGGTTTTCCCTTCTCCCTTCCCTTGTTGGGTAAGATAGAATTCATGATCCCATTGGATCTGGATGTTCTTCCCTCTCACAGTTGATTTCCCTGAGAGTAAGGTTTAAGTAAAAACTCTTTTCCTCTCCTCCTTATAGGAGTTTTCTTCCCCTCTCCTTCCCGTGTGAATCTTTGTGTGAGAACGATTATTCTATTTGGTCTTTCTTTTCCCCCTATTTACACATTACATTTTCTCCACATATTAATATACATAGATTGATATAAATATTGTCCTTATAGATGTGAATTTCCAAACTACTCAACCCTGTTCAAACCATTCTTTAGATGATGTGATTTGGCTATTTACTGATCAATAACAATAGAGATACTTGGAATGACAGAATCAGGTCTTGGAAACTACAATCTCTACCCTACTCAGGGTAACAGAATTTAGGAAGGGCTGCAGCAAAGCTCAAGATTTAATTATTTGAGAATGTGGCCTTCAACAGACATGTGCAAAGGGGACAAACCTCTGGGTGGTCCTGGGTGAAGCTAGAGCCACCACTGGCACAGGTGAGACACAGGAAGTGAGGTAGAGGAGAGCTGAGGAGGCTGGGACTTCCTGGGTGGAGGGAGAGTGTGGGAGTTGGAGCCTGGTGCTTGAGGTGGAGGCCCTCAGACTGTTTCTCCATTTTGGTCACGTGAGTGATAGGGACTGATCTCTTTTCTTTTCCTCCACTATCCAAGGCCTTGGGCCTTTGGCCCAGCCTAAGCAGAGGAGTATTTAAGCCCTATTCCCTTCTCTCTCCTTTCTCTCTCTCTCTCTCTCTCTCTCTCTCTCTCTCTCTCTCTCTCTCTCTCTCTCTCTCTCTCTCTCTCTCTCTCTCTCTCTTGATCTCTCTCTCTCTATCTCTCTCTCTCTCTCTCTCTCTCTCTCTCTAATAACTTTCTTCCTCCTGTTACATAATTGTGATGTCATAGTAATGTGCTACAAGAAATGATGAGCAGGATACTTTCAGCAAAACCTGGAAAATCTTAAATGGACTGATGTAAAATGAAATGAGAAGAACCAAGAGAACATTGTATTAGCAATATTGTAAGGAAGATCAGTTGTGAAGAACTTGGCTATTTGGATCAAGTCAATGATCCAAGACAATTCCAAAGGATTCATGATGAAAAATATTATTCACCTCTAGAGAGAGAACTAAAAAACTTTGAATGCAGATTAAAGCAGACTTTTAAAACTTTATTCATTTTTCTTATTTTTTTGTTTGTATTTTCTTTTGCAACATGGCTAATGCACTTTGCAGGACTTCATGTATATAAATGATATCAAATTGCTTGTATATCAAGAAGGGGGCTGGTGAATGAGGAGTGAGAGAAGTTTGGAAGTTAAAATTAAAAAAAAATGTTAAATATTTACACATAATTTTGAAATATTCAATGTAATAAACAAAAATACATTTAAAAAAAGAATTATTAAAGATCCTTTCTGGCAGTTATTTCCTAATAAGCAGAGGCAGTGGAGAATAAAATTCTTTATTTAAAGAAATCCTGGTGACAGAGCCAACTAAGCAAAAACATTCCAAAGACATTTAAGAATGAAAATGGAAAGAAGAAAAATAACAGAATATAAATAAAAATATTTACAAACAATTATAATAAATTTTTCTCTTAAGTAACAGTGTTGGAGCCATAATACTCAGAATCCAGTTACTTAGTCCTTGTAGTTATAACTTAGCTTATAGAAATGGTGAAACTAATACTAAAGAGAGCCAAATATGTAAAGTAATGGATTCAATGATATTTATATAGTTAAGATCCATGCTGGACATAAAACAATTGGGAGGACATGGAGAGATCAATTCGCAAGGTACTTGAAGGAACAGAATATCTGAATTGATATTTTTACATTTAAAAAGTGTGGAATTTTCCCCTTCACTTTTACTATCTTCTCTCTCTTCACCTACCTGATAGGCTATAGCTTGTTGTGGAATATCACTGGCAAAAACCTGCTTTTTCCCAACCTTCTCATGTTCTCATTAATGAAGGCTTCCAGCCATATGGAGGTCATAAATACTTCATCTAAGTGAGAAAATTAGCATTAAGATGTGTAGGATCCTAGTCTATGAAACAAAAAGAATTAGAGTCAGGAAACTGGTTAGATGACATTTACTCTGTTTCTCTGTGCCAAACTAGTTATCAAGCCAAAGAATAGTACCGATAAGCCTAAAGTTCTAAAATGATCTTGCCCAAGGTACAAAGAGGGAAGAAAAACTTTTGTCCATCCAACTATTAAGCTAATATTTTATGAATAAGAAATATATATGTAAATATATGTATATAATAACATATTTCAGATTTCTATAATAACATTTTCCAATAATTACAGGTTTTATTTCATGAGAAGCAGGGATGTTAATGGATGAAAGCTCAAAGGTATTTCAATTGTGAGACCCTGTAGAAGAGTGAAAATAGCAATTATACTGGAATTGGAGAAACTGTATTAAAATCCTTCCTCTCATGCTTATTATTTACAACTTGCATGAGTCAGGTAAAGTAAGGAAGCCTTAAACTGCTCATTATGTTCCAGGAACAGTGTTAAGCAATGAGAATACAAACTGAAGCAAAAAATAGCCTCTGCCCTCAAGGAGCTTACAGTCTAAAGGGAGAAGATGACACACACAAAAGGATATAAAACAAGTCCTCTTTGAGGCATAATAGGGAAAGAAGTTCCCAAGAATCAGGAGCATATCTAAAAAAAGGAATGAAAGAGTGTGCATGGTTGGGCCCTGTAGGGCCCTTACCTAAATAAATTCCAGGAGGAAATGATTCATTAGATTAGAATTAGAAAATTAATTAATTAATTAGGAGGAAACCCAGGAACAATGATATCTTCAGGATAAGAAGATTCCAGTAGGAGGAATCTTCCAAGATAAGAAGACTGAAGGAGCATGGTAGCAGTCAGTTTCTAGGGTGAGACTGCAGTCACTTAATCTATTAAGGCCTTCATTTCCTCATATGCAAAGTGAAGGGGAGAGGGGAAACCATATTAGATAGACTCTGAAATCTCTTCCAACAATAAATCCATGATTCTTTAATCTCATAATTTACTAGTGTCTTTTAAAATAGTCATTCTGCACCAGAGAGTAGACCAGTTTCATTCATCACTCCTGTAAAAGTATTTAATGAATACTTTTCCAAAATAAGTGATCTGAAAAGAAAAGCCAAAAAGGTCTTTGGTTGTCTCATGATTTTTAACAAATTTTCAGCAACTGCCTCTGTATTTCCAATATCAATCTCAATGAATTGCCAAATGTAGTCTTTATAAAATAAAATAAAACAACAGAAAATCCTTTTGAATTTTCAACTATCATTGAGCCAGAGAGATAAGGAAAGGCCCTCTGATCTTTTCTCTGAAAACTATTCATGTAGAAAACATGATACTCTAATTTACTTATGGGTTTGTGGAGCCCCTATTTCATATCTCCAGAAAAAGCACTTTAATAAAAGATTCCAGCTAAGTGTAAGGTTGTTAGTTCAGTGATTCTCCTTTTTTCTTCTTGATAATATGGTCCACACCTTCAACAAATGTTCACTCAGAATATGACAAAAATCAACTTAGCTGTTCTGGGAAACAAAACTCATTATAAAAGTACAGCGGTCAAATAACCAAGATTAGAAGGAAAAAAAAAACAGACAGCAATGCCAGCTCTCTAGGCAGCAGTGAATCAGAGGAGGAGGAAATGGAGAAAGAAAATTTTATCAGGTCAACAGACTAACAGCAAAATCTGTCCAAGAAGATTTCCTTTTAATTCCATCAGTGATCCAGACATGGCACATGATTCTATTTATTTGGGGGTAGCAGAGGTTTTCCATTGCAGTCAGCTGACTATCACTCTGGCATGTATCTGTCCTTGGCTCCAAATTTCATGGGCTCCCACCTCCCATGTTTTTCAGTCCTTCCTTCCAGAGGACATCTGGAAGTTCCATGTATTTGTTTGCATATTGTTTTCTCCATTCGAATGTCAGCCTCTTGAGAGCAGGCACTGTCTTTCTCCTCTTTTTTCCTAACCTATGTACTTACTACTTGCATTTATTGCTTTACCGCTTCACTTGCCTGGCCATAGCAGGCATTTAAAAATATTGATTGAGTGAGTGCTACTAGTTGAATAACTGTTTTTTTTAACTCTATTTCATTTCTATTATTTGCTTGTGAATGGGGAAGATGCTGTATGCAGAATGTATTCTCTATACATCTCCATCCATGGAAGATCAAGGAAGGCTCTGCTTCTAATAACGTTTACTATCCTGTGGTTTTCCTCAGATCTTATAAATACAATTTATCTAACTCTTGCTTTTGTCTCCAGTAAATTTGGTCTTGTCTCATATTTATTCTATACTTTGTACCTTTTCCCAGTACATTGTTGCCTCTTGAGGACAAGGATATAGTGTGTGTTTAATGATGATAATGATGATATTTGTATAGTGCTTAATATATACCAGACACTGTGCTAAATACTTTACAATTATTCTCACTTGATCTCCACAGCATCTCTGGGATACAGAATTTCACTTTATATCCGCTATCTTGCCTGGTTTCAATGCTAGGGAATAAGATGCGCCTCTGAGGATAAGGTCATCTCTTCTAAACTTACCACCATGCTACCAACTTAAGTATTGACTGATATCAGTTCCCATAGCCTCAATTGCCCTCTTATTTGAGGGTGGAATACCAAAATCTTCCCAATACCTTTCTTCATAGAGGACAGAAACTGGTCTTAGATCACTCCTCTTTGTTTCTGCTGCCCTACTTGATTTCAACTCAATGGAACAAGATGCCCTCATATAGGAAAGAGGAAGGGGTCCTTTCCTGTCTCTTTTTATGTGTTATCTCCTCCTTTTGACTATAAGCTCCTTGAAGACAGGACCTGTCTTTTTTTTCATCATAAACCCAAATTTTAGCATAGTGCCTAGTACATAGTAGACATTTAATGAATGTTTATTGGATTGAATTTATCATATTTTATAGATGAAGAAACCAGGACAAGCAGAAGGTAAAAAATTTGCACAGGGTCCTGCAGTTAATAAGTTTCTAATTCTGAAGTTGAATTTAGATCTACTTTAATCAGCATTTTCTTGAAAGACAGAGCTGAAGGCAGCAAGATAAATTGAGAAGCACACTGGTTCTGAAATCAGAAAACTATAGTTTGAAATGAGCTGTTGATAACTATCTTGAACAAAGTCATTTAACTCCCCTGAGCCTCAGTGTCCTCATATGTAAAGTAAGAGGGTTAGATTAGATGCTTTCTAAGTTCCATTCAAATTTTATAAGACCTTAAAAATCAGCTCATCCATTCCTCTATCTCCTTGATAAGGTAAAGGGGAGACCAACTAACTTTCCCAGATCTTAAATGCCACAACTGGAGATGGGTCCTCTGATTCCAGTGTTCTGTCTACTCAATCTCACTACTTTTTCCTCTTAACACCTAAGTTTAAGGGCAATGGTTTAAAAATAGTAAAGACCTGAGATGGAGGTCAAATAAATATGATTTCTTTGCGACATTAAGAGACAGGATCTTGAAAAGTTTTGAGTGTTTTGTAAATTAAATTCCAGCTACTTAGGCTCATATTGTAATTTCAGAGGTTCCTTTATTTTTATAGGATCATTAGAAAGTCATGGTTGAAAGAAACCTCACTTGCTGACCAGCCTGTACCTCTACTCTACCACCTTTCTGACTTATCTGTTAGAAAGATCCTAACCTTTTAATTTTATTGTTTCTTCCTTTTTTTCAAACATTTATATAAATGAGTTATTTTTTCCTGTCAAAAATCTTTCAATTAATAATTTTACAATTAAAAAACCTGTTTGCCCAAATTCCTCCTTTGTATATAGATGATTGAATATAGTGTCTATATAATGCTTGTTAAATGTGTGTATAATGTGTGCTATGAGATAAAGTATATTAAAGTATATGTATATATAAGGTATTTGTGATTTATAATAAAAGGGTTAAAAACAGATCTGTGATTTATTTGGTATAGGGATCTTTTAGGTATGGAAATTCCATTTCCTTCCCTTCCCAGTGCAAGTTGGCACTTTGTCTTCAATTTATATTCTTAGAAAATTGCCTATAATACCAAACGGTTAAGGTACTTCTCCAGGGTCTCACAAGCACCTCTTAAACCTTGGTCTTCCTACTTCTGAAAACAGCTCTCTAGTCACTCTTTGTGCTGATTCAATATATATATATATATATATATATATATATATATATATATATATATGTATGTATGTATGTATGTAGGTTTGTTTATTTATTTATTTGTTTATATTTATTTATTTATTTATTTATTTGGGGCAGACCTGCATGGGGACTAAGAACCTCCCCCACTCCCCCATCCCCAGGTTAATTTAGCAGAATATGAAAGGGAAGCTCACTGAAGTTAGAGAAGGATGCCCAGTCTAAAGAAACTGAAGAGAAGTTTATAAAGGAGCTCTGGGGATCAGCCAAAGTAAGCCACAATAAGGAAGTGAAGTCTGAAATGGAGGCTAAGGGCTGATTAAAGCTGAACTAAAGCTGCAAACTGGATTTTGTGCTTGTAATGAAGCTAGACTTGGGGGAAAAATTCCTTTGTCACATTCCATTTTTGGTGAGTCAGTGCTGCCATGTGTCAGATAAATTTTCTACAGAAAGTTTGAAGAGATCAAAATCATTCCAATTGCTCTAGATAACTAGAATGATTTTTTGGTTTGAGTTAAGAATGAAAGGAAGTACTGAAGGGAACGGAGAGCATTAATGTCTAAACATTTGTTGATTGATATAGCTCTTTGAGACAGAGAAGACATCTTTGGGGCAAGTTCTTTGAGATTTTGTCCCTTTGCATTACAAGGTGCCTTGAACATTTTCTATTATGTCTATGTGTATGGGCATACATTTTGGGCAGTAGGTAGAACAGACCTATAATTTCATCAGATTAGTGGCATAGTGAATAGAGTGTGGGGCTGCAGTCAGCAAGACCTATCTCCCTGCCATATAGTAGCTGTGTTACACTGGACAAGTCACTTGATTCTGCCTTGATTTACTCATCTATAAAATGACCTAGAGAGGGAAATTTCCAGGATCTTTGCCAAGGAAATCCCAAAAAAGGAATGGACATGACTAAAAAAGGCTGAACAGAAGCAGTATAGAAACAACTTCCAGCAACGTAGATGGAGAACACCAAGAATTGTGTGTCTATTTTAATAGAGTTGCTGTGCAGGACTAAGAAATTAAGGTACTTAACGAGGATTGCATAGCTAGTATGTGTCTAAGGAATTTAAACTTGTATCTTCCCATCTGTGAGGCCAACCTTCTATCCACTACATCTCAGTGCTTTGCACAGAGTAGACAATTAATGAGTGTTATGGACTGGAATTAAACATTGAATTTTGGTTGTCTGAGGACTCTTGAAAGTTAGGATGTAGTTCCTTCAGTCCAGATGGCCAGTTCTCCTTAGGTGGGATGGTGTTAGTAAGACTGCGATGAAGCTTAAAACTCCCTTGCTAAATACAAGATGGTGACAGTAACTATGTAGGGAGTGACTTAAGACACCTTCTATAGTGACAATAGATCCTGTTCAGAAGAGGTACCTGAGAGAAAAGATATAAATGACCTTCCTCCAGTGATAAAGATTTATAAAACTCATAAGACCATTATGTTTGGATAGATCTCATTGGTACAAAGTTTTCTCCTACATGGAGCACACACTTTCTTCTCTCTGTATCTACTAAACATTTCTTCCAACTATAACCTCTGGGGCCAAATAGACCTTCCCTCCTCATTTCTATTTCCTGGCTTCTCTGCATTCCTTCAGATCTCATCTGAAGTCTCACCCTTTACAGGAAGGTTTTTCTAGTCTTCCTTCATCTTAGTGACTTGACTCTGAGTTTATCCAGTTTATCCTGTATATATCTTATTTATTTTTAAAAGTTTATTTTCATGTTGTCTCTTCCATTAGACTGTGAGTTCCTTGAGAGCAGAAATAGTTTCTTTTCTTTTTGTTTTCCTTTGTAACCCCAGAACAGTGACTGGGAGATAGATAGAAGTTTATTAAATGCTTGTTGACCAATTAATTAAATCTTATGCAACATTGTCTAGTTATTCAATTCATTGGATTAATTACATCATACCAATTAGAGTGCAGTCCAAATCAGTGATATCACAAGAGTCTGGTCAACATTTGGGGTTTCTCCTAGGTTTTCACAGCTACCACAGTGGTCTCAGTGTACACAAAGTCCCTACTATACATTGATACATAGCCATTCCCTTTGGGGTTTTTAGAAGTTACCATTAATATATCGTTCTTACCAACTTTTTGATGAAATTCAGTTAGGCTATTCCTGAAAAGTCACTAACTGGAATTATTTTTATATTTAACATACTTTGGACAACTGCATATCTGAATAAAGTAATATTTTTGTAATTGAATAAAATTGTTAGAGGAGATAGCTAGGTAGCTTAGTATATAAAGCACTATTCTGGAGGTCTAGATGCAAGAAGACCTGGGTTCTAATCCAGTCTCATATATTTACTAGCTGTGTAATACTAGGAAAGTTACTTAACCTCTATTTGTCTTTATCTCCTGGAGAAGGAAATGGTTAACCACTCCAGAATCTTTGCCAAGAAAACCCATGGACAGTGTTGTTGTGCCACAATTTATGGGGCCACAAAGAGTCAGATACAATTACCCAACAACAATAAAAACATGAGAATGTAGACTGTTTTCTGTACACTCGCTGAAAATATTTTTGGTACAATTCTTACAGCAGATAGGAAAGATACTTTACTCCACCAATTTCCACATGGTTTTTATTTATTCTGCTAGGTTTTATACTTTAAAGACTTTTAATTCCATGTTTTTTGGGGATATTATGAATATTTGGATGGAAATATCTATTAACAATGCTGTCTTTAAAGTAAAATGTAGCAATGTTATGTTGAAGAGTAAGCAAGAGTTCATCCTCTGATATTGGCTCAATTCCAGTACAAAACATTGATTGGGTTTTCCAGGATATTTTGATGTCTGTATTAGTGGTATTGGGACTCATCAAATCTTTAAGTTTTATAATCCCTTTTCTTCCATCAAACATTTTACATTTACCTTGAGCAAAGGATATTTTTATATAATTGAACAGAGATTCCAAATCATGAAGCAACAGTTTGATATGGTTTTTCATTATAATGTAGCTTGATGTCCCCTATGGGTACACGTGATTATTAGATACTTTCACTTGATTTTTACTTTAATTGGAAAACTTTTATTTAGAAGAAATGATAATAGAGTAAGACTAGGAAGAAACATGATGGTTTAAACTTCCTTCCTAAAATAATATATTTTATGTGAAATTTTCTCAAAATTATTATGATAATGGTATCTTTTAAATATCACATGGTTTTACTTCTGAAAAATAGTTCTTATAAAGACTATTCTTATAAGCATCATTTCCTTAGTAGAGAAAACAGAAGCAAAAAGAATTGAGTATTTCTATTTTCTCTTTGTCATCCAGTATCATTTCCACTCAGGCTCTAGCAAGAAAAAAGCTGTGAGCTATTCTTTGAGCCCCACCATGCTCTCTAGCATAGTTTTTATAAAAATTCATTTGTATTATTTTTATATGCATTAACAACTTTGGAACACATATGGGGCTTTAGTGATCATAATATTTGTGCATGGCTATTTCACACTTAGACTTTTCCCATAGTTTTCTTTCTTTGTTCTATCTTTTGCAGATATCTTCTTAAGGTTTCTGTTGGTCACCGATATCTTGATCATCTATAGATATTTCTTTAGATAGCTTCTTCTTTTCGTCTTCACTGAATTAATTTTATTCATTGCAATTTTTTTCCCCTAACATTATGCAGTAGGCTTGCTTCTTTCATGTAATTTCAGATCATGGCATCCTTTTTTCCCTTTTTCAAAATCATATGATATCTGTTTTCCTAGAATGTAGAACCCAACCATCCTTCTCTTAACCTAACACAAATTTCAGCATCTTGTGTTTCCCTCTTCACAATATCCCAATCATTTAAATTCAGGCAAATAGTTCCTTCTTATTAATCTAAGTTGGGTCCAACATATCAGTTCCCCTATCTTTTTCTTCATTCTTTCAAAGATTAAAATTTTCATTAAGGTCAGTGAAGTATGTGTAAACTGCTCAGCCTTTGGCAAGATGTCCAGATAGGTGATTTTTCTCATAACTACAAAAGCATGGTTCTCTGTCAGGTTTCTGATTTTTTTTTTTTTAAATTAGGCTTCCATTTCTGGCCAGATAGATGGTGAATCAGTCAACCAACAAGCATTTAGTAAGAATCTACTGTGCAATAGGATCTGTCTTTATTTTATTCCTACCACAATTAAATTGCAAATTTCTGCATTTCCTTCACTCAAATATATTCCACAATGTTTAGGTTCATGAATTTTATTATATGTCTTCTTGAAATGTAATAATATGCTATAATTATTTTTGCACAGTATTTTCCCTTTGAAAAGGGTATATCCCTCTAATGTTACATTATAGTTAAATGAAATTCAGTGAGCACAAGTAACCTTACACAAAATCTCAGTAACACATAGGGAAAGTGTGAAGTAAAATATCTCGGGGACCTCCATTCCAGCTTTGATCTTCAACATCCTAGTGGTGGAACATAGGAGTCACAGAGTCATGTATCTTGTTTGATGTAGCTATACCCTGGTATCAGTGTGAGCATCCTGAGGATCTATGTGCTAGAGCCAGCACAATGTCTCAAAGGGAGGACAGACGAGCTGGAGTATTTAAAAGGGAAGCTAAAGAAAGAGAGGACATTTTTTTCACTCTTGGTTTTGGTACCTGGTTTCCTAGGCTGATATTTTTCTCTCTGTTCCTTATCTCTTTTGGCCATCTCTGGCAAGTGGCAGCCATCCAGCTAAATGAGGAATCAGATCTATCCCTAAAGTTAGAAAGGTCAAGCTCTATCCTTTTCTACATCTAACCATCTCTCTCTCTTTACTAATAAATGCTTATAAGTCTGGTAATAAGTCTCCAGATTAATTTTAAGTATAAGAGGATGAAATTATCTCATTCACTTAAAAATGCTAGTCGATCTAGAATAAAACAATGGAAAGATATGTCAGGTGAATTCCCAATAGAGCCGTTCATCATCTTTGTGATTTTCAAGACCAAAACTATTTTCCTACTCATAACTCACTACTCCTGTGTTTGTTGACTCCTATTAAAATGTAAGCACCTGAGGGCAGAAACTATCCCACTATTTTTTTTCTTTCTGTACTCTTAGTGTCTGCAATATGGTAAATAATTATTAAATCTTTTCAATGGTTTATTCTTTCAGCTGCATATCATCAGTGTTATGGAAATAGAGAATCTCAGAGAAATCTCAGGGCCAAATCATTCTTAAACAAAAATTCCTGCCATTTTATGCTGTTATTGGGAAATTAGCAGGTGCAGGAGCAATGATGCAAGGTAGAAGCAGGAAGGTTCCAGAACTCTGGAGAAGTGACAGGTCTGTGGCTTCTTGTAACAGTTGGGGAAGGAGGAGGTTGAGTTTTGTCTAGCTCCTTGGGTGAACCTCTTGAGTTTGACTAGTATCCCTCTCTTGTGGCTGTATCCTTTATCCAACTTGACTGGTTCCTGTGTCCCCTTCTCTATGCAAGTTCTAACTATTGTCCCCAGTTCTCCCCTCTGAGACCAAATCAGAAACCCTAATTCCTCCTTCACATGACATGCTTTCAAATATTTGAAGACAGCTATCATACTCTTCATCTTTGCTCTTCCAGGCTGAACATTTCCATTTCCTCCAGATTTTGCTAATATATTATGATCTCAAAACCTTTCACCAAACTGAGCATGCTTTTTGCTAGATGCTTTCTCACTTATCACTATCTCTCAGAATTAGGAACAGAACTCTTGATATGGTCAGATCAGAGCCAAGTTTGGCATAGTTATAAATTGTTTTTTGGAATACTTGATCTTTGTAACAATTCCACCAACAACAGGCCAATGAGCCTATTTTCTGCCAGATTCTCCCACCCACCTACACTGACTTTTCCTACCTTTGATCTCTTTTGCTGAGAGACAATGCTGGTAGCTACCTGGTGACATAATTTCAATGGTAAGAAAAAAGTGTCCTTGTACCGAAATTATGTCATCCATACCTTCTCTGACAATTAAAATCCCTCTAACAAAGAAAATAAATCATGAACTTATAATGTCAGATGATATGTTTTCCTTTTTTAACAACCCTTACTCACTGTCTTAGTAACAACTCTAAATCAGAAGGGCAAAGACTAGGTAAACAGGGTTAAGTGATTTGACCAGGGCCATATAACTTGGAAATGTATAAAGATAGACTTGAATCCAGGTTCTCCCACCTCCAGGCCTGGTGCTATCCATTGGGCAACTTAACTGCCTCCTTTCCAAAGATTATGTCTATGTCCTGCTACCTTCATGACCCTTGGAGAGTCATTTCATATTTCTTAGTCCTCTGTTTCCCCACTTGTAAAATGGAGTGTCACTAGATAATCTCTAAAGGCTTCTTCTCTAATGTTCTGTGATTTTATTCTACTATTTTCCTAAGGAATATCAGTGTGGGGAACAGGTACAACTCTCAAAATTTGTCTCTAGATCAGTGAATAAAAAAAAAGAAAGAAAGCAGGAAAGAAACCTTTTCATCTGTAGCTTATCTTTGGAAATTACAGAGAAATGAATCATTGTTGATTCAACTAGATTTCATAATGGGCCCCAAACTACAATGGGCCAGAGGGACCTAAATGTACCATTTAGGATTAAGTAAATTATGTAACCTCTCTGTTCCTCAATTTCTGCATCTGTAAAATGAAGGAATTGCACTGAGATGATCCCTACGGTCACTGGCAGATGGGAAATTCTAGAAGCCCATGATTTACATAAATTGGATTGGCAGCCAAAAAGATTAGAAATGAAATTCTCAGTCTCATTCTGCTCCTATTTGATTAGGTATTTGGAAGTGGTATAAGTGGGGGAGTTTTTACATTTCCTTCAACTTTGTTAAACGTCCTCAGGGCATGAAAGTGAGCATGAGGCTCTCAGAAGGTAAGATGGGAAAAGAATGCATCATTTCAAAGCACAGAAGTTCATGCACATCATCCATAAAAGAATGTCAGGATGATTTGACCTGCCAGAACCCCAATCTAATAGGAAAGACATAGAATATCAGCAAGGGTACAGCAGGAAGAAAGCACATCAGGTTAGAAATCAGGAGAGCAATATTTTAATCCAGCTAGGTTACTTGTGACCTTGGGAAAGTCCTTTAAACTCCCTGAGTCTCAATTCCCTGTCCAGAAAATAAGGGAACCAGAGTAGGTGATCTCTAAGGTACTTTTTGGTTCAGTTCTTATGAGCATAAGAACCCTGTCATTCCTGGTCAAGATAACAACAGTTAGAAGTCATTTATCAAAGTGAAAGTAATTTAAATTTAAACTGACCCACAAATTACAAAAGGTAACTAGGCTTACAATATGTAGGGCATTCAGTGTAGTGAACAAGCATTTACTAGGAACTTCCTGCATGCCCAAGTACCATCCAAAGTGGTAGGAATACAACAATTTGACCAAAAAAAATAGTCTGGTCTCAACGCTTAAGGAGCTGATATTCTCCAGAGCATAATTCTCTGAATATAAATGTTATATGATGGGAAGCAATCTTAGGAAGATCTTTTGGAGGAGGTAGGATTTGATCTGCATCTTGAAGGATGGTAGCAAAACCAGTATATGGAGGTGAGGAGGGAGAATATTGTGAGCCTAACAGACAGCCACTGAAAAAGCATCCAGGAGATAAGAGATGAGAGCTTCTTGAATTAGGATGATCAAGAAGGCCATTGTAGGTTGGATGGTTCAAAGAGTATGTTGAAGTTACTAAAGTATAAGAAGACTAGAAAGGGAAGAATGTGTCTGGTTGTAAAAGACTTTAAAAACCAAATCTAAGATTTTTACATTTGATCTGGAGGTAATAGGGAGCCATTGGATTTTAGTGAGCAAAAGAATAAAATGGTCTGACCTGTGTGTACTTGAAAAAAATTACTTTGTCACCTGAGTAGAGGATTGGAGTGGGAAGAAATTTGAAGGAAGAAATAAACCCTTCTCTTTCAAGGAAGAGACAATAAAGGCCTGTTCCCTGGTGATAACCTTGTAAGTGGAGAAGAGATGGTGTGTGGGAGAAATATGAAGGTAGAAATGATAGTACTTACAGAAATTATTTGCATAAAGTCTGATTGTGAGTTTGTCCCCTAATAATAATAATAATAAAGTTCAGGAATTCATATGCCAATGAAACGGCAAGTCTGAACTCATAACAAAATAATACATTGCAAGGCTCTATCATGTTATCGTATTGTGCAATAGTCTGAAGAACATTAAAGAAATATATTGGAAGATAACAACTGACCCAGAACCTTGTCTATTCATTGAAGTAAAACTGAGAAGAATGAAATAACAGCAATTATGATAATAGTCACTCATAAAGAGCTTTAAATTTTACAAAATGCTTTATATACATTATTCCCTTTGAACCCTAAGTAGGAAGGAACATTCAAAGAGAAGATGTGAAATGTAAATAAATTATCTTGCACAGCCTGTACACCCCTACCCACTTTCTCCAAAGGAAACAAAAGCCCAAAACACTAAATTTATTGGAAAGGAAAGGAAAATGAAAATGCAATCTCCCTGAAAACTTCTGTGAAAGACTATTTCCTAACCAAGTTTTGTTTCAACATTCCTGAAAGTGAGAATAGTCCACTAATCAAGCCCTTTCGTGATTTAATTTTCCTTGATTAGCATACCAATTTGCTATACCTTCTTCAGAAAGTGCTAATCAATTTTAGCAACTAGTCGACTGAAGACAGAACACAAATTGCTCTCACAGCCCCCAATTGCTAATCCATTTTGAAAACCTAAATCAATCTGCATTTTACACTGTCATTTGTTGCTAGACATTTTTAATGCCTCTTGTGACTCTGAGGTCTGAGGAATGAGTTTTCCTTCTGAAAAATGAAATAAAATGATTTTGCACTGGGGCTCAAGGATTGTCACTTTCATCCTTTCCCCACACATGCGCATTTCTAACTTGTAAAACATTTGTGTGTATGTATGACAGGGGCAGAGGGAGTGAGGGAGAGGGAGAGGAAGAGGGAGAGAGAATGGTTATTTTTAGAAATCAAGGTTGTTACAAGGTACCACCAATTCTGTTCCTCACCTCAGGAGGGAAATTGTTGCACTTAAAATAATTTGAGTAAAATAAAATGAATGAAATGTTGAAGTGTCATCAAAAGACCTCAAAAGATTATAAAAATCAGAGAATTCTAGAATAGGAACTGACTCTAGAAAGAATCTAATTTAATTCACCTTTCAAACAGGGGTGACATATTAAAACAAAGAAAGTGAAATGATGAGTCCAGAGTCACCCTTCTGGTTAATGGCACAGGTAGGATAGAAGACTAAAACTATAGGATTTGGAGTTAGAAGTTACATTTGAGGTCAACTAGCCCTACCTCCTCATTTTACAGATAGAGAAACTGAGTATCAGAAGAGTCTGGCTTACTCTCATCATGCCCTCCTTCCCCCTACTTCTCAATTCCTTCTCCCCAACCAGGAAAGTTAATATCACTTTGAGATTTGACTTTACCTTGTCATGTGGAGGAATAAGTGAAGTTCACTTAAACTCTCTACATCTCAAGTCCTATACATACTTCACCTTCTATTTAGCCACATATCTGAATACCAGGGCCAACCTATCACAGGCCATCTGCCCTGCCACTAAGTCTAAACCTGTCTTAAACCTTTCTATAGTCTACTTTTGTTCTAGGGGCAACGATCGTCAATATTACTTTCATAAAGATAGTAATAATCATGAAAGACTATGACAGCATACCACCTTATGGATCTATTCACAATGCTAATGATTTTCTAGAATAAACCTCTTTCCCTGTCTTGTCATTTTTTTCCTTCTATTAGAATGTAAACTCCTTGAGGGCTGATTGTTTCTATTTTATATTGATATATTTCTAGAACAAAGTGTAATAAAGTTCATGGAACACTGTAGGTGCTTAGTAAATACGTATTGATTGTCCAGTGCCACACATGTTAAAAGTAACAGAACTGGGGTTTAATCATTCATTTCTTGACTCCTGGTTCAAGCTCTGTATAAAATACTAGACCCATAAAATGCAGTATATTAGACTCATAAAAATCCTAGAGTTCTGTTATTCCTGGCATTTGTAAATATGACATTATCCTCAAAAAGCACTGGGAAGCCACCAAATGTGCAGGTATGAGTTTAATTAGATATCTACATTGTCCGTTTCATGCTGTTGCCTGTTTTCACTGATCTCATCTAATCTACCACAAATTTTGCAGTATTTTAGGCAGAATGAGCATGCTTCCAAAAATGGTTATTTTTCAGATGTCAGAAGACCAGATTTTTTTAGGCAATTGCATCTAATCAGCTGCCATCTGGAACTTCTTTCAATAGCACATTTATTAGATGAGTGGGGACAGCTTTCTATTTGGAAGTAAAGCTTGAACGAGGTTCTATGTATGGGTGTTAACTTCATTAAAAACAATTTGGAGATTATGTCTTAAAATTTTGTGCTTTATTTGAATAGGCTTAGGCATTTTTATAACTGTTATAAAATATAATATTGAGACCATGGAGAGTCACAGTTAATGGAGGCAAAGTAGACATCAGACCTGGAAAAAAAACAATGCAAAACCAGGAAGAGAAGGTTAATGATGAAGGTAGAGAATTAGATGAGAGGATGAAAAGAACATAGCAACCAGGAAAAACAGTCAGGAGAATACAAATATACATATATAAGAGGACAAAGTAAGGGAAAAAATCTTAAAAGAAGGAAATGCATTGGTCATAAGCCAGATAGGCAAACACAAAGCACTAGTTACAATGAGTATTTCAGGCTGAGGCACTGCTTCAGACAGAAAATCTGTTATACTTCCTTTTGGGGTGGTAATCAATTCCAGTACATCTCCAAGTCAGAGTGTACAGGTAAGGTTTAATAAGCTACAATTAGGGTATGATAAGTATATTAACATAGGTGGTTTGAGATCAGAGAAAGGTAAAAGCTTTAAACAAATGAACAATAATTCCTCAAGTCCAGTTGGTCTGTGAATTGGATATGGCCTGGCAGAAAAAATCAAAGTGAAACTTTACTTGGGCAGTTACACTTACCATGTATCATTCAATAGAGCTCTTCTCTTTTTTTTCCCTTTTAGGTTACTCTTGGAAATCAATGGCAATTAAAGCTATGGTGATATGGATTATCACCATAGTAGTGGTCCCCAAACTTTTTACACAGGGGGGCAGTTCACTGTCCCTCAGATCATTGGATGGCCAGACTATAAAAAGAAACTATGAACAAATCCCTATACACACGGCACATATCTGATGTTAAAGTAAAAATCAAAATGAGAACAAATACAATATTTAAAATAAAGAACAAGTAAATTTAAATCAACAAACTGACCAGTATTTCAATGGGAACTATGGACCTGCTTTTTGCTAATGAGATGGTCAATGTCCCGTTCCATATTTGTCACTGCTAGCTATAACAAGTGATGCAAGTGTGCATCAGTTAGTCTAGATCTGGTTGGAGATTTCAGATGTTTCATTCTGGAAAAAGTCTGTTCACAGACATAAGTGCTGCCAAAGGTGGTTGCCATTTTGAGTGCCCCCATACCTCTCCAGATGCACAACATAATGGCCCCTATTATAGGGGTATCTAGGAGAGTAATTCTGTTTGGTAAATTGTATCCACATTTTCAATGTCAATAGAAAATGGGTTATGGAAATGCTGTATGCCCTGTTCATGGAGATGAAGCTCTTTAAATCTGAATTAGAACTCCTTTTGCAACTTTTCCAGTGAATCCACACATGTTTATTTTGGGAATGCAATCAAGGGTTTTTCCTCTAACAGATTTTGAGTTAAGGTGAGATGGCAGAAATTTTCCTCCTTCACTTGTTTGATAAGGAGGCCTAATTTTATTTCAAATGCTTTCACATGTGATTGCACATCACAGATGAGCTTCCCTTTTACTTGAAGTTGCACATTGAAACTGTTGAGTAGCTCTGTTACATCTGTCAGAAAGGCAAGGTGCCATTTACATTCTGCATCATTGAGCTCTGGTACTTCTTTGTTTTTTAAAAGCATAAAAGCTGTAATCTGTGGAAGTAAGTCATAGAAATGTCTCAAAATTCTCCTTCAACTCAGCCAATAGACTTCTATGTGATACAGAACATCTTCATAGGCAAAATTTAACTCAGAAAGAAATTCCTGAAATTGTCTGTGGTTTAGTACATTAGCTCCAATGAAGTTAACACAAGTTAGCACAATTTTTTATAACAGAGTCTCACTTCAGTGATTTACTACATAGCAGTGCTTGAGGAGTCAGTGTATGGCTATTTGAATAGAATGGTTATGTTTGTCCATCTTGTGGTTAATGTGAACAATTACTCCTTTCTTAGACCCCACCATGCTAGGAGCACCATCAGTTGTCACACTAGCTAATTTATCCCAGTCCAGCTCCAAATCCTTCAATCTGGGAAACCTTTTCATAGATGTCCTTTCCAGTAGTTGTTCCCTGAGTTGTCAAAGTATTTTTCACTTTTAATATTTTATCTTTTCTCACATACCTGACCAATCATATTTATCGTTATGTTGAGTTTGATAGTGTTAACACAAATTATATTATTTGAACTTAGGTACTATATTCTGGCCTATTAAACATACAACTCTTTCCTTGTACTAAATGAAAAAGTAATCATAAGTCCACTGTTCTTTGAATATCCTACACTCCAAATCAATTTTTCTCTTTCTTGACATCATTGTTTCCTAGGCATTCCAAATTGCTATTAATAATATATATATATACATATATATATGTATGTATTTTGCTAATAGCAATATATATATATATATATATATATATATATATATATATATATATATTTTGCCCACACATAGGCATACAGACTGCACTGCCCATCAATGCAGTCTGATCTGTGTCCATCAGTGCAGCCTTCCCAGTCCACATCATTTCAGCCTCACCAGTGTCCATATTGGTGGAACTCCACTTTTACCTCAGACTCACACTGGTATGGTGTGGGAACCGGCATGATGACAGAGCCAGTTCCTCCACCACCTTTCCAGTTCACACTCCCCTGCGCAAACTGCATGGCGATCTGTGAACTTACAAGTAATCTGATTGCATGGGTAAAACCCATGCCATTAGATTCCACGGCAGGAAAAAAGAAGGCACAACACTAGTGTGTGTCCTCTTGCAGTCCATATTTATGGATCTGTAATTATAGACCATAATATGAAAAACACATGCCTCACTTCCCCCACATACTACAATGGCAACCATACTCCCCCAGATGTGCAACATAATGGCTCCTATAACCTCCCTTTGCCCAAAAGTCTCTCCTCACATTACTACACAGTACAATGACCCCCGTACTCTCCTAGATACCCCTATAATAGGGGCCATTATGTTGTGCATCTGGAGAGGTATGGGGGCCACTGTACTACCCATGTTTCCTAAAAAATAAGACACAGTCTTATATTAATTTGACCCCAAAAAACCAGGGGTGTCTCATAAAACACCCAGTGTCAGTGGTGCGTTTCTCACAGTAGAGGCCCACCACTGATGTCACAGGCCAGATCACACTATCCGGTGCCTGTATACAGTACTGGAGGCGCTGCTGGGTCTGTGACACTGAATAGCGGAGGCTGCAGCGCTGGCTGGGATGGGCCTGTCCTACCTTGCACAGGCCCATCACTGCCACCACTATACCGGGCAGTAGAATACACAGTGCGGAATCCCCTCCCCCAGATCACATGCTGACGTCTTCCATTGTGCAGTCCCATAATCCTTTGTGTGGCACCTCGTTCTCCTTCAGTTACTCTCAGAACAAGGCACCATGCAAAGGATGATGTCACCGGAAGTAGTGCTGTGCCGCTTTGCTGTGCCACCACATACAGAGCTCCTCTCACTGACCGCCAACGAAAGAGGTGCCCCTTCTGGAAGTGTGGTGGGAGCCAGATAAATGGCCTCAGGGGGCCACAAGTTTGGGTACCCCTGGATTACAGAATCGACTATTACAATGTAAAAAATATGCTCAGACTTTATTTGTCTATTTATCAATATATAGTGTATATATTTGTGTATTTTGTATATAAGTGAACTGGAAGCCTGCCAGAGCCATTGCTAATTCATAGAGTTTGATCAATGATAATATGAGCCAGACTGTAGACAGTCAGGCTAAGACACCAGGCAAAAAAGACATAGAGAGGCCATTGGTGAAAATCCCAGTGGCAGACCAAAAGAAATAAAAACACTTTGGAAGTCAGGCATTAAGCAAAAGTAGGCAAACAGAATGAGATGCCTGGCAGCAAACAATGGAAATTGTCTTGTATTTATTTATCTGTGAACAGGTTGTATCTCCCCAGTAAAATATACTTTCCTTGAGGGAGCAAGATTTTTAAAAATTTATTTGTTAGCTTTTTGATTTTGTTTCTATGTTCCTCAACAACTGACACAATGTGTGGCATCCTGTAGATAATTAATAAATGCTGAATTGAAAGGTTTTAGGTTGTGATTGGCTAAGAAAATACAAAAACAAGATAATAATGTGGTTCCCCTAATGCTAGAAGTCTGGTTTTATTAGTTGCATCATGATAATGGGTCAATTTGATTTTGTCTTTGAGATTCAGCAATAAGTAAAAGAAAAACTAAATGACTTTGAATAAGAAATCTATAAGAACAAGTGTGGCATTTCGTCTGAAAGTTCATACATGCTAAAGGGGTTAAGACAAATGAGGGGGAGGGAATTCAAAACCTACAATTTTATTTTAAATTTATATGATGCTTCCCTGAAGGGTCAAAGTAAAGCATGTCTAATATAGACCCAAAAAGAGATTTTTGAATACAGGTATATTGAACACTACATGCTCATTACCACTTCCATGAATCTATTCATGAGGTATCCTACTCCCCCGTTTGCAAAAGCATACCCTTCTTTTAGTCATAACTTAATCTATTTTTCAATTCTATTTAAAATTTCCCTCTGTGAAAAGAAATGTTCAAGTCCCTCTACTGACAATCCCAGTCCATGATGAATTGAGAAAATAAGATTAAATCATAGACTCTAAGAATTGAAAAGACTCTAATGATTATATTGTAGAACATACCTTCCCTTTACCCTTGAGGGTGAGGAAACTGAAATACAGAAATACAGAAAAAAACAGGTTAAGTGACTTGCCCAAAATCATCATGTTTATCAAAACTAGGACAAGAACCCATATGAACTGCCCTTTTAGTGATTATTTTTTTGTTCTTAAGCCTTTGAATACTTTTAAAATATGCTACTTCTGATGGTCTTCTAAATGTTAGTATGCTTTATGTCTTACCTTCCTATTTATTAAGGTCTTTAAGGATTGGAACATGTTTTATATTTCCTTTATATATTCCATGGTACTGGACAGAATCTTGGATACACAACAGATATTCAATAGATAAATGTTTGATTAGTGCAGTTTGAATATTGGTGCCAGTACAGTCAGTACAGTTGTTTAAAAGGGATAACTTTCATTATTACAGTTTGCTGTTGTGTCATTTTTTTGGATCTTTCCCATTTATAAAGATGAAAGTCCACTCAATTTCCTGAAAACTGTTCTCCACATGTGTGAACTCCATCTTTCCTTCCCCTCCCACTTCCTTTGTATATACTGTTGCAGTGATTATTTTTGCCTATTCCTTTTCCTCCTGTCTCTCATAAAGAGCTGACTCCTTTTTAGTACATGTATTCCTCAAACTGTGACTGAGTTTAGTTACTCAAGCATATCATTCCTTGTGAAATGATCCAGAAAAAAAAAAACAAAGGAGGAACAATAATATCCTCTTTTAATGAATTCTTTATCATCTCATGGGGTAGGTATTTGCTGTATTGATGAAGGTGGTGTTGAGTTTGTGTACCATCTTTTTCCTGGATACCTCTCTTTAGTCTTCATGGTAATTTTCTTTCTTTCTTCTACTATATGTCTGGTCACTCCCTTTGAGTCTCTTTTGCTTGATTGTCATCTAGGTTCCAACCTGCTACATGTGAACTTGTCTAGGACAGTTTTCTCTTCTCTCTCTATAAATTGTCTCTCAATGATCTCCTGACTACCATGGATTAAACTCTTACTATACATATATTTCCCAGACCATGTAATCCAGTCCTAGTCTCTCATTTTATCTCCAGCCTCATATCACTCAATTTTTCTTACTCATTTACAATTAGATGGATTACGGTACCTTAAAACTCTACATTTTCAAGACAATTTTCTTGTCCTACACCCTTCCACCTGCCCAATTTCTGTACTTCTGGGGAAGGCACCCCCATCATTCCAGTTTCTTTCTAAAAAATATTTATATACATATATTTGCCAATTACATGTAATAACAAATTTCCACATAAGTTTCCCTAAGTTATATAATCAAACCCATCTCCCTTCCTTCCCCTATCCCAGGGCTGGCAGGTGATTCATCTGAGTTACACATGTATTATCATGCAAAACATATTATCATGTTGTTCATTTTTTCAAATAATCTCATAAAATCAAGATACCAAAATATAAAATCAAATAAACAATTGAAAAATCATATGCTTTCATCTGCATCCTGACTCCAACAGTTCTTTTTCTGGAGGCAGATAGCATTGTTTGTCATAAGTCCCTTAGAGTCATCCTGAATCATCATATTACTGAGAGTTGCCAAGTCTATCACAGTTGATCATTCAGCAATATTGTTGTTACTATGTAGAATATTTTCCTGGTTCTGCTTATCTCACTCTGCATCAATCCATTATGGTCTTTCCAGCTCTTTCTGAAATCATCCTATTCATCATTCCTCATAGCACAACAGCATTCCATCACCACAATTTATTCAGTCAATCCCCAATTGCTTCCAGTATCTTAAGTGCACAGCCATATTATTTCATTTTTACATATATTCCCAGTTCCTAATAATGACTCACAAACAGATGGCACATAATAAGTGTGTGTGGAATAAATTAATGAATTGAATGACTGCACATGGATAGAATTTTATGATTTGAAGGTACCTTAGAAGACTTTTGCTCTACTTTGCCCCAACTTCACAAATGAACAAACTGAATTCTGATGATATGATATTCAAAACGGGGAGAGAAGTAAAGAAAGGAATAATTTATGTAGTATCTACTATGTACCTTGTATTTTGCTAATTGTTTTATGAATTGTATTTCATTTGGTCCTCATAGCAACTCAGGGAAATAGTCTAATTATCTTTATTTTATAGTTGAGAAAGCAAACACAGACTAAGTAACTTGTCAAAGGTCACAGAGCTGAGACTGGATTTAAATTTAAGTCATCCCAAGTCATAATCCTATGCTCTATCCATTGCCCCACCTGTCTCAAAAGGTAAGAAAAGGTGTATCCCAGTAAAAGAGAAGATATCCCATATTATCATCAATAAATTGTGTGAAATCTTTGGCATGAAATATATTGCCAGAATGATATATAATCAGAAAAGGGCATAAGTAGTGTTTCTTAATTTTTAGTTAATTTATTAATTAGCCATTCAAAATAATCTAAAATGAATAGTTGACTCTCTCCACACTCCAAACAAATGCCCAGGAGAGCAAGTGGGCCAAAAGAGAGCAGCAAAAGAGTGACAACTCCTCTCGGCTGGGCCAATATTTACTCCTTGTGACCTCACCACTCAGTCCTTTCCTTGGACATCCCATGACATCTCTGGTTGGTAAATAACTATTGAGGAGGTATACTTAGACGCTCTAATTCCTATCTCATTACTTTATTCAGGATAAGACTGATCTTAAGGATATCAACATACCCTTTCCTTCCCACCATGTGGTTGGGCCACTGTTGTCCAACATGACGGCTAGAGCTTGCTGACTTTTCTTGCCTAAGAGAGTATTTATTTAAAGATAAATGAGGAGTAGGGCATCACCTTGCCTCTAATAAAGACTGGCCCTGGGAAATACCTTAAGTCTTTATTTTTTTATTTCATTTTACTTCTTTTTAGTTAATTTAGAACATTATTCCTTGGTTACAAGAATCATATTCGTTCACTCCCTTTCCTCCCCCCACCCTTCCCATAGCCGATGCACAATTCCATGTATTTACATTTGAGAAAGCAACATAGGTATTACATGTGTCCTTGATCAGAACCCATTTCCATGTTGTTGATGTTTGCACTAGGATGCTCATTTAGAGTCTACTTCCCCAGCCATATCCCCTTATCCCATATAATCAAGCAGTTATTTTTCTTCTGTGTTTATACTTCCACAGTTTTTCCTCTGAATGTGGATAGTGTTCTCTCTCATTGATCGCTACAAATTGTTCGGATCACTGCATTGTCACTAATGGAGAAGTCCATTAAATTCAACTGTACCACAGTGTATCAGTCTCTGTGTACAATGTTCTCCTGGTTCTGCTCCTCTCACTCTGCATCAATTCCTGGAGGTTGTTCCAGTTCCCATGGAATTCCTCCACTTTATTATTCCTTTGAGCACAATAGTATTCCATCACCAACATATACCACAATTTGTTCAGCCATTCCCCAATTGAAAGTCACCCCCTCACTTTCCAATTTTTTGCCACCACAAAGAGTGCAGCTATGAATATTCTTGTACAGGTCTTTTTCCTTATTATCTCTTTGTGGTACAAACCAAGCAGTGCTATGACTGGATCAAAGGGCAGACAGTCTTTTTGTGCCCTTTGGGCATAGTTCCAAATTGCCATCCAGAATGCAATCATTCACAGCTCTAGATCAATTCACAGCTCCACCAGCAATGCATTAATGTCCCTACTTTGCCACATCCCCTCCAGCATTCATTACTTTCTGTAGCTGTCATGTTAGCCAATCTGCTAGGTATGAGGTGTATTTGCATTTCTCTGATTATAAGAGATTTAGAACACTTTTTCATGTGCTTATTAATAGTTTTGATTTCTTTAACTGAAAATTGTCTATTCATGTCCCTTACCCATTTATCAATTGTAGAATGGCTTGATTTTTTGTAAAATTGATTTAGCTCTTTGTAAATTTGAGTAATTAGACCTTTGTCAGAGGTTTTGTTATGAAGATTGTTTCCCAATCTGTTGATTCCCTTCTAATTTTGGTTGCATTGGTTTTGTTTGTACAGAAACTTTTTAATTTGATGTAATAAAAATGATTGATTTTACATTTTGTGATTTTTTTCTAGCTCTTGCTTGGTTTTACCTTGAGACTTTAGTTTAGAATCTGATTGACCTTCAAAACTGAATGTTTCATATAAAAATTATTACAATTCATTGTTAATTTTTCATATCATTAACCATTTATGTTTCCTAATATGTGGGAAAACAGAATTGAACATCACATAGGATAAAAAGACATAAATGTATTAAAATATGTACTTTGGAAAAAATATAAAAATGCCATCAAAGATCTGTGAAATAATCAGTAAGTATGTAGATAGATGGGGATAAATATCTAGATAGTTAAATATATATATACATAAATATAAACATCAATTATATATATATATATGTAAAAGCATATATACATAAAAGGGTCTATTACATGTATATAATCAGATATAAGCATCTATTTAGCTATGTATCTAAAGACAGGCATGCACACAAAATATAGCATATATACTCATTAAATGTGTTACCTCAGTCAATAAATCAACATATATAAATATATAATGTATATACATGTATTTATGTAATTATATAGATCCAGGCTAAATTTATCTCCTTTACCTAGGTATCTCGTCTTCACTTTAAATGTATTAATCCACCCTGCTAGCCTAAAATAACAATTATTAGTCCAGTAATATCAATTTAACTCAGGATCATAAAACTGATAGAGAAATTATAGCAATGTTAACTCTCAAAAACTTGCCTTGAGACCTTAATATTTCAATTGTATTCTTGTGTTTTGTAATACCCACTTCATGATCTCAAGACATGCTAAGGGATTTCATTATCTGTTAGAAATATAAGACTTATTTACTACTGTTTCATTTAGTTTTTTTTAATATTTACTTGACATTAAGAGTATCCAAAATGTCACCCCAAAATTATGCATGTCTACATGTGTGTGTTTGGATGAAACAGAAACTCAAGATTAAGGTGATCTAGTATTAATAGGAATATGCATTTATAGCATTAATTATTAGAGAAGTTTTATTTTCCTCAAATTGCAAAAAGCAAAGGTAGCATCTTTTCACATTGTGAAAAGCAACTCTCTTTCAAATAGAAAACAGTTCCTGGCTTTAGTTCATGTCTCCCAGTTTCATGGGCTCTATTTATGATGCAAGAAAATAAGAGTAAAAGTTCTTTAATGGAGACTCATCACTTTGTGAGCATTCAGAGGGAAATTAACCCCATCTTTAAAAGATCAATGATACCCAACATGCTGCTAACCTATAGGAATCATATTAGTTGATGATTTTTTTTAATTTAAACTAAAAAACAAAAACAGAGAAAAAAATGGTAAGGCTTCATTTCACTTATATTTATAGTATTGCCTTGCTTATCTATTACATTTATCTAGGTTTCTAAATTCTACACATAATCTTCCCAAAAGAGGACTTGAAATTCCCCAAGGGAAAATTGCTAACAGAGTGGGGCATTGTTTGCTAGATTTGTGGGACATAGGAGATTTGAAGTTTGAGGGCAACATGTTAAGAACAAACATTGAGAGTTAAAATAATTATATTATATTGCATGATGTTTCACAATATTTTAAAATATAATGTATGTCATATAACATAATATAATAATATAAGAAATGTAATATAATATAATGCAAAATAAATATACGGTATTAGGAATTCGTTTTTGTGCTATACCTGGAAAAGATGACTCAAAGTCTCTTACAATTCTCAAATTCTGTGAAACTGTGTTTGAAGAGACAAGGATAAAGTCCAGATCTCCTTGCTTTTTCTACTGTAGTACAATAGTCAAACAAGGAAGTATTCAACTAATCAAGAGTATCTACCAATTGACTATAATGTTTGACTTCTCCATAAGACCTTTGTTAAAAGGTAAATACCTTATTTGAAAGTGATAAATCATAATTCTATTAGCAGCCATTAATATCTTAACATGGATTAAAATAATAGCTCAAATTTATATAAAGCTTTTAGCTTTAAAAAGTGATTTCTTCACAAATAAAAGATATCTAACAATTGGAAAGTGGCAAAAAAGTTAGTATATTAATATAATGGGTTATTATCACTGTAAGAAATATGAAGACTTTAGAGAATAGGAGGAAGATGTGAAAGAGCTAACAAAGTTAACTAAAAGGAGGAAAACAATGAAATAAATACAAAATAAATAGAAAGAAAAATTGCAATACCAAATATTTTATACTTATAATGACCAATCTTGGTTTTTCAGGGAAAAAATTAATATTGAACATATCAGATTTATAATGAGCAGTCTTGGCTCTGAAAGAAAAAAAACATTTTGAATGCACCTTTCTTTTCTTTGCAAATGTAGGCAGTGATTGTGGATGTGAAACAATGAATAGATTTTCAGACATAGATGATATGTTGATTTATTTTTTGCTGAATTGTATTTTCTAATTTTTTTCTATTTTTTTGTTATGAAGATGGTTTAATATGTAGAAGAGA
Source organism: Monodelphis domestica (assembly GCF_027887165.1). NCBI lineage: Eukaryota > Metazoa > Chordata > Mammalia > Didelphimorphia > Didelphidae > Monodelphis > Monodelphis domestica. Next base: position 191,192,977 of record NC_077234.1, read on the forward strand.
GGAGAAGGATATAGTTGGAAATGTAAGTTATTTATTTATAAATACATTTTTTTTGTTTTTAAGTAGGAGGAACAATGAATGTGTTTTAGTCACAACAACTGTGTGAAGTAGTACAACTATGACTTTTCCTCTTTTATAGGTAAAGAAAATGAAAAGTACAAATCTAAAGTAACCTACCCAAGCCACATGAAATTTTAGCCCATCTCTCCTAAGTCTAAGTGAATCACTCTTGGCTTCATGCCTCTTCCTTACTCATAGTACTATCTAATCAAAGAATGTTATGAACTCATTGTATGGGAAAGAGGAAAGAAAAATTATGATAGTAGGAAAAAATGTAAGGAATTAAAATTAAGGGTTTGTCTAAATATGTGAGAATTCTAATTAATATTGTGGTCACTGATTTTAAAATATTTTAGCTCAAGCCAAAATGACTTTTAGTATCTTTATTTACAAAAAAGGTGGAAAGAGTGAAAGTAGAGCAATACAAAAAGAAGGTAGAGAAGATGTCTAGCCTATCAGGGCTTGTTAACCATCAACCAAAAGATCCAGTTTTTCACCTACATGGTCTCCTCCAAGAGGGGAAGGCCTCTTTGGAACTAATCTCTCCAGAAGCTAGGACAGGAAGTCCAGCTACTTACCCAAATAATAGTCAAAGAGCCAAGGTCCAAGTAGAAGCTGAGGTCCAAGCCCAAAGTCATCTTCTAGAGGCAGGTCACCAGCCAAAGCTCCAAACCAAGCCCAAGATCCTATCTAAAGTCTCCAGCAAAGCTCACTTGAGGACTATTTCTAGAAAACTACTTCTGAAGACAACTTCCTGAAAAGACTATCTCCAGAAGACTGTCCCCAGTGAAGAAGTTCAGCACTTTTATAGTGACTTCTTGTCCCTTCCCCTTTCACGGGGGAAGCTTCCAAATTGCCTAGCACATCCCAGGGGACAATGTCTTTGGGATCCACTTCTCACCCTCTGAAAGTGTTAATTCTTATCAAAGGATTCACAAGTTTCTGACTGATTGAGTTATCACCTATTTTAACAAATGACTTGTGAACATTCTTACTTAGTGTTGAGTTCTGGAGGTATCACTCATTTTAGGAAGTCACTTGTGAATTCCCTTACTTAGTGTCTGGTGAGGTACTCAGTAGGGGTAGTCTGATTCACACCACACAAATCAGAAAAATGTTCAGATCACAGATATGGAAGTAGAAAATCAGAATTCTGGAGAGGAAAAGCCTAAGAATAATGGACAGGATAAAATATCAGCAAGAAGGTCCTGGAAGCAAAGTAGGGAAAGTGGAAGCCAGAGTGAAAGTTAAAAGATGGGAATTGGGGAGTTACTAAAGACTAACTTGCTACATTTTCAAGTACCCCTTACATGTTGATACCAGTGTCCTTATTCTGCCTCTGCATTATCTTTAAGTTAGTCACAATTTATGGTTTCTTTTTTTTCTGGCATATTTGAGTGAAATGAATTCATTAGCACTTATAAATTAAGCTTTTTTTTTTTTGCATATCCACCACTATCCATTAACCTACCACCATTATTGCATACTTTAGTATAAGCCTTCACTTACAAGAACTATGCACAGATCAGTAAAACATATCAACACTTTGGTCATGTCTGGGAATTCTGCCTCTCTACTCCATTACTTCTCTGTCAAAAAGTATCACAAAGTCTTTTGAAGTTATTGCTGTTGGCTGCTTTGATCAGAATTCTGACCCCTTTCAAAGAATTTTTTTTCACATTTGTGTTGTCACTATGTAAATTGTTCTACTGTTTTTATTCCTTTTACTCTCTTCATTCATACTTCATTAGTTCATACAAGGCCTTTTATATTCCTCTGAATGTCTCATGTTTGTCTTTTCTTTCTATCAACCCCCCCCCCCCAAAAAAAAGCCAAGGAGTGCCAAAGGATAGAGAAAAAATTATATACTTCTCAGTCACTAGAAATAAGAAGTCCTGATTTCCACACAAAGGTGGAATGATAACAAGCTGGTTCTCCCAGGGCCTTCCTTTGAGTCTATTCTCCCTCATAAATTAAATGTGCAAGGTACTATTGCTGTTAAGTGGTAGAAGAAGGGAAAACATGACTTGTGGCACAGGGAATGGACAAGAAGTCACTATAAAACCATGAACATCTTCATGTGGTTGACTTCTCCCAAGTCTATGTATCTATGATGAAGAGGCAAGATAATTTCCCAAGTTTTTTTTTCTTTTCTATTCTTTTTTTTTTGGCAAATGACTGGCCCTTTTACATGCTATAAATTGGAAATCTGTTGAAATATACTATATATTTTACATTGAGAAAAAATGAAAACTGAACAATCTCTTTTGGAGCAAGCTATATACATAATCATGGAGTAGATATCTTATTATGGATTATCCCTTTTACTAATTCTATATAAAGCATATAAAAGTCTGTGTATAATAATCAAGCAGGACTTTCTATTCACTTGTAAAATCAACTCCATTAGGTCAAACATATGACTAATGATCTGGGAAATATTGCATATCAGGAAAGAGGCAGATTTTGCAGTTGGTGAAGTCTCAGATCTGATGGGATCAAATGAACTGGTAATAACTACATCCTTTAGATGAACAAAGTAAGCATGGGCATCAAGAGAGAATAAAGTAGAAGGTTAGAAAATCAGCAACTCTACCTCTCAGAATTCAGATCTTCCTGTAAGAATCACATGCCATACAACCTTTAAAAGAACATATTTCCAAATCCCATCAGCTTTTAATGCCTTAGCTACATCAAAGCTTGGCAACTCTTTACTTTTCTCCTCTCAGTGAAGTGTGCATATAATTGCATACATAATGGTGCAAATCAGTTTAGTGACTAGTAATGCCACCTATTGGTTAAAGTGGGTTAATATATAATGCACAGTTTAGGACAAATAAGTCAGATTTCAGGTTTGAACCTAGTTTTAGTTTAGTTGCCTTAGATCAAAAATATGCAGTGGCTAGTCAAATTCAGTAAGAGATTTTACCTTTCTGGAGCTTGTTTTCCTTATTTATAAAATGGGGATAATTGTATTTTTCACTATTTACTTTCTAGGGTTGACAGGAGGGTCCATTTATGCATTCAAAAATCTTACATTAATTTATTCAACAAATAATCATTAGATATCTTCTATATTCAATTCACTATCCTAAGTGCTGTGGAAGTTTAAAAAATTAATTAAATTAAATTAATAGGACTCAGACCGTTACCTTCAAATATTAGTTATTTCATAAGTAGCTGTAAGGTAATAAAACATTTATGTAGTTAAGTTTGATGAAGTTAGGATATTTTAAGGGCATAAATGGAATGCAAACACATAAAGTCCTGTGTAATTATAAATATTATATAAATACAAATTGGCATGTAATAGATATAATGATCTTACAAATAAGTGACAAAATTCAACAGGTATCAAGATATTTCTTTTATTGCCCTTTTTTTCAAGAAAAAGATATTCAGGTGTATCAATGAGTAATATTAAAGCAGTGATTTTATTTTACTTGTCTGAGAATAAATTGCTACTCTCACTAAATAATCTGGTCAGTGATTATTTTCAAAGCTGTACATATTTGCATAATATACAAATATGTGTGTGTAAAATTTTGTGGAAGTTAAAGAATGTAAAAATAGAAAATAAGTTCTGTTAACTTTATACATTGTATGTATATGTGTGTAACATATAATGCATTTAGTACCTGTTTTGTCATATCTAGGTTCTGATTTCTTTAGGTCATAAAGAGTAGTATTAATACAGTTCTTAAATATTTCCTAGAAAAAAACCCAACATTATCTTATTCAGTCTGAACTCCTCTGGCACTTTGTGTTTAGGAAGTTCTTGGAACCTTGGAGAAATGAAAGATTGTAGGGGGATGGTGATGAGAGACATTTTCAGAAAGGAATCTTTCTCAGCCTTCAAACCATGCTGAGTATAATAATATTGATGCCCCAGGTCTTCCAAACAACTAAAACCAACAAGAGTAGAGAAACCAAAATGGTGTAGGCATCTGGGAACATTCCAAAGTTTGTTTGAAGGTATCAGATTTAATATTTCCCCTAATTTTTCTGCTTCTATTTTTCCTTTTAGTTGAAATTAAAATTTCAAAAATAAAAGAAGCACATTGAAAATAGAATCACATTTAGTTTACTCTAATTATGCACAGAGAAAAGTTTCCATTTCACCAAGTCTCATTTACATTCCACTGCTAACTTGTCTGAATAAAAGAAACACACACACACACACACACACACACACACACACACACAAGATTCTGCCAATCAATTGACTTTAGCTTTAAAAAAAGAATCCTGAATATTATATGTACTTGTGTGCGCATATGTGTCTATGTGTGTGTTTGTGTTCATATTACTTCAGGACTAATATCATTAGATTATGAATAAAGGATAGATTATATAAGAAACAAGATGCCATTCAAATGTATATTTTTATGTAATATTGATATGAAACATAAGAACTAAAAGCTAGGATGGCACATTATGCTGTGGCATGCAAGCATATTTGCTTGAAGACCTTCAGAAAGAATGCTTTTTTATGTTACAGTTTCTATTTTGCCTAGTCTGGGTCAAGAAAACATATTCAAATTGACCTCTCTAAATAGAGTCAAAGATATCACACACAGACCTATTAGGAAGCCTGCACCCATACTTTAGAAATCTAGGGTAAAATACAAAATAATTGAGGTGAATAATAAAGCAATAATAGAAATACTTCAAGAAGGCTGTTGAATGTGGCCTTGACTAAAATTATTTCTGTATCAAATGAGAGAATAAAATGATGCTGGCTATTTACTTTGAAACACCCTAAATACTAAGCCATATAACCTGAAAATATCATAGTGCAAGTGGTCAGAAACCCATAGGACTAAGAGCATCCCTCGTTTAGAACTATAGGACTCTCTCTCTCTCTCTCTCTCTCTCTCTCTCTCTCTCTCTCTCTCTCTCTCTCTCTCTCTCTCTCTCTCTCTCTCTCTGTATATATATATATATATATATATATATATATATATAAAACTTATCTTTCCCTTTATGAAAGTGTCTGCTAGACTTTGTCTTTCTCCTCCTACACAGATCAATCAACCAATCATCTTTAAATCAATCAATAATTTAGTAAGCATCTACTGCAGACAGCTAGGTGCCATAGTGGGTAAAGCACAGGGTCTGGAGATAGGATAACTCATCTTCATGAGCTCAGATCTGACTTCAGACAATTACTACCTCTCTGACCCTGGACAAGTCACTGAATCCTATTGGCAAACCCTGTGGCAAACTCCTCCAGTATCTTTGCCAAGGAAATCCCAAATAGTGTCCTGAAGAATTGGACATGATAGAAAAAAAGATATAAGAACCTAAAAAAGCATCTACTATGTGTCAAGTGATGTGCTTGGAAATGGGGATACAAGCACAAAGAATAAAATAATCCCTACTTCACAATGATCTTACATTCTTAAATACCAAGCACCTATACAGGAAGAAATTTAATGAGAATATATAGAAATAAACTTATATATTCTGACCCCACAAACCTATTCTTGTCAAATGGTTAACATGCAAAAGCAGAAGATTTTTAGTAAATATAGTAATCTACCTTTCTAAATGTGTAACACATTGTTGCGTTTTGTTCACTCACTCTGAAATCCATTCAATCTGTTGCTCTTGGTATTTTTCATTCATAGAATTCCATTTCCCATTTCTGTATCTTTACATTGGTTATACCCCTTGTGAGAAATACACAATCTGCTTACCTCTGTTTCTTATAATTCCTAGCTTCCTTTCAAAACTGAGCTAAAGAGAAATCTTTCTATGTGAAACATTCCCTAGTGCCTGTTTCTAATGCCTTTACTCCCCCCCCCCATTTTTAATCTATTCTGTATATACAGCATTGTCTCAGAATCTTAAAACATCAAAACTAGACAGAGATTTTTGGTTCACCCTGTATATAGGTTTAGGCAAAATATATGCTTGTCATCTCCCCAGCATGGTTTAAGCTCCATAAAGGGCAAGGACAATTTCACTTTTGCATTTGTATTTCTAGCACCAAGCACAATTACTAGCATGTCATAGACAGTTAATAAATGCTTGTTGGTTGATTGATTGAAATGGTTTCTGTGAGTTCCAAATCACAAGTTACTAAGCTTCATTAAAACTAGCTTGGAAATGATCAGCCCATTTCCTTCCCATCCACTCATTCACTCAGATAGAATCAAACTCATTTAGTTTTTGTGATACTTTGTAGGCAGCAGCTCCAGTTCTGTTGTTAATTCCCACTCTTCCTTCTTTGATGCTTCAAGGTTGTCTTTAAGAGAAGGGGCCTTGAACTTTAAAACATTAGGAGAGATTGCTTGAAGCATCTCTGAAAAGGCACACTGTGCTATCTCCCAACCTGCCTCCATGTAAGGCAGCATTCAGACATATACATTTCATTTTGAAATGGGATTCAAAATAATATATGTTGATAGAGGGCTAAAATGATGTTTCTGTTCATATTTGGATGGTATGCCCCAATAATAGATGACATAATATTTTATTCATGTCTCCTGAGAAACAGTCAAAAATTACAGCTGGAGAAAATCTTTGATGTCATGAAAGATTTCTTGCATCTCACTTAACATGCACAAAAAGGATTGGTCCAGTTTCTAAATCAGGCCTTGATGAAGTAAATTAAAGCTGTGTGTAGAGAACTAAGTATGGAAAGTAGCAATTAGCTGCTTTTGATCAATTCTACAACTCTTAAAGCCATCTCTCGGGACACTTGGGAAAGAGCATTGAAATGAGACCAGATAACATTACCAGAGACCACCACCATTTTCCCAAAATGCCACTATTTGTTCAGCACTCTATTTAGTGAAGTAGGCTAAAAGAGATACAGGAGAGGGCCTATCATGTGACAAGGAAATGGTCATTGTAGGGATAACTCTTAGGTCAGACTTGGTCTTTCCATGAGATCTACACTCACTTAACATCTTCCTGGCTCCATTTTCCCAACTACACATGCATTGAAACTTTGATGAATCTGTGTCCTTTTAATATGGACACTCATTCCATTATTGTATATTGGAACCCATTCAGATTTGCATTTTTTTTCTGTGTGATTCTTGAACAGTAATCCTCCCGTTAAGGCAGCACAGGGGATATCCCAATATTCTATATAATAGGAAGAAGGCATACATATATGATGGGGAAGATACATTCTTTACAAATGAGTGACACAAAAAATAGAAATAGATATAAATTACATGTTTTAAACATACCATGTACAATTTTAATCTATTATTTTGGTCACTTAAAAAGCAACACTAGTTACTTTTTAAAAGTGGATAGAAGCAATGAAGAGTTAAAAGCTTTGTCTTCTTAGAAACTTAATATGGTAGTACTTCAGGGAAACACCATTCTGGATGAGCCTCCCAAATTTTGATAATATTTGGACTACTGAGGCAGATATTAGTCCTGTCAACATCTTAGCAGATATATCCAAAATATCTGTCAAAGTAACTTTACAATCATTATTTAGAAATGCAAATAGTCTATGAGAAGCTAGCCTCCAGGATTTCCCCCCTGTAGCTAAGTGATATTTCCCTTCTAGTCTAATAGTTAACTATTCAACCCATCTGTGTCCAACCAACCAGAAATAATAGTCATTTCTGTTGCTTTTTTCTGTTTTTTTTTCATTCTGTTGAATGAAAATTCACATTACCAATTTTGATAGCTAAAATGTTTATTACATGTTTACTACGTGTTATGCTTTGCCCTAAATATTGGTGGTACAAAAACAAGCAAGTAAGGCTGTCTCCACCCTCAAGGAAATGATGGTCTAATGAGAGAAGACAACCTAGAAAGGGAAGCCAGAAGGTGAGCATTATGGAGGCTGCTAGGAAAGGAAGCCTATTTTTTTGTGGAAAATAAGATGAAGACTCACCTGTCAGAACCTGGAATCCAAGGACTCCTTGGGAAGTAAATAAATATGATGGCTGGAAAACAGATGACAATCTGTAGATGGCCAGGAAGTATTATGGAGTTCTGGTTTTTGGCAAGATAAGACAAAAACTCACCCATCAGAACTCAGTATTCCAGGGGAAGATCCCAAGTTTCAAGTGAGGGGAGATACAGACCATAATAGCCTCTTTTATTCTGTTTCTACTCTTCCTCTATGTGACTACCTCTATCAGTTTACCTTGGCCAAGGAACAATTTATTTAGCTTCCATAGACTTCAAATCTTGACCCTAAAATGAATAAGTTAGACTAGATTACTTCTAATGTACCATTCAGATCAAACATCCCTCAAGCATCAATACATAGCGTACCCCACATTAACAGCTGTGTTCTGGCAATGAGAAGAGGACTTATTAGCATTAAGGAAGAAAAATAATATTCTGCATATGTATTTTAATATCTTTAATATATACCTGACAAGAAAAGGAAACTAAAGACCAAAGGAGTCATCAGGAATAACTGTCATAAGTAATAGAACCATTATTGTGGTTTAAATGATATTGCATCAGATCAAACTTGCATAGAAAAGCTGATAACCATCAAATTCCATCTCATCCCTACTCCCATTGTGATTTTCTGAGTTTGGGAACCTAAATATAAGATTATCATGAAAGAATGTCTGTACTGTGGTTTCATTTGTTGGACAAATCTTTCAATACCGTGAAGCTTTGCTAAATTCTCATCACTCACATACATTAGCAAAGTGCCTGGCATATAATTGTTCAATAAATGTTTATTAATTGATTGATATCAGTGCCACACATGGCACAAGAATTACATACCTAAAGAAATTAGTATGAGGCAAATGAATAAGAAAGGCAAATGTATAAGAAATCCAGAAGATCCTAATATGTTAGAGAGATACATTCCAAGAACTACAATGGACATTTGAAACAACAACCTATATCTATATATGCTCTCTCTTCTTGCTATTGTCCCTTGACAGGAGCTTTGTGTGAACTCTCATCCCCATTCCCCACAAAACAAACAAACAAACAAACAAAAAAGTAAAAGTGGAAGAAGAGGTGACCACCATGGAGGCAGACCATGCCACAGGCAGACTTTTAGCACTTCAAGAACCAACTTTTGGTCCTTTGTGGGTGGACCTCAAGCAATTTAGATTGACTTCAGAAAATAGAAACTGTGCAAAGTAAAACTGCAGATAAAGGGGTCTTACTATATATACTTTGTAGATAGATTTTATGAGAAATAATAAAATAGACAAGATTTGTGTTTATTTACTGTCTGTCTCACTAGTTCCTATCAGTGTTCTCCCCCAATCTTTGCCCACACCATTTATCCTGTTTTCTATTACTATTAATCAAGTCAATATCACCATTGTTTCTGAGTATGGCATGGCAATTATTCCATTCACCCTCCTTATGACTCAAATCCCTTCCCTGGCCAACACAAGCTGTTTCTTATATTAGATTGTAAGTTCCTTGAAGGTGAAGACAGCTACATTGTTGTCTTTATATCTCCAACACCTAGAATAGTACTTGGAAAATAGTAGGTAATGTCAATTATTCATCCTTTCATTTCTATTTTAAGTAAAATCTCTTATAAGGAAATGCTTCATGTTCTAATTTTCAATGTATAAATTTACGAGAAGCAAATGGTATATAGCAACATCCCTAGAAAAAACATTTTCTAACATCTGCCCTCCTCTCCTTCTTTCAACCCTTCAATTTTCCTCTTTTCCTCTCTTTTCCTGAATTCAAATCTTGGTAGTTGCCTTATTTCACTTTTTAATTCCCCTCAGAGCTAGGAAAACTTGTCAGATCATTTTTAAAATTATTTTTGTTCATTCCATGGCTGCACTTTATGAATGATTATATGTGTTTTTAATTATTTGAAAAACCTGAGAAGACATCAGAGAAAGGATGAGAAGATTCCCTTGGAGAAAGCATAAGGTTTAGAGTTCTGTTGTAAAATAGGGAAAATTCAAAAAGTTGAGTTAACCAAGAATGCTAACCTATTGCTTCATATCTCTCTTAAATCAAGTTATATATATTTTCTCAGGTCTGAAAGTTTTAAGTTTGCTAACTTTCTAGGTAAAACCTAATGCAGTCCATCAGGATCCTACATATTCCCAACCTTTTTGCCCTAAATCTTAATTATACATATTGAATTTTGCCTAAGTATATTTGACTACTTTTAGATCTTGGTCTATGTGTCTAATAATGTTGTGATTGGTTAATTTGGTTTAAAAATATATATATTATGTGTCAGCATGTTAATTATGTTTTAAAAATAGGCATTTTGGAAAAATTTGTTCATTTATTTTTATCTGACCCAGAACACTTACATTAATATATATTTGGTTGGTTTTTGACTTTCATATTCCAAAAAGATCAAAATAGCATCAATAGTAATGTCTTTTGACTCAAGCATAAGTTGGATTTAAGTAAGGTAGAGTTGCACAAATTCATTGGCCTCACTATTCCAGAGACATCAAAGTTGAGTGACAAGACTAAAGACAAGATGACTGGTGATGTCAAGAGATGCAGTGGGTAACCTTGTATACTTTGATGTCTGACCAAGCTCTAATATTTCTCAATGCAGGCTTCCTCCACTTTCATGCTCATTGGAACAAATTGTTCTTATCCACTCCTTCTGCAAGGGGAAGTGTTCATTTTTCCAGGGTAGGAATTTTTCTAACTCACAGATGGATTCAAGGCCTGTAAATTACCCTTAACCTGGATTATTCTACCTTCTGAAATGGTTTACCAGTGTGTAGCCCCAGCTCATGCAAACAGCTTCTTAGAGCCACATGCAAAAGTTGAGAGACAGATGGAGGTCAAAGAAAGAAAGCAGTCCTAAAAAAGTTTCAGAAACCTCATAAGAAAGGCTCTAGTCTTCTCTGAATATTCCATTCACTGCTGTAATCACAAGTATGAGTTGACAAATAAGAAAAATTAGGAGCATCAAATGCCAAAGTAGAAAATTATTTCAGATCTAAGAACCTCACTGGGGCTTTCCTTAGATCATATCACTGGCCTTTTCACTTGTATCAAAAGAAAATTCTAAATATAATAAACTGAGGAAAACAAATAAATTACATGAATAGACTAGAGTATGATTCTGTGAAATCTTGAAAACAACTAGATTATAAACAAATTGAGGGATGAGACTAGATGACCTATTTGTTGCTCTGAAGATCTACAGATTATCTGATATAAAGCAATGATTTACTTCTGACTCTGATGCATTTGAATGAAACAGTTACCAGGTACCTTGTGTTCACTTTTACAATTAACATCTTAGCCAAAGTACACTATAGGTTCTCATTGTAGCATTAAGTAGGTTCTCATTGTAGCATTAAGTCCCAGGGAAACATATAGACTCTAAATGTGCTAGGCTTGGCCAAGAGTGCAGATAGAGAATGGAAATAAGTCAGTCAAGTCCATTGACTCAGTTTATCTCTCAGTCTTGGAGAACCTGGAGGAAATAACCACGTTTAGACACTTGGAAACCAATACACTTGTTACCTCTCTTAATTCAAACCCTCAGAGTTGTTCTGAGTCTCCCTCGGGATTTTCTGGAGTGAAAAATTGACATCTTATAATCTTATTATGCCACTTGGCTCATGATGAGCGAAAACTATATTTTAGATGAACAGATCAATTAGCATTTATCTACTAGTATGGCTATTGTAGTACTATGCTTCTGATAAACCATGTGATTTTGTACTTTATTATTTCATGTTTATTTGTTTGTTTTTGTCTTATTTAAAATGCTATACCTTAAACTTTATAGGGTCATAGATTTGAAACTTGAAGTTACCTTAGACATCACTTAATCAAATTACTTAATTTTCACAATTGGAGAAATGAGGCAAAGGTCAATTATGAGATTTTTTCCAAGGTCATACATATAGTAAATGGCAGATCAGAGATATGAACCCAAATCTTTTGACTGCAAATTCAAGATTTTCCACTGAGCCATGCTGCCTCACTTGACCTCTTGGCAACTTGTTAGGTTGGTTTTGTGATTTTTATTATATTCAGGAAAAGGAAAATCAGAGAGACACTCCCAGACTGAAATCTTAAATTTGAGCTAGTAAAGACCCTAATTCTTCCTCTGACAAATCCTTTCCAATGAATTGCCTATCTTTATCAAGCTTCCTGTTCCAGGAAAGTAAACATGAAAACAGACCTTGATTTCTAAACATTTCTTCCTAAATCCCTTCCTTATGGCTAATAAGCTATTATAATGGAACCAGCTTCAAATCTCCTTCAGCTTGACAATTTTATAAATGTGTTGTTTACATATCAGAACAGTCTGTGTCGTGAGATGGAAGGTTTTACTTTCTTCCTGGTACTGCTAACAACCCCAGCATGTCACAAAGATTGTAGACTTCAACAAGATTTACAAGGAGAAAGCAGTACTTTGAGTAACAAGAAAAGAATTGGGGTTTGTTATTGTTTTACAAGAACAAAGGAATTCAAAAAATAAAAAGTTTCCACAGAAATATGAATCTGATTTAAAGCTGCTGCTAAAATTCAGGATTGGATTTAGGTTTCCTGATAGTATTATCATTTTTTTTTAGATTTTCTTTTTTCCATTCTCTTTTCTGAAGTGTATGTCTGACACTAATGTCATCATGAGGGCAACCACAAAAGCTTCCAGGACTGTAATTGTAAACTTAACAGGGCCCAATGGGAACAACAAAACTGTATGAGAAATGGGTGCATGTTGTGTGTCTGCATTTGGCTTCTTTGAGTGAAAATTAGAGAATTTTCATAATCTAATTTTTCCAAAGGCATTTAATTATCATGGAGAGTATAATCCATGAAACACCTTAATGCTGGCAATCTCATGTATGCGTATCTACTGATACTATCCAGCAACCAATGAAGTCTTGGAAACTGGACACACTACACAGTTCATTAAGCAACCTTGCTAGGTACAAAATATTTATAAAGCTCTCTTTGTGATGACAAGAACTGGAAATTAAGGGTATTCTCAGCAAGAGGGAAATGGACGGAAAAAATTGTGGTATGTGATTGTGAGGGAATACCACAGTGCCATAGGAAATGATGAGGAGGTTAAGATTTTTTTAATGAAGAGTAAAATGTATAAAACCAAGAGAACATCATATACAGTTACTGAATTAAAATTTGAAGTAAAACTTTTGAATGCCCACCACCAAGGAATAAACTGATAAATAGAAACATGTAAAGTATAATTTATGTACATTTCTTTTAGCTTGATACCTTCTATGTTGAGAGGAGGGGAGGAACAGTATGAGATTGTTGGGAATTAATGTTTTACAGTATAAATACTATTTTTAAAAAGGGGAAAAAAGAAGCTTTAGATAAGGACTAGAAGAGGATGGAAAGAAAGGTATCCTGAAAGGTTTGGACACTCATTTACAAGTAGTAAAGTTAAATATTTTAAGGAAAAGCATTGCATGACATAAAATATTAAAAAAAAAACTATATGGTGATGTTTATGTTTAAAATAAGTACTGAAACTAATGGAAAGATGAAGGAAATAAGACCACAGGAAGTGGTATATCCTAACTATGTTGCTTCTCCTTAGGTAATAATCCTCTACCATTTCCTTGGCATTTAAGAAAATTATAGGTATCAGTTAAGACAGTAGTCCAACCCACTCATTTTACAGATAAGAAAACTGAAAGGAGATTAAGTGACTTGTAATAAATATCAGAGGCAGATTATGATCCTAGGTACTCTGATTCTAGAGTCAGTTTTCTCTCAATTATAGTTTATCAGTTTCAAGTTGGCTAGACAATGATCCCTAATCAGATTCTAATAGAATAATTTAGATTTTATCTACAAGATTAAAACTGAAAAAAATTGACAGAGATTAAAATGTGATGCAATCAAAACTGGAGAGGTTGTGGAAAGACAAACATACTAATATATGGTTAATAGCCTATAATTGATCAAATTGTCTTAGAAAACAGAGAAATGATTAAAGAAGAGTGACTAAAATCTTTATACTCTTTGATCCTGTGGTCCCATTACTGAGAATGTATTCCAAAGGAGGAAAAAAACGTCAAAAACTTCAATGTATGCCAAATTGTTAGTAGCACTTTTCTTGTGATAGGAAAGAATTAGAAACAAAGTGCAGTTTCCATCAAGAAGAGAATTACTTTATAATGGTATATTAAAATAATAAAATTTATTTTTACAAAAAAAGATTAGATATGAGGAATTTTGAAAAGCATTTCTATGGATTGAGACAGTGAAAGGAATCAACCAACAGGCATATATTAAGTGATTACTTTGTGCAAGAAACTACTAAATAAACACTGTATAAAACAAAGAAAGAAGGTGCAGTTTGTACCCTAAATAAGCTTTCATTTCAACAGCAAAGACATCTATATTTATCAATATATCCATATAATAGTGTAAGGATAAGATATAAGGGAGATAAAAAATGCATAGATTGTCTTTAAGAGGAAAGGAGGAGAATTTAAACACAAAATATAATATGTACATGTATGTTTATGTGTATATATAATTGTTTATGCATGAGTGTGTATGTCTGTGTGAGTGTGCATTCAAGGTACATAAACAGTAAATGAAGGGGAATTTTAGTGGGGAAATATACAGAGTCTGGGGAAACCAAGAAAGGTCTTCCACACAAAGTCGTATTTGAGTTCCATCTTTTTTTTTTAAACCCTTACATTCCGTCTTAGAGTCAATACTGTGTATTGGTTCCAAGGCAGAAGAGTGGTAAGGGCTAGGCAATGGGGGTCAAGTGACTTGCCCAGGGTCACACAGCTGGGCAGTATCTGAGTCCAGATTTGAACCTAGGACCTCCTGTCTCTAGGCCTGGCTCTCAATCCACTAAGCTACCCAGCGGCCCCCTGAGTTCCATCTTGAAAGAAGTCTGGAGTATTAAAAGAGAGAGAGATGAGAAAAGAGAGCAATTCAGAAATAGTGTATTTTAGTCAGTTTAAAGACCCAGATGGGGGGATGGTGTATCATATATGAGGAATGAACTAGAATGACTATCTTAGATGGACAATATGTAAAAGGGAAAGTAGAAAAGGATCCCATTATTAAGATTTTAAGTGCCAAAGACCTTTATACTTAATCCTAGAGCTCCCTAGAGAGAATATTTACATTTAGTGAATATGGGGATGATATATTAATGCTGTGCCTTAGGAAAATCACTTTGTTGGATGAGTGGAAAATGGGTTAATGTGCAGATAGACTTAAGACTGGGATAAAAAAATTAGCAGGCTGTTCTAGTAGTCCAGGTGAGAGACAATAATGGCCTGAACTAGAGTATGGCTTTTGAGTAGATAGAGGCACATATAAGAGAGGTCGAGGTAAGTAAACAAGGACTAGATTTGAAAGTTGATTGGATGTAAGAGCTCAGTGAAAAGGAGGAGTCATGTCACTATGCATGGGAAATTAGCTAGTGAGAGAATGTGAGGTATCCTCAACAGTAACATTTTAAGTTAAAAAAAAAAAAGAGGGTAGTCTGGGGGAAAATAAAAATGAGTCTTATAAACACTGAGTTTGTGATAACTACAATTTTGGACATCTGGCTCAATGTGTCCAATAGAAAAAATGAACAAAACCAAAAGGACAGCATACAAATGACCTATAAAATTAAAAGGTGATTAAAAGAAACCCTACTCTTAGCACAACTGAAAAATGAATAAAGATAAAGGAGAACAGATCATTAGACATGCTTCTTTTTCTTTCTTCTTCACAGAGTGAATCAGAAAGGCAAAATATATTATCAGATATGCTCACTGTGTTGCTTCTTTTTCCTTAATTTATTCTGTGTTGTTTTTAAAATGAAGGGTTCAATTTCAAACTATGAGGGAAAATGAATCATATCCAGAAATGATTATGCTGTAAAATCAAAAGTCATCAATAAACAATATCTTTGTAAGAGTATTAATGGCAGGAAATAAAGAAGAGAAATAGAAGAACAATTTTTAAAAGTATTCCTTTTTAGAGAGGCATTGGTTGAAGTAACTTCTAAAAAATACTTTGACTACACACTAAATCTGATCATTTAGAGCAGACAGAAAAAAAATTCAAGGTTACTAAGAACTCAAATTCTGTTGAAGAAATTAGGTCCATTACCATGTCTAAGAACTCAAATTCTCTTGAAGAAATTAGGTCCATTACTAGTTCAATAGTCCCATATATCAAATGGTGACTGATCATCTTCCCCAGTCTACTTACCTCTCTCTTTTTTATTTATGCTTTTTCTGGTTGAATGGACAGAATTGGCTCCATTTTCATTTCTATCAAAAGAGGATACCTTTACAACTGTGACAATCAAGGAAACTCAAAGCCTACTAGGTTGTTCCACTGTGTCAATCACCAAAATGATTCCTATGAGATGAAAATAACTAAATGGTGATTATGATAGCTGAATTTTCTCTGCTAAAGAAATAAGACTATATAAGTATATAATCCCATTACAAATTCCCATAGTCAATACATCAGAACCTGGACCAACAAATTTACTTCAGGTTGAATATTTTTGTAGTTCTAAGTAAATTACGTTCATTGATGTCAAGATCATAAAAAAAAAAACTGACATGAATCTCATTATTCTTAAAAGGTCATATTTGGGATAAAAAAGTCAGTCTTAATTAAAATTGATATGAAAACAAGATACTCATTTTTACTTGCTAGCTCCAAAGTATGTAGTACTACAGTGTTTTTGGACAACTATTAAAACATTTGCTGATTTTCACTTAGGTCAACATTGGTCACCCATAATAACCTTAAAGTCTAAGCAAGATCACTGTTAGGATCTAGAAATTATGAGTAAGAATAGGATGATGCTGCATTTCCATATTTGTTGGGAAATGTATATTGAAGAGGGAGGGTGATAATGGAGAAGAGTAGAGATATGGAGGAAGAAAGCTCCTTTTCCTACCATATTCTGCCTTTTTCCCCTTTTCATAGAATTTTCACCTTTTCACTCTATCATTCACTGGAAAATAAAGACAATCATTCTTGAAAGACTCGTTTCCCAACTGTCAAGGAAATATTCTTTAGTATCTTTCCAGAATAATTAGTTCCCTATGCAACTCTATAATTTAGCCACCACTCTCAGAAAAAGTAAATTCTAAAATGTGACCAAATTGGAACTCAGAACTAATTCTTTAAACCATTTTAAAAGTCGATTACTCTGTAGTTCTCTTAATATCAATACTAAAGTAATTGATTCAAACTATTCATTCACTGAAAGATCAAATATTGAAGCTGAAGTTTAAATATGTTAACCATATAACGAGACAACAGAATTCAATGGAAAAGACCCCAATGTTGGGACAGACTAAAGGCAAAAGGAAAAGGAGGCAACAGAGGGAGGATGAGATGGATAGATAGAATCATAGAAATAATGTATATGAACTTGAACAGACATCAGGAGATAGTGAAATATAGAAGGTCCTGAAGTCCTGTGGTCCATGGGATCACAAAGAGTCAGACACAACTGAATGACTGAACAGAAAAAACAATAAAACAACTCGGAAGTTCTCAATCATTCCATGCTTCCTTCTCTCTTAAGTGAGTTCCTTCTATAGTCTTCATTTTGTGGAGGGACCCAGAACATCCTGCTTTCATTTTCCTCCAGAAGCTGCTCTTGACTTTTTCTATTCTTCAAAACAATATCTTCACACTTGACTTTCACTCACTTCACCCCACTTTTCTTCTCCTTTTTGTGTATGTGTTATCTTCACCCATTAGAATATGAGGTCACTAAGGACAGAGTCTAACTTTTTTTTAAATCATAATTGTTTTCCTCAGCAATTAGTACAGTGCCTTTATCTGCTTAATAAATGCTTATTTCTTGCTGTGACCCTATAAATATCCTTACTATATACCTGTTTGGGAATACCTTTATCTCTCCTATAATTGTCTAATCTAGCTTATAATTGTCTATTCCTTTCACCATAGGAATTTTGAAATAAAACATTTTAATAACATAATAGTCAACTTCTTCATTATCATTATTTTGGAACTTTCCTTGGAGTAGGAACACCTGTAGATGCCAAGATATTGTCAAGTGGATTTTATTCACATGTAGTAGCCACATTTTTAATACACTGTTCGATTGCATGTTGCAATTTAACTTTATATGAAATTTGTCATAAGATACATTACTCAATTCTCAAAAGATATGAGAATAAAGGGAAAATGATTCATACTTTTGAGTTGGACTTCAGCCTTTAGAAATTGAACAAAATCTCCTTGGTGAAGAAGAGGAAAAGAAAAGGAAATTAATATGCAAAAGTAGCTGGTGATCAAGTAGAAAAACCAGAATACTGAAAGAAAAGAATTAAATCAACCTAGACATTAGAATTTATTGTAGAGACTGGATAAAGCTCAGGCTTCTTCTATATGTGGAAAGATATGCCATCTCTCAATTCCACCATTACCATCACCATTCTAGATGTCCCTGTTCTCATTGACCCTTAGTTCCTCTAAGTTCTCATTTTTAACCTTCCAACAAATTGTCATAGAATCATAAATTTTGAACTGGAAAGGACCTTAGGGGCATCTAGTCCAACCTACTAATTTACATATGAAAAAAATGAGGCCTAAAGAAAACAACTCATTTGTCCCTAATCACACAGATAGTAAATGTCAGAGGTAGGATTTGAACTCCAGACATTACAATCAGTGCTCTTTTTACTATACCAGAATCTTGGTATGACAGGAAGGGTGTTGAACCTAGACATCTATTGAGAATAGTGGCAATTGCAGAGGTGGTATGAATATTCCTTGAAACACTATTATTAGTTTACCACACTATATACTCTCTAGTTCCAGTTAAATTCTATGATTCTACATACCATTTCAAATGATAAATGATTTTCCTTTCAAATGCATTCTGTCCCTCATTCACAAGCTCATATTCCATGATGGATAGAACAATATCTCTATGTACTTCTATTTTTCAGGCAGCTAAATGGCTCAATGGCTAAAATATGAGCCAAAAGTCAGAAAGCCCTGAATTGGAATCCAGCCTGAGACACTTAATAGCTGTATGACCCTGGGCAAGTCATTTAACCTCTATTTGTATTAATGCACTGGAGAAGGAAATGGCAAACCACTTCAGGATCTTTGTTAAGAAAACCCCACGGACAGTATGATCCACAGGATCACAGACTCAAACATGCCTGAATAACTTCTGCTTTACTGGTTTATAAGTCTAAGATTCTGACCTATCTACACTAAAACCTATCTGTTACTTTAAGACAGTTTTTGAAAATTGTTATGGATAGAAATTTAATCATCCTATAGTCAACTTGGTGATGATCCTTTCTAAATGTAATCTGGTCTTCAATTATAGGTCAATCCTAGGTCTGCACTCCATATATAGTTCTTCATATAAAAAAAGTAAACTGTCTTACCCAGCATCTGCTATGTTTGTTTTTTCCTAGTAGAAATGAGGATTGTATATTGATCAATTTACACTCACTAAGCTATCTGTCATTGTTGGTTGTAAAACTGAGGAATTAAAAATATTATAGATAGGAAAATCATGAATCAATAGACAAATCAGAAAACATTTATTCATATGATGTGGTAGGCACTGGATATTATATGTGTATATATGTATACTTTTATATATATATACCTATCTATCTATCTATCTATCTATCTATCTATATATATATATATATATATATATATATCTTTATCTCTCTCTCTATCTGTAGCAACTCTGCCCTCAAGAAATTTAAGTTATAAATGGAAAATAAAATACATATATGAACTGTTTGGCCAGAAGAAATAGTTTTGATCTGGGTAGTTATAAAGATGGCTAGTGGAACAGTAGAAGGTTGTGATCTTGCCAGTATCAATGGTTCTGGAGTTATTTGATTACTCTTCTTAGAACAAAATCAAGAGGCAAGTAATGGGGCATGTTCTTAGTTTCAGGGCAGATTGCAAGATATCTGCATTGAGTAGACCCTCATGTCCTGGTAGATAGCAAGATGGAATGATGCCTGACCTAAGTCTGGTTGGATGAGGTTGAAAAGTTAATAGTCCTATATGTAATAGTTGAGGAAACTGAAGTCTTTTGTCATTAAATTATTCATCAAAGACTACATGAATAGAACTGTCAGCTAAATACAATTATTCTGACTTCAATTCTGCTACATTTTCCACTGTTCTACAAAAGATCAGTCTAGATCAGAGGACTCCAGGATAGACTTTAGTTATACCAGACATATCTAATGGAATCTTAAGGATCAGGAATTCAAGGACATCATGGTGAAGAAGCCATTTCATTGTAGAGAGAGGAAGACATAGAGACAAAGACACAGAGAAACACAAAAATATGCAGAGAAAGAGAGAAATATAGCTAGGGTATCTCAAAAGTCTTAAAACATTTTTAAGTATTAAGGCTTAGTGTAACATAAAACACATTTAGACTTTGAGAACATCCTGTGTAGAACTACATATGAAATATTTTTTAGTTCCTTCTAATTCTCTCATTGTCTTCTGACAATTTCTACCCTTTTAATATTAACCCTGAGTAATTGCCATCTTCTTCCTCATGTCCTCATCCCAAGCTTCTTTGCACCATTTAGTAATATCAAAAAGCCACATACAGATTTCTAAACATTTCTTTTGCTTCTTTACATTAATTCTTTCATTTCCTTCAGAGTATAAGAAGTATGTCTAGATAGGGATAGGCTTTATTCTTTCTCTGCACTCCATTTCCCCCAATGCTTTGGGAAATAAATATCTTATATCTTATATCCAGTCACACTGGACTACTTGCACTATTTTATGATCGTATTCTCTTTGCTTCCACACATTTATATGATACTCTTCTGCTCCCCTCAAATTGTTTACCTCTATTTCTTAAACTCTTTCCTTTCTATCAAGATCAAGATCAGGTTTTACCTTCTTCATATAAACAGCTTTAGTTCCTTCTTGGTATGGGTAATTTCTTTTTTTCTCAAATACTGATGTTTGGGCATACTCTTGATACATATAATTTTACAAAATGTAGTATAGCAATTTACATATCCTTGCAAGCTCTTTAAGGATGGAGGTTATGTATTTATTTTTGATCATCAGAAATTCCATAGTGGATTTCATATAATATGTACCTTTAATTATTTTCCATTTAATTTAATGATCAGTACTGTTATTATATCAGAAAACCATCTAAAGTACCAGATATCAGCAAAGAGAGATAAAAATAAGTGACAATGATGTACCAGTTGTTCATCACAGATAGCATCAGAAGTAGGATTCCTTTCATTGTTTCTTGGTCAGATCTCACCTGTGTTCAGTTCTGTTTTTCTCAACCTGCTCAAAATATGGGTAGAAGAAAGTTAGAAGCTACATACTAACAACTTGAGGAATTCTCAAAGCTATAGTTACCTGCTGTTTTTGGCTACAACCAAAGTTGAGAAGTCTGTGACCACACATGAAATTCTAGGGGTCAGATAAAAATGGAAAATCTCAGATAAATAAAATCTAATAATCTTGGTCCCATTATATGATTATGCATTATATGTTCAACATACTTTTTCCATGTGTTTTCATTATAAGTAATCAATGTTTCCATGATCTTTTGCATCATGGACATCAATGTCAAAGGACTTTTTGTGAATGCAGAATCCCACTTGTGATCAGGAAGCTTTGCTTGTTTTTGATATATTTTTTTAAAATATTATAAACAATATTGAGCTTTATGTGCAAGAAAATCTAAGCACTAGAACCTAAAACACAATTTTCTTTACTTCAAATGAAATGCCTTAAATCAGAAATGGAAAACTGCATGATAGTATTGCTAAGTTTATTTTGTTGTAGGTATTACTATTGAACCTTCATTAAGAGCCCACAATATGACAAGACAAAAACAAATTCCACTATATCTGCACGCTGGCATTCCTCTTAATCTCTGAATGCCTTTTCCCCATCAAGTAATAACTTTACCCTAGAAGGGTCTGATAGACTCTTCCAGTCTATATGGAGACTGTTTTGTACAATGAAGAGGATATGATTACTGCAGTTCAGAGGAGGTATTCTCAACATCATTTGGACATGGCAACCTATTTTCTAAGCAGATGATTTGCTGCTCCAAGTCCAGCAGGTTTCATGCTCACTGAGGTGGAATGTTAAATATTTTCCAGGTCAATTTTCATTGCTTTGGAAGATGGCATGATTTAGGTGGTATCTCTCCAAAAGTACCTGAAATGTCATTGACTGGAGACCAACTCAGGGTTAGTTGGATAAATGAAGGCCTTCAGTGGTGAACCCCCACCAATTTCAGTCAATCACTAACATACTATGAACTGAAATACTCTTTGATTTAAACTTTCCTTTAGCACAAAAAGTTTTGCTAAGGCAAAATTATTTTTGTAATCTATACTTTAAATTCAGGCAATTTTTATCAAACATATGAAACAGAAAAGAACAAAATATGCTCTGTGTCATTAGCTGGCCCAATTAGCCTACCAAAAATTGTTTCAAAAATTCTACTAATATTTTAAAGGTTTATCACTTAGGTTAAAATTCATAACACTTTTCATTCTATAACACTGGCATTTTGGGAAGCTAGGAACTGGGGGATTGAGGTAGAAAATTCCTAGATCTTTAGGAAACTAGGTGAAATAATGCATAAAGCATTCAGGCATAGGACCTGAAGTCAGGAAGACCCAACTTCAGATCTGGCCTTTGGTACTTAATTTAGGCAACTCTCTTAACCACTGGTTGCTTAATAACCCCAATGGAAAAATGGGTAAAATAATACCATCTACCTCCCCAAATTGTTGCCAGAATAAAATATTAAAATGATGTTTGTAAAATATGTAGTGCACTGCCTGTCATCTCATAAGTGCTAAATAAATGCTAACTAGCTATTATCATCCTAGTTTAGAGAGTTGCTTAGACCACTGAGATGTTAAATGACTTGTCAAAATTCACATATCTTGAGTATGTCAGAATCTTGACTTGAATTCAGGTCTTACTGATTCTGATATCATATTTTGATCTATTTTTCATACTTATTCTGTTGGCTTTCTTAATAGCTCATATCATTTCTCTTATTTTGTAAAAAAAAAAAATTAGCTTTCCTGGGATCCATTCACTTCTGTGAACCTGGACAAGTTACTTGACATCAGTTTCTCTATTATTGTAGAGAGCTTCCATTGACATCAGACAGATAGTAATTCATGTGCCATCTCTGATACATAATGGCTCTGTGACATTGGACAAATCACTTAACCTTTCATTGTTCAAGACAACACATTGCAGAGAAGATGCTAGTAGAGATGGTTTCCTTACATGGGAACTCTTACTTTTGAAATAATGGTTCCCACTCTTATCCCTATTATAATACTACATCTGTGAGAGAGTTAATAGTGCATGGCTATGATTCATTATTCTTCCAGGGTGCTGGAGATAATTTGTTTCAGAAATAGGAGTATACTTCTTGAAACCTTGTTGCTCTCAAGTCCTGACTGGCTATTCTACTTTATGTAAAGTGACACACCATGATACTTAATGATAAAGCAAAATGAAGAATAATATACCACTATTCATTTAATATAAAGCACATGCAGTAATAATAAAATTTCAGTCTGTGAATAAATTTAGCTTACACTCCCATAGAAGCATGTAGTGAAGGTGGGAATTAATGGATATTATTTAATAGAAATACAGCAAAGAGAGAAAAAAACCTTGTGCTTGGGACAATTCAGAACTGAACTATAGCCTTTGAAGTCGTTGGTTCATCCAAAAAATCTTAGTACATGAGTCTTCTTTGCAAGTTGGTCTTTTTCTGCTTCTTATTGATCTCCTGATGATGAAACTCATAAGCGTTATGCTCTCATGGTAACAAAATAATGGCAAATTATTATAATACATAATCATTCCTACAGGGCACTGAGAAAGTATCAAGTAATTGTATTGGCAAGAAGTTTCCTTAAGCTAGAAAACAGCTATCTCTGGGCAATGGAGACAATTCCAGTGAGCTTTTGAATCTAATGGTTTCTGCTTTATCCAGTTTCCTCTCTCTCTTTTATCACAATGAAACAGAGCTTTAAAAAAATTCTCAAGTTGACTCTAGGTAATGTATTATCTCAGCCATTTCCTCATTTAACATTATTTAAAATCTAGAAGATTTGAGTTTTAATCCTAGTTCTCTTTTTTAAAATATCCTTTGAAAATTTGAGGCAAAATTAAAAGATTAATGTGTCAAATAATGAATTTAAATGTCCTTAATAGGCTTATTTAAACCACAGTGTATCCCAAAATTTGATATTTAAGAAAGCTTAAATTTCCCTAAAAGTTTTGGATCACTTTACATATTTGTTATGCATATATGTGTATGTATATTTGTGTTATATATATATATATATATACATATCTGTATAACATACATATATTTCATGGCTTTCATTTTATAAAGAATTAATGATAGAATCTGTAGAAAGTAGAAAAAGATAGTCACTTGTGTGGAAAGGAAAACTGAGATTGAAAAGCCATTGTTTGGAATTTAATGGGAGGGGGAGTGACAGGAGTGAGAGAAGAGGATTGTGGGAGAAATGGATAAAAAGAAATGGTCTTTGCCCTCTGAATTCTGCTGAGTGAGGAGCAAGGACCTTGAGCTCTAGATCCCAACCTGTGGAAAAGCTTTGCCTCCTTTTCCCTTACCCAGAATAAGAGAGAAGATTCCTGAATGTTTGATAGTATCAGCTAGAGGAAGCTAGCTGCTTCTAAAAGGGGCTGATACCTTAATCTTCAAGGGGTCACCCTTAAGATCCTTTCCATCCCTTGACCTTCCCAAGGACACTTGCCATTTGTTTAGTTAGGATAGAGACAGTGATTAACTAGAAGAAGAAGATAGATAAGCTGAAGCTGAGCCAAAATGGCTCAGCTGAAGAAGTATAGAAAACCTGAGGGGTCTCCAATTACCACATACCTATCCCCTTTCTTTATTACTAGACTTATTAAACCACTTTGAAAAATAGAAACTCACAGTCAGATTCAAATTGAAGGAAGAACAACAAAAGCTAATAGTGACAGTCTGTCTGCCAGACAAGGGAGACTTCTAGGGTTTCAAATACCAGTCAAGCCTTAAAGAAGAAACTCCTTCATTCCCCAGAAGTCCCATTGAGACACTGCCCCTGTTCATCCTGCTTTACCATCAGTTCAGGGGTACCTCTTGTAACAGTTAAAAAGGGGGATTGTGAAGGCAACCACTCTTTTAACTGAAGTTTTAGTCTACCCAGAGAAGTTGAGAACTAAAGAAGGTGTGAATTAAGAATGGTCAGTCCTTTGGTGATTGGTAGATATGAAAACTTAGGGGAGGTGACATAAGAGAAAATTCTCTTTGAAAGGAGGTCATAAAGGCCTCTGAAAATTAATTCAGCCTTGGAAGCTGAAGTGGAGCTTCCTGAGCTAAACTGGAGGGTCTCTCTGAACACTAGAGTTTTGCTTGGAAAAATCTTGTGGTAAGTGGATTAAAGACTGACTGATCTCTCTCTTAAGGCTTAAGCCTAGTCTGGCCTAGGCTGGCCTAGCCCTTTTCTCATTATTTCCTCTTACTCTCTCTCTCTCTCCCTTTCATTAATTCCTTAATTTGTATTAATTAAAATCTCCATAAAACCCAGCTGACTTGGGTATATTTAATATTTGGGAATTTTCCCATGGCGACCACTATATTTTTTATTTGAAACCATATTTCCGCGGTCACAGTTTAAGCCAACCACTCTTTTAACTGTTACACTCTCTCATGAGCTAAGAGTAAAGCAAAGGGAGAATACAAAGATCATCTCTCAGCCACAGAGGTTATACCTCCTTTTTACATCACCAGCCCTCCATAGTCTCTCTGTCCCTTTGCCTCCTCCATTCCCATTACCAACCATTCCTTATCCCCTGAACCTCAATCCTTACAGTTGTCCAGAACATTGCAAAAGAAATAAGCTATACATAAGGATGGGGACAAGATGACCTCTAAAGTATCTTTTAACTCTGAGATACTTCTGTTTTCAGGGCTAAGATGAGGTCAGAGACAATTTGGCTGGATTTTAGGAATGTAAGTGAGGGTTTAGTAGTTCAATATTTCTTGATGGAGATGCTAAAATGACTTTATAAATTTTTCCTGAGCTTTTAGAAAAAGTAACAAGTCTTTTGAGGTCAGATTGTCTAATTAGATATTATTAAACTTCATGCACATTCAAATAATGGTATGTTATTGAAACTTTTTTTTTCTTTTTGTTAATGCAACCAATGAGCTATTATGCAAAAATAACATCTTTTGCCAAGTATCAAAATTCAAACCTAATCCAATGGAATGCTTAGGTGCTCCATTTTGCTAGATTTTCATGGTTATTTCACAGATTTCTCGTCAAAAGTGACCTCCCTTGTGATAAAGAAGATCTAACAAAGAGCTAAAGTTGAAGAAGGATGTCCAAAGGGAGGTGGAGCCTCTCTGATCTTGTTTGTGAATGACATAAAGTTGGCTGTATCTAGCTCAGAACATTGAAGAGCCCCCCAGGACATGTCTCTAACCCTTGACAGAGATAGACTTGACCATTCTCTCAAGAAAAAAAAAGAAACTAAATAAAATCTCATACAAGATGGTGGCCTAGAAGGAGCAGAAGTTCAGACCTCTGAATAACTTTCCTTACCAATCACAAATTGAATGCTCCTAGGGGACTGAAAAGCAAACCTAACAAGAAAGATCCGGGGAACCCTCCTGACAGACTCAATTCAAAAGGCACATCCCCAAAAAGCCAGAATCCAAGAACACTCAGGTTTAAGGGGAAGGCAGAAAAAAGGTCCTAGGACCCCTCTCCCTGCCCACACAGAGATCTGAGACTCCAAGGGCAATAGGAAATTCTGGGCAGGCAAAGGTGCTAGTTTGGAGGGTGTACCTTGTGTGCAGGGCTGTTCCAAGTTCAGAGAATCGAACACAGAGGCGAAGAAGAAGCAAGAGAGGGAGAATAGACCTGACAGTCTGGCCAGAGCTGTGGAGATCCTCCATATTTCCTCCAGTCTTCCAGGAGGATTTGGACTCAGAGCACACAGAAGCTGAACATAATCCCATCAAAAGTCTTCAGAACTCAGGGAAGGACAGGTTCCATACCCCTCCTCATTGACTGCTGGCCTTTAATCCAATCAAAAGCCTCCAGAGGGCAGGGAAGCTCAAACCCCCAACAACCCTCACCAAGAAATTGCAACAAGAGATCTTTTGTCAAAGCTGCAACAGGGGAGATTGACAGAAGCCCCAAAAACTAAAAATAAATGAGAGGAGCAAGAGCACAGACAAATACGGGGAGCAAAGAATGGGTGAATATAAGCAAACAAAAGAAAAAAGAAGGAAATTACAATAGATAGCTTCTATAGAGTGAACAGAACAGAGGGGGAGGCATCAGCAAACGATAAATCAGAAACCCCAGTGACATGGATACAGGCTGTGGAAGAACTCAAAATGCAATTCAAAACACAACTAAGAGAGGCTGAAGACAAATTTAACACCAAAATAAGTCATCTGGAAACAGAAAACAGTGTCTTGAAAGCCAAAATCAATCAGCTGGAAAATGAGGCAAAGGAGATGAAAGATGGCCTTCAAAGAAAATCAGAACAGAAGGAAAAGGATGACCAAAAAGCCAGGGATGGATCCAGTCTTTAAGAACCAGAATACAACAACTGGAATTAAGTGACCTCACAAGGCAGCAGGACTCTATAACACAAAACCAAAAGAATTAAAAAAATTGAGGAAAATATGAAGCATCTCATTCACAATACAGAGGATTTAGAAAGTCATTCAAGGAGAGACAATTTAAGAATCTTTGGTTTACCAGAAGACCATGACAAAAGAAAAAGCCTGGACATAATACTACAAGAAATTATTCAAGAAAACTGCCCTGACATCCTAGAACAAGAGGGAAAAGAGGAGACTGAAAGAATCCACAGATCACCTCCTGTACTTAATCACCAACTGACAACACCAAGGAATGTTATAGCCAAATTCAAGGACTATCAGACCAAAGAAAATATATTACAAGCAGCCAAGAAGAAGTAATTCAGATACTAAGAAACCACAGTGAGGATAACACAGGATCTGGCTGCATCCACTCTGAAGGACTGAAAGGCATGGAATATGATATTCAGGAAAGCAAGGGAACTAGGTCTACAACCGAAAATCAACTACCCAGCAAAACTAATTATATTCTTACAGGGTAAAGTATAGTCTTTCAACAAAATAGAAGAATTTTAAGAATTTTTAAAGAAAAGACCAGACCTGAACAGAAAATTTGATGTCCAAGCACAGAACTCAAGAGAATCATCAAAAGGTAATTTAAAACAGGGGAAAAAGAAAAACAAAACAAAACAACAAAAAAAAATTTAAGAGACTCAATAAGTTAAAATGATATGTATCCCTGTAAGAAAAGAGGTAATTGGTAGCTCTTAAAAACTATTGCTATCACCTGGGCAGGAAGAAGAATTACAATTAGAGGGAACAGTGACAAACTGTATAGTATGAAAGGACAAGACATAAATAGGTATATAGATATATGCATGTATAAATATATATATATATATGTGTGTGTGTGTGTGTGTGTGTGTGTGTGTGTATACAAATAGAGTTAAAACAAGAGGTTAATACAAATAGAAATTGGAAAGGAAACAAAATGGAGTAAATTTATATGTCACAAAGAAGCACATGACCAGAGGGGGAGAGAATATCAATACACTGGAAGAGCAAAGAGGTTGGAGATAAGAAAAACTCAATTCTTACATGCATTGAAATTGACTCAAAGAGGGAAGAACAATCAACTATATTGGGGTAGAGAATTGATTTGTGCCATATAGGGAAGTAGAAGGGTCACAGATGGACTGCTGGGGAGGGAAGCAATACAAGGGAGGGAGAGAGTGGGGGGGTAGTATAAAAAGATTGTAAAGAAAATGAGAGAGGAACAATAAGAGAGTGGAGTAGAAAGGGAAATAAAATAATGGTGGGAATTAGGGGGATGGATTAAAAACAAAAACTGGTAAAGAAGAAAATAGTGAAAGAAGAAAGGGCAGGATTCAGAGTGGAAATCAAAATGCTAGGAAATACATAGCTGGTAATTAAAACTCAGAATGTAACTGGAATGAACTCACCCATGAAATGAAAACAAATAGTAGAGTGGAATAGAAATCAAAATCCTACCATATGCTATCTACAAGACACAGACATGAGGAAGGTAGACACACATAGGGTAAAAGTAAGAGGATGGAGTCAAAACTATTGGGCATCAATGGATAAAAAGAAAGCAGGATTCACAAAAAATGATATCTGACAAACCCAAAGTAAAAAATAGATCTAGTTAAAAGGGATAGGGAAGGTAATTACATCCTGATAAAAGGCAGTATAGACAATGAAGAAATATCAGTTCTCAACCAAATGGCATAGCATCCATATTTCTAAGGGAGAAACTAGGGGAGCTCAAGGATGAAAAAAAAATAGAAAAATTTCTATTTTTCAGGGAGACCTGAACCTTCCTCTATCAGAACCAGATTAATCAAACCAAAAAATATATAAGAAGAGGTAAGAGAAGTGAAGGAAATCTTAGAAAAAATAGAATTATTAGATATATGGAGAAAAAAATAGGGACAAAAAGAATACACCTTCTTTTCAAAACACATGGTACATTCACAAAGATTGACCATGTACTAGAGGATAAAACCATTGAAAACAAGTGCAAAAGAGCAGAAATAATAAATGCAAACTTCTCAGATCACAATGCAATGAAAATAATAATTAGTATGGGTACATGAATAGGCAAATAAAAAATTAATTGGAAATTAAAAAATACAATTCTCCAAAATCAGATAGTTAAAGAACAAATCATAGAAACAATTAATAATTTCATTGAACAAAATGACAATGATGAGACATCCTTTCAAAACCTATGGGATGCAGCCAAAAGAAGTACTCTGGGGGAAATTTATATCCTTGAGTTCATATATTAACAAATTAGGGAGGGCAGAGGTCAATGAATTGGGCATTCAAATTAAAAAAACTAGAAAGTGAACAAATTAAAAATCCTCAGATGAAGACTAAATTAGAGATCCAAAAAATTAAAGGAGGATTTAATGAAATTGAAAGTCAAAGAACTATTCATTTAATAAATAATACTAGAAGCTGGTACTTAAAAAATAAAATAGACAAAGACCTGGTCAATCTAATTAAAAAAAGGACAGAAGTAAACTAAATTGACAGTATCAAAGACGAAAAGGGAGACCTCACCTCAGATGAAGAGAAAATTAAGGCAATCATTAAAAACTATTATGCCCAATTATATGGTAATAAATATGGCGATCTAGGTGATATGGATGAATATTTACAAAAATATAAATTGCCTAGACTAACAGAGGAAGAAATAGAATAACTAAATAATCCCATATCAGAAAAAGAAATTGAACAAGCCATCAAAGAACTCCCTATGAAAAAATCCCCAGGTCCAGATGGATTCACAAATATATTCTATCAAACATTCAAAGAACAACTAATCCCAATATTATAGAAACTATTTGACAGAATAAGCAAAGAAGGAGTTCTACCAAATTCCTATTATGACACAAATATGGTACTGATTCCAAAGCAAGGCAAGTAAAAGACAGAGGAAAAAACTACAAAGGAATCTCCTTAATTAATATAGATGCAAAAATCTTAAATAGGATACTAACAAAAAGATTCCAGCAAGTGACCATGAGGGTTATTCATTATGACCAGGTAGGATTGATACCAGGAATGCAAGGATGTTTCAATATTATGAAAACCATCCACATAATTGAACATATTAACAAGCAAACCAACAAAAATCAGATGATTAACTCTATAAATGCAGAAAAAACCTTTGACAAAATTCAACACTCAT
Organism: Monodelphis domestica; assembly: GCF_027887165.1. Taxonomy (NCBI): domain Eukaryota; kingdom Metazoa; phylum Chordata; class Mammalia; order Didelphimorphia; family Didelphidae; genus Monodelphis; species Monodelphis domestica. The sequence goes on from NC_077234.1 coordinate 191,223,849, forward strand.
CCCTATGGAAAACACTAGAAAGCATAGGAATAGAAGGGGCTTTCCTAAAAATAATAAACAGTTTATATCTAAAACCATCAGCAAACATCATCTGCAATGGGGATAAACTAGAAGCCTTCCTAATGAGATCAGGAGTGAAACAAGGATGCCCATTATCACTTCTATTATTTAACATTGTACTATAAACACTAGCAGTAGTAATTAGAGAAGAAAAAGAAATTGAACATATTAAAATAGGCAACAAGCAGACCAAGCTATCACTCTTTGCAGATGATAGGATGGTCTATTTAAAGAATCCTAGAGAATCAACTAAAAAGTTGTAGAAATGATCAACAACTTCAGCATGTTGCAGGGTACAAAATAAACCCAGATAAGTCATCAGCACTTCTGTATACTTCCAATACATCTCAGCAGCAAACTTAGAAAGAGAAATTCCATTTAAAATCACCCTAGACAATATAAAATATTTAGGAATCTATGTGCTGAGACAAACACAGGAACTTTATGAACACAACTACAAAACACTCTCCACACAATTAAAACTAGATCTAAACAATTGGAAAAACAGACAATCTATGATAAGTTCAATGATCCCAGCTTTTGGGACCAAAATCCACTATTTGATTAAAAATTCTGGGAAAATTGGAAGACAGTATGGGAGAGATTAGGTATGGATCAACATCTCACACCCTACACCAAGATAATCTCAGAATGGGTGAATGACTTGAATATAAAGAAGGAAACTATAAGTAAATTATGTGAACACAGAATAGTATACATGTCAGATCTTTGGGAAAGGAAAGATTTTAAGACCAAGCAAGAGTTAGAAAAAAAATTACAAAATGTCAAATAAATAATTTTGATTATATCAAATTAAAAAGTTTTTGTACTAAAAAAACCAATGCAACCAAAATTAGAAGGGAAGCAAACAAACAAACAAAAAAAATTGGGAAACAATCTTCATAACAAAACCTTCCAACAATTTTCTGATTAATCAAATTTATAAAGAGCTAAATCAATTGTACAAAAAAAAAAATCAAGCCATTCTTCAATTGATAAAGGCAAGGGACATGAATAGGCAATTTTCAGATAAAAAAATCAAAACTGGTAATAGACACATGAAAAAGTATTCTAAATCTCCTATAATCAGAGAGATGCAAATCAAAACAACTCTGAGGTATTTCCTCACAGCTAGCAGATTGGCTAACAAAATAGCAAAGGAAAGTAATGAATACTGTAGGGGATGTGTCAAAGTTGGGACATTAATGCACTGCTGGTGGGGTTGTGAATTGATCCAACCATTCTGGAGGGAAATTTGGAACTATGCCCAAAGGGCACTAAAAGACTGTCTGCCCTTTGATCCAGCCATAGCACTGCTGGGTTTATACCCTAAAGAGATAATAAGGAAAAAGACCTAAATAAGAATATTCATAGCTGCACTCTTTGTGGTGGCATAAAAGTAGAAAATGAGGGGATGTCCTTCAATTGGGAAATGGATGAGCAAATTGTGGTATATGTTGGTGATGGAATACTATTGTCCTCAAAGGAATAATAAACTGGAAGAATTCCATGTGAACTGGAAGCACCTCCAGGAATTGATGCAGAGTAAGAAGAGCAGAACCAGGAGAACATTGTACACAGAGACTAATACACTCTGGTACAATTGAATGTAATCAACTTCTCCATCAGTGACAATGTAGTGATCCTGAACAACTTAGAGGGATCTACGAGAAATAACACTATCCACATTTAGAGGAAAAACTGTGGGAGTAGAAACATTCAAGAAAAGAATTGCTTGATTACATGGGTTGAGGGGGGTTTTGATTGGGGATATAGACTCTAAATGATTATCCTAGTGCAAACATCAACAACATGGAAATAGGTTCTGATTAAGAACACATGTAATACCTAGTGGAATTGCACATTGGCTATGGGAAGGGGTGGGAAGAAAGGAGGGAGGGAAAGAATATGATTCTTGTAACCAAGGAATAATGTTCTAAATTGACTAAATAAAATTTTCAAAAAAAAAAAGATAAAAACACTAGAAAGTTTAGGAATAGAATGGCTTTACCTCAAAATAATGAAGAGTATTTATTTAAAACCATCAGCAAGTATCATCTGCAATGGGGAAAAGCTAGATACCTTCCCAATAAGATCAGGAATGTGAAGCAGGGATGTCCATTATTACCACTACTATTTAATATTGTTATAGAAATATTAGTAGTGGAAATTAGAGAAGAAAAAAAAATTGAAGGGATCAAAGTAAGCAATAAGGAATCTAAATTATTACTTTTTGTAGATTACATGATGGCATAACTAGAGAGTCTAAGAAAATCAACTAAAAAACTATTAGAAAATCAATAACTTTAACAAAGTTGCAGGGCACAAAATAAACCCACATAAATCATCAGCATTCCTATATTTTGTTAATAAAACCCAGTAGCAAGAGTTAGAAAGAGAAACTCCATTTAAAATTATTCTAGGCAAGATAAAATCCTGGGAATCTACTTGTCAAAATAAATTCAGGAATTGTATGAACATAACTATAAAACATTCTTCACACAATTAAAACTAGATCTAAACAATTGGAAAAACATCAATTTCTTATGCATAGGATGAGGTAATATAACAAAAATAACAATCCTACCTAAATTAATTTACTTATTCAAGTATTATTTTTACTTTACAAATTATTTCGTTATCAAGGGAAATAAAGAAAAAATGTGATGAATGGAGACGTAGATCTCCATGTATACTATAAAGCAGTGATCATCAAAACTATAGGTTATTGACTTAGAGATAGAAGGATGGATCAATGGAATAGACTTAGAGTAAATGACAGTAGCAATATAGTATTCAATATACCCAAAGATCCCAGTTTTGGGGACAAGAGCCCACTATTTGCAAAAACTGTTGGGAAAATTAGAAAACAGTATGGGAGAAATTATTATTAGATCACATCTTATACCCTATACTATGATTAACTCAGAGTGGATAAATGACCTAAATATAAATAGAGAAACCATAAAGAAATTTGGTGAACATAGAATAGTATATATGTCAATTCTGTGGGAAAGGAAGGACTTTAAGACCAAGAAGAAAATAGAAAATACTACAAAGAGTAAAATGAATAATTTTGATTATACAAAATTAAAAAGTTTTATACAAACAAAACCAATGCAATCAAATTTAGAATGGAAGCATCAAATTGGGAAAAATTTTATAGGTAAATTGATTTGGTTTTCTTTCAAAAGAACATTAAATCTAAAAAAAAATTATCCTGCCCCCTGCATCTTTCACTTGCCCCAAATGGGTAGTTCAGCAGCTCTAAAACATAGGCCCAACCCACCATGTCTATAAGTGGGCCCCTACTGTTGGCACCACCATTACAAGGACTGTTGCCACTACCTCAGGAGGCCTCCAGGAAGAAGGTAGGGGGTGGATGAGGAGGTCTGCCCTGGTCCAGGCAGGACTCACCTCCTCACCGCCGACCAGGGGCAAGGGAAAAAAATTATAACAAAAACCTCTGACAAAGGTCTAATTTCTCAAATTTATAAGGACCTAAGTAAATTATACAAAAAAAAATCAAGCCTTTCCCCAATTGACAAATAGTCAAGGGACATAAACAGGCAGCTTTCAGATAAAGAAATCAAAACTCTCAATAAGTACATGAAAAAGTGTTCTAAATCTCTCATAATTAGAGAAATGCAAATCAAAATAATGTTGAGGTACCACCTCAAACCACCTGGCAGACTGACAATAAAAGAAAATAATAAATGTTGGCAGGGATGTGGCAAAATCAGGACACTAATGCATTACTGGCGGAGTTGTGAATGGATCCAACCATTCTGGAAGGTAATTTGGAATAATGTCCAAAGGACTTTAAAAGACTGACTGCCCTTTGATCCAGCAATGCCACTACTGGGTTTGTTCCCCAAAGAGATAGTAGGGAAAAATGTGTTTAGCTCTTTGTGGTTGCAAAACAGAAAATGAGGGGATGTCCTTCGTTTGGGGAATGGCTGAACAAATTGTGGTATATGATGGTGATGGAATACTATTGTGCTGATAGAATTGATGATCTAGAGGCTTTCCATATGAACTGGGAGAATCGCAATGAATTGAAGCAGAGTGAAATGAGAAGAACTAAAACACTATACACAGAAAGTAAAACATTGTGGAAAAATCTAACATAATGCAATTTGCTACTAGTAGCAATGCAACAAGCCAGGACACTCCTGAAGAACTTATGTAAAAGAATGCTATCCACATTGAGAGAAAGACCTATGGGAGTATAAATATGATATCACTTATCATATGTATATGTATGGATATGTGATTTGGGGCTGAGAACATTAAAAATTGTTCTTAGCAAAAATGAATAATATGGTGGAATTGCTTATTGGCTCTGGGAGGGAATAGGGGAGGGAAAGAAATTGAATCATGTAAATATGGGAACATATTTAAAATTAAATAAAAATAAATAGAAATAATTTAAATATATTACATGTATTGAAATTCAGTAAGAGAAATAAAAACCTTTAATTATTATTGTTAAAATGCCAAATAATAAATGCAAGAAACCTCTTCTTTAATCTATCAAGCAATCAAAAATATACTTGTTTCAACTCTCTTTTAGTTTTGTTACCTTATCTTTAAAAATGATGGGAAGAGAAAATATTCCTTGAGATTTCTACCATGTCAGGAAAAAAAGGGATAACACAACAATGAACCCCATTTCATTAAGAAGGGAAGGGAATTAATTATTGCTAATAAATACTCTTCTGGGTGTCATTATCCCCCAAAAGTTCTGATTCCCCTTTTGAAGCAACATGAATATTTTCTCTAAGTACTAAATCACATCAGCCTCAACCTTATTCATTTTTAAAATATCTTTCTCTCTCCATGAGACTATTTAATGGAACCTCTTCGCACCACTGAAATGAGATGTCCTTCTCTCCTCTCTGTTTTGATCCCTGCCTTTGACTCCTTACTCATTCTCTTGGAAGCCTCCCTTTGTTTTTCTTTAGAGATTGAAGGAGACATTCCCTTCACTGTTAATCTTAGATTTGACAAGAGTATTGCCCTCTATATTCTTTCTCTCCTTTCTCATTCTGCACACTTTCTTATTCTACAATTTAGTCCCATAAAAACTTTCATTCATCTGTAGGCATGGTATTGGATGATTTAGTTCATGATGTTTTAGTCATGTATCTCTATCATGGACTATTTGATTTCTGTTCTCATTGTTGTCATTTTCTATACTTTTAAAAAGAAATCTATTAATTATCTCTCTGTCATTCTTCTGTCATAAATCAATTATGCTGTTATTTTAAAAGTTCCTGCTAAAAAAGGTTGTCCATTTTCCTAAATAATCTTAGGTAAAAAGAACTGCATTTCAGGAAGAAAATTCTTCTTGAAAGACTGCCACATTAGTCCAAAGAAGAATCTTGTTACAGGGAAACTTTTATGTTATTTATTAACAAAATGTTTACTGTTTCTCCTTGCCACCTTTTTCTCTCTGTAAAGTGTTTACCTCATTTTGCTCTACAAGTGTTCCTAAATAGTATGTAAGCTGAATTTTCAGAAACTGACTCATTTTGAATCCAATAGTGGAGGTGTCATTTTAAAGGATCCTGATGGCATATGTTTATGTAAGGTAAAGATTTCTATTGTAGGAATAATCCCTGCAGAACTACACATTCGGTAAAATGGGATTTTCAGACATATGGAATAGCTGAGCAATCCCCATCTAGTCCACATCTTTAAAGATATATTATTTCACAGGTATATGTAATACATTAAAATGAAATCCTCTGCTAAAGTTATTGATGCCTGTCATGCTGCAGCAGTATTGATTTCTGATGAGCCTCTTTTAAGGAACATAATACCTATGAGCATTAACAGATAATTATGAAATCCAAACATATCATCACTTATAGCCAGTTAAAATGATATTAAATTAAAGAGATCTCTGTTCAAACAAGCGAATGATTTTTAATTTATACTAGAAAGCAACCATGGCCCTAATTGAGTAGTTTTCAAAGAGTAATACCTAGTTAATCATAAATTCTTTATTATTCCTGGAATAAATAACAAGATTGAAACATAAAGCATGATTATAGGTTAATAAACTACTATTATTCAATACTCATTTTAAGACTCAAAATACCAAGGTGTAGTTTATATTTTTAAAATGCTTCCTTATCTTCCTTTGGAAGATCAAATGACAAGAAAAATGTTATGGCTGCAGATGATTTTCAGAGTAGAGTGATTCATTTGAGATGATAAGAAAATAGGGACTGAATTTTGAGTGGCATCAATTTGAAAAAGAGAGACGACTGGTTTCTACAGTTATGGTCTCCAGGACTATGTGCATTTCTGAGATTAATGTATAAGCAAGAAATCAACCAAAGTATAAGGTTCACAGCTGATCCTGAGGATAGTTGAAAAGGGATGGAAGCTATGAATTGAGAATAAGATAACAGCAGGAGAATCATCTTAGTTTGAGAGAATCTGAGAAATGAAGAAAGAAGAAAGAACCTAGAAAAAAAGAATAAATTCAATTCAATATGTGTTAATTAAATATATATTCAGTGAAAGGAATTGGGATGAATGTCAGGCCCTTAGAGTTGAAAAACAACTATACCCCAGCATCAGTTTACAGCCTAGTTCAGAAAGTAGTCATATGCACAAACAACTGTGATAAAAGTTAGAAAATTATAACAGCATGGGAGAGGGCAAGCAGAGCAACATCAGAGATTCAAAGAACAGGGGACCATTTAAGTCTGGGGAATAATCATTTATATAACTTCTGCATTTCTGAAATACTTTTCATATGTTATGTTATCAACCTCTCACATAAACCCTGTGAGGCAGGTAGTATTATTATCACCATTTTATAGATTAGGAAACTAATTTTTGGGAAAGTCATGTGATTTTCCCCTGGTCATTCAGGTAACAAATGCTTGAGGTATAATTCAAATTCACATCTTCCTGATTTCAAATTTAACATTCTATCCTCTGAACTACCAAACTGCCTAATTTAGTAAATCAAAGGCACACCTAATAGCATCTGACAGATATGGGCTTTCAAGGAGGGGAAATATGTAAATAGCCCATGGTGGAGTTGGAGTCCTTTCCATACATGGGGGATAGAATTCCCTTAACTTTATCATGGAAAAAGGCAGAATGAAATTGGGAACCATGAATAGCCCATTTTAGTTCCAGCATGAATTACACAAAGGAGAATAAGAATAAGATAATCCTAGAAAGATAGGTTGAAATAAAGTTATAAAGGCTTTGAATGACATACTAAGGAGTTTCTATTTTATTTGGTAGGCAGTATATAGCCACTAAGATTACTGGGGAGAGTGACATGGTTTGACTGTGCATTAGCATCATTTATGTAATAATATAGCTGGATGAAGGATGTATTAGTGTATTAGAAGAAAGAGGTAGAATATGTGAAATGTAGTGTAAACTGCTTGAGAATGAAAACTTTTTTCAAGTTTTTCCCTGATTCCCAGTGCTTAGCAAAGTGTCTGAGATGCAACTAAGTGGTGCAGCAAATAAGATGATGGGAAGACCTGAGTTCAAATCCTGTTCCAGAAAATTACTATCTGTGTAGCCTTGGATAAGTCACTTATCTTCTGTTTGCCTCAATTTTCTCATTTCTAAAATGGTAATAATAATAGCAGAATACTTCTTGGGGTTGTGAATATGAAATGAGATCTTTATAAAGTTCCATAAAAATGTCAGCTATTATTATCACACATGGAAGGCACCTAATAATATGTGTTGAGTTAGAACTTACAGAGCTAGAGTAGCCGTGACTTGGCAGTTGACTGGACTTGAGAAGTGAGGGAAAAGAAAGAATTAGATATGACTTCAAATTTTCAATCCTGAGTTACTGAAAGAAAGTTGTTTTAATAGAAAATGAGAAGTTAGGAGGAGGGTGGAGGCTTAGTAGGGGAAGATGATGAGTTCAGTGATAACCAGAGTTTAAAAGAAAAAAAAAACATGCTTATCCTTTTTTAAAAGTAATGCCGAGTAATTTCAACATTCAAAATAAGATTTTTTTCAACAAAAAATGAATAATAAGAGAAGAACCATAATTAGAGATGAGAGAATGTGCCAAATTTAGAGCCCACTTGCAGATTGTGGGCCCTGAATTTCGAAATTACTCATTCTTTCAATGAACAGGTGTTCACTTTATGAAAACAAAATGTTGGGTGCTTTTTTTCCCTTCTGAAAAAACAGTGGGAGGAAATGCTGAAAACCAGTAACATCTTTTGGACCAACAGCAACAGACTTTTAAGTAAAAGATTAAATGGTGTAAATAGGGAAAGGGTTATTTAATTAGGTAAGATCATAGAACTTTAAAGATATTAGATATCTTTAAGTTATATTAAAGATATTGAGATATCTTTAAAAGGATATTAGAAGTTGCTAACCAATTGCTTTCATTTTACTAAGAACGAGAGAGAGTAGGAGTTACATAGTAGGTGTTTACATAGTAATCCCAAGGGTTACAGAGTCAGGACTGCAATTCCATCTGATCCAAAATTCATCTGAGCCTTTTCTCCATTGCTCTTTCCTAATAACTTAGTACAGTGCCTTCTGCTTTCACTTTCACCTTTTAAATTTTGTTGGGAGGATTTGGGGCAGTGATTGGGAGATCACAGAGTGTTGAGTGGAGGGATAGAAGTGAGGAGAGAGTTCATATACATGAGGTCAACAAGTATTTGCCTAATATCTGTGATTTCACCCATTCGTGGTATGTCTTGGAAAATATCCCTCACGTATGTAGAAGTCCCACTTGACTTGTTATTCAAGCAAATTTCAGGATATAGTCAATGCCAAGAAAGAAAATATTTTCATTATGGTTAAATGTTCTCATCGTTAAGATAGAGATAGCCACATTCTTTCATAATTGTTAATTGTAGTAATACATTTGAACAACAAAGGGAATGTGAAAATACATTGATACAAATCTGCATTTTCATAGCTCCTATTCCACTTATACATGAGACTCTTGAGCACTAGCAGTGCCACAATTTGCAACAGATATTCCCATCATCAAAGAATACAGTATTTATTGTTGCGGCATCTAGTACTAGAATAAAAGTAAGCTTCTGGCATTTACTAGTTATCAAACCTCCAAGTAACCTAACCTTCCTGGACTAGGGTTTCCTCATTTTTTAAATGAGTGGGTTGAACTACTTAAATAATTCCTCTGGAGGCCGTTTCCAGCCCAAAACTTTGATTCCTGTAAATTTTGCTTTAAATCTAATTAAATTGCTAGCTTTTTTTTTTCTTGCTCCCTAATTTCAGAAAAAGTTTTTCTTTGGCTTCCATTTGTGTCTAGCTGCTTAGAAAAATCATCAGTTCCCCAAATTGTCCCCTTTTCCTCTTAAAAGGGATGCATTAGGGGACTTTCAGGTAAGCATGGCAGCAGTCTAAACGGGGGACTCTTCCTTTCCCCAGCATCCACTGATATAGACTATCTCAAAAGAACATAAAAACCATTTTCAGAAGAATGGAGGAACTATACAGTAGGGCACAGCATTGAAAGTACCTGGGGTTTGGTCATTTCTACACTATAAGAGGGTGAAAAATCTCCCACCCAAATGTGAGCCGATCTACACTCCCCCACCCCACCTATGGAGCCAGAGTTAGAGCCAGTAAGCACCAGAATCAGCAAGTGAGCAACGGGCACCTGTACAGTGAGCAAGGGGCACCTTTAGGTCCTTGGGAGCTGACTAGGACAACCACGGACCTATCCCTGAGAGCAGTTACAACTGAAACCCTGGCTCACTGGGGAGCGCAGACCATGGGTGCTCTCGCGAACATCAGAGGCTGCAGAGATTCGAGAGGTTGCCTGAGGCAAAAACCTTGCTCCTAAATTCCATAAACAGAGAACCTGCCCATCTCACTCAGGATTCTAATTAAAAAGGAAAGGAAAAACTGCCACGGGGATGGCTAATTACATCCAGGACCAGTAAACACCCTCCAAGAAAAACAGGAAGAAGGCATTGATCCTGGAAAATTTTTATGGAGGGAAAACCCAGGCTACAGAGGAAATAGAGGAAGAAATTCAAACAAAATCAAAACATTCCCCCCCAAAATAGAAATTGTCCACAAACTCTCGAGAATTCAAATTGGAGCTTATCAAAAAGATGGAAGCCTTCTGGCAATAAAAGTGGGAAATAATTCAAAGAGAAAACAACAGTCAAAGGGACAAGAACTCCCAATTGGAGAAACAGCTAGAAGCCATAAAAAGCAGGATAGAACAAACTGAAAAGGAAAACCAGTCTTTAAAGACCAGAATTAGGTAACTGGAAGAAAACGAACTTGCAAAACAGCAAAAATTAATAAAGCAAAGTCAAAAGACTGATAAAATAGAAGAAAACATAAAATATCTCACTGACAAAGTAACAGATCAGGAAAACAGAGGAAGGGGAGACAATTTGAGAATCATTGGTATACCTGAAAAGCCAGAAATAAACAGAAATTCTGAGAACATAATACAAGAAATCATCCAAGAAAACTGTCCTAATGTTCTTGAACAAGGAGGTAAAATAGACATTGAAAGAGTTCATAGAAAACCTTCTATTCTAAATCCCCAAAAGACAATTCCCAGGAATGTAATTGGCAAATTCAAGATTTTTCAAGCTAAGGAGAAAATTCTATAAGAAGCCAAAAAGAGACAATTCAGATACCAAGGAGCACCAATCAGGATTACACAAGAACTGGCAGCAGCCACATTAAAGGACCACAAGGCCTGGAACACAATATTCAGAAAGGCAAGAGAAATGGCTCTTCAACCAAGAATCACCTATCCATAAAAATTGACTATATACTTCCAGGGGAAAGTATGGACATTCAACAAAATAGAATATTTCCAAGTATTTGTAAAGAAAAGACCAGAACTAAGTGGAAACTTTGGTATCCAAACACAAAAATCAAAAGAAACATAAAAAGGTAAATATGAAAGAAAGGGAAAAGGAGAAAAATGTTTTTTTAATTAAAACTCTCTTCTTTAAGGGCTACAATTAGATCAAATTATATATATATATATATATATATATATATATATATATGGGGAAATGTTATTTCTAACTCTCAAAAATTATATTCATTATTATAGTAATTAGAAGAATCATTCACAGGAATAGATTGGGGCATTAAGAGTTATAAGATGATATGCAAAATGAAAAGAAAAAGGGTGGGTGGGCATCGATGATGGTACCAAGAGATACTTGAAGAAATAAAATAAATAGAATAATATTTTTCACACAAAGATACACATGGGAAGGGGAGGGGAAGAATACTCTTATGAGAAGGAGAGGAAGAGAGTGCTAATAGGTAATACTTAAACCTTACTCTCAGTGAAATCATCTCTGAGAGGGAAGATCACCTAGATAAATTGGGATCTTGAATTCTCTTATCCTAAAGGGTAAGGGAGAAGAGGACACTAAAGGGGTTAGTGTGGGGGGAGTACAAAAAGGGAGGGAAAGAGAGGGGGGAGGGAATTTAACAGACCCTACCAAAAAAAGCCAGAAAGGGAACCATATCAAGGGAGGGGATTAGGGGGACTGATTAAAAGTAAACCACTAGTTTAAAAGGAAATAGCAAAAGAAGAAAGGACAGAACTAGGAGAGGATATCAAAATGCTAGGGAATTCACAAGTGATAACCATGACTTTGAACATGAATGGGATGAACTCAACCATAAAGTATAGATGAATATGAGAGTGGATTAGAATTCAAAATCCTACCATATGTTGCCTAAAGGAAACACACCTGAGGAGGGTAGATACACACAAGGTCAGAATTAAAGTTTGTATCAAGACCTATTGGTCCTCAACTGATAGAAAGAAGGCATGAGATGCAATCATGATATCTGACAAAGCCAAAGCAAAAATAGACCTGATTAAAAGGGATAGGGAAGGTAAATATATTTTGTTAAAAGGGACTATAGACAATGAGGAAATATCACTAATCAACATGTATGCACCAAATGATATAGCACCCAAATTTCTAATGGAGAAACTAGTAGAATTGAAGGAGGAAATAGATAGTAAAACTATACTAGTGGGAGACCTGAACCTACCACTATCAAATTTAGATAAATCAGATAAAAAAATAAATAAGAAAGAGGTAACAGAGGTGAATGAAATCTTAGAAAAATTAAAGTTAATAGATATATGGAGAAAAATAAATAGGGACAAAAAAGGAATGCACTTTCTTTTCAGCAGCAAATGGTACATTCACAAAGATTGACCATATACTAGGTCATAAAAACATGGCATTCAACTGCAAAAATGCAGAAATAATAAATGCAAACTTTCAGATCATAAGGCAATACAAATAATGATCAGTAGGGGTACATAAAGAGCCAAATCAAAAATTAATTGGAAATAAAATAATATGATACTCCAAAATTGGTTAGTTAGAGAACAAATCATAGAAACAATTAATAATTTCATGGAGGAAAATGACAATCGCGAGACGTCATTTCAAATCTTATGGGATGCAGCCAAAGCAGTACTCAGAGGAAAATTCATATCCATGAATGCATATATTAACAAATTAGGGAGGGCTGAGATCAATGAATTGGACATGCAAAACAAAAAACTTCAAAGAGAACAAATTAAAACCCCCCAGAAGAAAATCAAATTAGAGATCCTAAAAATTAAGGGAAAAAATAATAAAATTGAAAGTGATAGAACTATTGAATTAACAAATAAAGACAAGAAGCCAGTATTTTGAAAAAATAAAACAAAATAGACAAAGTACTGGTCAATCCAATTAGAAAAAGGAAAGAAGAAAATCAAATTAACAGCATCATAGATGAAAAGGGAGAACTCACCTCCAATGAAGAGTAAATTAAGGCAATCATAAAAAACTATTTTGCCCAATTACATGGCAATATGCCAATCTCCCCAATATGCCAATTGGGGTGTATGGGGTGCTCAGGGAGGGGTAGTATCTCTGGTATGGAGGGCTTTTTATGTCCTCCTAGGACAACTCTCCAACCTCTGACCCTCACCTGACACCCAGCTCTCACTTGTAGCTCCCAGTAGCTGCTAGCATGTTGCAGTGGCCACACCCCGGGCAATGGCTTCAACAGGCTGGCTAAACCTTGTGAGGGTAGCCATCTGGTCGTAGACCCCTGGTAAACCAAGGCTTTACTTCCCCAGCATGTGAAGACTGCTTCAGCTGAACAGACGGAAGAAACCAATAAGAAGGTTCAATGGCTGAGATGGCGACGCAGCAAAGCACTGTAGAGTGCTTAGGGCATGTTGGAGCACGAAGGACAACATGGTCATCCAATGCAGCTGAGGAAGTCTCCAGGTGTAACGATTTTTCGTGCCATTGGACCCAGGCTTCTAATGCTGAGAGAGTGGGACTGTCTCTGTGCAATAACTTTTCCACTTAAATCTCCTTCACCCACAAGTGTCTTTGCACTCATCTATACACCATAGATGAAAACGCACAAAGACAATTGTCATCCTTGGTTACCGAGAGACTACTACCAATGCCAATCTAGAATATTTACAAAAATATAAATTGCATAGATTAACAGAAGAAGTAATAGAAATCTTATATAATAATAAATCAGAAAAAGAAATCAAAGAGGTCATCAAAGAACTCCCTAAGAAAAAACCCCCATGACCTGATGGATTCACAAGTGAATTCTATCAAACATTCAAAGAACAGCTAATCCCAATATTATACAAAGTATTTGACAGAATAAGCAGAGGGAGTTCTACCAAATTACTTTTATGACACAAATATAGTACTGATTCCAAAGCCAGGCAGGTCAAAAACAGAGAAAGAAAACTACAAACCAATCTCTTTAATGAACATAGATGAAAAAATCTTAAATAGGATACTAGTAAAAAGGCTCCAGTAATTGATCAAGAGAGTTCTTCACAATGATCAAGTAGGATTTATACCAGGAATGCAAGAATGGTTCAATATGAGGAAAACCATCCACATAATTGACCATATCAACAAGCAAACCAACAAAAATCACATGATTATCTCAGTAGATGCAGAAAAAGCCTTTGACATAACACAACATTCATTCCTATTGAAAACACTAGAAAGTATAGGAATAGAAGGGACTTTCCTCAAAATAATAAACAGTAGCTATTTAAAACCATCAGGCAATATCATTTGCAATGGGGAAAAACTAGATGCAATCCCAATAAGATCAGGAGTGAAACAAGGATGCCCATTATCACCTCTATTATTTAACATTAAAACATAGAAACACTAGCAGTAGCAATTAGAGAAGAAAAAGAAATTAAAGGCATTAAAATTGGGATTGAAGAGATCAAGCTATCACTTTTTGCAGATGATATAATGGCCTACTTAAAGAATCCTAGAGAATCAACTAAAAGCTACTCAAAATAATCATCAACTTTAGCAAAGTTGCAGGATACAAAATAAATCCACATAAGTCATCAGCATTTCTATATATCTCCAACACATCTCAGCAGCAGGAATTAGAAAGGGAAATTCCATTCAAAAGCACCTTAGACAATATAAAATACTTAGGAATCTATCTTCCAAGACAAATACAGGAACTATATGAACACAACTACAAAACACTTTCCACACAACTAAAACTAGATCTGAGCAATTGGAAAAACATTAACCGCTTATGGGTAGGATGAGCTAACATAATAAAAATGACCATCCTACCCAAACTTATCTATTTATTTAGTGCCATTCCCAGTGAACTTCCAAAAAAATTTTTTACTGATTTAGAAAAAAACATAACAAAGTTCATTTGGAAGAACAAAAGATCAAGGATACCCAGGGAAATAATGAAAAAAAAATACAAAGGAAGGGGGCCTTGCAGTACCAGATCTCAAATTATATTATAAAGCAGTGGTCATCAAAACATTTTTTACTGGCTAAGAGACAGAAAGGAGGATCAGTGGAATAGACTTGGGGTAAGTGACCTCAGCAAAAAAAAAGTCTATAAGCCCAAATTTCCCAGCTTTGGGGACAAAAACCCACTATTTGATAAAAAATTGCTGGGAAAATTGGAAAACAGTGTGGAAGAGATTAGGCTTGGATCAACACCTCACACCCTATACCAAGCTAAACTCAGAATGGGGGAATGACTTGAATATAAAGAAGGAAACTGTAAGTAAATCATGTGAACACAGAATAGTATACATGCCAGATCTTTGCGAAGGGAAAGATTTTAAAACCAACCAAGACTTGGAAAGAGTCACAAAATGTAAAATAAATAATTTTGACCACATCAAATTAAAAAAGTTTTTGTACAAGTAAAACCAATGTAACCAAAATCAGAAGGGTAATAACAAATTGGGGAAAAAAATCTTCATAACAAAAACCTCTGACAAAGGTCTAATTACTCAAATTTATAAAGAGCTAAATCAATTGTACAAAAAATCAAGCCATTCTCCAATTGATAAATGGGTAAGGGACATGAACAGGCGATTTTCAGTTAAAGAAATCAAAACCATTAATAAGCACATGTAGAAGTGTTCTAAATCTCTTATAATCAGAGAGATGCAAATCAAAACAACTCTGAGGTATCACCTCACACCTAGCAGATTTGATAACATGACAGCTATGAAAAGTAATGAATGCTGGAGGGGGTATGACAAAGTTGGGACATTTATTCATTGCTGGTGGACTTGTGAATTGATCCAACCATTCTGGAGGGCAATTTGGAACTATGCCCAAAGGACGCTAAAAGACTTTCTGCCTTTTGACCCAGCTATAACACTGCTGGGTCTTTACCCCAAAGAGATAATAAGGAAAAATATATGTACAAGAATATTCATAGCTGCACTCTTTGTGGTGGCAAAAAATTGGAAAATGTGGGGATGCCCTTCCATTGGGGAATGGCTGAACAAATTGGGGTATATATTGGTGATGGAATACTGTTGTGCTCAAAGGAATAATAAACTGGAGAAATTCCACGGAGACTGGAATGACCTCCAGGAAGTGATGTAGAGTGAAAGGAGCAGAACCAGGAAAACATTGTACACAGAGACTGATACCCTGTGGTACAATTGAATGTAATGGACTCCTCCATTAGTGGTAATGCATTGATCCTGAACAACCTGGAGTGATATAGGAGAAAAAAACACTATCCACATTCAGAGGAAAAACTGTGGGAATAAAAATATCAAAGAAAAACAACTGCTTCATGACATGGGTCAAAGGGGATATGATTGTGTATGTAGACTCTAAAAGAACATTCTAGTGCAAATACCAGCAACATGGAAATGGGTTCTAATCAAGGACACATGCAATACCCACTAAAACTGTGCATCAGCTATGGGAGGGGTCTAGGAAGGGGATGGAGGAATAGAAAATGTTTTTTGTAACCAAGGAATAATGTTTGAAATTGACCAAATAAAAAATGTCAAAAAAAGAGATGCATTAGGATAAGTATTTATTAAGTACCTACTCCTGGCCAGTCATCTGTTGTGATACCTTCCTGCTATGGTTGTTGTGAGTATAAAATGAGACAACATTTCTAAAGCATTTACAAATTTTAAATCACCATATAAAGGATAGTTATTATTATTATTACTACCATTGTTGGAAGTATTCAGATTCATTTTTACCTTCCATTACAGTAGACAGAAACAGATAGTAGATCAACTGCTTGAATGTAAAAGGTTTTACCATCTGCATCCCACCTCCCTTTGTAGAACTATTTCATATTTTCCCTTTCTTTTCAAATTCCCCTTATATTTCATCTGACCTGTCTCATTTGCTATTGCCTTAAATCTCTCTCCTGATTTCATATCTTTGGACTGGCTGTCTCCTGTGGTGGAATGATCTCCTTCCTTTTCTATGCCTACTATAATTCCTGGCATTCTTCAAGGCTCAGGTCAATATTATCCACCCAGTAGATGATAAACAGTTCAGAGGGATTGCTTAATTTTTTTTTCACTTTTCTTTTTGTTTTTGTGTCTCTGACACCTACAAAAGTGCCTAGCATATAATAGATGTTTTTTTAAGGGTCCTTTTTCATTCCCTCAACCTCCCAAATAAAATCTCATCTCATTAAACCCTGTCCTCACTGTTCCAATAAAATGAAAATCCTGATATTAAGTTATAATTTCTACATTCATTGGTTCATTATATTTTAACTTTGCACAGCACTTCCATATTCATCATCACATTTGACTAATTAAGTAGATAAGAGATATATTAAAGCTTTTTTTTTTTAAGATTTTAAGGGAGTTGACTTTCTTGATATGCTACAATCCACAAGTTTCAGAGCATGGACTGGAATCATCACCGTAGGCTTCTTAGTTTAATTCTCCACCCAATATACCAGACTCTACTTTCCATATGGCTATTTTTGCATCTTGATAACAAGGTGTGCCAGCCAGAAAATTCAGTATATTGGAGTTAATGAAATTTTTGACACACAAATCACATTATGCCATGTAGCATTATGTTATATGGGCTTCTAACATAAAAAAAATTGTAGAGAGAACAAAACCCTGGAGAAAGTTATGAAGAAAAGATCCACTTCTGCATAAACAAAGGAAGAAAATGGCCTAATTTGAAGTAATAATGTTAGTTGTTGTCCAAGGTACCTAAAAATTGTTGAGTTCCTAGGTTCCTTAAATAACTTGGTTGTTTTGTGTTACAATAAATCAGATGTGAGTGTGATGGAGAATATGAATGCATATTTTCCCCTACAAAGTATCCATAACAATATTTTCCAAGGAGCAATAGTCCTGAATATTTGAAGAGATTTCATGGAAAAATAAAAACGTAAAAATACCTTAATTGACAAATATAAGACTTCTGAAACCATGAAATTACTGAGAAAAACAATTATGATTCTGGCTTACTTCATATACATGCTTGAATTGGCTACTTTCTGAGCAACACAATTATATGAACCATGATAACAGCAGATGACTCAAGGGTGACCAAGTAATCCCAGAGTTAATCCTATTGTTATTTGAAGAAAACAAGCTTCAGTTCTAACCTTGGGGGACATAGTGTCTTGTTCTTGGCAACATTATTTGCCAGGCCTGGTCTCAAGAAGACGTGAGTTCAAATTTGGCCTCAGACACTTATTAGTTTAGCTGTGTGACCCTGGAGCAAGTCACTTAACCTCTTTTTACTTCAGTTCCTCACCTGTTAAATGAACTAGAGAAGAAATAGCAAACCACTCTAGTATCTCTGCCAAGGATAGGACAAATGCATTCATGAAGAGTCCAAAAGGAAAGAAAAACTGACTGAACAAGTCCAATTTCTTCATTTTACAGACGAGGAAACTAATGCAAAAATCTTGCCCAAGGGTCACAAAGACAGTAAGTGGTAAAGCTAGGACTTGAAGCTAGAACCTTCTGACTTAAACAAAAGAAGTGAATCCTCTTCCATTCTCCCCCATTTTAACATATTGCCTTTCCATGTTGAGTGAAAAGAATGAATTTTGTCTGACATTTTTTCTAATTCTGTTACCATCTAACCCTGATACCTTTAGATCACAGCCCATGAAGGTCCTTTCATGCTACCTTTATGGTAATGCTATGAGCTCTGTTTTCCTCCTTAGAAGATCCCTTTTCTCCAAAATTTCTCCAAAATTATCCCTTTTTTTCATCAAACTTCTTATTTTTCAGTACCCTGACTTCAGCTAAATGAAATATCAATTTACCCTAAAATGTAGGGAATGGATAATATACTGGCATCTGACTCTTATTTTAAATGGGGGGTTAACAAATTATATTAAATTGCAAATCCCAATTTTCTTTTGAAAATTAAAGGCTTACTAAAAAGGGACAGCAAAATAAAATTCCCTCCACCCCCCGCAAAAAAAGGATAAAATGAAGGTATTGCCCTTATCAGGAATGTATTCTGTCTTGTATTTTATTGATTTTTTAACAAAATGTATGCTTCCTCCTTTTTGGAGATGTGGGGTATTATAAATATGGAATGTTTCATAAACTGTCATACCTGGTTTGCTTATCAGTTGTTTCTGCTTATTTTTTTTTCCTTTTTCTTACAAGTCAAGGGTTACTGGGGCAGAGCAAGGATAGGATGGGAAAGGGGGAAACATATCAATATGTTACTATTATAGAAAAACAAGAGGTATCAATAAAATTTTTCTTAAAAATATTCCATAAGTACAAATTCCTTTCTAAGCAGGAAGTTTAGGATCAGAAGATAATATCCCCCCTTATTTTTCCCATAAGGATACTGAGGCACATATAGAAAAAGTGACTTTTTCAAGGTCACGATGATGGCCTTCACCAATTAATTAGTCTGAAAAGTTTCTTTTATCATGTTCCAGTCTATATGACTGTAGTTATGTCTAATATTGGGTAATACAATCTCTATTCTTACCTAAGATTATAATAAATGAGATGATTGATGCTAATAAAAACAAGATTATATTAGATACTCCATATTTAAATGGGAAAAACTGGTTTCTTTTAAAAAATGAATATACCAAATCTTATGCAACTAAATGCAAGTATAATGTTGAAAATTAATATTATGCCAAATGGAATATGCTAAATTTAATATTTAGAAATTGGTTTAGAAATATAATGTTGGTTTTTTAAAAAGATTGTTATGTTTGCTGTTTTTAAAATAACTAACCCTTAAGTCACGAGGAAAATAGTAGCTTTTAACAATTTTATTTTAATATAAACATAGTTTAAGAAAGAAATAAGGAAGGAAGGAAATAGAAAAAGATTTCCCAGCCTAACACCCTCATATTCCATGCCCATGAGAGTGTCTTCCACATGAGCCATCAACGCCAAATTGCAGAAAGACCCTCAGCCAAAGACCTGCAGAGAAGAAGCTGATCTCCTCTATGGTCTCATTTTTTATAGTCCTCTTTCTCCAAGTCACTTCCTTTCCTTGTGTGCTGGTCTATCTCATCTCAGGAACAAATTAAAGCCTCTCTGACTCAGACCAGTAACCTTTAGTTTTAGGTGATGATCCTAGGACTCAACCTGTTAAATCTGTTTGGAGCATTCCAGCCACACTGATGGGCTGGCTCTGAAGTGCAGAAAGTTCATAACCCTGGCAGGAAGGGGTTCCCTTTTCACACAACCCTCTTTTAAAAGAGTAACTTTTGATAGATAGTGCATTTAGTCCATGAGTCTATCATCAATCAAAGTATTTTTGAAACTCCTCTTTTTGAAATTCCTATATTATCTGGTACTCTTTCTTTTTTACATCTTTGGGGGATAGTAAACATTTATCCCTCAAAGGTTTATTATATTTTCATAAAGCAATCAAAAGTTTGGGGAAGTCAAATGTAGTGAAGATGAAATACCAAGGTAAGTGGAAAGGCCAGGTGGAACACCTTAGAGATGAGATGAATTTCCTTTATCAGCTTAACTATCTTGGGGGCTCAGCGGTAGTGTTCATGTTATCTGAATATGAATGTGGGGTGATGAATTACTAAATTGGGGCATCTGTGTTCATTTGGAATAGTTCAGTTCCCTTCAGTACTGGAGTCTTGGAGTCTGTGATCCTGCTACTTTCTGATATGTAGACAGAGGTATGACCATTCATTGGGTCCCTAACCCTGAATAAACTTGTCCTGGGCATAATGCCAAAAAAAAAAAAGAGTTCTGAAAATATTCTGAGGAATGCCAGACCAAATTGGAATAGATCTAAATCCTCCTAAAGTGACTTTGTTGAAGGACAACATCTATTTGGATGTTACAGGGCAGTCTGGTATAGTGGATTAAAGACAAGAGTCAGGAAAATTTGCCTCTAACATATATTGAGTGAATGGTAAAGTCATTTATGCTCCCAATCTCTCCAGGCAAATCTAAGTCTTTATCTTGCAGAAAAGGCACTTTAGAGGGCCAAGTCCCTCATCTCACAGATGAATAAACTGAGGATCAGAGGGGTTAAGTGATTTGAACAGGATCATACAGGTAGCAAGTGGTAGTGAGAATCTCAAGCAACATCCGTTGACTCCTGTACCAGTAGAGGTGATATTCACATTAGGGGTGCCCCATATTGAGGAAGTCACAGTTTGTGCCTAAAAAAATAAAAATAAAGTGTATTAAAATATCAGTCTTGTTACTTTACACTCACACCTCATTGTCTGAGTGAGCACCGGAGATTGAATGGGAAAATGCAATTAAAGAGGAACTCTCAAAGTACATTATGAAGGTGACAGCTATTATCAAATCCTCTGGACCACTGCCAGTATCCACTGACTCACCACTCTGCAGAAGAAAATATGCTCTGCCTCTTGGCTTTGACTTTTGCATGGCCAGCAAATGAATGTACATAGTAATATCCTTTATAGATCCTTCATAATCCTATGGACACATATTGAAATTTCTGCAAAGCAGTTAAATGTGCTTTGAGGATTTTTTAATGTCTCCAACATTAATCTAGAAAAACAGATGTCTGTCTGGCCAGGCAACAGAATGCATAATGAAGTCTTGACTAGAGAAATTAGGGTTCAACGACCTTCAGCAAACCCGATGAAAGTGACTATAAAATATGAACCGGTGAAGCCCAAGGATCCAGAGATGGAGTGTGTACAAAGCTAATATGCTAACAGGCCAGGTGCTGCAAGGTGCTCTGTGTGTGCCAGTCATCCTGGCCACCAAAACAAGGGCCCAATGTCACAGGAGAAACTGGTTTGTGATTGGACTTGAGTGGCTGAGGATGCCATATTATTTGCAGAAAAGTAAATAATTTAAAAGTCTTTCCTTTAAAGATAGATCTTAGTTGCAACTGGAGACGTGGGTTCTATTGTTATGTGATAGGACTAGATGGAGTGTGCAATCACCCTTGATTGGGCACACATATGCTGCTCACTCCCTTTATCCTGAGTATTCTTATTGGACAATTGCTGTCTTTCAAAGCATTTTTGAGGAGTCAAGATGGTGGCTTAGCAAGCAGCAAAAGTTCAGACCTCGTGGAAGACCCTTCCTTAGCCGATACAGACTGAATGCTCCTAGGGCACCAAAATTCAATCTGAACAACAGGACAGAAGTGGGGAACCCTCCTTCTGGACTCAAATCAAAAGGTAGGCCCCCCAAAAGCCGGAATCTGAGAATACTCAGGGCTAAGGAGAAGGCAGAGCGAAGGTCCAAGGACCCCTCCCCCATAACCCAGAGTGCTGAGCCCCTGGCAGCAGCAGGAACCTCTGAGCAGACAAAGGTGCTGGTTTGGAGGGTCTACCTTGTGAGCAGCCGGGCGCCGGGCTCAGAGCATCCAGCTTAGACAGCGCGGAGGAAGCCAGGGAGAGACAGACAGGGCCTTGGCTGGGTCCCTCCATTGGGCTCCAGCCTCACCTTTGCCTTGGGGCACAACCAGATCAATCCAGTTGAACTTAATTCAATCAGAACTCCTCAGAGTTTAGGGAGGCGGGCAAAGGCACATGTGGACAGCGGAGAAGCAGCTGGAGAGAACTGGAGAGAGCCTGGGCGGCCCAGCCTTCCAGGAGTCTTCAGAGCCTCAAAGCTTCATACCACATACAGACCAACCCACTTGAACTCAATCCAATCAAAAGCCTCCAGAGGACAGGGAAGCTAACATTCCTCCCCTAGAGACTATACCAAGAGATCTGACAAAGCTCCAAAAGGGGAGACTAACAGCCCCCAAACCAAAACAAAATGAGAGGAACATGAGCACAGCCAAATACGGGGAGCAAAGAAGTGGTAAACTCGAGCAAACAACAGAAAAAGAAGAAAGAAATTACAATAGTCAGCTTCTGCACAGGTAATGAGCAAAGAGCGAATGAAAGAGGGGGAGGACCCAGCAAAGAAAGAATCAGAAATCCCAGGGAATTGGATACAGGCTTTGGAAGAACTCAAAATGCAATTCAAAACACAATTAAGAGAGGCTGAAGACAATTGGGAAAAGAACTTAAAAACTAAGATAAGTCATCTAGAAACAGAAAATAGTGTCTTGAAAGCCAAAATCAACCAGCTGGAAAATGAGGCAAAGGAGATGAAAGATGAGGCAAAGCAGATGAAAGATGAGGTGAAAAAGATGAAAGATGACCTCCAAAGAAAATCTGACCAAAAGGAAAAGGACAACCAAAAAACTAAGGATGAAATCCAGTCTTTAAGAACCAGAATACAACAATTAGAATTGAGTGACCTCACAAGGCAGCAGGACTCTATAAAACAAAACCAAAAGAATGAAAAAATTGAGGAAAATATGAAGCATCTCATTCACAAAACAGAGGATTTAGAAAATCGTTCAAGGAGAGACAATCTAAGAATTATTGGCCTACCAGAAAAGCATGACAAAAGAAAAAGCCTGGACATTAAATTACAGGAAATTATTAAAGAAAACTGCCCCGAAATCCTTGAACAAGAGGGAAAAGTGGAGATTGATAGAATCCACAGATCACCTCCTGTACTTAATCCCCAACTGACAACACCCAGGAATGTTATAGCCAAATTCAAGAACTATCAGACCAAATAAAAGATATTACAAGCTGCCAAGAAGAAGTCATTCAGATACCAAGGAACCACAGTGAGGATAACTCAGGATCTGGCTGCATCCACACTGAAAAAAAGAAAGGCATGGAATATGATATTCCGGAAAGCAAGGGAACTAGGTTTACAACCAAGAATCAACTACCCAGAAAAACTGACTATATTCTTACAGGGGAAAGTAAGGTTATTCAACAAAATAGAAGAATTCCAAGAATTCGTAAAGAAAAGACCAGACCTGAACAGAAAATTTGATGTCCAAGCACAGAACTCAAGAGAATCATCAAAAGGTAATTAAAAAAGAGGGGAAAAAAGAAAAACAAAGCATTTTTGTTTCCTGGTCTCTTTTCCATAGTGTGCCTTGAACAGTCAGTCAGAAGCTACCTCTGCAGGTTGGACTGGAACTTAGAATGCAAGGAGAGGACAAAAAGTGAGAAGTTAGGGAACAAAAGAATCAAAATCATTAGCTTAGGCAATTTGAATATTAATCTTACGTTTAATGTTCAATGGAATCACCTCTCCATTTTCTTTTCCCAGAGAATCTAAGATCATATGCTATAACCAATTACTTAAAAAGAGGGCAGGGCTTTATTTTTTAAACCAACACAAAGCAAGACAACACAAGAAATGATGGTTCACCACTTTGTTTATATTAATTATATACAGACACTAGGAGCTGATAGCAAAAGATTGATTGTAATTGAGCCATAAATTTAGCACTGAGAAATATCATCCATTTAGCTGGACAGCTCTTTGATGAAATATATTTCTAGAGCATGGAGAGCAGGAAGAGGGTCTAAAGATAAGGAATGATAAATGTCTCCCAGCTCCAGCTACAGGGAGGCAAGTCGTGGTATCAACTGGTGACTCGTCCAGAAGCAAATTTGCCTGCATGCTGAGACACACATCATGCAAAGTTTGAAAAGTTGGAGGCTGATTGATCATTCAAGTCTTTTATGTGTGACAAACAGGTTTAAAAGGTTCTAAAATATCTGGAATGAGATGAGGCTTTTTAAGAGCCTCCCTCCATACACTATCTATCTACCTGTTTCTCATCCCTCCCCTGAAAATTGAGCAGCAGCAGTTTATTTTAAAGGGTAATTCGGAAAATCAGGGTGTGTCTGCTCAATCACAACCAAAAGGCCAAAAGACTTCATTTGGTTTCGAAGCAATATGATAAATGAAGGAGTATCTGAGAGCAGTGTTTAGACAATAATAACTCAGATTTATGTCATCTCCCATATGGGAGTGTATGAGATGTTCTGGGAAGACTAGCATCTCTGGTGTGAGGATATTCCCAGCCCTTTTCAGGGCTGTTCATATCTCTCTCATGTCCACCTTTCCTTCAACATTCACCTGGGGCTCCAAGGAGCTGTCCAGCAGCCACACCCAGTGAAACTGTCTTGCCAGAGGGGCTGAACAAATTTGAGGGTGACCAAGAGGCCTCAACCCCATCAGTGAATTAAGGGGATATCTAATCCATGCATGAGAACATTTTCACTGGCAGAATGGGAAGAGGAGAACAATTTATTCCAGTGACCAGGACGGCAGCTGAAGCAGCCTCTGTGGCAATTAGAGCTGGGTCATACATCACCCCATGATATATTAGTCCTCTTTGAAAACAAACAGCAATATCCCATATATACTCCCATTTTCTCTTTTACACACATACAACCACCACCTGAGGATAAGCCCTTATTACATGTTGCCAACACTATAAAAAATAACTTCATAATCATTCTCTCTGACTCAGATTTCTTCTCCCTTCATCCTCTAATGTATCCTCAACACAACTGCCAAAGTAATTTTACTGAAGTATCCATCTAACCGTGAGACCTCCCTCTAAAAATCCCCCCATAAACTCTAGAGACTTTCTGTTGCAACTAGGATTAAACGTAAACTCCTTGTTCCCTAAGAATGGCACTTTTCAACAGCCATCCTCACCTAACTATGATATTCTCTCCTCATCTCCACTTCCTTCTTTCCCAAGACTCAGAGCTATCTTCTTAAAGAGGTCTTTTTTCTAGTCCACTAGTGCCTTTCCCAATGGATAGAGAACTGATCCTGAAATCAGGAAGATCTAAATTCAAATCTAAACTCAGACACTTACTGTGTGAACTGTGTGATCCTAAGCTAGTCACTTAACTTCTGTTTGTATCAGTTTCCTCATATTTAAAATGGGAATAATAATATAACTTATATTCTAGGGATACTAAGAGAAACAAATGAGAAAATATTTATAAGAGCCAAAGGCTTATCCCATTTCTCCCTTCTCTGTATACTTGTTTTGCATGTTTTATCTTCTATATGAGAAGATGTGTTCATCAGAAAGAGGGTCTTCTGTATTTCTTCGTATTCTCAGTGCTCTTAGGTATAATATCTTGTTGTTGAGCAATCAGTGCTGATTGTCTGACAATGACTAGCCAACTATTAATATTTATAAAATATTTCCATAGATAATGCCAGTAGGTAGGCAGTACAAATTTTGTTATCCTCACTTTATAAAGGAAGAAATGAGATGCTTAGAGTAAAATGAGACATATAGCCCAGTCACAAAATCAAAAATAATATGAGGCAAAAATTGAAGTATGTCTTCTTGACTCTGAGTCTAGGCTTTAATCAAGTAGTACATTAGCTCAAAGTAGATAATTTAGGTTCCTAGAAAATTATATAAAATTCTGAGATATGTCAAGGTTTTTAGAAATGTTTCTACAGTTGGGAGTCCTAGTGGGTTCCATTAAACCAGCAAAATTTTCTTGAAATATCAGAACTCACTTGTAAATCCATCTTCGGGAGCTCATTTATGGTTCAATTTATTTTTCAAAGCTAAGAGTATTTAAATATTCCATGTATTCTGTTAATCTGTTCAACTTATAGTTTTATAACTATTCATTCAATTCACTTACATTGTCAGTTTTACAGACATGTAATGGTAAAGGTCAATCAAATGTAATTTTTCTAATGTTCTTTTCATCTCCTTATCTTCTTTCTCATATAGTTTATGGTTAGATATATCCAGCCCTGAGAGGGAAGGGTTAAGTAGGGTTCCTTAATACTACACTTTTAATGTCTATTTCCTCCAATGACTCTTTTAAGTATTCCTTTTAAAACTTAAATGTTATTACATTTGGTGCATATATGTTGATATTACTTCATGGTCTATGGTCCTCTTTACCAAGATGTACTTTCTCTGCTTATCTCTTCTTCCTAAGTCTATTTTTGCTTTTGCTTTCTCTGAAAATATGATTGCTATCCTACATTATTTTAATTTCATCAAAAGCATAATTAATTCAATCCCTTATTTTAACCATATCTTTCTGGTGGGTTTCTCTGGGAGAGTTTCTCCCATTCACACATTTATAGTTATGATTACTACCTATACTTTTCTCTCTATTCTATTTACTTATGTTTCATTCTTTCTCTTTTCTTGCCTTATCCCTCCACAAATTTACTTTGCAGCCTACCATGACCCTCCTTAATCCACACTTCCTTTTATTACCCTCTCTTTCTTTTATTCATTTCCCCTTCTACTTCTCTGTTTGGTAAAATAGATTTCTATATCACAAAACACTATTTATTTATTCATTTTTGTGTTATAAAACCCAAACCCCAAAACATAAACCCAAATAAAAAATTGAATAATTATATGCCTTTATCTGCATTCTGACTCCACAGTTCTTTCTCTGGAGGTGAGTAGCATTCTTTGTCATCAGTCCCCCCAAATTGTCCTGGATCTTTCTTTCTCTGAGAGTAACTAAGTCTTTCACAGTTGTCCATTCCACAGTATTGCTATGACTGTATAATGTTTTTCTTGTTCTGCTCATTTCACTCTGCATAAGTCCATGAAGGTCTTTTCAGCTCTTTCTGAAATCATCCTCTTCATCCTCAGAGCACAATACTATTCCATCACCAATATGCACCACAATTTGTTCAGCCATTCCCCAGTTGGAGGTCATCCCCTTGATTTATAATTCTTTGTCACCACAAAAGAGCTGCTATTAAAATTTTTAACAAGTGGGTCCTTTCCCATTTTCCCCTCTTATTATCTTACTTGCTAATTACTATTATGTTAGTCAACCTGATAGGTGTGAAGTAGTACCTCAGAGTTGTTCTAATTTTGCATTTCTCTAATCAAGAAAGACTTAGAACATTTTTCACATAATTATTGTTAGCTTTGATTTCTTCATCTGAAAACTGCTTATTTATATCCTTTGACCATTTGTCAGTTGGGAAATGGTTTGTTCTTCTATAACTCTCAAAAGAGAACTGATGTTTTCTTATGCCATTCACAGAAATATTGACTAAAAAGTCATAGTAAAAAGAGAGTAAATTGGCTACTCTTTAGCAATGAATTTGCCACATCTTTATCTCTTTGTCCCAGTGCTCCTACCTGCAGAAACAAAAAATGTTATTTTCTCTTGCTGATGCTCCACTTTCTCTTATCTCCATCCACCTCAACATCATTCCTCTCAATTCCCCCTCCATATCTTCTTTGCTTTACATTATGCCCTTTATCTCCAATCATTGTTTAACCTCCCCTTTATCCCTCCCCTTTCTCTCTTTCATTTCTCTCTTCTGGCATTAATGAAAATCTGGATCCTCCTAACCCCCCAAAAGAATCCATCATCATCATCATCATCATCAACAACAGCAAATACAGATTGTTTCCCTGTCTGCCTTTAGGAATGAATTCATCTCCTCCCACCCTATCTCTGAAACAATATACTAGGTGTAGTGCTACTTATTCTCTCCTTTCACTTCCAGACCCAATCAATACTACTCAACAGTACCTTCTCCCCTAAGGTTCATTCCATCTAGATAGAGCACCCTATAAATATTTGGATTCTAATTTTCAACTTGATCAATAATCTAATGGTAGAAGTTATATTCAGGGTCTTCTATTTTTTGAACATTATTTTATTTGGTCATTTCCAAACATTATTCATTGGAGACGAATATCATTTTCTTTTCCTACCCCCCCCCCACTGTCCCATAGCTGACACGCAATTCCACTGGGTATCACATGTGTTCTTGATTCGAACCCATTTGCATGTTGTTGGTATTTGTATTAGGGTGTTCATTTAGAGGCTCTCCTCAGTCATATCCCCTCAACCCCTGTAGTCAAGCAGTTGCTTTTCCTTGGTGTTTTTACTCCCACAGTTTGTCCTCTGCTTGTGGATAGTGGTTTTTCTCCTAGATCCCTGCAGATTCCTCAGGAACATTGCATTGACACTAATGGAGAAGTCCCTTACATTCAGTTGTACCACAGGGTATCAGTCTCTGTGTACAATGTTTTCCTGGTTCTGCTCCTTTTGCTCTGAATCACTTCCTGGAGGTAGTTCCAGTCTCCATGGAATTCCTCCACTTTATTATTCCTTTTAGCAAAATTGTATTCCATCACCAACATATACCACAGTTTGTTCAGCCATTCCCCAATTGAAGGGCATTCCCTAATTTTCCAATGTTTTGCCACCACAAAGAGTGCAGCTATGAATATTCTTGTACATGTCTTTTTCCCTATTATCTTTTTGGGGTACAAATTCAGCAGTGCTATGGCTGGATCAAAGGGCAGACAGTCTTTTAGCGACCTTTGGGCATAGTTCCAAATTGCCCTTCGGAATAGTTGGATCAATTCACAGCCCCACCAGCAATGAATTAATGTCCCTTCTTTGCCACATCTCCTCCAACATGCATTATTTTTCTTTGCTGTCATGCTAGCCAATCTGCTAGGTGTGAGGTGATACCTCAGAGTTGTTTTGATTTGCATCTCTCTGATTATAAGAGATTTAGAACACTTTTTCGTGTGCTTATTAATGGTTTTGATTTCTTTATCTGAAAACTGCCCATTCATGACCCTTGCCCATTTATCAATTGGAGAATGGCTTAATT
Source organism: Monodelphis domestica (assembly GCF_027887165.1). Lineage (NCBI taxonomy): Eukaryota > Metazoa > Chordata > Mammalia > Didelphimorphia > Didelphidae > Monodelphis > Monodelphis domestica. The sequence goes on from NC_077234.1 coordinate 191,253,205, forward strand.
TTTTATACAATTGTTTTAGCTCTTTGTAAATTTGAGTAATTAAACCTTTGTCAGAGGGTTTTATGAAGATTGTTTCCCAATTTGTTGCTACCCTTCCTATTTTAGTTACATTGGTTTTGTTTGTACAAATCCTTTTTAATTTTATGTAGTCAAAATTATTTATTTTACATTTTGTGGCTCTTTCTAAGTCTTGCTTGGTTTTAAAATCTTTCCCTTCCCAAAGGTCTGACATGTATACTATTCTGTGTTTACCCAATTTACTTATAGTTTCCTTCTTTATGTTCAAGTCATTCACCCATTTTGAATTTATCTTGATGTAGGGTGTAAGGTGTTGATCAAAACCTAATCTCTCCCACAATGTCTTCCAGTTTTCCAAGCAGTTTTTTGTCCCAAAAGCTGGGATCTTTGGGTTTGTCATATACTGTCTCGCTGAGCTCACTTACCCCAAGTCTATTCCACTCATCCTCCTTTCTGTCTCTTAGCCAGTACCAAATTGTTTTGCTGACCACTGCTTTATAATATAGTTTGAGGTCTGGGTCTGCAAGGCCCCCTTCCTTTGTATTTTTTTTCATTATTTCCCTGGATATCCTTGATCCTTTATTCTTCCAAATGAAATTTGTTATGGTTTTTTTCTAAATCAGTAAAAAAAAAACTTTTTTTGAAGTTCAATGGGTATGGCACTAAATAGATAAATAAGTTTGGGTTGGATGTTCATTTTTTATTATATTGGCTCATCCTACCCATGACCAGTTAATGTTTTTCCAATTACTGAAGTCTAGTTTTAGTTGTGTTGTGGAGAGTGTTTTGTAGTTGTGTTCCTGTGTTTGTCTTAGGAGATAGATTCCTAAGTATTTTATTTTGTCTAAGGTGATTTTTGAATGGAATTTCTCTTTCTAATTCTTGCTGTTGAGATGTGTTGGAAATGTTTAGGAATGCTGATGACCTAGGTGGGTTTATTTTGCATCCTGCAGCTTTGCTAAAATTGTTGATTATTTTGACTAGCTTTTTGGTTGAATCTCTAGGATTCTTTAAGTAGAGCATCATATCATACACAAACAGTGATAACTTGGTCTCCTCCTTGCCTATTTTAATGCCTTCAATTTTCTATTCTTATCTAATTGCTACTGCTAGAGTTTCTAGTACACTGTCAAATAATAGAGGTGATAATGGGCATCCTTGTTTCACTCCTGATCTTATTGGGAATGCATCTAGTTTTTCCCCATTGCAGATGATGTCAGCTGATGGTTTTAGGTATATGCTGTTTATTATTTTTAGGAACGACCCTTCTATTCCTATGCTTTCTAGTGTTTTTAATAGGAATGGGTGTTGTATTTTATCAAAGGCTTTTTCTGCATCTATTGAAATAATCATGTGATTTTTGTTGGTTTGCTTGTTGATGTGGTCAATTATGTGGATAGTTTTCCTAATATTGAACCAGCCCTGCATCCCTGGTATAAATCCTACTTGATTATGGTGAATGACACTTCTGGTCACTTGCTGGAGTCTTTTTGCTAGTATCCTATTTAAGATTTTTGCATCTATATTCATTATGGAGATTGGTCTATAACTTTCTTTCTCTGTTTTTGACCTGCCTGGCTTGGGAATCAGTACCATGTTTGTGTCATAAAAGAAATTTGGTAGAACTCCCTCTTTGCTTATATGTCAAATAATTTGTATAGTATTGGGATTAGCAGTTCTTTGAATGTTCGATAGAAATCAATAATTCTATTTCTTCTTCTGTTAGTCTAGGCAGATTATATTTTTATAAGTATTCATTCATATCACCTAGATTGGTATATTTATTGCCATATAGTTGGGCAAAGTAGTTTTTAATGATTGTCTTAATTTCCTCTTCATTGGAAGTGATGTCCCCCTTTTCATCTTTGATGCTGTTAACTAGCATTTCTTCTTTCCTTTTTTTTAATTAGACTGACCTGTACTTTTTCTATTTTGTTTGTTTTTTCAAAGTACCAGCTCCTAGTCTTATTTATTAGTTCAATAGTTCTATCATTTTGAATTTTATTAATTTCTCCCTTAATTTTTAGGATCTCTAGTTTGGTTTTCTTCAGGGGGTTTTAATTTGTTTGCTTTCAAGTTTTTTTATTTGCATTTCCAGTTCATTGATCTCTGCCCTCCCTAGTTAGTTAATATATGCACTCAGGGATATGAATTTTCCTCTGAATACTGCTTTGGCTGCATTTCCATAAGGATTAAAAGGATGTCTCACCATTGTCATTTTCCTCGGTGAAATTATTAATAGTTTCTATGATTTGTTCTCTAACTAACCAATTTTGGAGTATCATATTATTTAATTTCCAATAATTTTTGATTTGGCTCTCCATGTACCCTTACTGATCATTATTTTTATTGCCTTATGATCTGAAAAGGCTGCATTTATTATTTCTGCTTTTCTGCATTTGTATGCCATGTTTCTGTGACCTAGCATATGGTCAATCTTTGTGAATGTGCCATGTGGTGCTGAGAAGAAGGTGTATTCCTTTTTGTCCCTAATTATTTTTCTCCATATGCCTATTAACTCTAATTTTTCTAAGATTTCATTAACATCTTTTACCTCTTTCTTATTTATTTTTTTTATTTGATTTATCTAAATTTGATAATGGTTGGTTCAGATCTCCCACTAGTATGGTTTTACTATCTATTTCTCCTTCAATTCTCCTAGTTCCTCCATTAAGAATTTGGGTGCTATATTATTTGGTGCATACATGTTGATTAGTGATATTTCCTCATTGTCTATAGTCCCTTTTAACACATTATATTTACCTTCCCTATCCCTTTTAATCGGGTCTATTTTTGCTTTGGCTTTGTCAGGTATCATGATTGCAACTCCTGCCTTCTTTCTATGAGTTGAGGCCGAGAAGGTCTTAGTCCATCCTTTAATTCTGACCTTGTGAGTGTCTACCTACCTCAGGTGTGTTTCTTGGAGACAACATATGGTAGGGTTTTGGAATCTAATCCATTTTGCTATTCATCTAAGCTTTATGGGTGAGTTCATCCCATTCACATTCAAAGTTATGATTGTGACTTGTGAATTCTCTGGCATTTTGATATCCTCCCCTAATTCTGACCTTTCTTCTTTAGCTATAACCTTTCAAGACAGTGATTTACTTTAATCCAGTCTCCTTAGTCCCCTCCCTTGATATGTTTCCCTTTCTAGCCCCTCCCTTTTTGTTCCCTTTCCCTCCCTCCTCTCCTTCCCTCCCTTTTTGTGTTCCCTGCTCCCTTACCCCCCTTGGTTTTCCCTTCTCTCTTACCCTATTAGATAAGATAGAATTCAAGATCCCTATGGATCTAGATGCTCTTCCCTCTCAGATTTGATTTCACTGAGAGTATGGTTTAAATAAAAACTCTCTTCCTCTCCTTCTTATAGAGATTTCTTCCCTTCCCCTTCCCATGTGTATCTTTGTGTGAGAATGATTATTCTATTTAGTTTTTTTTTTTCTATTTTTTGGCATATATCTTAGTACCATCAAGATTCCCCCCTCCCTTTTTCCTTCTATTCCCCCTTTCTCCATATCATCTTGATGCCCCAGACTTTTCCTATGTGTGATGTTTCTTACTACTCTAATGATGTATACAATTTTTTATTGTCAAACATTACATTTTCCCCACATATTAATATATATAATTTGATGTAAATGTAGTCCTTATAGAAGAGAGTTTGAATAAAAGTAAAAGATAGCATTTTTCTCCTTTTCCCTTTCCTTCATATTTACCTTTTCAAGTTTATCTTGCTCCTTGTGTTTGGATGTCAAACTTTCCACAGAACTCTGGTCTTTTCTTTACAAATACTTAAAATCTTGTATTTTGTTGAATGTTGAATGCCCATACTTTCCCCTGGAAGTATATAGTCAGTTTTGATGGATAGCTAATTCTTGGTTGAAGACCCAGCTCTCTTGCTTTTCTGAATATCATGTTCTATACCTTATAGTCATTCAGTGTGGAAATTGCTAGGTCCTGTGTGACCCTGATTGGTGTTCCTTTATATCTACATTGTCTTTTTCTGGCTTCTTGAAGATTTTTTCTTTTGCTTGGAAGCTTTCAAATTTGGCAATTACATTCCTGGGAGTTGTCTTTTGGGGATTTAGTGTAAGGGATGTTCTGTGAACTCTTTCATTGCATATTTTGTCCCCTTTTTCTAGAATCTCTGGGCAGTTGTATTTGATGATATCATGTATTATGATATCAAGATTACTGTTCATTTCTGGCTTTTCTGGTAGACCAATGATTCTCATATTGTCTCTCCTTCCTCTGTTTTCCAGGTCTGTCACCTTGTCAGTGAGATATTTCATGTTATCTTCTAATTCTTTAGTCTTTTGACTTTGCTTTATTAATTCTTGCTCTTTTGTAAGATCAGTATCTTCCAGTTGCCTGATTCTAACCTTTCAAGACTGGTTTTCATTTTCAGTTTGGTCTGACCTATTTTTTGAGGCTTCGAGCTGTTTCTGCATTTGCATATTTTGGTCCCTCAGATTGCTGAGTTCCTTTTGCATTGTTTCCCATTTTTCCTGCCAGAAGGCTTCCATCTTTTTGACAATTTCCAATTTAAATTCTTCAAGAGCTTGTCGAGAATTTCCATTTCTTTTGGAAGGTTTTGGAGCATTTGTTTGTGATTCCTCTTCTATCTCCTCTGTATTTTGTATTTTTGCTCCATAAAATGTGTCCAAAGTCACCCCCTTCTTCTTGCTTTTCTTGGTGTTTGGAGGCTGTTGCACCTCTTCCCTATTTGCCATCTCTTTTTTTTCTCCCCTTTCCAGTCAGAAATCTAAGTGAGGAGGACTGGCTCTTAGTGTATCTGTCTGATGATCCGAGGCTTTAGCCCCAGGCAAATTGTCTATTCTCCGCATCTGCGCTGTCTTCCTGGGGAAGCTCAGGGTCTGCCCTCCCCTGCCTGCTGGTGTTTCAGGTGTTACTGCTCTTAGTTCTCTCCAGTTGCTTCTCTGCTGCCTTACTTCCACACTCTGAGCCTGGCACAGCACTCTCCGCAAGGTACCCCAGTGCCTTCGCCCAGGCTTAGGTTCCTGTCCTTTCTAAGGCCCTGTACTCTAGGGGGTGAGGGGTTCTAGCCTCCCTGAGCTCTGAGCTCCCTGATGGGATTAGGTTCAACTGGGTTGGTCTGGATGTGCCCTGAGGCAAAAACCTCCGGTGAGACTCTGATGGAAGGACCCAGCCACAGGGCTACAGGCTCCCCCCTTCTCTCTTAGGCTGCTTCCTTGCCTTCTGTATTGGATGCCCTAAGACTGGCCCAGGTTGCTTTCAAGGTGCACCCTTCATAACAGCACCTTTGCCGGTCCAGATGTTCCTGCTGCTGCTGGAGGCTCAGTGCTCTGGGTTGGGGGTGAGGGGTCCTGGGACCTTCCTTCTGCCTTCCCCTTAGACCTGAGTGTTCTAAGATTCTGGCTTTTGGGGGTGGGGACGTACCTTTTGATTTGATTCCAGAAGGAGGGTTCCCCAGCTCTGCCCTGTTGTTAAGATTGAATTTCAGTCTCCTAGGAGCATTCAGTTTGTGAATGGTAAGGAAGGGTTTTCAGAGTCTGAACTTTTGCTGCTTCTAAGCCGTCATCTTGACCAGAAGTAAGGGTCTTCTATTTTAATACACTCTTTCTACAGGTTAGTAAACTGGGTCCATAAAGCATAAGTACTTTGTCCAATGTTATATTGTTCATAATTGGCCATTATTCAGTCTTAGTCCCTAACACTTCAAGGTCAAGATTCTTAGTCTTTTTCATTCTCACAGTCTTCATTTCTTTTGGAATACCCCCTTGCATCTCTCCTCTCTGCTCTCATGGTCAGTACTGTAATGCAGATACTCAGTACAATTTGATTAGGTTTTTGTGATCATTTCTTAATTAATTCTCTGTCTTTAGACTTTCCCCTCATTGATCAATACTCCACAGAAATGCCAAATAGACACTTTTGAAACATAAATCTGATAATGTTACCCCTATACTCAAAAAAGTTCTTGTGATATTACCTTGAGGACTAAATACAAATTTTTGTTTGGCATTTAAAACCATTTATACTCTGGGGCCAGTCTACCTTTTGGTACTCAATATTAGTTTCCTTCATGATTTCTGTATTCTCATTAAATTGGCATATTTTCTCTTTCCTGAACATAATGATTCATCTCCTGTCCTTTGAAATTTGTAAAAACTGTCCTCCATACCTGGAATCCGCTCACTCCTCACCTAAATGTTCTTACCTCTTTGCCTGCCTTTATGGAAGTTTATGTGCTTTCCTCTACAGGATCCTTTTCAGATTCCCACAGTTCCTATTGTTCTTCACTCTGGAAGTAAATATGAATTGTGTGTGTGTGTGTGTGTGTGTGTGTGTGTGTGTGTGTGTGTGTGAATCAGAATATATTAGCAGCTAGGTGGTGCAGTGGATAGAGCACTATACCTGGTATCTCAAAGACCTGAGTTCAAATTCTGCCTCAGACCATGGTCAAATCACTAAACCTCTATCTGTCTCAGTTTCCTCATCTCTAAATGGGGATCACAATAGTCCCTTTCTCCCAGGATTGTTGTGAGAATCAAAACAGTTCATATTTATAAAGAACTTTACAAACCTTAAAGCAGTATATACATGATGTTTATTATGTACATATTATACTATGTGAATTATACATACATGTATATATTCTAATATTGAATGAATATTATTTAATATAAATTTCCAGATATGATTTAGTTGTATTTTATATAGTGTATAAGTTGTATACATAATATATATTTTTGTATATATAGTGTTCATAATTTTATTCATTTTTTCCTACATTTACAGTTTCCTCTAATAGAATGTAAAGACAATTTTGTTTCTCTCTCTCATTTTCTTTTTCTTTCTTCATGTCTCAAGCACCTAGTATAGTGCCTGGCATATTGTAAAAACTTAATAAATGCTTGTTGTATGAATTAACAAATGAACTACTTACTAAATGGTTGATCCACTTCTTTTTACAATCACACATTGTCCAGATGGTATCTTTTGTGCCAACACTGGTAATATAAGGCAACCTATTTAAACCCAGGACATCTCTTGTCATTTATCTGAAATTTTAATTCTCTGAACAATGAGATAGCCCATGATTCATGACATATAGCACAGTCAGGAGAATAATGATGTTTAAAATATCTTTTGCATCAATGAGTAGCTTGGGATTGTTAAATGTGTGACCCATTTGCCTAAAATTCAACCCAAACTATTAACTTCTTCCTAGTTAATTCTGACACTAGGTTCCTTGTTTTGTTCATTGACTATGCAAGATGGATGCGCTGATGGACAAACTCAATGGGCTATGCATTAAACTGAATGTGATAGTTTGATTGAACAAAAAGTATTCTTCTGTTTTTTTTCTTTTTTTTCCTATCTATATTAGGAGTCATCTATTCACTAAAGCATTCTCCCCTGCATTCTACAAGACTATTACATTATTCAAACTGTTCAGCAGTTCTAGCTTTCTCTGCTATTCCTCACTAGTTAATGTTAATGCTTTACTTATCCCAACCCCCCCAATTTTTTCCACTTAGATTTTCAAATTAGACTGTATTCCTGGGAGGATTTTGAATGTGCATCCAAATAAAAGCATTTCTCTTAACCAAGGATACATAGAACAACAGGAGGAAGAAAAACCCAAAGGAGTAAATTTTGAGTGTCAAGAAAAAGCTCTTCTGTAAGAAACAGTACAGTTTACAATCACTTTAATGACAATAAAAAAAGAGTCTCAGGAGGATGAGAATCCAACACTCATAATATCGACTCATCTGTTTTTGGCTCCATGTATGAAATGATTATTTGGCTATATGCATTATTACTGATAATATCATTTATTTGGAACTCTTCATCATAGACCTTTTAGAAGAAATGGTCTAATACCACCACTGAGGTAAACTATGTGTTCAAACTGAAATAATAAATCAGCTGTGGCTATTAGCACATCAATTCTCAGCTTTTCAGTCCCAGATTAATCAAGGAGAATATTTGGTGTCTTTATATGCCCCCAAAATGAATGATCCAGACTGTTACTACCACAATATTCCTGAAGATTTTATTTATCTTAAGTATTGCATGAAAGGGACCTCTGAGCATCTCTGGGAAATTCACCTACATTTAGGGTTGCAGAAAGATCATAAAATTTCAGAGAAAATAGGACTTGTACATTGAAAGTGCATGATACATCAGTGCTTGTAAGTACATTTGTTTAGAAATTCCCGCTTTTGTGTAAACTACTTGCTTAGGGAAGAATCCAAAGTACCAACTTTTATATGAGGCTTTTCTTTATCCTTCTAGATGCTAGGATGTTACATCAGACAGACAGACAGACACACTTTATAAATTTTATGTATACTTATAAACAAAAACATTTTCTCGTTGGTTAGCATGTAGGCTCCACAAAAGCTGATTCAGTTTCATTTTTCTTTGTCTTTCCTTTCCAACCTCCTTTGCATTCCAAGAGAGAACATAACATGAGATGAAGAACTGTCATTAGGGTTATTAGAAACACTTTGGAAAAGCTACTATTTTCTGTTTAAAATCTTTGGTTTAGACTTAGATTTTTATAGGAGTTCATATAGTACAATTCTATCATTTATAAAAGAAGAAATAATTCCCCAACAGGTTATTGCCCTAAGTCACACAGGTAGTAAGGGAAAGTTAGACTCTGATCCCTGGTCTTTTGACTCCAAATCTAGAAGTCTTTCTTTTATATTATACTGTTTCTGACTTCCTCTTTTTCTTTTGAGAATAATTGAGATGCATAGATTAAAATCTGAACTCAAGAGATGTGCACATCAAACTTTGTGAAATCAATGCACATTAATACTGCTGAAAACTCAGATTATTCCACTAATTTCACCAAATCTGAGGTAACCCTCAGATGCATCACTTTCCCAATTTTGCTACTTCCTCCTACAGAGAATAGTCATTTCATAGACTGATTCACTAACTGTTAGAAGAGCAAATGCTGTTTAATGTCTTTTTTTCTTAAATCCTTATCTTCTGATTTAGAATCAATACTGGGTATTGCTTCCAAGACAGAAAAGCAGTGAGGGATGGGCAATGAGGCTTAAGTGACTTGCCTAGGATCACACATATAGAAAGTGTCTGAGGTCACATTTGAATCCAGGATCTTCTCTCTCTCTCTTGACCTGGCTCTCAATCTATTGAGCCAACTAACTGTCCTGTAATGATTTCTGTTAAGACACTGTCACTGTTGGGAAATCTAGGTAGCACAGTAGATAGCTAGCCTAGAGTCAGGATGACTTGGATTCAGATATGGTCTCAGACACTTCCTAGCTGTGTCCCTATGAAAGTTGCCTAGCCCCAATTGCCTAGCTCTTACCTTTTCTCTGTCAAAGAAAGCCATCTCTAAAACCTCTAATATAGGAGATATCTTTATTTAGTAACTTAAATCTCCTCCTTGCTATAAAAATGATCTGCAACATTTAAAATTATACTTTAGTCAAGGATAAAATTTTCTGTTGAATCCACTTCTATACAAAATCCCTAGTGTAGAGTTATAATGTAATCCTCCCTTTGGAATTAAACCACTGAGAACTATGGATGTATCAAATCATAAAATAACAAAAGAAAGAAATTAAGGAGATGAAAAGATTTTAGAAAAGTTGGATTTGGTAGACTTCTGGGAAAAACTGAATGGAAATAAAAAAGAATAAACCTTTTTTTCTGGTGTTCTTGGCACCTACCCCAAAACTAATCATGTATTAAGGATAACAAAATACAGAAAAATATGAATATTAAATGCATCATTGAAGACCATAATGCAATAAAATTATAAAGAACCATTAAAACAAAGACTAAAATTAATTGCAAATCATAATCTAATCACAAAGAATGAGTGGAACAAAAAATCATAGATACAATCAATAATTTCACTAAAGAAAATAACAATGATACAGCCTAATAAAATTTATGTGATGCAGCCAAAGTAATATTTATAAGAAATTTTATAACTCTAAATGTTTATATCAATTAAACAAAGAAAGAGCAGATCAATTAATTTGGCATACAATTAAAAAAAAAACTAGAAAAAGAACAAACCAAGAATCCTCAATTAAACATCAAATTGGAAATCCTGAAAATCAAAGAGAGATTAAGATGATTAAAAATAAAAAGTAATTGAACTATTAAATAAAACTGGAAGGTAGTTTAATGGGCAATCAATAAAATTGATAAATAATTGATTTAATTAATTTTAATAAAATTGAGGAAAACCAAATCACCAATATCAAAAATGAAAAAGGTGAATTTACCACTAATTAAGTTGAAATTAATCAATTATTAGGAGCTATTTTGTCTAACTATCTGCCTATAGTAATAAAATAAACCTAATAACCTAAGTCAAGTAAATGCATATTTACTAACATATAATTTGCCCAATTTAATGGAAAAGAAAATAGAGTTTAATACTTAATGTAACCCTATCTTAGAAAAAGAAATTGAACAAAAAATTAATTATCTTTCTAAAGAAAAATACACAGGACCAGATATTCACAAATTAACTTTACATAATATTTTAATAATATTTTATTTTTCACCATTTACAGGTAAAAACAATTTTAGCATTCTTTTGAAAAATGTATGATTCAACTTCTCTACCTTCTTCCCACTTTTCCTCCCTCACATCTTCCTCCTTCCCCAAATATTTATTCCTTCACCAAATTATTTTTCCTTTACTAAATATTAAAAGAAAAATTCAGTCTAATATTAACTATTTAGAAAATTGGAAAAAGGAATCTCACCAAATTTCTTCTGATACAAATATTGCAATGATTCCTAAACTAGGAAGAACAATGTTAGAGAAATAAAACGAGACCAATTTCCCTAATGAAAATTGATGCAAAAAAGAGAAATAAAATACTAGCAAAAAAAATAGTAGTAATAGATCACAAATATCATACATTTTGACCCCATGTGATTTATATTAGGAATATAGGGATGATTTAATATTACGAAACCTATCAGTAAAATTGATCACATAAATTACAAAAATTATATGATTACCTCAATAGATATAGAAAAAAAAAGCTTACTGACAAAATACAATATCAATTCCTATTAAAAAGCAGTAGAAATCATAAGACTAAATGAAGCCTTTTCAATAAGATCAAGAGTTGAACAAGGAATCCTATAATCACAGCTATTATTCAATATTGTTCTAGAAATGCTAGCTTTAGCAGTAAAATAAGGAAAAAGAAACTGAAGGAATTATAATAGGCAAAGAAGAAACCAAATTTACTCTGCATTAATGTAATAGTATACTTAGAGAATTGTGGAATATCAACTTAAACACTAGTTGAAATAACAACTTCAACAAAGTTGCAAGATTTAAAATAAACTCACATAAATGAACAGCATTTCAAATACTACCAACCAAAATTGCAGGGAAAAAAAACAGTGAAGTATTCCATTTATAGTAATTGCAGACAGTATAAAATGTTTAGGTGTCTACCTGCCAAGACAAACTATGAACAAAATTACAAAACACTTTTTACACATAGAAAGGGAGTTCTAAAAAATGGGGAAATATTAATTGCTCTTGCAGAGGCCAATCCATTATAATAAGAAAATGACAATTGTACCTAATTCAACTTTCTTATTCAACTATATACCAATCAAACTAGAAAAATTATTATATATCGCTAGAAATTCATTTGGAAGAAAAAGGGTCAAGAATGTCAAGGAAATCAATGAAATAATATGGAAGAGGCTTAGCAATAGCAGATTTCAAATGATGTTACACAGAAGAAATCATGAAAATAATTTGGTACTGGATAAGGAATAAAGTGGTGAATGAGTGGAATAGATTAGGTACATGATACAAATAGGTAAATGTAGTAATCTAGTGTTTGATAAACCCTAACTTCCAAGCTTTAAGGACAAGAATTCACCACATGCCAAAAATTGCTGGGAAAACTGGAAAGCAGTTTGGCAGGAACTAGATATAGGATATTTCATATTATACATCAAGATAAAGTCAAAATGGGTACATAATTTAGATATAAGCAGTAATATCATAAACAATTTAAAGGAGGATAGAAAATTTTACCTGCCAGATCTATCATAAGTGAAGAATTTATGACCAAAAAAGATAAAGGATCATGAGATATAAAATGTATAACCTTGATTACATTACATTAAAAAGGGTTACATAACCAAAACCAAATGTAGGAAAAATTAGAAGGAAATCAGGAAACTGAGAAAAAAATTTTATAGCAAATTTCTCTGATAAAGACTTCATTTCTCATATGTACAAAGAACTGAGTCAGTTATATAAGAATGTGAATCATTCCCAGTGATAAATATTCAAAGGGTATAAACAGGAAGTTTTCAGAAGAAATCAAAACTTTCTATAGTCATATGAAAACCAGTCCATCATTATTGATTACTGTATTCGAGGGGTTGTTTAGTTGTATTTGAGGGGCTCATTCTTTCAATAATTGAGAGGGGAAAAGAGGAGAACCTTCCTTCTCGAAAGCAAAGTTCAGGGGAGACAGCTAATGTTTAAGGTTGGTTCAGAGAAAGGAGAGGGGGTTTGAAGATTTTCCCCCTTCTGCCTTCCCTCCTTAGCTAAGGCTGCTCTCTCAGATTCACTCTTATCCCTCTTGTTCCCCATCCACTACTCAAGACCAAAGAATCTCCCTTTTATCTGTTAACTCACACTCAGCTTGGGGAAAAGATAACTTTTAATTTCAACTCAATCAGGATAATACAAAGGAATCACTATCAGGGAAAGAATGGGAGAGGAAAGTGGGGAAAAGGAGGTCCCTATCTCTATCTAAATCCTTTTTCCTCCCACCTCAAGTTTGGGGGGAACTCAGGCTTTGATAGTCTGAGCCCCCTGAGAGAAAGTCAGGTTGACTCACCCTGGGTTTGGCCCCTTGGCCATAGTTCAGACTCAGGGCAACAGGAGCCAAAATAAAGTCAGACAGAGATTTAAAATGTCTTTCTCAGGTTTCTTCTTCAATTGTCTTTTCAATTGTGAAATGCTGGGGGGGGGGGGGGAAGATTTCCAGTCAGACAGGAAAAAGTGAGTAACCCCAAGGAGAAAGTCTTTTTCAACCTTCTCTCTTCAGATTCTCCTGAGAGACCAACTCCTCCACCAGCCAGAATCTTCTACACCTCCAGATTCCAATTCCCTGGGGCCCCTCTCCTGTGGAGGTGATCAGTTCCACACACTATTCTACCTGGCACTTTCTTATGTACCAGCTTCTGTCACAAATCCTCCATTTCTTGTCGTTTGCATGGTGCCACCCTGGCCCACACCAGTTACTTTCCTTCTCTGTCTAGTCTAATCTATCTATGTTACTTATTGTTCTCATCTAACCTCCCCACTCCCAAAATAATAAATCTTATCCTAATCTGTGTATTTACTACTCTAAGTTCCTATCCTATGCTAAGACTGAGTTGTGGGAAGAGGGTTAAGATTATGTACTAACAAAATTTTGCAATATAACAATTTCTTAATACAAGTCATTACTGTTGCAACCAATAAAAAATTTAATTCTTAAGTAAAATTGAACTATCCTATGCCTTATGTAATGCTAATTCCAATGTAACAATTCATAACAATTAAATGTATATACATATATATATATTAACTTATATCTAAATGAAATCTGATTTATTCTGTCCTTATGTTACCTCTCTAGTACATTCCCTTTTCCATCCTAAACTATTCTGTCCCTGTCTATTAATGGTTAGTATGTTAACTCTTTCCTTTTTATCTATATTCATTGATCTGATCATTAGTATGTTATATATGTATATGTCTGAGTTACCTACACATCTACATATGTTACAGATTATTTGTATACATACATACATACATACATACATACATATATATATATATATCTTCTGGTACTAAAGATCTATTTACAGATAAACAATTTATGGGTTGTCTTTATTTATGGCACAGCCCCTAATGTCAATGTGAAATTTGATCATGTTCTAGATATGTTGTGGTGGGTGCATATTTATTTCAATGTCCATGTAAATGTGTTCTATATATGAAGTTAATGTGATCAGTGATTAGTCTTACGTGACCCATTTTCCTGAAGTTCATTCCCCATAATGTCTTTGATTCAAAGTTATTTCCAGTTGTCAGTGTGTCTTCCATCCTTTGGTATTGCTTGAAGTTTATCACAGGTATGTATTTGCCTGTACAGGATACATAATTGTTGGCCGTCTCACTTTAAAAGACTATCTCAGGTATCTGGAACTACAAGATCATGTGTGTGTGTAAGATTAACATGTACATGTGTGTAAAAGTGAATATGTTGATGCATGTGAGTGAAACTTTATACAGGATGTTTGTGCCATCTTCATGTGTGCAAGTGAGATTTTTTTTTTGTAATGAATGTAGGTATCTTTCTTAATGTATGATAGTAAGGCAATTATATTATTCCTTTGTGGTTGATTGTAGAGGTCAATGATATTTTAGTCTAGGCTTGAGATGGAGATTTGTATATATATTTACTAATTCTAAAGGATTATAAATTCACCCAAATAAACTCCAAGGTTCCACAAGGAACTGCTTCTCCTGTATTTCACAGACTACATTAATCCTTCCTGCTCTAACTAACCCAAATTTATACTATCTGTGTTTGGGATTATTCTGTTTCCATTTAATGCAATAATTTTTGTTTGGATAAGATGCTCCAATAGCATCTTGGATTTTTTCTCACCTACATTTACTGGGATTCATGGACTTGTCTCAGTTTTTTTCTTTTGTTTTGTTTTGTCTTGTTTTTGTTTTTTAGCCAGGGATTGTTATTATGGGGTTAGGGGTTTTTCTGATTTGATTAAAGTTTCTTTGTGGATCATGTGTCAGATCTTTGGCTTTTGGATTTAATTTAATTCTCCCTGCATTTCTATTTCTTACCCCTCTTAGATGTATAAATGTATCAGCTTCAAAGTCTCTTGCAACACTGTCTAGTTTGGCTGCTTTGTCAGAATGATCTGAATACATAAATTGCTATTTTAAAGATTTGCTAGCCCTGTTTGTTTTCCAACTCCCTAGACCCATTCTTCAAGCTAAGAAATTTTCCAAAAAGGTTTTAATCTGTTCCTCCATGAAGTTTTGTGTGCACATGTGTTGTGAACCATAAATGGCATGTTTCATGTCTCCTATTATCTATGCAATTTCATTCTCCACCTCAATTCTAGACTTTTGTTTTGTACTTGATTCTCTTGAAATCTTGCCCAACTAGCTGTTTCTCTACCACTAAAATTTTAAAGTTTTCTTTTTTTTCCTACCTTCTCCCTTTTTGCCCTTTATGCTTATGCCCTCATGTTTCTTCCCTGGAGTACCTCCCAAATTCATCTCTTTTTTACTAGATAATGCTACAGCCTGGCATCATGTGGTATAATGATGATTTCTCACAACAACTTCTGAATAACGGGGTTTTGCTCCAGAAGCAATTGCTGCTTCCATGGATTTCAGGTCTGCGCCCTCCTGTTCTCTCAGTTTGCCATGAAAGCAACACTGCTTGCTATTCGAGTACTTCCTCCCATAGTTTTTATTGGTATATCCTTTTCCTTGATAAAATGCATTTTGACCTTTCCCCTCTCTCTTATTTTGGCGCTGTTCATAGCGATGTTTCATTGGGCAGTTTCTTACTATGTGTCCTTGACAAGAACATAAAAAGCAAGTTATGGTGTCTCTTTGCACCCTCTGTTGACTTTGGGGTTTCTGTCTATACTGTGTGGTTTGTCTGTTAAATGTCTTATTTGTAGTGAGGATCTTAAACTCCTGTAATTCTTTCTCCCTTAATATTTCAGAGGTTTCTTGGAGAGATTTTTCTTTTGATTATCTTTTTTCCCTGTCCTATTCTACTTTGTTATCATGGAGATAGGTGGCAATGTCCCTAAGAACATTAAGTGAGATAGTGTCAAACTTAGGGCAATAGTTCCTGAAGAAATCCCTCAAGTGCTTATCACAGCCCTTGAGAAATTATCTTCTCACATGTGCCTCAGATTCTTTTGAATGAGGGTTAAAGCCTAACAGTCTTTTAGTTTTTTCAATAAGGCAATTAATAAATGTACTTGGGTATTCATCTTTTTCTTGGGATAACCTATCAAATTTTCCCCATGCATTGGGTCTTTCTGACAATTGCTTCATTCCCTGCAATAGATCCTCATGGCATTTTCTTAGATAAGCTATTGATCTTGGATTAGAAAAATCCAGATCTTCAAAACCTTCTGGCCAGCTCATGAATGAAGAATCTTTTCTAGTGAGCTCAATAAAGTTTTTATGTCATTGGGGCATAAAAAGTTCATATAAAAGAATTTCTACATCCTCAAAATCTGGTTCATAGAGGCAGAGTGCTCTCTTTAGTTCTTCAATTGTGAGATGAGACTCTAATAAAAATTTAGGCATACATTTACCTAAAGACTTGGGAAACTTTGCATGTAAAACGCCAGAGTTATCAGTGACCTTAGCTACATCACACAAAGCAATAATCTTTTGAACTCCTAATGCATTTGCAAAATTGTTAAAAGGTGCATTAGTTGGTGCCTTGTTGTTTTATGCCTGTATGTTATTGGCAAGGTCATTTCCCCCTATGGTGTCTAAATGGTGTTTCAATATTAGTATTAGTAACTACATTGTGTCTACATGTCTAAATTAATAACTACATGGTGTCTCAATATTAGTATTAGTAACTACATTGTCCTTATTAGTCTGTCCCTTCACATCCCCAGTCTCCACATTGGTTCCCTTCCCCATGCCCTGTTTTCTCTGCATGTAATCCTGGCATATCTCAATTATAATAGGGATATGAACAAAGAATGCCTTTAATCTCTTATTAATGTCTAGAACATATACAATTGTTTTTTTTTTGGAGGATCAGATTGACACCAGCTTTGATATTCTTTAAGATGTTAAGTCATTGCCAAAAACACAACATAGATTTGGCATATGATTTGCCATAGATAATTCACATCTAGATAATTCATTCATAACTGTGTCCATCCCATAGTCATGTTGGTTAATGTACCAAGAACATTATCTATCATCCCTGCCACTGTATTATAAAGTATATAGTAGCCCCAATAAATTGCAATTACTCCTACCACCACAGACTGCAATATTAGTTGTAACATGTTTCCCATTAAATCTTTTCTAAGCTCTAACTGCCAGGAGTTAACAGTTAGAAAATGGTTGTTATCCCCACAAGTTTTGCTTCTAAACAGGATATAAGATGGCTAGATCCTATAAGCTGACAATCCTAGTACAGCCTCTCTTTTACAATAGCCTCTCTTCCTTGATTTTCCAACTGACCAGGGTGGCAGTTGGTAACTGACTTGTACTCCCCCCACCCGGAATAAAGATGTTTTTGATCTTGTGTGGTAACCCCTAGGAATAACCAGTGATTATGGCTGCTAACCTCAGGAGTTACAACTGACAGTTGATGACAGTTGGTGGCAGTTGGTGACAGTTGTTCACTAAAGCTTTTTAAGGGGGTTCTTTTAAATCTGGGGTGCCATTTATATTTGAAGGGTCATTTATTTGTATTCAAGGGGTTCATTCTTCCAGTAATTGAGAGGGGAAAAGAGAACTTTCCTTCTCAAAAGCAGAGTTCAGGGGAGATAGCTAATGTTTAAGGTTGGCCCAGAGAGAGGAAAGGAAGATTTTCCCCCTTCTTCTGCCTTCTCTCCTTAGCTAAGGCTGCTCTTCCAGATTCACTCTTATCCCTCTTGTTCCCCCTCCACTACTCAAGACCAAAGAATCTCCCTTTGATCTGTTAACTCACACTCAACTTAGGGTAAAGATAATTTTTAATTTCAACTCAATTAGGATAATACAAAGGAATCACTATCAGGGAAAGAATGGGAGAGGAAAGTGGGGGAAAAGAAGCCCCTGTCTCTATCTAAACCCCTTCCTCTTCCTCATCAAGTTTGGAGGGAACTCAGACTCTGGCATCCTGAGCCCCCTGAGAGAAAGTCAAGTTGACTCACCCTGGGTTTGGCCCCTTGGCCACAGTTCAGACTCAGGGCAACAGGAGCTGAAGTAAAGTCAGACAGAGATTTAAAATGTCTTTCTCAGGTTTCCTCTTCAATCGTCTTTTCAATTGTGAAATGTTGGGGGTGGGTATTTCCAGTCACAGACAGGAAAAAGTGAGTAACCCTCAGGAGAAAGTCTTTTTCAACCTTCTCTCTTCAGGTTCTCACAATTGAGAGACCAACTCCTCCACCAGACAGAATCTTCTACTCCTCAAGATTCCAATTCCCTGCGGTCCCTACCACATCAAGGTGATCAGTACAACAGACTCTTCAGCCTGGCACTTTTTTTTCCCCCTTGCCATCACTTCTTTATGAATCCATATGGGGTTTTCTTTTATTCTTTTTTCTTTCTTTCTTTCTTTTCTCTTCCTTCCTTCTTTCCTTCCTCCCTCCCTCCCTCCCTCCCTTCCTTCCTTCCTTCCTTCCTTCCTTCTTTCCTTTCTTCCTTCCTTCCTTCCTTCCTTCCTTCCTTCCTTCCTTCCTTCCTTCCTTCCTTCCTTCCTTCCTTCCTTCCTTCCTTCCTTCCTTCCTTCCTTCCTTCCTTCCTTCCTTCCTTCCTTTCTTTCTTTCTTCCTTTCCACAGGTTTTTCTCTAAATATGGATAAAATTCTTTCTCATAGATCCCTCCAAGTTGATCAGGATTACTGCATTGCCACTAATGGAGAAGCCCAGTACATTCGATTGTACCACATTGTATCAGTCTCTATGTACAATATTCTGTTTCTGTTCCTTTCATTCTGCATCAATTCCTAGAGGTCATTCCATTTCACATGGAATTCCTCCAGTTTATTGTTCCTTGGAGCACAACAGTATTCCATCACCAACAGATACCACAATCTGCTCAGCCATTCACCAATTAAAGAGCATCCACTCATTTTCCAATTTTTTGTCACCACAAAGAGCGCAACTATGAATATTCTTGTAAAAGTCTTTTTCCTATTATCTCTTTGGGGTACAAATCCAGCAGTGCTATGGCTGGATTATAGGGCAGATAGTCTTTTAGAGCCCTTTGGGCATAGTTTGAAATTACCATACAGAATGGTTGAATCAATTCACAATTCAACCAGCAATGCCTTAATATTCCAACTTTGCCACATCCCCTCCAGCATTCATTATTTTCCATTGCTGTCATGTTAGCCTATCTGCTAGGTGTGAAGTGATTCCTCAGAGTTGTTTTGATTTGCATCTCTCTGATTATAAGAGGTTTAGAACACTTTTTCATGTGCTTATTAATAGTTTTGATTTCTTTCACTGAAAATTGCTTATTCATGTCCCTTGCCAATTTATCATTTGGAGAATGTCTTGATATTTTTTGTACAATTGATTTAGCTCTTTATAAATTTGAGTAATTAGACCTTTGTCAGAGGTTTTTGTTATGAAGATTGTCCCCCAATTTGTTGCTTCCCTTCTCATTTTGGTTGCATTAGTTTTGTTTGTACAAAAATTTTAAATTTGATATAATCAAAATTATTCATTTCATATTTTGTGATTTTTTTTCTAACTCTTTCTTAATTTTAAAGTCTTCCCTTTTCCAAAGGTCTGACATGTATATTATTCTGTGTCCACCTAATTTGATTATAGTTTCCTTCTTTATATTCAAGTCATTCACCCATTCTGAGTTTATCTTGGTGTAGGGTGTGAGATGTTGATCCAAACCTAAACTCTCCCATACTGTCTTCCAATTTTCCCAGCAGTTTATTATCAAATAGTGGATTTTGGTCCCAAAAGCTGGGATCTTTGGGCTTATCAAAGACTGTCTTGCTGAGGTCACTTACTCCAAGTCTATTCCACTGATCCTCCTTTCTGTCTCTTAGCCAGTACCAAATTGTTTTGATGACCACTGCTTTATGATATAGTTTGTGATCTGGGACTGCAAGACCTTCTTCTTTTGCATTTTTTCATGATTTCTCTGGATGACTTTGATCTTTTGTTCTTCCAAATGAAATTTGTTATGTTTTTTTTTTCTAATTCAGTAAAAACTTGTTGGTAGTTCAATGGGTATGGCACTAAATAAGTAATTTAATTTTGGTAGAATTGTCAATTTTATTATGTTAGCTCATCCTACCAATGAGCAATAGATGTTTTTCCAATTGTTTAAATCTAGTTTTAATTGCGTGGAGAGTGTTTTGTAGTTGTGTTCTCATAGTTCCTGTGTTCATCTCAGCAGATAGATTCCTAAGTATTTTATATTGTCTAGGTTGTTTTTCAATGGAATTTATCTTTCTAATTCTTGTTGCTGAGATGTGTTGGTAATATATAGAAATGCTTACGACTTATGTAGGTTTATTTTCTATTCTGCAAATTTTCTAAAGTTGTTGACTATTTTGTCTAGCTTTTTGGTTGATTCTCTAGTATTCATTAGATAGACCATCATGTCATCTCCAAAGAGTGATAGCTTGATCTCCTCATTGCCTACTTTAATACCTTCAATTTTTTTTCTCCTCTTATTGCTACTGCTAGTATTTCTAGTACAATGTTAAATAATAGGGGTGTTAATGGGCATCCTTGTTTCACTACTGATCTTATTGGGAAGGCTTCTAGTTTGTTCCCATTGAAGATGATGTTTGCTGATGGTTTTAAACATATACTGTTAATTATTTTTAGAAAAGGTCCTTCTATTCCTATGCTTTCTAGTGTTTTCTATAGGAATGAGTGTTGTATTTTGTAAAAGGTTGTTTTGGCATTTATAGAGGTAATTATGTGATTTTTGTCAGTTTGTTTTTAATATGGACAATTATGTGTATGGTTTGTCCAATATTGAACCATCCTTGCATTCCTGGTATGAATCCTACATGGTCATAGTGAATAACCTTCGTGATCCCTTGTTGGAATATTTTTACTAGTATCCTATTTAAGGTTTTTGCATCTATATTCATTAAGGAGATTGGTCTCTAGTTTTCTTTCTCATTATTGTCCTGCCTGGTTTTGGAATCAGTACCATATCTGTGTCATTATATGAATTTGGTAGAACTCCTTTTCTTATCCTGTCAAATAGTTTGTATAATATTTGGATTAGTTGATCTTTGAATGTTTGATAGATTTCATTTGTGAATGCATCATGCCCTGGGGATTTTTTCTTGGGAAATTCTTTGATGGCTTGTTCAATTTCTTTTCCTGATATGGGGTTGTTTAGGTAGTCAATATCTTCTTCTGTTAGTCTGCTCAAATCATATTTTTTTAAATGTTCATCCATATCACATAGATTGCTATATTTATTGCCATATAATTAGGCATAACAGTTTTTAATGATTGCCTTAATTTCCTCTTCATTAGAGGTGAGGTCTCCCTTTTCATCTTGGATACTGTCAATTTGGTTTTCTTCTTTCCATTTTTTAATTATATTGACCAGTACTTTGTATATTTTATTTGTTTTTTCAAAGTTCCAGCATCTAGTCTTATTCATTAAATCAATAGTTCTTTGACTTTCAATTTTATTAATTTCTCCTTTGATTTTTAGGATCTCTAATTTGGTCTTTGTCTGAGGATTTTTAATTTGTTCACTTTCTAGGTTTTAATTTGCATGCCCAATACTTTTACCACTGCCCTCTCTAATGTGTTAATATAGATTTCCCCCTTAGTACTGCTTTGGCTGCATTTCATAGATTTTGAAAGGATGGCTCAACATTGTCATTTTCTTCAATGAAATTATTAATTGTTTCTATGATATGTTCTTTAACTAATCAATTCTGAAGAATCATATTGTTTAATTTCCAATTAATTTTTGATTTGGCTCTCCATTTATCCTTATTAATTATTATTTTCATTGCATTGTGATCTGAGAAGGTTGCATTTATTATTTCTGCTCTTTTGCATTTGATTGCAATGTTTTATGCCCTAGTACATGGTCAATCTTTGTGAATGTACCATGTGCTTCTGAAAAGAATGTATATTCCTTTTTGTCACTATTTATTTTTCTCCACGTATCTACTAACTAATTTTTCTAAGATTTCATTCACTTCTCTTACCTCTTTCTTCATTTATTTTTTGGTTTGATTAATCTGGTTCAGATAGAGGAAGGTTCAGGTCTCCCACTAATATAGTTTTTCTATCTATTTAATCCTTGAGCTCCATTAGTTTCTCCTTTAGAAATTTGGGTCCTATGCCATTTGGAGCATACATGTTGAGTACTGTTATTTCCTCATTGTCTATATTGCCTTTTATCAGGATGTAATTATATTACCTATCTCTTTTAACTTAATCTATTTTTACTTTGGGTTTGTCAGATATCATGATTGTGACTCCTGCCTTATTTTTATCAGTTGATGTCCAATAGATTTGGCTGCATCCTCTTACTTTTACCCTATGTTTTTCTACCTTCCTCATGTCTGTTTGTTGTAGACAGAATTTGGTAGGGTTTTCATTTCTAATGCCATCTGCTATTCACTTGTGTTTTATGGGTGAGTTCATTCCATTCACATTCAGAATTATGATTACCAGCTGTGTATTTTCCAGCATTTTGATTTCTAGTCCTAATCCTGCCTTTTCTTCTGTCACTATTTCCTTCTATACCAATGTTTTGTTTTTAATCAGTCCCCCTAATTCCCACCCTTATTTTATTCCCCTTTCTCCCCCTACCTTCTTATTCCCCTCTTATTTTCTTTACAATAATTTTAAGCTACCCCCCCACTATCTCCCTCCCTTGTACTGCTTCCCTCCTCACCAATGCATTTATTACCCTTCTACTTCCCTATAGGGCACAAATTAACTCTCTGCCTCTTTGAATTTGATTGTTCTTCCCTCTTTGAGTCAATTTCAATGCAAATAAGAGTTGATTATTACTTATCTCCAACCTCTTTACCCCTCCAGTGTATTGATGTTCTCCCCACTCCCTCCATGAGCTTCATTGTGACATTTAAATTCCCCCCATTTTATTTTGTTTCCCATTGCTTTTATTATTACCCCCTTTTTTATCTCTTGTTGTATACATAAATATATATGCATATGTATTTATGCATACATATATCTATATACATATTTATGTCTTGGCTTTTCAGTCTATAGAGTTTGCCACTGTTCCCTCCAAGTGTAAATCTTCTAGCTGCCCAGGTGATAATTATAATTTTTAAGAGTTACCAATTACCTCTTTTCTAATAGTGATACATATAATTTTAACTTATTGGGTCTCAAAAAAAAGTTATTTTTTTTGTTTTTTGTTCTCTTTTTTCCATCTTTCTTAATTACCTTTTTGACGATTCTCTTGAGTTCTGTGCTTCAGCATCAAATTTTCTGTTCATATCTGGTCTTTTCTTTACAAATGCTTGGAAATCTTCTATTTTGTTGAATGACCATACTTTCCCCTGTAAGAATATAGTCAGTTTTGCTGTATAAATGATTCTTGGTTGTAGATCTAGTTCCCTTGCTTTCCAGAATATCATATTCCATGCCTTTAGGTCCTTCAATGTAGATGCAGTCAGATCCTGTGTTATCCTCACTATGGTTCCATGCTTTCGGAATGACTTCTTCTTATCAACTTGTAATATTTTTTCCTTGGTTTGAGACTTCTTGAATTTGGCTAAAACATTCCTGTGTATTGATCTGTGGATTCTTTCAATCTCCACTTTTCCCTCTTGTTCTGTAATATCAGGGCAATTTTCTTGGATAATTTCCTGTAGGATGATGTCCAGGCTTTTTCTTTTGTCATAGTCTTCCAGTAGACCAATGATTCTTAAATTGTCTCTCCTGGAACGATTTTCTAAATCTTCGGTTTTGTGAATGAGGTGCTTCATATTTTCCTCAATTATTTTATTCTTTTGATTTTGTTTTATAGTGTGCTGATGCCTTGTGAAGTCACTTGCTTCTAATTGTTGTATTCTGGTTTTGAAAGACTGGATTTCATCCCTGGCTTTTTGGTCATCCTTCTCCTTCTGGTCTGATATTCCTTGTATGTCATCTTTATCTCCTTTGCACATTTTCAAGGTGATTAATTTTGGCTGACAAGACAGTTTTCTGTTTCCAGATAACTTATCTTGCTTTTTAAGTTCTTTTACCAATTGTCTTCAGGCTCTCTTATGTTTTGAATTGTATTTTGAGTTCTACCAAAGCCTGTATCCAATTCACTGGTGTTTTTGTTTTTTTTGCTTGGTGTTCCCTCATTTTTCTCTGTTCTGGTTGCTCTTTGTTCATTGTCTGTATAGAAGCTGTCAATTGTAATTTCTTCTTTATTTTTCTGTTGTTTGCTCATATTTACCCCTTCTTTACTCCCTGCAGTTGACCTGAGCTCTTGCTCC
This sequence comes from Monodelphis domestica, assembly GCF_027887165.1. Taxonomy (NCBI): domain Eukaryota; kingdom Metazoa; phylum Chordata; class Mammalia; order Didelphimorphia; family Didelphidae; genus Monodelphis; species Monodelphis domestica. The sequence goes on from NC_077234.1 coordinate 191,277,474, forward strand.
TCTAATTTTTTTGTTGGATCTGTGAGCTTTTCTGTCAACCTTCACCCTTTGAGCTTAGTCAGAAAACTCTCAGCACAGTCTGTGGGGGAGGGGTATTGGAGCTTGAGTTTCCTTGCCCTCTGAAACCTTTGATGGGATTAAGTAAAGCTGTGTTAAGCTGGATGTGCCCTGAGGCCAAAACCTCTGGTGGGGGAGGGAATATGAAGTGTCTCTGCTGCTGCAATTAGCCTGGCTGGTCTGTGCTCTGTTCTCTGTGTTTCTCCTCTAACTGCTTCCCCATAGCCTATGTTCAACATTCTGAGCCTGGCAGAACTTTGCCCACAAGGTACTCACTCCAGACCAGCACCCTTTCCCACCCATAGGTTCTAGCTTCCACTGGAGGCTTAGTGCTCTAGGACTGGGAGGGTCCTGGATCCTTCCTTCTTACTTCCCCTTAAACTGAAGTGTTCTCAAATTCAGGCTGGGGGTGGGTGGGTGGGAGGCATATCTTTTAAGTTGAGTCCTGTACAAGGGTTCCTTGGCTTGTCTTGTTGTTAGGTTTGATTTTCAGTCCCCTAGGAACATTTAGTTTGTAATTGGTAAGGAAGGGTTTTCAGAGGTCTGTACTTTAACTGCCTCTATGCTGCCATCTTGACTCTGCCCCCTGGCACTTTTCTTATGTTCCAGCCTTGATGGCATTACAGAAAGGCAAAATAAAACAACTCTAAGATACCACCTCACAATTATCATGCTGTTTGATATTACAGAAAAGAGAAACAACAAATATTGGAAAGGGTATCAAAAAATCTGGACACTAATGCAATGTTAATAAAGTTTTGAACTTGTCCAATCATTCTGTAGAACAATTTGGAACTATTTTTAAAGGGTAGGCAATAAAATTGTATATCAAGCACACTACTATTAGGTCTACATCCAGCAGAGATCAAAGAAAAAGTAAAAGGACCGATATTTGCAAAAAAATATTTATAGTACCTCTTTTTATGCTGGCAAAAAATTGGAAATTGAAGGAAAATAAGCCTATCAATTAGGGAATTGCTGAATAAGTTATGGTAAAGGATTGGATTGAAATACTATTGTTATATAAGAAATGATGATTAGGAGAATTTCAGAAAAACCTGGAGAGATTTGCTTGAATTGATGTAGAATGGAGTCAGCAGGACAAAACGTCTACTGTGATTAGTATATATAAGGACTTAGGGGAGGTGACATAGGAGAAAATGCCCTTTAAAAGGAGACGAAAAGCTCTCTCTAAGACACAGTCAGCTGGGAAAGGCTGCCTTGAAGGGTCTCTCTCGAGACTCTCTCGGGGACATTTCAAATTGTGGATTGAGCTGGTGAATGCAGCTGAGATGGAGCTGGCCTGGTGTCACTAGAATTCTTGCTTGGACAGATCTTGTGGTGAGTGATTAAGGACTGACTGATCTTTTCTCCTAGGTCTTAGGCCTGGGTTGGCCAGGACTGGCCAGGGCCGGCTTATCCCTTTCTCATTATTCCCTCTTTTTCTCTCTTTCTCTTTCTTTAATTCCTCATTGTATTAATTAATTAAAATCTCTATAAAACCCAGCTGACTTGGGTATATTTGAATAATTGGGAATATTTCCCTGGTGACCACCTTATATTTGATTTAAAAACAAAACACTGTAGTGAAAACATATTTCCTGCGGTCACAACTTACTCATCCACTCTTTATATCTATCATAATTTATATCTTCCACTATTTTAATCACTACAGTTTATAACCTCAACCATTTTAACTATTACAGTTTATGACAGCCAACTATTTTAAATCTTACACATTGTACACAGTAACAACAAAATTGTAGTATGATCATTTAAAAAAATCATTGCTATTCTGATTAATATATTGATCCACAACAATTCCATAGAATTTAGGGTGAAAAAAGCTATTTCCAGAGAAAGAATTTATGGATCCTGAATGGAGATTAAAGCTTATTTTTCCACATTATTTTTTTAACATAGCTAATATGGAAGAATGTTTTGTGTGACTTAATGTATATAGGATATTATATTTCCTAACTTTACCATGGGTGGGTAATAGTGGGAGAGAGGGATACAACACAAATTTTAATTTTTTTAAAACATAGATTAAAAATTAAAATTCAAAGCAGGCTCAGTGGATAGAGAGCCAAGGCTAGAGATCAGAGGTACTGGGTTAAAATCTGGCCTCAGTCACTTCCTAACTGTGTGACCCTACAAAAGATATTTTATCCCAGTTGCCTAGTCCTTATTGCTCTTCTCCCCTGGAATCAATGCTTAGTATTGATTTTAAGACAGAATGTGAAGGTAAAAAGTGAATAAATACTAAAAAATTTTAAAAGAATATAATTATGACATTGACTTTGTTTTAATATCTGGTGCCTCATTGGCACAGTGCATGGAAAATAGCAGGCATTTAATATATTTTTAATTGAATGATTGATTAATAAAACTAAATAATTGGCCTCTCCAATCCTTGCTCATATTCCCTACCATACCTACACGTACTCCAAAATCATCAGATCCTAAATATTAGCATTGTTTGATGTACTGGATTAAACCTTTGTTTCAGGAATCAGTGGTCAGCAAAATTTACCATCATGGGTGTTAGAAACCTAATCTTTCTACGTTTGGAGATTTTCCAGAAATTCAGGTTTGAGCTCCAGTGTTACTAGATGCCAGCTTCTAGACAACAATAGAGATTGCCAGGTAGTTTGTGATGAAATACACCATAAAAACAAACTCAATTTGATGGTAATGACTAGGGAACTAGAAAAAGAATATTCCATCATGAACATCCTCTGCTAACCACAAATGGAGTAAGCAGACATATAAAGAAAAACAGGACAACCAATCCTGAATGGTTATAGCAGAGACCCATGTTCCCCAAGGATCAGCTTATAGGTTGCCCAAATCTAATTCTAATGATTATCAAAGTAAATGGACTAACCTATCCAGGGATTTGCCATCTAATGAAGAGCTAGTTTCTGAAATATTCACAAGTACAGTCAGGGCTCAGCTGTGAATTAGATTAAGTTAATCTTGGTATCTTCTTCCAGATTCTATGTCTTTAGGTATTACTATTTTCTCTTTCTCCTTTACCCTCCTGTCTTCTTTCCTTTCTATCTCTCCTCAGGTCAGATATAAAGCATAGTATGCTTATGAGTAGAATTTAAATCATAGGATCTAGATGAGTCTTAGATCAGTTACATAGCAGTGGAAAATTCCTTATGTGTTACATAACCCCAATGCCTCAATTTTCTCTTTTGTAAAATGAGAATAACAGTATTTACACTATCTCACAGGGTTTTTGATGATGGTGCTTCCCTGACACCTTAAAATCCAACCATTTTAAATAGAAGCTACTGTGTTTCCAGAAATCCTCTTTTAAACCTGAAATATGACTTCGAAGGAAGAGCACATTCAGTAATAGATACCTTAACCTGGTTTAATGTCTTAAAGGTTTACAATATGTAATCATTTTTGAAGTTTTTGAGTCAATGAGACCCTAAAAAGTTATGCTTTGGTGGGTCAGGAAAAGCAATTGCTTGTCCTTAGTTTTCAGAGAGGACCAATGACAACATGAGGTGATGTATTGCCTTGGATGTAAAATGGAAACAAGTGGGGCAGAGTTGTGCAGTCGTCTTCCAAAGTCATCCAAGTCCAGTGGCAAGACAAAAGTCTAGATGACTGGCAATATCCTGGGATGTAATGGATGACCTTCCTGTCTTCAGTATTGGAATAAGCTCTAAGTACTCCACAATGATTTCTTTGGTCACCTTCATATCCACTGGAACAAATAGTTTTTATCTGCTCTTTCTGCTGATAAAAGTCTTCAGATACTTGAGATAGATCTCCTAACTAATCAATGGATCTGAAGCTTGTTGATTACCTTTGGTCTGGTTTAGTTTATCTGCCCAGACGGTTTTACCAAAGTATGGTGCTTCTTGGAGCCACAGAGATTTGAGTGAAAAGTAAACACCAAAGGTAGAAGAGCAGCACTGAAAAAGGTTAGGCAAGCCCTTAAATTGGAGATGCTAGTCCGCCTAAAACATTCCATACACTTTAAGAAAAAGAAGTGGAGCATGAGTGTATGCCTAGGAAAATCAGAATGTGGTCTCAGTATGATTCCTCAATGGTAGTATCTGGATATCCGGGGCACAATACAAAGACCCAGAATGCCTGAAAAGGGATAAGCACAAGAAAATGGAATGGCATACAAAAGTATAAATGAAGGATATGAAAATCATTTAAAGTAACTGGATTGTCCAGCCTGGTCAAGAGGAGATTTAGATGCATCATAACAGCTATATTTGTCTTTGAAAATCTGTTGTATAAAAAGTAATTTGATTTCTTCTACTTTATCTTAGAGTAGAATAACTACTAGAAACTAGAATAAATTGGTAGAATAAAATGAAGACTGAATGTAAGGAATAAATTCCAAAAATTAGGAATAGAGACTAGACCAAACTCTGTCTATAAATGCAGGTTAACACCTTTTCTTCAATACATAGTCTAAGCTGTCTAAAGCACTAAGGGTAAAGTAATTTGTCTAGAGTCACAAAACCTATTTGTGGTCCTTGTAGGTAACAGGCAAGTGCCTCATCCTCTCTACACATCATTATTTCTCTCCAAAGATAGAGCTAATCAAAAATGGAATGGGCTGCCTCAAAAGGTGATGTGCCCTTCCTTTGGAAACTATTACATGAAATCTGTATCATCCTTTTGAGGGATTATATAGAGGAATATCTTATTAAAACATCAGTTTGGCCAAATACCCTTTCAGGCACCAGTGATTCTATCAGTGCTTGTAGAGAAAAAATAATCTACCTAATATTTTCTTCTAGTGTGGGTTCTGATCATGAGACGGGTAATCTAATAGGTCCATTTAGTATCAATAGCAAATAAGTTATCTTAGGAAAACTAAAAGAAAGAAAAAGTAATTTTTTCTCACCTGAGCTAAATACTACAATGGCTGTCAAGACATTATAATATTATTCCATTAGGCCATAATTTCATGAAGGAGTTCCTATGGCCTCATAAAACTTAATGGCAAAATCAAAGATTACTGTCTTAGAACTGCTAACTTTAAATTGCCAACTTCTGTACTTTCCTTGTCCATAGTGATTACCTTCTTTTGAAATTTACAGAAGCTGTCCCTACTTTTAAAATGCCTTCAGAGGCTCAACAAAACTGAATTGTAACTGTTATCACCAGTTTACCTTATTACTGAGGAATGAGAAAGAATTCATATTAATAACCCTTAGCAAGGGAAGATCAGCAAACATTTTATTAATTCTCCTTGTGGGATTTGACATATCATTACACAACAAATGGAATGGAATGGACATGTCTCTTGTGACTTCACTGCAGAGAATATGAGATGAGCACTTTTTCTGGACAAAGGATTTATAGAAAAAGGAGCTCTGCTTTAAGTTGTTCTTGATTTCCTCAACATATATGGTTATGTGATTTCAAATTAGAAATTCTCCAGGCACCAATATTTTGGGGATTTCCTTCTTTCCCCTTCAAACATACACTCAGAAACTAAAAGATTTTAATTGTTCACCAGGCCCCAGGCTGCCATCATCTAAGATCTGATTACCTTCATGCTCTTTTCTAGAATGATCTTCCCCACCACCCTTGAAGTACTCCTGCTGCACCATCCGTCCTAGGAAATGAAGACATATGGAACATTTGCAATTAACAGATTATCACCAATAAAGACTAAGTTTGTCAGCTGCCACAAATGCCTTCTTCCCAATAGGAAATTGTGTGGGAACAGGGAATATACCTTACGCTTCTCCTTTTGCTCTCTTATACAAAACAGAATGAGCTTCACAGACCCTTAGCTATTTGCATTAGTAGAAAACTAATTCTTGACAGTAACCATATTCACAGAATATGCCCTAATAATATTTTGACGATTGTGATAATAATTTATATGGTTACTGTCAAGAATTAGTTTTCTCCTAATGCACAAATGATCCTGTACTATTTTAGATTCCTGAAACAAAATTAAAAAGTTACATAAAACAATACAACAATCTCATCTGAAAGTGCATACAATATTTCTTATAGGTAGCACCTTCCATCTCTATTTTTTAAGTAACAAAAGTTTTTCTTTCTCTCCCATTCTCAACTCCATTTATAAAGAAAACTAAAAGGAAAATTATTCTTGTAACAAATGTGCATGGCCAAACAATACAAATTCTCCCAATGGCTATGCATAAAAAATGGTTATATCATATTATATCCTAAATCCATTGCCTCTATAGTGGATAGAATATTCTTGCATTATTCTCCTAAAATCCCAAATAGACAGAATGGCTATAGTAGTGATCATACATGGATCTTATAGCTTTCAAAGTTATTTTTATGATATTGGTATTATATAGTTTCCCTATTGTGTTCATTTCATATTTCATTAATTTATAAAAGTTTTCACAATAATTCATCATTAAAATGTTGATATTATTATATAAAATTATTCTTCTAAGTCTGCTATTTTTCTTAATTTCTGTATCTATATGTATAGTTCTATACAATGATCCCTAGATGTGTTATTCAGAATGATAAAATCATCAAGCAAAAGTTTAATTATATTATATAAGACATTGGAATGGACTAATACATTTGACAAAGACCATTGACACAAAGTAGTATGGGTGGTATAGAGAAAGCAGTTTAAACATTTGTAAGTCATTCAACAGTTTACAAAAAGAGATTTACTTAGCTCTACCAAGAAAGGATATTTATTTAGCAAAGATAGCCACTGAGGACACCCTGAGTTTATCCACCTAAGTCCATGATGGTGAAGTTATGACAAATGTCAGCATTGACAAGCAAAGCCATTTTCTATGATGCATGGTCACATGTGGGCTCAGCACACCTCAGCCTAGTGGCCTTGGCCATGCCCTGGCCTAGCAGGAGGTGGGGGGAGGGCTGCTCCACACGCTGGCAGAGGAGGCGGGGGAGAGCAGCATTGAGCACCAGGTGGCTGGGGCGCATGGGGCTCCAGTGGGGGTGGGGAGGAGGAGCACAAGTGTGGAATGAGTGTGGGTGGGCAGCTTTCTAAGAGACCTTGGGCCAGCCACCTGGGGTGGGGTAGAGCTGACAGAAGACTGGGGGAGTGGCTTCTCTGGCCCATGTGCAATGGAGGAGTGCCTGGAACCAGATACTTTTAGCACCCTGAAAAATATAGGAATGGCTTTACTCACAATTTTTCCCTCTATGTACTTTTGTGAGACCTAATTCTCAGCATTAAGTAATATCAAAACAAACAAAAGAAACAGATTGACAGATGAAGTTAGTAGAGCTTGCTTGGACTTGAAGTGTACAAAATATGAACCTTCAATTGAAGATTTAGCCAATGAAATTCAACAACAAAAAAGTCACTAATAGGCAGGTTAGTTGAAGAATTCCCCCTCCCCGTCACTTATATTAGTTCAGGGCACCCCACACAAGTTAAATAAATAAAAAATAAAACAAGACCAACAGAAGAAACCAACTGAGAGATAAACAAAGACGTCACTAAGCAGGTAAGTTAAATAATTAGTTTTGGGTTTATTAAATATAATTATATATTACAATTATACATTTTTGTTATTTAAAATATAAATATCATGAAATAATGGGTTTTTTCTCGAAGTGAAACACCACCCAAGTTATGCTTGGTTTTTTGGTGAATTTTGACATACCAAGCTCAAAAGGTTGACCATCATTGACCTAAGTGAAAGCTCCTTTGATTGAGTTGCTCCTGGTAATATTTGGAACCCCATGGAACCCCTCCCTTTGGAGTTTTTCCTGACTGCTTTGTACTCAGGCAACCATAAAGTGATGTCAACAAGATATTGGTTCAAATTATAGCTTTGGCAATTATGACTTAGATGATTTTGGCCACGCCATTTAATTTCAATTTCATCTGAAAAATGAGGGAAGCAAACCATAAGACCTCTAAGATCTCTTCCAACTTAATATTCTTGATCTTAAGTAAATTTTAAAAAGGACTATGAAACTTTATTTAACAGTAAGCACCACTCATGTGAAAATTCAGTGTAAATAGATAATGGTTAAAATAAGAAAAAATAATTGAGTTAAATATGTTTTATGAAAAATGATTTGTCAGGAATAAAATATATTACTAATATTAATGTCTGTAATAGAACTTCAGAGTTCAGTTGAACATTTAAACAACAAAATCATTCAATTGTTTATTCATTGAAGATTTACAATACAACATGCAAATGCAATTAAGGCCTTTATACAATTTCACAGACCAAAATATTTTTCTAACTTTTTTCAAGCTTAAGTGATCATTATAAAAATATGTAGTTGCTCATTCTGCTTCATATTTTTTCAATAGTCATGCAACTTTTCATAAAAAGTATTACATGCTGTAAAAATATCTGTTTTTAATTAATAGAACAATAATTGCCAGAATTTTTTTACCTTTTAAATATCACAATAAAATAAAATATTTTAAGAATCATCACCTCCTTTGTTTTATAATTCATAGAGTTATTTTGGAGATATATATATATATACATATATATATATATGTATATATATATATATATATCAGTACTATGCAGGGAAGTAAAGGGAATTTATAAGTCATTAAAAATCTTATTCTTTAAATTAATGCTGGCATGTGGTGGCAAAAAATAAATCTATTGATTGATATAAAATCTGAGACATCTACTGCAACTAATACCCCCCCACACACAAACCCTGGGAAGTCTTCCTAGATACCCTTAGGTTATCCTTGCATTCTGAGGTAACACCTACAGTCCAAATCATTTACTTCTAGATAGCCTCTTTAAAAAGAGTATGGTAAAATGGAAAAATGAAGGAAACTCAGGTTCAATTGAGGTTAGATAGTCATTTATTCAACAATAAATAAATAATACACAAAGCAGACAGAGGTTCAGATATTCTAGGCTGAGCCTGACTCAATCCATTTCCCTGGTAGTTTGAGATTGAGAAAAAATAAAACATTTGCAGGTCATTAAGCAACAAAATGAGATTTACTTAGCCATAGCAGTAGGATATTTACCAAAGATAGTCATTGAGGACCTCCTGAGTTTATTAACCTGAGTGAAGCTCCTTTAATTGACGTGCTTCACCCTCTGGAGTTCTTTTTGACTGCTTTATACAAAAGCAACCAAAAAAAATCATGTCAACACTGGAATCTCTAGTCTTTGGAGCCAATCAAAATAAAAAGAAGGTCTCATTAACTTTTGGAAAAATTAGCCTAGTTTGCATGAAGAAAAAGTTATGATATTGCTCCCACCATAAATGGAAAGATGAGCAGTTCAGCTTTGGAACTAAAGTGCTGAATGCCTTAGTACCTTTAAAATATTTGCTGTAAATAAAGTGGATCCATAAATAATGGAGATTTTTGGTTTGATATACAATCACTTTTTCTATTATTTATACATAGAAATGCATGTGTCACACTTAAAATATCATTTTAATTATTGAAACAAATATTTGAGTGTTCTATTTTTCTAATTAATTAAATCAAGGCAGGAATGCCCATTATCATCAATATTGTTAGCTTTGTATTGGAGGTACTGGCAATGGTAATGGGAGAAGAAGGAAAAACAGAGGAAATCAGAGTGGTAGAGAGGTAATAAAACCTTTTGCAGATAACATGATGATATATGTGGAAAATCCTAGAAATTCAACAAATGTCTTGGTTGAAGCTATCAATAGTTTTAACAAAGGATCAGGATATAGAATGAATCTACATAATTCATTAAAAAGTTTATGTATTACTAACAAAAGTCCTGCAAGAAGAGATACAAAGATATAGTCCACTTTAAATAACCACAGATAGAAGAAAATACCTGGGAGCATTCCTGCCAAAAAAAAAGCAAACAAATCAGGAACTAATGATATAATTATAGAACACTTTTCACACAAATTAAGTCAGATCTAAATAATTGGAGAAATGTTAATTTTTCATGGCCGGACAGAGCTAATATAATTAAAATGATAATATGACCTAAATTAATTTACTTATTTAATGGATTTCCCATTAAATTACAGAAATTATTTTATTTTATTGAATTAAAAATAATTTAAAATTCATTTGGAAGGATAAAAGATCAATGATATCAAAAGAAAAATGTAAAGGAAGGTCTTTCAGTACCAGATTTTAAACTTTATTATAAAGGAGTAATTATCAAAACTATCTGATGCTGGCTAACAAACAGAAAGTTAGATCAATGGAACAGAACAGATATACAACAAACAGTAGTAAAAGATTATAGTAATATTGTATTTGACAAAGTCAAAGACTTAGGTTTGGGTGATAAGATATCATTATTTGGTTAAAACTGCTGGGATACCTGGATGCTAGTTTGTCTGAAAATAGGTATAAATCAATATCTTACATGATTCACTAAGAGAAGATCAAAATGGATATGTGATCTAGATATAAAAGGATATCATAAATAAGATAAAAAGTAAACATAATACTTATCAAATTTATGCCTAGAGGACTTTATGATTCATCAGGAGGTAGATAAAATTATTAAATTTAAAATGCATAATTTTCAGTATGTTAAGTTGTAAAGTTTTTGTACAATTAAACAAATACTGCCAAATTAGAAGGAAATCAAAAATCAGAGGTAAATTTTTATAGACAGTTGTTTATATCTAAAATATTTAGGGAAATTTGTTAAATTTATAAGAATAAGAGCCCCCCAATTGATAAATGAGTATAAGTTATGAACAGACAATTTTCAGAAAAAGAAATCAAAGCCATATGTAGGCAAATGAAAAAAAATGCTCAAAAGAACTACTAATTAGAGAAATGCAAACTGAAATCCTCTGAAATATGAGCCTCACATCCACCAGACTGGTTAAAATTATAAAATGACAAAATTAAAAATGTTGCAGGATATGCAGGAAAATAGGGGCACTAATGCACTCTTGGTGGAATTGCAAACTGAATCAACCATTTTGGAGAGCAATTTGGAATTATACCCAGAGAGTTATAAGACCATGATTTCTCTTATAACAAACAATACCATTCTTGGTCTGTTTCCCAGGATTAGGGAAAGAGGAGAAGAACCGTTACATTCTAAAATATTGATAGTAGTTCTCTTTGTGATGGAAAAGAATTGGAAACTTGAGTGTAAGCCCATCAATTGGATAATGGCTAAACAAGTTGTGGTATATGATTATGTTGGAATATTACTGCACCATAAGAAACAACAAGTAGACTGCTTTTTTTTTTAAGTTGGAAAGAATTATATGACATAATGGGTAAAGAAATGAGTAGATCTAGGAGAGAAGCATACATAACCACAAAATTAATGCTGGAATATTAAACTCCAGAAAGTAAACAGAAAGGTGAAACATGAAAAACTTTATTTATATGTACATATTGGTTTCCTTGTCTTCTGTCATGTGGAGAGGGACTGAGACCCTTTTAGACAGGATTTGTTATGTAGATATGAAGAAAAGTAAATGAAATATGTAGAAGATTTGTGATTTCATTTGTATACTGTCTTCTTTTTCTTTGTATATGAAAATGCCTATTTTGTTTGGTTCTCTAAAATTTGGAAAAAATAATAAAAAAGAAAAGAAAAATCAAAGTCATTAAATTATCTTTAAATATATTTCCATCTTTATGATTTTTCTTTCCCATTAGTTTTTGGTGTTAATAGTATGCTATGACAAAGATTCATTTATTCATTTGCATGGTTATTTGGATATGGTAATATCTGAGAACAAAAACATCAAATGAACAAACAGTGAAAAGTTTGCCTCTGAATTAATATAAGATCATAGCTGAACAGAATGCTTAATGTTATCTAATCCATGCTTCTCATTTTACAGGCGAGGAAAATGAGATTCAATAAGTAATTTGTCAAAGGTCAATGACCACTGGTAATAGAACCATATATTCCAATTGTGGATAAAATCTCATCATGATATTTATCTCCTAAAATTATTCTAAAGCCCGAGTCTACCTGCACCAACCAATTTGATTGAATTCTCAAAAACAAAAAAGAGCTGATTGAATTAGTCAGTTGACTCTCTTTCCCTTTCTCTATCTCTCTTCCCATTTCTTCTCTAATCCTCACTTCTCCTGACCTCCCTCACCCCATCTATATTCACATTTTTAGACCTCAGAAATGGCAGGAAAGAAAGCATGCCTGCATGAGAGAGATCCCTCAAACTGTTTTAATTTACAATTTATTTTTCTTTATGGGCAGATAGATGGTGTAGAGCACCAGACATGGAATCAGGATGACTCATCTTTCTGGGAATGAATATGGAAGAGAAAGAGGACAAAAATGATTTGAAGTAAATATATATATATATATATATATATATATATAAATTTAGGTAAGACATCCTAATATATATATATAAATCTCTGATGTTCTCTTAACCTATAAATTACTAGAGTCTAGAAAATCTGAAATTTATATAATCATCTTGACATTTTTATATAATTATTGATGGAAAATATCACATTACCCTGTTTGACTTCAAGTCACTTGAATTTCTTTATGCAACTAAAAGTATACTTTTATGTCCCAGGTACCTTGAGAGATTGATTATGTTTCCAAACCTAACCTAAAATTTTTCATCAGATGTTCTGTAATGAAGTTACCCTCAGGACACCATATAAATTCATAATCACATTTATGACCTATTTTTACAGTTGTGATTGCCATTATAATTACATATTTATTTATACTAACTTGTATGACTATGCCATAATTACAGCTGATATTGCAACTTAACAATGCATGCCACTTAATTAGTAAAGGAGATTAGCAACAAAAAGGATATATCTATTTGCTTTTACACTCACAACTACATATTCCACCAACTTTTTTTTAATTATCTCTTCCCATATGTCTGGTAAAGTTATTGCTATTCTCTTTTAAGAGTAATCAATGTATAGAAGAAAAAAATTGATGAAACAATCTTATGGGTCCAATTGTAGCTGTTTGACCTCAGAAAACTTGCTGAGTTTTAGTTTCCCATTTGCAAGATAAGGAGACTAGATTGTTCTAATGGTCATGTAGGTGACTGAAGCAGTCCCTGTTGAGTGCTTTGAGTTTGGTCAGACATTGAAGACCTAACGGCCATTCATTACATCCTGGATCATTACAAGTCATCCTTGTGTTGCCACTGGATCTAGATGACTTGATGAAGAGAGGGTGAGCCACTAACTGTGCAACTCTACCTCACTTAAATCCAATTCAAGCTCAAGTCACAACATATTCAAATGATATCATTGCTCTTCTTCAAAACAATAACAGCAACATTGTAAAACCTCTAAATTCTTTTCTACTTTTAAGTTCATGAGAGAATGTCTCATGGTACAATTTCATGCCCATTTGTCTAATAGGTACCAGTGTCTCAAAGATGAAATTGTTTGGAGTACATAAACAAATTAGAAGTGCAATATGAAAAGGCCACATGGAACAGTGAAAACTATATTCATTCTAGTGTTAAAAATCTTATGTTCAAATCCTTCCCCTCATGCCTAATGATTGTGTAACCTTCAATGAGTCAATTATTTTCCTTAAGTCTTGGAACTGATGACATCTGAGGTGCTTTCCAAAAGTCATACTTTAAGTCATTGTTCTTATAATGGTAAAGGACTTTGTCTGAACTATGTACATACTCTTCCCATCCCTTCTTGTGACAGAGCACTTTACAATTTAAATTTTATAATAAAATAAGCTCATATCAGGAAAGCCAAGATTTAATCATGGCTCTATCACTAGACTTGTATACACATTTCTGACCTCTTCTCCAAACTTCAGATTCCAGAGGAGCAAACTAAATGATTTCTAAAGTCCATTCAGTTTTTAGGCTTCAAATTAAAACTGACAATCACCCAAAGTCATTCAGTTAATGAACTGATTTTTATTAAGCACTAAATGCCAGGCAGTCAGCTAAGTACTAAGGACATAAATAAGGAAGTGGGAGAACCAGCAACTATTCTCAAGAAACTTACATTCAGTGGAGCAGAGAAACATGTAAATAACTAGGTATATTTAAGATATAAATAGTGTAGACGGAAGGTCATTTCACAGATGGATGCCCAAGGAAGTCTTCTGGAAGAAGATGGAACTTGAGCTGAAATCTGAATGTAGCTAGAAGACCTAAGAAGCATAGGTGGGGAGGAAGATCAAGCCAAGCATTATAATACTCTGAAAAATCATGGAGTCAAGAAATAAATAGTATGCAAGAAAAATCAAGTAACAGTGTAGCTAAGATAAAAGTTTTCATGGAAAGGAGTAAAGTCTTTAAAAAAAACACCTGAAAAGGTAAGAAGATGGAAGATATAAGGGCTGTGATATCTAAATTAAGGATTTTCTATTTTATCATTGAGTTAATAGGGAATAATTTTAATATTTAATTATTAATTAATTATTATTAATTATTAATTAATTAATAAAATTTGTTTTGTATGAGTTCACATGAATAATATCAAAGTGCTTGCCTGCTCAATGGGTGAGAAGCAGGAAGGGACAGGAGAGAGATTTTGTAACTCAATTTTTTAAGTCTGTTAAAATAAAGTATTTTAAAAATAAAAAGATAGAAAGACATTGTAGCTTATTGAGTAGGAGAGTGACATGGTCAGATAGTGTTTTAGAAATATTATTTTGTCTGACATACAGAGAATAGATTGAAGTGGAGAAAAAGGTAAGGCAGAAAAGTCAATTAGAAGTCCACTCCATACCTACATCTGTTTCCTAAAGATCAAGGAAAAGGGGAAAAGTACTACGTGTATACAATATTTATATAAGCTTTTTGTAATAGAAAAGAATAAGAAATTGAGGGGAGGCCCATCAATTGGGGTCTGACTGAATAAATTATAGTACATAATTATTTTTTCATGGGGAATGACAAAGCAGGATGTTTTCATAAAAAAATTATAAAAAGACTTACATGAACTATTGCAAAGTAAAGTAAGTAGAACCAGAATAACATTGTGTACAATATCAGCAATGATGTAACAATAGTCTATGTCAGACTATATATCACCTTGGGGAGGGCAATATGGAGAGAGAGAGAAAGAGAATCTGAATTACAAAATGTTGAATGATTGTTTAAAAATTGCTTCTACATGCATTTGGAAAAAAAAAAAAGTTTTTTCAATGTTATCTACCTCCCAAGAGAGAACTCATGAACTGAGAACAGATTAAAATATTTTTCCACCTAATTTTTCTCATTTGTATGAATCTCATCTTTTCCAACATGGCTAATATGGAAATATGTTTCATATGACTTTACTTGTAAAATCAGTATTATATTCTTTTCTTTCCAAGTGTTCAGGGAGAGATAGAATGGAGGGAGAAAATTTGGAACTCTATTAAAAAATAAATATAGAAATATAATGTAATTGAGAAATATTTAATAATGTATAAATATATATATATGTATATATATATATACATATATATATATATATATATATATACTTTAAAATAAGCCTATTGCAATTGTCAGCATGAAAGATGGTGAAGACCTATTCTAGAGTGGTTGATCTATGACTCTTTTTTGAAAAGGAGAAAAATTTTTGCAATTGATTATATATATATATATATATATATCATAGGGAAGGAGTCCAGAATAACACCAAGATTGCCAACCAAGAAGACTAGAAAGATGCTAATATGTAGGGAAGTTTTTAATTAAAATGACTTTAGAGGAAAGAGTATCTATATCGAACAGCCTGATTTTGACATCACCAAGGCATATTCACTTTGAGATTCTTAAGAGTTAGTTGATGATGCAAGACTGGAACTCAGAAATGAGTTTAGTGCTGTATATATAGTCCTGGAAATAACCTGTAGAGACAGGATAAGTGAAAATATGTGAAAAGCTAGCTCAGGTGAGAGTCCTTCTGACACCTATGGTAAGTGGACATGCTAGAAGAACTAGCAATTGAAACTGAGAAGGAATGGTTAAATAGATAGGAAGATAACCATAAAAGGTGCCACAAAACCCAGGAAAAGGAAAAGATCCAGTAGGTGAAAAACTAGTCCAAATGCTACAGAAAAGCCTAGGTGGATATAGATTAGGGGGACAGGAAGAGAAGGGAAAACACATTTGTATGGTACTTCGTATGTGTCAGACATTGTGCTAAATTCTCTGTAAGTATTCTGCTATAATTGTGTATAATATAATATGCAAATAATAATTATAAACTTTATCTCATTTAGTCCTTACAACAACCATGAGGAATAATTGTTATTATTATAATTTTTCAGTTGAGGAAACTGAAGTTAAGTAACTTGCTCAGGGTCTTAAAGCTTTTACATTTCTAGGACTAGATTTGAACTCATCTCTTCCTCATCTTAATTAGGCAATTAAGAAATCAATGATAACTTTGATAACAGCAGTTTCAATTAAAAGAAGCCAGAAGTCAGATTATTTGGATTTTGTAAAATAATGAAAGGAATTGGAGGTACTGAAAATACATGAGCATGTTTAGAAGAGTTCCATTGGGGAAAATTGGATAGTGAATTTTTAAAAGAATATTAGACTAATTGTCTTGCTTCACTAAATCAGCCTAGTCTTGAGACTTCCTCTAGCTCCATTAAGCATTATGTGAATAGGATCAAAGGATATGGATGATGATAGTAATGCAGTGGAGTTTGGTAAGGTGTGTTTAGTAAGAGAGTAAGGGAGGCAGGAATGTAGAATTGAATTGCTTCACCAAAGCATCTAGAAAGGAAAGAAGGAAGAGTATAGCTATCTTGGGGTCAATGGCCTGGGAAAAAATTGAGAAGTAAATTGAATTGAGGCCCTAGAAGAGATTTTAAAAAAGTAAGGATAAAGGTGATGAAGCATAAAGATGTAATGATTAAAGAAAAAGCAATGAAAGAATTTGCAAACATGAAAATACATCATTTATGGATAATGGTTCAAAGTATTTCTGGGTGGATTTGAGTTGAAATAGAGGAGTAGGTCATGGGAATTGAGTAGCTTGGGGGACTCAGATGTTAAAGTTTTGTAGGAAACATCAATATGTATTTTGAAGTCCTCACTATAAAGGCAGAAGATAAGAAAAAGTGAAAGATTATAGTCTATAGACTCATTGAGGGAGGAGGTATACTGGAGAGGAGCAGGGAGAGTCTGAGTCAGATAAAATACATTGCAAGTGAGAAATTCTGTAAGAACAACTGAATAAAGAGTATCATTAAACAAATATTGAGCAAAATTAAGTAACTATATAAATAGGATAGCCATTTATAAAATTTAGAGATAACTGATTGGTAGCTCTTGAGGTCCATTGCTATATTCATATCAATAGAAAGCTCTGAAGACCCCCCCCCCCAGAAACTTATGTGGAACCTCCCTGTCAGGTAAGGGAAATATAGATAAGATTTAGACAGTAGAGGAAGACACTGGTGGTTACAATCTTCATCCCTAGAGAGAATTTCATTCAGTGAGATCACAGATTAGAGTATTTGGGTATGTTTATATCAAAATTTTAATTGTTACTAAACTGGAATCTTTTCCCATCAGATATCCTCTATGTGTCCCTCAATTTGTCTTCTTGAAAGTGAGGTTCTGTCCCAGATTTAAAGAGATCATCCCTTCACAGAAGATTGATTTGTTTATCAAATCATGTCAAAATTGGTAAATTTAACATTTATTACCTTTTTGTTGCACTGACTCCAAACACAGATTCATTTTTACTGCCACACAATAATAATAACAATAAAAATGTATTGAAACAAACATTCAACTCCAAAAGCCTTTAAAAGAAACCCTAAACTGGTGCAACACAGAATTCAGTAATTCCACCCAGATGCTCCAGTCATGAGGACCAATGTGTTTCTACACCCACAAGTTCACCAAGGGGGGACATAAAGCTCTCTGCAAAAGAAAGCTTCTTCATCATGCAACATTAGGCACATTCTGAACAAATTTCATTTGCCACAACAACTTGATGTTGGCACAGACTGATGGGAAATGAGTCCATCATATTAATAATCAAAGGAAATGCAGATACAGACAGAACAATTTAGAACAGAAAGTTATTTGAAGCTGCAAAGCCTTTATGAGTCAGCCAGATGTTCCAAAATGAATTATTACAAACAAATGAGCCAAAAAACATTTTCAAGTGAGTGTCACAAAATGAGTTTTCCATTTTGATGGAAAGCATCAAGGTGTAGGAGGGTAGGGATTTTGAAGATACCAACTATGGGCATATAATATGAATGTAAACCTCTCAACAACTTTCTTTTCATAAGAGAGGTTAATATGTGAGACTATGATCCATTAATTTCCAGAAAGTTCAATAAAACATTTACGGAGCCAAGAGCAAGTGAATCCCAGGAAAATTTAGTGGCAATCACCTGACCAATAACATGTGACTAACTCAATAAGAACCTCTGATGGAATAGCAATTAACCAGCTCTGTTCTTCCATGGTATAAATATTTAAGTTCTTTGAGAGCATAGGCTATTTGGCATTAAGTTACATAATCCTTAGTTTGAAGAATTCCTATAAGCATTCCCTGAAGGAGAGGGGAATTGCAGATTAAAAGTTCACAATGGAAGATGGATTAACCTAAAGATATAAAATATGCATTAGGCTGCACTTGACCGATTTTCCTCCAAAGGAAGTTGATCATTTTGGGCTTCTCATGTCCTGATAGATTTTCCAGTCTTTCAGGATGCTGGATTAGTGGCTTTGATGCAGAAAATGCATTTTGCAGGCAAAGCAACACTCATCGCCTCCCTGACAAAACATAACTCAGGAAAAGATCTATGTTTCCATTTTCCTCCCATACTTTACTCTTTTTCCTCATCACATTTATTAATATGCCATCAGATTTCACTTAAGGCATGTTGTTAAGTATTAAGACAACATTGGAGCACAAATGTAGGATTACAGGCTGTCTATTAAGGGCTGGCTGATGGAGCTTGGAAAGCTGCCAAGTAGATACCCCTGGTTGAGGAGGGCGAAGGAATTTATCTGTATCCACTCTTCCGGGATACTTTTGTTTTATCATAACTATAATTAGAGTCCTTCATATACATCAATTTCCTTTCTATAAGTACTTCATAGGAAAGGGGTGTCATCCTGAGGGCAAAATAGTACTGGTGAAGATGGAAGTGTAGGAATAGTTTCTCTTTGGTTCATTTATGCCCACTTTTGGATTCCTCCAAGAAAATCTAAATCAAGATTTGTGTCTATGATCTCCCCAAAAATGAATAGCAAAGAGATATAAGGCATGAAGTCAAGCCTTTATTTCAGTCTCTGTGAAATGCTTAAGATAAAAGACATTCTGTGCAAACACAGAAAATATGAATCATCACAAATAACCCATTACAATTATCCCCAGAAAATTAAGATAATTTTGTGGGACTGCTAAACAGAGAAGTCACATTGACTTCAGAGCTACTCTGCCCAAGCTTCTTACAAGGATGAGCCCTCTTGAAAGCATGTCTTTCTTAGTCCTTCAAGTGCAATATTGATGCTATGAAAAAATGCCTTTTTCCAAGAAGTAAGCTATTATAGGAATCTCCTCCTAATGGTCAGCTTTTGCCTGAATCTCAGGTTCAGGAAGTCTAGACTCATAAAATAACTACCAAGACTGCAAATGTCCCTTTCCCAGGATTGCTAATAACTGACCAGTACTTAGGAAAGAAATCAATGACAGAAGGCTAACAAGTATTTATGGTTAGTCTATGATTCATCTAGGAAAACACAGGTAGATAACCATTACTGTTTTATTTTCTTTAAGTCCCTTTCTACTAGGGATAGAGGGAGATATATCCCTTACTCCCATTTTATTGAAAGAGCAACAGAGAAATATCCTGAGAATCACACAAAAGAAAAATAGAGGTATTCCTTCACATATTCCTTTATAGGCCATAGAAAAGGAGAAAAATTGACCATAATTTTTTTTAAATTTTAAACATTATTTTATTTGGTCATTTCCAAACATTATTCACTGGAAACAAAGATCATTTTCTTTTCCTCCCCGCCCCCCCCCCACCTTTCCCTCTCCCATAGTCGATGCACGTTTCCACTGGTTATCACATGTGTTCTTGACTCGAACCCATTTCCCTGCTGTTGGTATTTGCATTAGAGTGTTCATTTAGAGTCTCTCCTCAGTCATATCCCCTCCACCCTTGTATTCAAGCAGTTGCTTTTCTTCCGTGTTTTTACTCCCACAGTTTATCCTCTGCTTGTGGATAGTATTTTTTAGATCCCTGCAGATTGTTCAGGGACATTGCATTGCCACTAATGGAGAAGTCCATCACCTTCAATTGTACCACAATGTATCAGTCTCTGGGTACAATGTTTTCCTGGTTCTGCTCCTTTAACTCTGTATCACTTCCTGGAGGTTGTTCCAGTCTCCATGGAATTCCTCCACTTTATTATTCCTTTTAGCACAATAGTATTCCATCACCAACATATACCACAATTTGTTCAGCCATTCACCAATTGATGGGCATCCCCTCGTTTTCCAATTTTTGCCCACCACAAAGAGTGCAGCTATGAATATTCTTGCACAAGTCTTTTTCCTTATTATCTCTTTGGGGTACAAACCCAGCAGTACTATAGCTGGATCAAAAGGCAGACAGTCTTATATCACCCTTTGGGCATAGTTCCAAATTGCCCTCCAGAATGGCTGGATCAATTCACAACTCCACCAGCAATGAATTAGTGTCCCCACTTTGCCACATCCCCTCCAGCATTCATTACTTTCCATAGCTGTCATGTTAGCCAATCTGCTAGGTGTGAGGTGATACCTCACATTTGCATCTCTCTGATTATAAGAGATGTAGAGCACTTTTTCATGTGCTTATTAATAGTTTTGATTTCTTTGGCTGAGAACTGCCAGTTCATGTCCCTTGCCCATTTTTCAATTGGAGAATGGCTTGATTTTTTGTACAATTGTACAATTGATTTAGTTCTTTTAAATTTGAGTAATTAAACTTTTGTCAAAGGTTGTTATGAAGATTGTTTCCCAATTTGTTGCTACCCTTCTGATTTTGATTACATTGGTTGTTTGTACAAAAACTTTTTAATTTGATGTATTCCAGATTATTTATTTTGCATTTTGTAACTCTTTCTAAGTCTTGCTTGGTTTTGAGGTGTTTCCCTTCCCAAAGGTCTGACATGTATGCTATTCTGTGTTCGCCTAATTTTCTTATAGTTTCCTTCTTTATGTTCAAGTCATTCACCCATTTTGAATTTATCTTGGTGTAGGGTGTGAGATGTTGATGCAAACCTAAACTCTCCCATACTGTCTTCCAATTTTCCCAGCAGTTTATTATCAAATAGTGGATTTTGGTCCCAAAAGCTGGGATCTTTGGGCTTATCAAAGACTGTCTTGCTGAGGTCACTTACTCCAAGTCTATTCCACTGATCCTCCTTTCTGTCTCTTGGCCAGTACCAAATTGTCTTGATGACCACTGCTTTATAATATAGTCTAAGATCTGGGACTGCAAGGCCCCCCTCCTTTGTATTTTTTTTCATTATTTCCCAGGATAACCTTGATCTTTTGTTCTTCCAAATGAACTTTGTTATAGTTTTTTCTAAATCAGTAAAAAAATTTTGGAAGTTCCATGGGTATGGCACTAAATACATAGATGAGTTTGGGTAGGTCATTTTTATTATATTGGCTCGTCCTACCCATGAGCAGTTAATGTTCTTCCAATTGTTCAAGTCTAGTTTTAGTTGTGTGGAAAGTGTTTTGTAGTTGTGTTCATATAGTTCCTGTGTTTGTCTCAGCAGATAGATTCCTAAGTATTTTATTTTGTCTAAGGTAATTTTGAATGGGATTTCTCTTTCTAGTTCTTGCTGCTGAGCTGTTTTGGAATTATATAGAAATGCTGATGACTTATGTGGATTTATTTGGTATCCTGCAACTTTGCTAAAGTTGTTGATTATTTCAATTAGCTTTTTGGTTGAATCTCTAGGATTCTTTAAGTAGACCATCATGTCATCTGCAAAGAGCGATAATTTGGTCTCCTCCTTGCCTATTTTAATGCCTTCAATTTCTTTTTCTTCCCTAATTGCTACTGCTAGTGTTTCTAATACCATGTTAAATAGAAGAGGTGATAATGGGCATCCTTGTTTCACTCCTGATCTTATTGGGAATGCTTCTAGTTTATCTCCATTGCAGATGATATTGGCTGATGGTTTTAGATATATACTATTTATTATTTTTAGGGATGACCCTTCTATTCATATGCTTTCTAGTGTTTTTAGTAGGAATGGGTGTGGTACTTTATCACAGGCTTTTTCTGCATCTATTGAGATAATCATGTGGTTTTTGTTGGTTTGCTTGTTGATGTGGTCAATTATGTGGATAGTTTTCCTAATATTGAACCAGCCCTGCATCCCAGTATAAATCCTCCTTGATCATGGTGGATGACCCTTCTGATCACTTGCTGGAGTCTTTTTGCTAGTATCCTATTTAAGATTTTTGCATCTATATTCATTAGGGAGATTGGTCTATAATTTTCTTTCTCTGTTTTTGGCCTGCCTGGCTTTGGAATTAGTACCATGTTTGTGTCATAAAAGAAGTTTAGTAGAACTCCCTCTTTGCTTATTATGTCAAATAGTTTGTATAGTATTGGAGTTAGCTGTTCTTTGAATGTTTGATAGAATTCACTGGTGAATCCATCAGGTCCTGGGGATTTTTTCTTAGGAAGTTCTTTGATGGCCTGTTGGATTTCTTTTTCTGATATGGGATTATTTAAGAAATCTATTTCTTCTTCTGTTAGTCTAGGCAATTTATATTTTTGTAAATATTCATCCATATCACCTAGGTTGGTATATTTATTGCCATATAGTTGGGCAAAGTAGTTTTTAATGATTGCCTTAATTTCCTCTTCATTGGAGGTGATATCCCCCTTTTCATCCTTGATGCTGTTAATTTGCCTTTCTTCTTTCCTTTCTTTAATTAGATTGACCAGTACTTTGTCTATTTTGTCTGTTTTTCCAAAGTACCAGCTTCTATTCTTGTTTATTAAATCAATAGCTCTATCACTTTTGATTTTATTAATTTCTCCCTTAATTTTTAGGATCTCTAGTTTGGTTTACTTCTGGGTGGGGGGTTAATTTGTTCTTTCTCAAGTTTTTTTGATTTGCATTTCCAATTCCTTGATCTCTGTCCTCCCTAATTTGTTAATATATGCACTCAAGGATATGAATTTTCCTCTAAGTACTGCCTTGGCTGCATCCCATAAGGTTTGAAAGGATGTCTTGCCGTTGTCATTTTCCTCAACAAAATTATTAATTGTTTCTATGATTTCTTCTCTAACTATCCGATTTTGGAGTATCATATTATTTATTTTCCATTTAATTTTTGACTTGGCTCTCCATGTACCCTTACCGATCAATATTTTTATTGCCTTGTGATCTGAAAAGGCTGCATTTATTATTTCTGCTTTTCTGCATTTGAGTGCCATGTTTCTGTGACCTAGTGTATGATCTATTTTTGTGAATGTGCCATGTGGTGCTGTAAAGAAGGTGTATTCCTTTTTGTCCCTATTTATTTTTCTCCATATGTCTATTAACTCTAATTTTTCTAGATTACATTCAACTCTTTTACCTCTTTCTTATTTATTTTTTGGTTTGATTTATCTAAATTGGATAGTGGTTGGTTCAAGTCTCCCACTAATATGGTTTTACTGTCTATTTCCTCCTTCAATTCTCCTAGTTTCTCCATCAAAAATGTGGATGCTATACCATTTGGTGCATACATGTTGTTTAGTGATATTTCCTCATTGTCTATACTCCCTTTTAACAGAATATATTTACCTTCTCTATCCCTTTTGATCAGGTCTATTTTTGCTTTGGCTTTGTCAGATATCATGATTTCAACTCCTGCCTTCTTTCTATCAGTTGAGGCTCAAAAAGTCTTACTCCAACCTTTAATTCTAACCTTGTGAGTGTCAACCCGCCTCATATGTGTTTCTTGAGGACAACAAATGGTAGGGTTTGGGGTTCTAATCCAATCTGCTATTTGTCTATGTTTTATGGGTGAGTTCATCCCATTCAGGTTCAAAGTTATGATTGTCATTTGGGGATTTGCTGGCATTTTGATATCTTCCCCTAGTTCTGACCTTTCTTCTTTAGCTATCTCCTTTTGAACCTATGATTTACTTTAGGTTAGTCCCCCTAGTCCCCTCCCTTGAGATGCTTTCCTTTCTAGTCCCTCCATTTTTATGCTCCCTTCCCCTCCCCCCTCTCCTTCCCTTTTTATACTCCCTCCCCCCTTCCCCTCCTTAATTTTCCTTTCTTTCTTGCCCTAATGGATAAGATAGAATCCAGGATCCCACTGGATCTAGATGTTCTTCCCTCTCAGATTTGATTTCACTGAGAGTAAGGTTTAAGTAATTCCACTTCACGCTCTCTTCCTCTCCTTCTCATATGAGAGTTCTTCCCCTCCCCTTCCCATGTGAATCTTTATATGGGAAAGATTATTCTATTAAGTCCCCCCCTATTTCTTGAGGTAAATCTTAGTGTTATTGATGGTTCCCCCCTCCCTTTTCCTTTCTTTGCCCCCACTATCCCCAAATCTTCTTAATGCCCCAATCTTTCCCTATGCATATTTCTTCTAACTACTCTTATGATGCATACAATTTTTGAGAGTTACACAAAATATTCTCCTCATATATTAATATATATAATTTGATGTAAATGTAGTCCTTATAGAAGAGAGTTTGACTTAAAGAAAAAGATAAGATTTATCTCCTTTTCCTTTCTTTCATATTTACCTTTTCATGTTTCTCTTGCTTTCTGTGCTTGGATATCAAATTTTCCACTAAGTTCCTGTCTTTTCTTAGCAAATGCTTGGAAATCTTCTATTTTGTTGAATGCCCATACTTTCCCCTGGAAGTATATTGTCAGTTTTGCTGGGTAGTTGATTCTTGGTTGGAGACCCAGTTCTCTTGCCTTTCTAAATATCGTGTTCCATGCTTTGTGGTCTCTTAGTGTGTTAGCTGCTAGGTCGTGTGTGATCCTTATGGGAGCCCCCTTATATCTGAAGCTCCTCTTCTTGGCTTCTTGTAGGATTTTCTCATTTTCTTGGAAGCTCTTGAATTTGGCAATTACATTCCTAGGCGTTGTCTTTTGGGGATTTAGTATAGAAGGTGTTCTATGAACCCTTTCTATTTCTATTTTCCCCCCTTGCTCCCGAACTCATGGGCAATTTTTTTTTTTATATAATCTCCTGTAGAATAATATTGAGTTTATTGTTTATCTCTGTTTTTTCTGGGAGACCGATAATTCGGAGGTTGTCTCTTCTTCCTCTGTTTTCCAAGTCTGTGACCTTTTCAGTGAGATATTTTATTCATTCTAATTCATTAATTTTTTGGGTTTGCTTTATTGATTCTTGCTGTTTTATGATCTCACTTTCTTCGAGTTGCTTAATTCTGGTCTTTAGAGACTGGTTTTGCTTTTCAGCTTTGTCTGCCCTTCTATTGAATGCTACAAGCTCTTTTTCCCATTGAGCAGTCTTATCTGTCAGACTGCTGATCTCTTTCTCCCATTTTTCTTTCCAGGTTTCCATCTTTTGGATGAGTTACAGTTTGAGATCTTCCAGAGCTTGTTGATAGTTTCCATTTTGGGAGGCATGTTCTGATTTTTTTTGGATTTCATCCTCTTTCTCTTCTTTTCCTTGGGTATTTCCACCATAAAAGTTTTTAATAGTCACCTTTTTCCCTTTCTTCCTGGAGGCTGGATATTGGCCCATGTGAGCCATCTCTTTGGTGGTTTTATTCCCCTTTCCTTTTTGGTCTGGGGTCTGGGTGATATGGGCTGGTTTTCTGTGAATTTAGGTTGCCTCAGACTAGTTCTTCCCAGCCTCCGAGGTTTCTTAGAGCTCTGGGCCCCTGATCACAGCCAAACTGCCCAGGGGTTCAGCTCCACCCAGACAATCAGCGTGTGGTCCGCCCCTGGTGTTTAGCTCCGCCCAGATGCTCAGCGCAACCTCCCCGAGTTTGGCTCCTTTGGCCCCCTGTGCTCAGCGCAGGGTTCTCCCGTGAAACCGCCCTGAGACGTTTTTTTACTGGCAGTCCCCAGATCCCAAGGACCCTGGAGTGCCCCCCCCAGACAGAGATGTTCCCCACTCCCTCGCTGTCCCAGTGAGCGCTCCGGTAGCTCACTCTGGTTTGGTGTGGGAGGTGGGGGCGGGAAGGAAGGGTGGCTCAGTTCACGTTTTTGTGCAAGCTTTTCCTCCTTATTATAGTGTGGAAATGTTCAAACCCCACGTCCCTTCCCCTCTGTGGTGTACTTGGGAGTACCAGGGAGTCCTTCTGTACCTCCAAAGGTGATTTTTATGCTCCTTTGATATAGTCTATTTCGTTCAGTGCCGGGGAGAGGATGCATGTGGCATCTAGATTGCAGCCATGATTACCCAGAAGTCAAAATTGACCATAATTAATATAGTTACCAGTTCTGGGGATGATTCAAGAGGTCCATGTTTCATCTCAACAAGAACATATAACTTGGATCTATTTCCATGGGATGTGCTTCAGGCTAGTAAATAAGAGACTTCCCTCATCACTTACGTTACATGTAAAATGAAGAGATTGTACTACATTCCTGGAGAGATCTCTTCCAGCTCTAAATCTTATGGTCATATGACCTCACCATGTACCGAAGAGATTTTTGAACCAATGCCAGGGAAAAGTGTGTTTTGCCAAATCTTTGTTAAACACAGTGAAATTCATCTGCACAGCAAATTTTGAGAATGTATACCAATGTGTGACTCATCTTACATAGCCAATGTAATCAGCAAGCTAAAGGAATAATCCAAGACTAAAGAATCCCATACATTCAAATATCCTCACTGCCCAAAATAAATAAATCAGATGATTTCACATTAAGTTTAGTGTTGTATTTCTACATTATCTTTCAAGCACACAGTAAAACTTAAAAGATGAGATCTGAGCTGAATCCTCAGGAAGCTATAGCAATAAAACAGCTAAAGAGAGTACAAAGGACAGTTATGCATTTAGTCACTAAAAATAAAGCAGTTGGGATATAACATCACCAAGGCAGCCTTGGCAAAGATGCAAAGCTCTGGTTCATTCTTGCCTCCAAGTCTCAAATCCATCAAGCTTGCAAAACTCACTTAAAATTCTTGAAAGAAGCAGTAGCAATCCAGCACAGAAAAGAAATTCTTGATCCCTTCCAAGTAGGAATGCTCAAAAGCTCAAATCTTTAAAAACTCCCTTGGCCCAGGTAGTCAAAATTCTAGCTGAACCTCCAAATCATTTAAGAAACCTAGAGATTAAGACATCCTTTTTATGACAAATAATAGATTACAATAAGAATGTTATGCAAATTTTAAACACTTTCAACATCTTCCCTTCAATAGCTACTGTGACCTTTCCTTGTTAAGTTATGTACAGACTGTATTCATTAATCATTTTTCTTCATGAGGTTGAATTCATTAGTTTTTGAGGCTGATTCGGATTCATCAATGTTAGTCATAATTAGTTGCTTAAAAGACTGTATGTGGGGGTGATTAGTGCCTTGTTAGCACCTTCCTGGCATCCACTAAAATGCTAACAATTTTCTAATGCAGCAAAAGGAAATATATCATCTTCTGGATAAACTGATGTACATTAATAAATTAGCCTAAATAATATACTTATCTCTCCCCATCATAAATTGTGAGATTTTATATGTGTACATGTATGTGATTGTGAGTTATTGCCCACATAATTTTAGAGGAAAGAAATTGAACAAAATATGTGTTATTTCCTCAGTTCTGCCCAATAAGCACATAGTAGATTATAAAACTTAATTAAGTCACTAAAGAGACTAGAAAAGGGGACTAAGATGTGAATGGTGCTTAATTCAAAGAACTCACTGGAGAGAAAAGGCAAAACAAAAAGAAACAAGAAAACTGCTCAAGATAGTTAACTGTTGAACACCAAAGAGTTCAAAGTTTATGATGTACTCAATATTCTTAGAGATGAAAATAAACAGAAATTGAATCTTCATGAGATACTTAGATTTGTGGAATCATTCTGATGAATGATTAGGATTTGAATAGGCATAAAAGTGAAAGGGAATCCCAGACATGAGAAATGGTGAAGCCCAAAGGCAACATAATGAGCAAGGGAAGGGAGGAAGAGAATATTGATTTCAAAATTTCAGAAAATTATTAAAAATGCAATTATGGGTATTCAGGAAAAAATTATTTGGAAACTAAATGATGTAATCCTAAAAAATGGGTCAAAGAACAAATCACAGAAAGAATAAAAAATTTCATTAAAGAGAATAACAATGATTTAAAACATTCCAAATGTGGGGAATTCAGTCAAAGCAGTAGTTAAGAAGTTTATCTCTAAACTTTTCCAACAATAAAAGAAAGAAGAAATCAATGAATTGGGTAAGTAACTTTAAAAAATTACAAAAGAATGGATTAAAAATTCCCAATGAAACACCAAAATGTGAATCATAAAAATCAAAGGAGAGATTAATAAAATCAAAAGTAAAAGTAAATTAAGTTAATAAATAAAACTATGATCTGCTTTTATAAAACAGAATAAAGTAGCTAGACTAATGGTTAATTTGATTTTTGAAAGAAGAAAAACAAATGATTAATATCAAAAGTCAAATTATTAATGTTGCTGATTAAATTGAAATTTAAATAATTATTGGGATTTATTTTGCCCAAATGAATGCCAATAAAACTGAATCTAAGTAAAATGCTTAAATATTTACAAAAACATCAACTTCCCCATTAAACAGAAGAGAAAATATAATATTTAACTACAGCTGTCTTAGAAAAAGACATTATATAAGTCAAAATGATTTCCCTAGGAAAACAATCCTAAGGACTAAATGGATTTACAAAGGAATTCTGACACTTAACAAATAATTAATCCCAATCCTATATAAAGTATTTGAAAAAATAGGACAAAAATGTCTTACCAAATTTCTTGTAGATCACAAATATAGTTTTTATACCTAAACCCAGGAGAACAAAAACAGAGAAAGAAAATTAGAGAGCAATTTCTCAATGAATATTGATGCAAAATATTTCCATAAAATACTAGCAACAAATTTACAACAATGTATCACAAATATACTTCTTTTTTGACCAAGAAGGAAATACACTAGGAATGCAGGATTGACTCAGTACTAGGAAAACAATCAGTATTACTAGACTTATCAAAAATGAGAACAACAAAATCATTTGATTATCTCAATATTTCCAGAAAACAGTTTTGACAAAATACAATAGATATTCCTATCAAAAACTCTAGAAAGCATAAAAAGTAATGAATCCTTTCTTAAAATGATAAACAGTATCTATCTAAAATCATAAACACATCATATCTGTAATGAGATGAACTTGATTATTCCACAATTATAGCAGGATTGCATAAAGGTTGTCAGTTATCACCACTATTATTCAATATTGCATTGTAGAAAGGGCAAGAAACAGAAACTGGAGGAATAAAAATAGGCTGTGATAAAATAGAGCTATCACACTTGAAGATGATATGATGCTATATTTAAAGAATACTACAGAATCAACTTTAAAAAACAGTTGAAGCAATTAACAACTTTAGCAAATTTGGAAGGCATAAAATAAATTTATCCCCATCATGATCACTTCTATATACTACCAACAAGACCCAGGAAGAAGAAATTGAGAGATTCGATTTAAAATAACCATAGCTTTTATAAAGAGTGGGAGGTTTCAGGAGGCAGAGTCAAGATGGTGGCATAGAAGCAGCAAAAGGTCAGACCTCTGAAAACTCTTCCTTACCAATTACAAACTAAATGCCCCTAGGGGACTGAAAATCAAACCTAACAACAAGACAGAGCCAAGGAACCCTCCTGCTGGACTCAACTTTAAAGGTATTCCCCCAAAAGCCGGAATTCAAGAACACTCAGGTTTAAGGGGAAGGAAGAAGGAAGGTGCTGGGAACCCTCCCCCACCTAGAGCACTAAGCCTCTAGTGGCAGCTGAAATCTTTGGGTGTGAAAGGGTCCTGCTCTGGAAGGAATACCTTGCGGGCAAAACTGTGCCAGGCTCAGAATGTCCAACACAGGCAGTGGGGAAGCAGTTAGAGAAGAAACACAAAGCGCAGAGTGGGAGGCATAGTTACAGCAGCAGAGACACTCCATACACCCCCTCTTACGGAGGTTTTGGCCACAGGGCACATTCAGCAACCCAGCTGGACTTAATCCCATCAAAGCCTCCAGAGGGCAGGGAAGCTCAAGCTCCAACAACCCTCCCTCACAGATTGCACTGAGGGATTTACTGACAAAGCACCAAGGATAAAGGTGGAAAGAAAAGCCCAAAACCACACACAAAAAAAAAAATGAGAGGAGCAAGAGCTCAGGCAACAGAAGAGAGTAAATAAGGGGTAAACATGAGCAAACAACAAGAAAAGAAAAAAAAGAAATTACAGTTGACAGCTTCTATATAGGCAATGAACAAAGAGCAAACAGAACAGAGAATGATGAGGGAAGTCCAAGAAAAAAAAAAAAAACATAAACCCCAGTGAATTGGATACAGGCTCTGGAAGAACTCAAAATACAATTCAAAACACAAGTAAGAGAGGCTGAAGACAACTGGAAAAAAGAACTTAAAAACTAACATTAGTCATCTGGAAACAGAGGTACTTGAACTAAAACAAGAAAATGGTGTCTGGAAAGGCAAAATCAACCAACTTGAAAATAAGGCAAAAGAGATAAAATATGAGACAAAGAAAAGGAAAGATGAGACATAGAAGATGAAAGATGACTTCCAAAGAGAATCAAACCAGAAGAAGAAGGATGACCAAAAAGCCAGGGATGAAATCCAGTCTTTAAGAACCAGAAAACAACTAGAAACAAATTACTTCACAAAGCAGCAGGACACTATAAAACAAAATCAAAAGAATGAAAAAATTGAAGAGAATATGAAGCAACTCATTCACAAAACAGAAGATTTAGAAAACTGTTCTAGGAGAGACAACTTAAGGATCATTGCTCTACCAGAAGACCATGACAAAAGAAAAAACCTGGAAATCATTCTATAGGAAAATATCCAAGAAAGCCCCAATATTCTAGAACAAGATGGAAAAGTAGAGATTGAAAGACTCCACAGATCACCTCCTGTACTTAATCCCCAACTGACAACACCCAGGAATGTTATAGTCAAGTTCAAGAACTATCAGACCAAGGAAAATAGTATTTCAAGCTATTAAGAAGAAGTCATTTAGATACAATGGAACTACAGTGAGGATAACACAGGATCTGGCTGCATCTAAACTGAAGGACCGAAAGTCATGAAATATGATATTCTTGAAAGCAACCAAGGTATACAATCAAGAATCAATTACCCAGCAAAACTGACTATATTTTTACAGGTGAAAGTATGGTCATTTAACAAAAAAGAAGAATTCCAAGCATCTGTAAAGAAAAGACCAGACCTGAACAAAAAATTTGATGCCCAAGCACAGAACTCAAGAGAATCATCTAAAGGTAATTAAGAAAGAGGGGAAAAAAGAAAAACCAAAACCAGAAAACAACAACAAAACTTGTTTTTAAGAGACCCAATAAGTTAAAATGATATGTATCCTTATAAGAAAAGAAGTCATTGGTAACTCTTAAAATTATCACCTGGGCAGCTAGAAGAATTACACTTAGAGGGAACAAAGACCAACTATATGGGATGAAATGTCAAAACATAAACATGTATACAGATATATGCATGCATAAATACAAATATATATACATATATATGTATATATATATATACAACTAGAGATAAACAAAGAGGTTAATACTAAAAGAAATGGGAAGAGATACAAAAGGGGGTACATTTATATATCACAAAGAAGCTCATGGCAGGAGGGAGGAAAACATCAATACACTGGAAGGGTAAAGAGGTTGGAGATAGAAAATACTCAACTCCTAAGTGCATTGAAATTGACTCAGAGAAGGAAGAACAATCAAATCCATTGGGGCAGAGAACTGATTTGCGCCCTATAGGGAAGTATAAGGATAACAAATGGACTGGTGGGGAGGGAAGCAGTACAAGGGAGGGAAGGGGGAGAAAGATTGCAGGGAAAATAAGGTGGGGAATAATAAGGGAAGGGGTATAAAGGGAAGTAAAATAAGGGTGGGAATTAGGGGGACTGATTAAAAACAAAACATTGGGGTAGAAGGAAATGGTTAAAGAAGAAAAGGCAAGACTAGGAGTGGAAATCAAACTGCAGGGAAATACACAGCTGGTAATCATAACTCTGAATGTGAATGGAATGAACTCATCCATAAAACGCAAGTGAATAGCAGAGTGGATTAGAATCCAAAACCTGACCATATGCTGTCTACAAGAAACACACATAAAATCACAGAATATATCTGTTCAAATCCAAGACAACTATGTCAATATCATAGTAATTCAAGACTATGTTCCAATCATTGTTGCCAAAGACAATGAATTTGATCAGGAATATGAAGTCTTATAACATCTTCTAGATATAAGATGTTACATTGATCATATGGGATTGGAATGACAAAGTAGATAATCAAAAGATAATTGGAATAACAGGCAAGTCTGGCTTTGGAATATAAAATGATGTTGGGCAAAGGCTAATAGGTACTTTGTATGATACCTTAAAATACTCTTTTTTAATCATCGCAAAAGCAACACTAAATATGGACATCATCAGATGGTCAATATTTAAATCAAATGGATTATATACTTTGTAATCAAATTTGTGGTCAAGGTCAGTTAAAATAAGATCTGGACCTTACTGCAACTCAAATTAAGAGTTTCTTATTGCAAAATTCAGGGAAAAAAAAACTAGTTTCAAGCAAATTAAACTTTAAAAATGTAGAAAAGTATTTACAACTTTTTTTGCATTATTAAATAATTTGAAACTGAGGTAGTGTCTGTTACCTGGGGAAGAGCTGAAAAAGTTATTTTATATAAATGTGATGAATATTATAATGCTTTGTGGTGGCAAAGATCTAGAATTTTAAAGGTTGACCATCAATAGCTAAACAAATTATGGCATATGATTGTTACTAAATACTGCTGCAACATAAGAAATGAAGAGCATGTTAATTTTAGAAAAGACTGCATGAAAATATATAGAGTGAAATGAGCAGAACTAAGAAAATATTATATAAAAAACACAGAAATACTATTTAAAGAATGTCTTGTGTGTGTCCAACTCCAGAGAAAGAACTGATAAATAGAAATGACAAAATATATGCATATACACAAATATATATATATATGTATACATATATATATATATATATAATTGTGGTTTCTCTAATGGAGAGATATAAGGGAGGAAATCAGTGTATTTAAAATAAGAAATTATGAAATTGATGGTTTCTATGAAACCTAGGAAGACTGGAATGAACTGATGCTGCATGTAGTGAGCAGAACCAGCAAAATAATTTATACCAAGAAAATAACATGATAAATTAAAATAATTTTAAAAGACTAGGACTCCAATCACCATAATGACCAATTCTAGAAAATAATGCTAAAAATACTTTTATCTCCTGAGAGAAAAGTGAAAGCCTGAGTGCAAAAGAAGACTTTAAAAAAACATGGACAATATGGAAATATATTTTCTTAGTATGATTTTAATACATAGCATGTTGTTCCTTATTTTTCAAATGGAGTGGGGGAAAGGAGTAGAGAGAGGAGATAAAAGTTTACTGATTTACAATTTTTGAAATTTAATTTAAAAAAACAAAGGGAAAAACTCTTTTATCTTCTTCAGAATTTATATTAGATATCAGATCTTGGTTAGACATCTTCTGACCAAACCTTTCCCAATCTTTCCCATAACCTGTGACTTGGGAGGCCATTTCAACTTCTATTTGACTTTAATTATTGAGTTGCAAATCATTGTGTGGTCAGAGGATATACTCTAAAGTTTAACTAATCATTTCCATAAGATTGAAGATGAGGGGAGAAATTAAGGAAAGAGAAGGGAAAGGAGATATCTCTTAACATGTATCATATTACAAAAAAAAAAAGTCTTTATTCAGCATATACTGTTAGCAAAGTAAGTCACTATTAAGTGAATGCAAAAAACTATGTTTAGTGGCAAAATATTACAAGAATGTGAGACATTGGGATTGATAAAAAAGACATTTTGTAAGATCATTAGATGACCCTAAAAGGAATGAAAAAGAAAGAGACAATTACCAAAAGGAAATGCTCTAAGAAACAAAATCTACTTTTCATTTAGTATTGATTTTTTTGTAAAAAATTTGCTGCCTCCTTTCCTTAACTTTTTTACTGTGTCTGTGATTCCAAGGATATTAGAATTGTGGAGCAGAGATCTGAGCAATCTTCTATTAAGGAAAATTAGTAACTGCTTTGAAATGCATAGACTTAGAGAGTTGCCTGGATACTGAGAGGTTAAATAAATGAATTGTTCAGTATTTGTCCTTGCTCTCAACTCATAATTATGTGCCTGGCTTCTCAATAGTAATTCCTTATAATTAAAAAAAAGATAAAATATCTTTGTATAACATTTTTTTTCGAAGCACACTTTTCAAGGATCCAGTCCAAAAACTAATATGCTTGTGGTAGGTGCAAAAAGACACAATACAATATCAATCTATTGGTACTGACATTCAAAATTATACTTTCAAGAACCAAAACACATTATCTTCTATTGCCTAGTTATACATCTTAAGATCGCCTTTCCATCTCCCTGACAGTTTTAGACATTTAATAGTCAAGGTCACAGTCTTGATTAATGAGTAAGATGTTAAAATCAAAGTTACTGGCCAAGAAAAAGGAAGAAGCTCCAGGGCTACATGGGATTGCTGGCCCTCCTGGCAAACACAAAAGACACTTCACTGAGGATAATGCACTCTCCTGATGAAGATCAATGATGTGAATCTGAATGCTATTAGTTACACTGACAGTTCATATTGAAAGAGGAGATAGATGACTCCAGCTATTTATTTGAGAGAATTTAGGCAGCTTGACATAGAATCCTCTATTATTTTCCACCAAATGAATCTATATAATATTTAGATAAAATTACATTGTTAATAGTTAGTAGGTACTTTTATATTTTGATGAAACCATGATATTGGGGGTGATTACTACCACCAGTTTAGCCTTTCTGCATCTATTCATAAGATCATGCAAAGGGATTCTATTCAACATCTTGAGTTATTCATATTTTCTGATCATCCTGAATATGCCATTGTAACATTGGGCTAGCTTTTGTTCCATACTCATGATGTGACTAGCCAGTCTCTTTTTCCAATCATAAATAGTCTTGATAATCTTAGATGTTACTTCTTGCATACAAGCAAGCCATCATTGGCAATGGACTGCTACCTTCTCACTTATGATGTATCTATGCATTATTGTTAACTTGTCATATTAATTCATCTAAGATTATGGTATTCTGAGATTTATAGTCTCATAACATTATATAACTGAGTTATAGTCACATAACATTACTCTAAAAATGTTGATGTTAAACAGACTGTTGTATTCTAGACCTCCTTCTTTTCTTTCCTTAAGATGCTGATTATTAGGGTAATTACTAGGGTGAGAGGGAAAGAATGCAAGTAGGTCAAAAATCTATGGTCCAAGATACAATCTGAAAGAGTAAACAGGAACCTGCGCTGGGTTCAAACTAAGGAGTTCCTAGGGTACATCCAGAGGTACAGTCAAGAGTCAATAAAAAATAGTTGTGGCTATGATTAAATGCCAAGGGAAGGTAAAAAATAGGAGTGCATCAGGAATCATGACAAAATAAATATAACAAGGAATCAGCATATGTATTTATCTCATGCAAAGTCATCACCAAAGAAATAATACTTTTATGTTGATGGCTTGCTAGCCAAAGTTCCACCTTCTTCAGTTGCATTGGTACAACTTAGACCTATGGAGACAAAGGTTTTAAATCACTGAATCATTAAGAACATTGAAATTACTGCACAGTCTTCCAAACATAATATAACTTCAACGTCTATTATTCAATTCTTGGCTTAATACATTTTCTTTATGTGGAAAATATATGTACTGATGGACAATGGGATTACCTATTCAGTTATATGTTGAAATTTGGAACTTAAGCATTTTTTAAATTTTTTCTTGTCAAATGCTAATGATCATATTGAATTTACTGAATTGTGGAGTTCAATGAATAAGCTTTTTAGAGATTCAATGAACTTAGTACAATGATGTCTTCAAACTAAACTACTCAGAAAACCTTTTCATGAATAACCAATCAACAAGAATTTATTAAGTACCTTTAAGCATTCATTCTATGCCAGGATCTCTTTCTTTAAACTATAGTATTATTATATTTATTGTATACTTTGTCTTCTTTTTTTTTCCTGTTTTCAGGTTTTTCTTTGAAGTATAAAGTCCTTGAAGGCAAGGAATGTTTTGTTTAGGTTTTGTATCCCAAATACCTTGTACAGTGCCTGTCTTGTTGTAGATGCTTTAACAAATGATTGCTGCATTTATGTCCATCTTCCTTAGAATGTTGCTCAAAGTGATTTCAGCAATTCAATCCATCATATGATATTTTAGGATTTGGAATTTTATGAGAGATAACTCATCTGTGTAAAAGTATCAAAGATGCATCTATAGAGTAAGATGCTTTTAAAAAAATCAATACTACAATGTGCACACCAGTGCCTTGTATCCTCTACATCTCTCAGTTGTGAAAGTAAAGTTGTGTCTGATAATAGAAAACTTACCTGAGAACCCCCACCTACTCCCTGTTTGTTTTTGTATTATGGATGAAACTGATGTATGAATAAAACATTTTTATAAAAATTTTATAGAGATGAGAAAACATGTCTATAGGCCAGTCAATAGTTGCTGATGTCTTCTCAGTAGCCTTTCTTTTTTTCTTCTCAAAAGAAAACATCCTTACTGATCATATTATGTTTTAGAATCTCCCCATTCTTTGAGACATAATGAAAATTGAGACTATCAAAAAATATATTGACATTTCATGACAGGATATTATCATGTTCTTCAAGGAATTTGACTATTTCTTCAACCTTTGTAGAAGATATTGATGACTCATCTGTCATTATCTATATACTTTTTTTTTTTTTGCTTAGGCTCATTCTGAATACTTACAGGAGCAGCTGATTGAGATTTCGGTGTAAGGGTGTTTCTAATCATCTTTGTTTCTTGTAATCTTTGGGCATATAATGAAAGCAAGTCTGAAAACTCCTTTATTTGTATCTTTAAGAAGAATCTCTAAGCTGGCCTTCCATTTAGTCGCAGGTTCTTCTTGACTCCCAGGTCTGCTTTTATTACTTCAGAAATAGTAGAAAGGGGGATAGCTATTTTTGTCAGGGGACTGAGAGCCAGGCCCAGTGATTGGAGGTCCTGGACGCAAATATGAGCTCAGATACTTCCTATTTGTGTTATCCGGGGGAAGTCACTTAACCTGTATTGCCTAGTTCTTACTGTTCTTCTGCCTTGAAACCAATACACAGTATTGATTCTGAGAAGGAAAATAAAGGTTTAAAAAAATAAAAAGAAAAAAAATTTAAAAAATACTCTAGCCCCTCTGTCAGAAGATGCTTAGCATGAACTCTGGTTCTGACAGCTATAGAATAAAAAAAAATCCTCAATACAATGTCTGGAATAAGTCTGTTAGAAGTAAATCTATTATCTAAATCCAAGCATCTTTTTTTGTAAAGAAAAATATCCAAAAGAACAGAGATGGGTCTTACTTTTGAAAAATTATTCTGATTCAAGACATTTTCTACTTGCAATTAAAAGAGTTTGAAAACATGAGGGAAAATTAAATAGTTAAGATTAAACTGGGATTCAGAATTTTTTATTCATTAAACAGAACAATAGTCACTAAACTTAAATTTACATTCAGAGTACAGTTTTTTTCAAAACCATTCAATCCAGTCTAGTTGAAGGAAAAGATACTTTTCTTAAACAGATTAATGTAAGGGATTCCTGCCCTTGTCTGGTCAATGCCTTAAATCTATCGTCAGAGATATCACAGTTCCTCTGATAGCTTTTTGACATAGCTTCCACTTGGAAAACTAGTTAGTGATTTGATGAGGACATTTTAAAATTGATTTTAGACAAGGAAACTATTCCTTTGCTGTACTTAGCAAGGTTTCTTTCCATCAGATAAATCCAAAAGAACTTCACACTGAAATATTATTTCTTATTGTTTCCCTTTAAGATCAGACAGAGTTGGGTCTTAGGAACTTTCATACTGTTTTCTTTTGTTTTGTTTTTGTTTGTTTTTTTTACCTCAGACAAATCAGTTCTCCAAAGCTCAGTTTCTTAATTTATAACATGGATATAATTATATTTGAATAAAGTAGGGAAGTAAAGAACATATTAACCAGTGAGGACAATGTTTTTAGTCTATGCATTATGCTCAGTTGTTGGAAACCCCACATGGATTTTGGAATATGTGTAGACATTCTGTAATAGGATCTAGTCTCCTAATCTGCATAGAAATGGCCTTTTGGTTGATTGCTGAGCCAGAAAATGGGTTCATTCAAAAGGTAGCAAATGGCCAAAAGGGAACTCTTTTTCCTTACTGGAATGGCTATTTTCAAATGAGAAAGACATGTTATACATGTTTAGATAGGGAGAGACTTTGAATCTTCCCTACTTAGGATATGTGGTCTATGAGCATTAGCCTCTGTTTTTTCCCTGGGGTTTTTATTCCCCTGGGGTTGTTATTTTCTACTTTTCCAGTGAGTATTGGATATGACTATGACTTTGTTAGTTTTTGAAAGTAGAGGTGATCAAAGGAATAATGAACTGAAGAAATTCCATGTGAACTGGAAAAACCTCCAGGAATTGAAAAAGAGTGAAAGGTCTGGGTAAGCATGGCTGCAGAGTAGATAAAGATCACTTCCTCTTCTCAGACCTAAGGACACAGATGACTGGAAAAGACCACCCCCCAAAAAAAAACAACCATCCTCATAAGAAAGGAGGCACCCCACACTAAGGCGCAGCACTGAAGGTAGGTGGGATTCCAACATTTCCACAATATAAAGGATTGAAAAGCTGACCTACCCTCCCCGACTCACCACCCCACCACACCTTCAGAGCCAGAGTTAAAGTCAGCACTGGCCAGAATCAACAAGTGAGGGAGGGGCACCCCAGGACTGAACAATGGACAGCCCCCGGTCTAGGGACCTGACTAAGACCACCAAGGACCTACTCCTGTGAGTAGTAACACACAATACCCAGGCAGACAGGCAAGGGGAACTCAGATCTCGGGCTCCCAGAACCAGTGCACTATAATCAACAAGTGTGCAAAGTGATCCACTGAAGTGAGCAAGGGGCACCCACAGGTCTTGGGAGTTAACTAAGACCACCAAAGACCTATACCTGAGAGAAGTAACACCCAAAATGCCGGCAAGAAAAGCAAGAAGAAGGGGGTGACGTTGGATATATTTTATGGAGGGAAAATACAGAATACAGAGGAAATAGAAGAGGAAACATAAACAAAAGCTCCAAAACCTTCCAAAAAATGGAAATTATCCACAAGCTCTTGAAGAATTTAAATTGGAAGTTACAAAAAAGACAGAAGCCTTCTGGCAGGAAAAAATGGGAAATAATGCAAAAGGAATTCAGCAATCTGAGGGACAAAAACATGCAATTGCAGAAACAGCTTGAAGCCTCAAAAAGCAGGACAGACCAAACTGAAAAGGAAAACCAGTCTTTAAAGGTCAGAATGAGGCAATTGGAAGACAATGATCTTGCAAAAAGGCAAGGATTTAAAAAGCAAAGTCAAAAGACTAAGGAATTAGAAGATAACTTAAAATATCTCAATGACAAGGTGACAGACCTGGAAAACAGAGGAAGGAGAGACAATCTGAAAATCACTGCTCTACCAGAAAAGCCAGAAATAAACAGTAATCTTGATATCATAATACAAGATATCATCCAAGAAAACTGCCCGGAGATTCTAGAACAAGGGGGCAAAATAGGCATTGAAAGAGTTCACAGAACACCCTCTACACTAAACACCCAAAAGACAACTCCCAGGAATGTAATCTCCAAATTCCAAATCTTTCAAGCAAAAGAAAAAATCTTACAAAAACCCAGAAAAAAGACAATTTAGATATAAAGGAATGCCAATCAGGGTCACACAAGACCTTGCAATTTCCACACTGAATGAACTTAAGACCTTGGACATCCAAACACAAAGAGCAAGAGAAACTTGAAAAGGTAAATATGAAGGAAAGGGAAAAGGAGAAAAAATGTTTTCTTTTTCTTCCATTCAAACTCTTTTCTCTAAGGACTACATTTATATCAAACTATGTATATTAATATGTGGAGAAATATAATGTGCAACTCTCAAAAATTGTATGTATCAATAGAATAGTTAGAAGAATCACGCATAGGGAAAGATTGGGGCATCAAGACGATATGAGAAAGGGGGAAAGAAAGAAAAAGGGATGGGGGAAATCATTAATGGTACTAAGATATACTTCAATAAATAGAAAAAAAACTAAATAGAATAATCTTTCTCACACAAAGATACACATGGGAAGGGGAGGGGAAGAAATCTCCTATAAGAATGAGAGGAAGAGAGTGCTAATTGGTATTATTTAAACCTTACTCTCAGTGAAATCAACTCTGAGATGGAAGAACATCTAGATACATTGGGATCTTGAATTCTATCTTATCCAACAGGGTAAGAGAGAAGGGGAGATTAAGGAGGGAGAGGGAATATAAAAAGGTATGGAAGGAGAGGGGTGAGGGGAAGGGAACAAAAAGGTAAGGGCTAGAAAAGGAAGCATACCAAAGGAGGGGACTAGGAAGACTGATCTAAAGTAAATCACTAGTATAAAAGGTTATAGCTAAAGAAGAAAGGTCAGATTTAGGGGAGGATATCAAAATGCCAGTGAATCTACAAGTGACAATCACAGCTTTGAATGTGAATGGGATGAACTCACCCATAAAACATAGATGAATAGCAGAATTGATTAGAATCCAAAACCCTACCATATGTTGTCTCCAAGAAACACACAAGAGGTGGATGGATACTCAAGTTCAAAATTAAAGGATAGAGTAAGACCTTTTGGGCCTTAACTATTAGAAATAAGGCAGGAGTTCAATCATGATATCAGACAAAAACAAAGCACAAACAGACCTTGTTAAAAGGGATAGGGAAGGTAAATATATTCTGTTAAAAGGGAATATAGACAACGAAGATATATCACTAATCAACATGTATGCACCAAATGGTATAGCACCCAAATTTCTAATGGAGAAACTAGGACAATTGAAGGAGGAAATAGACAATAAAACCATATTAGTGGGAGACCTCAACCAACCACTCTCAAATTTAGACAAATCAAATCAAAAAATAAATGAAAAAGAGGTAAAATATGTGAATGAAATCTTAGAAAAAATAGAGTTAATAGACATATGGAGAAAAATAAATAGGGACAAAGAGGAATACACTTTCTCAGCACCACATGGCACATTCACAAAGATTGACCATATACTAGGTCACAGAAACAGGGCATATAAATGCAGAAAAGCAGAAATAATAAATGAAACCTTTTCATATCATAAGGCAATAAAAAGAATGATCAGTAAGTGTACATGGAGAGCCAAATCAAAAATTAATTGGAAATTTAAAAAACATGATACTCCAAAATCAGTTAGATAGAGAACAAATAATAGAAACAATAATATCATTGAGGAAAATGACAATAGTGAGACATTCTTTCAAACCTTATGGGATACAGGCAAAGCAGTACTTAGAGGAAAATTCATATCCCTGACTGCATATATTAACAAATTAGGGAGGGCAGGGATAAGAAATTGGAAATGCAAATAAAAAACTTGAAAGTGAACAAATCAAAAACCCCCAGAAGAAAACCAAACTAGAGATCCTCAAAACTAAAGGAGAAATTAACAAAATCAAAAGTGATAGAACTATTGAACTAAAATAAGACTAAAAGCAGGTACTTTGAACAAACAAACAAAATCGACAAAGTACTGATCAGTCTAATTTAAAAAAGGAAAGAAGAAAAGCAAATTAATAGCATCAAAGATGAAAAGGGAGACCTTACCTCCAAAGAAGAGGAAATTAAGACAATCATTAAAAACAACTTTGCCCAATTATATGGCAAAAATATACCAATCTAGGTGATATGGATGAATATTTACAAAAATGTAAATTACCTAGACTAATAGAAATAATAGAATTCTTAAATAATCCTATATCAAAACAATAAATCCAACAGGCCATCAAAGAACTCCCTAAGAAAAAAATCCCCAGGGCCTGATGGATTCACAAGTGAATTCTATCAAACATTTAAAGAACAGCTAATCCCAATACTATACAAACTCTTTGACATAATAAGAAAAGAGGGAGTTTTACCAAATTCCTTTTATGACACAAACATGATACTGATTCTAAAGCCAGGCAGGACAAAAACGGAGAAAGAAAACTATAGACCAATCCCCTTAATGAATATAGATGCAAAAATCTTAAATAGGATACTAGCAAAAAGGCTCCAGCAAATGATCAGAAGGGTCATTCACTATGATCAAGTAGGATTTATACCAGGAATTCAGGGCTGGTTCAATATTAGGAAAACCATATTAGGAAAAACAATATTAGGAAAAACTTCCTTGACCATATTAATAAGCAAAACAACAAAAATCATA
This sequence comes from Monodelphis domestica, assembly GCF_027887165.1. Lineage (NCBI taxonomy): Eukaryota > Metazoa > Chordata > Mammalia > Didelphimorphia > Didelphidae > Monodelphis > Monodelphis domestica. The sequence goes on from NC_077234.1 coordinate 191,320,119, forward strand.
TGATTATCTCAATAGATGCAGAAAAAGCCTTTGATAAAATACAAAACCCATTCCTATTGAAAACACTAGAAAGTGTAGGAATAGACAGGTCATTCCTAAAAATAATCAACAGTATATATCTAAAACCATCAGGTAACATCATCTGCAATGGGGATAAACTAGATGCATTCCCATTAAGATCAGGATGGAAACAAGGATGCCCATTATCACCTCTATTATTTAACATTGTACTAGAAACACTAGCAGTAGCAATTAGATAAGAAAAGGAAATTGAAGGCATTATAATAGGCAAGGAGGAGACCAAGTTATCGCTCTTTGTGGATGATATGATGGTCTACTTAAAGAATCCTAGAGAATAAACCAAAAAAGCTAGTCGAAATACTCAATAACTTTAGCAAAGTTGCAGGATACAAAATAAACACACATAAGTCATCAGCATTTCTATATATTTCCAACACAGCTCAGCAGCAAGAATTAGAAAGAGAAATCCCATTCAAATTCACCTTAGACAAAATAAAATACTTAGGAATCTATCTCCCGAGACAAACACAGGAACTATATGAACACAACTACAAAACACTCTCCACACAACTAAAACTAGACTTGAGTAATTGGAAAAACATTAACTGCTCATGGGTAGGACGATCCAATATAATAAAAATGACCATCCTACCCAAACTTATTTATCTATTTAGTGCTATACCCATTGAACTTCAAAAAAAATTTTTTTACTGAATTAGAAAAAAACATAACTAAGTTCATTTGGAAGAACAAAGGATCAAGGATAGTCAGGGAAATAATGAAGAAAATACAAAGGAAGGTGGCCTTGCAGTTCCAGATCTCAAACTCTATTATAAAGCAGTGGTCATCAAAACAATTTGGTATTGGCTAATAGAAAGAATGGAATCAATGGAATAGACTTAGAGTAAGTGACCTCAGCAAGACAGTATATGACAAACCTAAAGACCCCAGCTTTTTGGACAAAAACCCACTATTTGACAAAAACTGCTGGAAAAACTGGAAGACAGTGTGGGAGAGATTAGGTTTGGATCAACACCTCACACCCTAAACCAAGATAAACTCAGAATGGGTGAATGACTTGAACATTAAGAAGGAAACTATAAGTAAATTAGGTGAACACAAAATAGTATACATGTCAGACCTGTGGGAAGGGAAAGACTTTAAAACCAAGCAAGACATAGAAAGAGTCACAAAATACAAAATAAACTATTTTGATTACATCAAATTAAAAGGTTTTATACAAAAAAAAAAACAATGTAACCAAAATGAGGTGGGAAACATCAAATTGGGAAACAATTTTCATAACAAAAACCTCTGACAAAGTTCTAATTTCTCAAATTTATAAAGAGCTAAATCAATTGTACAAAAAAATCAAGCCATTCTCCAATTGATAAATGGGCAAGGGACATGAATAGGCAGTTTTCAGTCTAAGAAATCAAAACTATTAATAAGCACATGAAAAAGTGTTCTAAATCTCTAATAATCAGAGAGATGCAAATCAAAACAACTCTGAAATATCACCTCACACCTAGCAGATTTGCTAACATGATAGCTATGGAAAGTAATGAATGCTGGAGGGGATGTGGCAAAGTGGGGACACTAATTCATTGCTGGTGGAGTTTTGAATTGATCCAGCCATTCTGGAGGGCAATTTAGAACTATGCCCAAAGGGCGATAAAAAACTGTCTACCCTTTGATCCAGCCATAGCACTGTTGGGTTTGTACCCCAAAGAGATAATAAGGAAAAAGACCTGTTCAAGAATATTCATAGAGGCACTCTTTGTGGGGGCCAAATATTGGAAAATGAGGGGATCCCCTTCAATTGGAGAATGGCTTAACAAATTGTGATATCTGTTGGTGATGGAATACTATTGTGCTAAAAGGAATAATAAAGTGGAGGAATTCCATGGAGACTGGAACAACCTCCAGGAAGTGATGCAGAGTGAAAGGAGCAGAACCAGGGAAACATTGTACACAGAGACTGATACACTGTGGTACAATCGAACGTAATGGACTTCTCTATTTGTGTCAATGCAATGTCCCTGAACAATCTGTAGGGACGTAAGACAAAAAACACCATCCAGAGGATAAATTGTGGGAGTAAAGACACCGAGGTAAAACAACTGCTTGACTACAGGGATTGAGGAGACATGATTAAGGAGAGACTCTAAATGAATAACCTAATGCAAATACCAACAACATAGAAATGGGTTCGAATCAAGGACACATATGATACCCAGTGGAATTGAGCATCGGCTATGGGAGGGGTTTTGGGTGGGGGTGGAGAAAAAGAAAATGATCTTTTTGTCTAATGAATAATGTTTGAAAATGACCAAATAAAATAATGTTTTAAAGGAAAAAAAGAAAAAGAGTGAAAGGAACAGAACCAAGAGAATGTTATACACAGAGACTGATACACTATGGTACAATTGGATGTAATAGACTTCTCTACTAACAGCAATGCAATGATCCAGGACAATTCTGAGGGACTTGTGAGAAAGAACACTAACCATACCCAGAGAAAGAACTGTGGGAGTAGAAACACAGAAGAAAAACAATGGTTTGATCACATGGGTTGATGGTGATATGATTGGGGATATAGACTCTAAATGATTACCCTGGTGCAAATATCAATAATGTGGAAATATTTCTTGATCAATGACACAAGTAAAACCCAGTGAAATTGTGCATCTGCTATGCAGGGGTGTGGGTTTGGGGAGGATGGGAGGGAAAGAATATGATCATATAACCATGGGAAAATATTCTGAATTAATTAATTAAATAAAATTTAGTGACCTCCATAGAATCAAGATGCCAAGCCCAATAAATAATGGAGAAACTCTGTCAATTATCTGTGCCAGATATGGAAGTGAATTTAGTGGGGCTAATGCTATGTAGATACTGATTTAAATTTCAATTCACTATCCGTAGGAACCAATATGGTTTAAGGACTGAGTAAGGTGTTGGAGCATAAAAGTAATGCTTTCACTTCTATTATTGATATATATTTCTTTCAAGTTTATTTTTGTAAAATCTATTTGATTCTAATTGGTTAAATGATACTAGGACATTAATCAGTGGCCATCAATATAAAGAACATAGAACTGGTCATCAAGCCAATAACATTAAAGAAAGCAATTCGTACGCTCTCAGGGTTATCATTTGAGTGAAAGGTAGCCTTGATTGGGTTCAGACATGTCTTGGAGAGTGGGAGTCAGGAGAAAATACCCTATTAGGTAATAAGGGCTATACTTGTATTGTTGCATAGGACTGTTATGAGAGAATAATTTTATAAACCTTAGAAGAATGTGATTTATTAGTATTTTCACTTCATTTAGAACATAAATTAAATTAATGTCTGTAGGCAATCAAAAATATGTGATTCTTAATCCCTTCTGTCCCCTTTATTTCTACTCAATCCCAAAGGAATAGAAGGTAATTTTCTATTTTTGTCCATTTGAATGATTGTTTTAGTCAAAAACATCTTCATCTGGTCCACAGCCTCTGGGATGAGCATTGGGTCTGATCCACACAATTTGGAGCCAATTCATAAACACTCAAATCTTTTTCTTCTTGCAAGAACCTGATGAAGCTTGCATTCTGTTGATATACCCTGTCAGGACTTTGGGTTTTCCAGGAGTTTGCCTGAGAAGAGAAAGAGAAGAATCAAGTGAATGTTTGAGAAGATTGTAGGGATCTAAAATAGGGTTTTTATTTTAATTTGTTTGGGTTTTTGTTTTGTTCGCAATAGATGAAACTTGAAAAAGTTTGTGAGAAATCAGTATGGATCACATTGTTAATCAAAGTTAGAAATTCAAGAGAGCAAAGAATGATCAAAGAGAAAGTCTACTGGAGAAAACAGGAGAGGAGGGGATGAAGAAATGTTGTAGAGGGTATAACCTTAGCAAAGAAAAAAAGCCATCTCATTTTCAGGGAATGAGCAAAAGGAAGATGGAATGAGAGATGTTGTGAAGAAGTTTGGATGTTAAAAGAAGGGTCAAAGCAGGGATCAGTATCATATAATGTGACCAAATTAGCTCTGACCCTTTAGATACTACATATCTTCTTTTAAAACTCTATGCAAGGGGGAAGCTAAATGATTCAGTGAATTGAGTGACAGAACTGGAGACAGGAGTTCCTGGTTTCAAATTTGGCCTCAGATACTTTCTATCTGTGTGACCCTAGGCAAATCACTTAACTCCCACTGCCTGGTCTTCACTACTCTTCTGCCTTGGAACCAATAGAGAGTATTGATTCTAAGGAGGAAAATAAGGATTTAAAACAAAAATCTGCAAGAGATAGGGGAAAAAGTATGACATATGTGCCTAAAGTAGCATTTGAAATGGTTTTTCCAGAGGTTGAGATAAGGGAGACAGAGGAAATAGAGACAAGGGGAGAGAGGGAAAGAGACAGAGGAAAGAAAGAAGGGAGAAGTAGAGAGAAAGGAAGGGAGGGAGAGGGAAGAGAGAGATACAGGAATACAGAAAAGAGATACAGAGACAGAAAGCAGGACAGGGAGGGGAGAAGAAAGAAGAGAGACAGAGAGGAGAGAAACAGAAGGAAAGCAAATGAGAAAAAAAAAGATGCAGAAACAGAGAAAGAGAAAAATGGTAGAAAGATAGTGCCATTTTTTGGAAAGTTATTCATAAGTAGCTTATATAAGAAAGTCCCTCACAAACTATTATTAACCTATTAATCAATAAATATTTACTTAGTATCCACGATAAGCCAGGTATTGAAATTCTAAGATGATTTGGAGCTTTAAAAAACAATGAACATCATGATATTCATTCTTTTTAGGGCACCAAGGTAGAAAAAGAGTATTCAAGTCCATGGTGTCTTGGGAGTTGATATGACCTTTAAAGATCCCTAATTTACAAAGAGGGTATAAGTCAAGCAATGAAGGATCTGTCCCTCCAAATATGTCTCTTCTTTCCTTCCTTAATTAGAACATCCTTTTCTTTCTCCTTTGTCCATTCCTTTTTTCCCATCTATCTATAATCTTTGTTGCCTTTTAATTATCCTTCTAATTAAAAAGAAAAGCATTTTCTTGCTCAAAAAATCATAGCATTTTAGAGAATAACTTGTCTAAAATGTAACTGGTTTGATGTATACATAATTGTATGCAATTAGTAAACTATAAATGTTTTAGATCCTTCTCCCCCTTATCATTTTTTGCATGAATTTGTTTCACCATAATTTCACTATTATGTATTTATATAAATGTTAATTTATTTTATTTTAATACTATTTTCCGCATTGATGAAGAGAAATTTTATATTTATCCCTATTAAATTTCACCTTATTAAATTTGACTCACCTTCCAACTCTCTGAGATAATTTTACATACCAATCATATCATATAATATAATGCAATTATATATTACATATATAATTACCCTTCCCAGTTTTATTTCATAAGTGTAGTTAATAGGTATTCCAGATAAACCTTAATCCAAATAATTGTTAAAAATGTGAAGTAGAATACAGCTAACCTCAATCCCTGGGGAACTCCACTAGAGAACTCCCTCTACTGCAACATATCTACTAATCAATGTTTTTGCAACCCTATCATTCAATTAATTCCAAATCCACCTCATTGTATTATTGTCCAGTATTAGACTATAGCTGTACTATCAACCAGTAAATACTTTTATCTACAAGAATATGAGAGGTTATCAAATTCCTGTTAGAACTGCAAATGCCCATTTTAGCTTTAGCAAATATATAAAAGGTCTAGAAGAATAAGAATAAATCAGCAAAATAGGTAATAACAATGATAATGATTTCCAGTCATTTCACTCATGTCCAATTCTTCATGACCCCGTGTTGGGATATTCTTAGCAGAGAAACTAGAGTGATCTGTCATTTCCTTCTCCAAATCACTTTCTAGATGCAGAAACCTAGGTAAACAGGGCTAAATGACTTGTCCAGGGTCACACAGTCTTAACCTCCATCAAAGAATCATCAATCATCAGAGTACCAATGTCTATGAAATCATATCTCTTTTTGAAATATTGAAATATAAGCCACTATTGCAGATTTTTCTCTAATGAAAATAAAAGTAGAATATTTCTTAAAATATTAAAATTACTATTATGCCAAATTGTTCCAATTTTTTTTTCAAAATCATTAAAGGAACTGTTTTTTAAAATATCAGTACTAGATATAGACATTGTTCATGAAATATGAAAATTCATTAATGTGTAAGGCATTCTTTCTTCATTGCTGCCAAAAGTTGTGAACATATCCATGATTAGAATAGAAATATCTGCCTTAGCACATTGGAGGATATTTGAGTTGCATCAATGTGAGGAAATGTTGGCCATAATTATTCAGTAATGGACTGGAATATTTAGTAATTGTAGGTCTAGCTTGCCAAGTGTCAAGTATATTTTTGGCAGCCTTGTGTCCAAGATGAACATATGAACATAACTTGTTCACTTATATCAGTTTTGAGCAATCTACTGTGCAGTCAGAGAGTAAACTAATTCCTAGGTCTGATGCTAGAAATGGAAGACTCCTTTTTATTTTATAATTCTAAATCATAACAGAGTACTATTTTCTATATGGAATAAGGAAGCTAATCTTTACATGAAAAGTCACAATGATGGTGTCAGAAGACCTGCCTCAGATAGTTGTTGTTTAATCACTTTGGTCATGTATGACCCTTTGTGACTTCACTGAGTTGTTCTTGACAAAGATATTGGAACAGTTTGCAATCTCATTTACCAGCTTATTTTACAGAGAAAGTGAGGAAGATAAGGTTAAATGATTTGCCCAGGATCACATAGGTAGGTGTCTGGGACTGGGTTTGAATTCAGTTCTCCCTGACTCCAAACCCAGCATTCAATCCATTGTGCCACCTAGTTGCCCCAGCCCTCAGACACATACCAGATATGAGAACTCCAGTAAGTCATTTAACTTCTCTATGCTTCAATTTCTTTGTGTATAAAAGGGACATGAAAATATCTGTAGTGACTTCCAGGTCAAAATGACTACTGAGTAGAAGCAGAGCTCTTCTTTTCCTCTCCACCAATTGAGACAGAGTGCCTCAAAATGACAAAACCAAAATCAAAGGAATGAAGATGTTCCACGAGTAGGGCACAGCACAGAAGGTAGGCAAAGTTCGAGCATTTCCACACTAAAAGGGGGCAAAATTTCCCCCACCAAGGGGCAGGCTCATCACCCCTCCCATACTTCATGTACCTTTCTATAGTCCTATTGAGCATGGGACAAACTTCTAAGTTCTAGAATGGAGGTGGAACATACCAGGCATGAAAGTATGATTGATGTAATAATATTGTATTACCTCCTCATATATACAATATTATTGTATAATATATATTAATATACATAATAATAATAATATAAAATATTATTACATAAATCATGTTACAGGAGGTGAGCTGAGGAAACATTGAGATGGGATGCAGAGCTTGGGGAAAGGGGAAGGAGTGGCTCACAGCAAAATGCCACAGAGAACCACAAAAAGCCCTAGGGCTAAAACTTCTTCAGCTCTCAACACAGGGACTTCCCTACCCTCCACACCCTGACCTCTTCCCAGGAAATCTATAAGTTCTGCTACTAAGAGAAGCTGGACACTGCTGAGAACTGGGGAAACTGTCCACAGGGCAAAAACCTCTCTACAGCCCAATACAAAGATCACCCACATTCCTCACTTAGACATCTGACAAGGAAAGAACAAAGCAAAGGCCACCAATTCCTAGGAACTAAAATCCACAAACAACAAAAAATACAAGAAGAAAACATTGACCATTGATAAATTTTATGCAGAAAAACACCAGACTAAAGAAGAAACAGTAGAAGATGATAAACAATTACACACACCCAAATCTTTGGGGGGAAAATGGAAATTGATCAAAAGATCTTGAAGACTTTGAATCTGAGACTATCACAAAAATGGAAGAGGTGTGGCAAAAAAAGAGGAAATAGTCCAAAAAGAAAATAACAGTTTAAAAAACTCTCACTTGGAATCTCACACTTGGAAATTGAAGCCCAGAAATCAAATGAAATAATAAGCAAATTGAAGACCAGAAATGACCAGCTGGAAGCCATGAAAAGCAGGATAGATCAAAACAAAAAGGAAAATCAAAAGATCTTACCTGAAAATCAGTCTTTAAAAAATAGAATTGGGCAAGTAGAAGCCAATTATCTCACAAGACAGCAAGGATCAATAAAGCAAAGTCAAAAGAATGACAAATTAGAAGGCAACACAAAATATCTCATTGAGAGGGTGTCCTTGAAAATAGATCTCAGAGAGACAATTTGAGAATAATAGGTCTACCTGAAAACCTGGAAACAAACAGAAACATTGACACCATACTACAAGAAATTATCCAAGAAAACTGCCCTGAGCTTCTGCAACAAGAGGGCAAAAAAGACATTGAAGGTGTCCATAGACTACCTGCTACACTAAATCTTCAAAAGACACCCCCCAGGAATGTAATTACCAAATTCAAGAGCTTCTAAACTAAGGAGAAAAGTATTATGAGAAGTCATAAAGAGACTCATCAAAATTGACTATATACTTCCAAGGGAAAGTATGTTCATTCAACAAAATAGAAGACTTCCAAATATTTTTAAGAAAAGATCAGAACTAAACACAAAATTTGACATCAAAATACAAAAACCAAGAGAAACATGAAAAGGTAAATAAGAAAGAAAGTGTTCTTATTTTTCTTCTTCTTCTTTAAGGGTCTTAATAAGGTCAAACTGTTTATATTCTTATATGAAAAATATTATTTGTAACTGTCAAAAATTGTATTCACTATTATAGTAGTTAAAAGAATTATCCATAGGTAGAGATTGGGGTACTAAGTGGTTTATTTAAAAAAAAGGATGAAAGAAAGAAGAAGGGAGAGAAGATGGCACCAAGAGAAACTTGAAGTAATAAGAAAATAATGATAATCTATATTACACAAAAAGGCACACAGGAGTGGGAGGGGAAGAATACAACTATAAGAAGGAGAAAAAAGGAGTGCTAAAAGTTAACACTCAAACCTTACTCTCAGTGGAATCAGTTCTGAGAGGGAAGATCATTTAGATCCACTGGGGTATTGAATTCCATCTTACCCTAGAGGGAGGTTGAGAGAGGAAAAATAAGTGGGGGAGAGGGGTGGGGAATTAGGGAAAAAGGGGGGAGGGAAAGAGAGAGGAAGGGAATTTAATAGACCCTAAAAATAGAAGGGAAATAAAAAGGGAGGGAGAAGAAAGGGAGGATGAGGAGGGAAGCAATACAAGGAGGAGAGAGTGTGTAGGGTAACTTAAAAAGGCCCCAAAAGGAAAATAAGAGAGGAATAAGAAGGGAGGGGGGAGAAAGGAAAGTAAAATAAGGGTAGGGATTCAGTGAACTGATTAAAAACAGAACACTGATGTAGAAGGGAATAATAAAAGAGGAAAGGGCAGGACAAGGAGAGAAATGCAAAATGTTGGGGAATACACAGGTAGTAATCATAAGCAAATAGCAGAGTGGATTAGAAACCAAAATTCTACCATACATTGCCTACAAGAAACACACATGAGGAAGGTAGATACGCATAGGGTAAATGTAAGTGCATGGAGCAAAATTTATTAGGCATCAACTGAGAAAAAGAAAGCAAGAGTCTCAATCATGATATCTGACAAAGCCAAAGTAAAAATAGATATAGTTAAAAGAGATAGGGAAGTCAATTACATCCTGATAAAAAGCAGTATAGACAATGAGGAAATATCAGTACACAACATGTATACACCAAATGACATAGCATCCAAATTTCTAAAGGAGAAACTAATGGAGCTCAAGGATGAAATAGATAGAAAATCTCTACTGGTGGGACACCTGAACCTTCCTTTATCAGAGCTAGATAAATAAAACCAAGAAATAAATAAGAAAGAGATGAAAGAAGTGAATGCAATCTTAGAAAAATTAGAGTTGGTAGACGTGGAGAAAAATAAATAGGGACAAGAAGGAATACACCTTCTTTTCAGCAGCACATGGTACATTCATAAAAATTGACCATGTATTAGGGTATAAAAACATTGCAAAGAAGTACAAAAGAGCAGAAATAATAAATGCAACCTTCTCAGATCAAATTCAATGAAAATAATAATTAGTAAGGGTACATGGAGAGGTAAATCAAAAATTAATTGGAAATTAAACAATACGATTCTCCAAAAAGGTGAGTTAAAGAACAAATCATAGAATCAAATAATAACTTTATTGAAGAAAATGACAATGATGAGACATGCTTTCAAAATCTATGGGATGGGGGCAGCTGGGTAGCTCAGTGGATTGAGAGTCAGGCCTAGAAATGGGAGGCCTTGGGTTCAAATCTGGCCTCAGACACTTCCCAGCTGTGTAACTCTGGACAAGTCACTTAACCCCCATTGCCTAGCCTTTACCACTCTTCTGCCTTGGAACCAGTACACAGTATTGATTCCAAGATGGAAGGTAAGGTTTAAAAAAAAAACCTGTGGGATGCAACCAAAGCAGTACTCAGGGGGAAATTTATATTCTTGAGTTCATATACTAACAAATTAGGGAGGGTAGAGGTAAAAGAACTGAGCATGCAAATTAAAAAAAAACTAGAAAGTTAACAAATTAAGAATCCTCAGACGAAGACTAAATTAGAGACCTTAAAAATCAAAGGAGAAATTAATAAAATTGAAAGTCGAAGAACTATTGATTTAAAACATAAGACTAGAAGCTGGTAATTTGAGAAAACACATAAAATGGACCAAGTACTGGTCAATCTAATTTAAAAAAAGGTAAGAAGAAAACCAAATTGACAGAATCCAAGATGAAAAGGGAAACCTCACCTGTAAGGAAGAGGAAATTAAGGCAATCATTAAAAACTATTATGCCCAATTATATGACAATAAATATACCAATCTAGAGGATATGGATGAATATTTTAAAAATGTAAATTGTCTAGACTAAGAGGAAGAAATAAATCACGGAAACAACCCCATATGAGAAAAAGAAATTGAACAAGCCATCAAAGAACTCCCTAAGAAAAAATCCCCAGGTCGAGATGGATTCACAAATGAATCCTATCAAACATTCAAAGAACAACTAATCCCAATATTATACAAACTATTTGACTAAAAAAGCAAAGGAGTTCTACCAAATTCATTTTACGACACAAATATGGTACTGGTCACAAAGCCAGGCAGGTCAAAAACAGAGAAAGAAAACTATAGACCAATCTCCCTAATGAATATAGATGCAAAAATCTTAAATAAGATATTAGCAAAAAGACTCCAGCAAGTCATCACAAGGATTATCCACTATGACCAGGTAGGATTCATGCCAGGACTGCAAGGATGGTTAAATATTAGGAAAACTATCCACATAATTGACCATATTAACAAAGAAACTGACAAAAATCACATGGTTTTCTAAATAGATGCAGAAAAAGCCTTTGATAAAATACAACACCCATTCATATTGAAAACACTAGAAAGTGTAGGAGTGCCTTTCCTAAATATAATAAACAGTATATATCTAACACCATCAGCAAACATCATCTGCAATGGGGATAAACTAAAAACCTTCCCAGTAAGATCAGGACTGAAACAAGGATGCCCATTATCACATCTATTATTTGACATTGTACTAGAAACATTAGCAGTAGTGAAGAAAAGAGAAAAGAGAGAGGAAGAAGAAATTGAAGGTATTAAAACTGGCAATGAGGAGACCAAGCTATCACTCTTTGCAAATGATATGATAGTCTACTTAAAGAATACTAGAGAATTAAACCAAATAGCTAGTCGAAATAATCAACAGCTTTAGCAAAGTTGCAGGATACAAAATAAACACACGTAAGTCATCAGAATTTCTATATATTTCCAACACAGCTCAGCAGCAAGAATTAGAAAGAGAAATTCCATTCAAATTCACCTTAGACAAAATAAAATACTTAGGAATCTATCTGCTGAGACAAACACAGGAACTATATGAAAGCAACTACAAAAAATTCTCCATACAACTAAAACTAGATCTAAACAATTGGAAAAACATTGATTGCTCATGGGTGGGATGAGCTAACATAATAAAAATGAAAATCCTACACAAATTAATTGATTTATTTAGTACCATACCCACTGAACTACCAAAAGCCTTTTTTACTGAATTAGAAAAAAAGATAACAAAGTTCCTTTGGAAGAACAAAAGATCAAGGATATACAGGGAAATGATGAAAAAAATGCAGGAAAGGAGGACTGGCAGTCCCAGATCTCAAACTATACTATAAAGCAGCGGTCATCAAAACAATTTGGTACTGGCTAAGAGACAGAAAGGAGGATCAGTGGAATAGGCTTGGGGTAAGTTACCTCAGCATGACAGTCTATGATAAGGCCAAAGATACCAGTTTTGGAGACCAAAACTCACTATTTGATAAAAACTGCTGGGAAAATTGGAAGATAGTATGGGAGAGTTTTGGTTTGGATCAACATTTCACACCCTTCATCAAGATAAACTCAGAATGGGTGAATGACCTGAATATAAGGAAGGAAACTATAAGCAAATTAGGCAAACACCGAATAGTATACTTGTCAGATATTTGGAAAAGGAAAGACTTTAAAACCAAGCAAGAGCTAGAAAAAAATCACAAAATGTAAAATCAATAATTTTGATTAAATCAAATTAAAAAGGTTTTGTATAAACAAAACGAATACATCCAAAATTAGCTGTGAAGCAACAAATTGGGAAATAATCTTCACAACAAAAACCTCTGACAAAGATCTAATTACTCAAATTTATAAAGAGCTAAACCAGTTGTCCAAAAAATCAAGCCATTCTCCAATTGATAAATGGGCAATGAACATGAATAGGCAGTTTTCAGCAAAAGAAATCAAAACTATTAATAAGCACATGAAAAAGTGTTCTAAATCTCTGATAATCAGAGAGATGCAAATCAAAACAACTCTGAAATATCACCTCACACCTAGCAGATTGGCTAGCATGACAGCAATGGAAAGTAATGAATGCTGAAGGGGTTAGCAAAATTGGGACATTAATGCATTGCTGGTGGAGTTGTGAATTGATCCAACCATTCTGGAGGGCAATTTGGAACTATGCCCAAAGGACAATAAAAGACTGTCTTTGATCCAGATTCCTTTGATCCAGCCATAGCACTGCTGGGTTTGAACCCCAAAGAGATAATAAAGAAAAAGACACGTACAAAAATATTCATAGCTGCGCTCTTTGTGATGGCAAAAAAATATGGAAAATGAGGGGATGCCCTTCAATTGTGTAATGGCTCAACAAATAGTAGTATATGTTGGTGATGTGATTATTGTGCCCAAATGAATAAGAAAGTGGAGAAACTCCATGGGGATTGGTACAGCCTCCAGGAATTGATGCAGAATGAGAGGAGCAGTACCAGGAAAACATTGTACACAGAGACTGAGACACTGTGGTACAATCAAATGTAATGGACTTCTCCATTAGTGGCAGTACAGTGACCCCAAACAACTTGGAGGAATCTACAAAAAAAAAAACGCTATCCACATTTAGAGGAAACACTGTGGGAGTAAAAACACCAAAGGAAAACAACTGCTTGAATACATGGATCGAAGGGATATGGTTGGGGATGTAGACTCTAAATGAACATCCTAGCACAAACATCGACAACATGGAAATAGGTTCTGATCAAGGACAGGAGTAATACCCAATGAAATTGCCCGTTGGCTGTGTGGAGTGGGTGGGTGGAGGGGAGGGAGGGAAATAATGTGATTATTGTAACTAAGGAATAATGTTCTATATATACTAAGTAAACTAATTCAAATGGAAAAAAAAATAAAAGGAAAAAATAGTGGCATGGTCTTGGAGAGGCAGGATTTGAACTGGTGCTTCTGCCCCTTTTGTGTTTGTTTGCCTGTTTCTTTTCCTCTCTCTTTGTGTTAGTCCTGTGGTACAGTTGTCTTAGTATTTTCCTTTTTTCCCTTTAATTGTTGGTACATTTGCTTCAAGTTATTTATCTCTTTGAATGCTAGGATCAATGTGTGGATCAATGTGTAGCTATGTGACTCTTGTGGTTTCTTTCCTGTAGTGTTGTTGATTAAAGCTTTCAGACTTGAGTATTGGTGCCAGAAGGAGATTACAGTTCCATAAGCTACTGGGATAAATGACAGTACTTTCTCTATTTCAATACTCATCCAATTATAAGTTATATACCATTAATAGAAAGTAGATATATTCAGGGATTATTGTGTATATAAAGTTATAGATCATATATCCAAAATGTATCATTAAAGAAAAGTACCACATAGCTATAAAATTTTCTTTTTCATGTAGTTATCTCAGAGGAAAAAAACCTCAAGATGTCTTTAAGTCTATAGCTTTAAGAGCAGCCCCCCTTGGAATCAGTTACTCTGCTATGGGCTATTGCTGTTACAGGGTAGATTCTTGACCTTTTTGGGCCACCAGTAGTAAAAATGGCTATGTCCCAACTCCCACACAGTCTTTCAGTTAAATAAACATTTTGTAGGTTGACACCTAGCCAGGTTTGTTTTAGTTTGTATTTCTCTAATCAGGAGTAATTTAGAACTTTTTAATATGATTATTGAGGACTTTGATTTCTTCATTTGAAAACTGATTGTTCCTATCCTTTCACCATTTGTCAACTGGGAAATAGCTTCTATTCTTGTAAATTTGAATTAGTTCTCTATAAATTTGAGAAAAGAGACCTTTATCAGAGAAATTTGTTATAAAATTTCACAGTTTCTTGCTTTCATTCTAATCTTAGTTACATTAGTTTTTGTTTGTATAAAATCTATTTAATTTATTATAATCAAAATTATTCATTTTACATCTTATAATAACATCTATCTTTTATTTGGTCATAAATTTTTCCCTTCTCCAATGATCTACCAGGTAAACTATTCTATGTTCCCCTAATTTAATTATGCTATCACTCTTTATATTTAAATCATATACCCATTTTAACCTTATCTTGGAAGAGTCTAAGATATTGGTCTATATGTAATTTCTACCATACTCCCTCCCCCCCAATTTTCCCAGCAGTTTTTGTTAATCAGTGCTTCTTATTCCAAAAGCTGGGATCTTTGCGTTTATTAAACACTGGTTGGTAAGGTTATTTACTCCTATATTTTGGGTATCTAATCTCTTCCATTGATCTACCATTCTATTTATTAGCTAGTACCAGACTATTTTGATGATAACTTCTTTAGAGTAGTGTTTGAGATCTGGTAGTGCTAGGGCATCTTCCCATACATTTATTTTTCATTGCTGTCCTTAATATTCTTTATCTTTTGTTCTTCAGGTGAATTTTGCTACATTTTTCTAGTTCTATTACATAATTATTTGGTAGTTTGATTGGTAGAGTATGGAATAAGTACGTTAACTTAGGTGGACATTTAATTTTATTATATTAGCTCTGCATAAACATGAAGAATTGAAATTTTTCCAATTGTTTAGATTTTACTTGTGTGTTTGTGTGTGTGTTTTGTTACTTGTGTGTGTTTTGTATGTTTATTTGTGAGAAAAGCGTTTTGTAAATGTGTTAATATAATTCCTAGGTTTGTCTTGGCAAGTATATTTCTAGATATTTCATATTGTCTAGCATTATATTAAATTAAATTTCACTTTCTATCTCTTGCTGCTGAACTTTGTTGATATTATATAGAAATACTGATGATTTATGTGGATTTATTTTGTATCCTGTAACTTTACTAAAGTAAGTAATTATTAAAATAAGTTTTTAGTAAATTCTCTAGAATTCTCTTGAAATACCATCCTATCATCTGCAAAGAGTTATTGCTTAGTTTCCTCACTGTCTACTTTAATTACTTTTTCTTTTCTTATTACTAAAGCTAGCATTTGTAATACAATATTAAATAATAGTGGTGATAATGGGCGTCGCTGCTTCATTCCTCATTTTACAAGGAAGGCTTATAACTTAGCCACATTGTAGATGATATTTGTTAATAGTTTCAGGTAGATCACACTTATCATTTTAAAAAATGATCCATTATTCCAAAACTTTCCAGCTTTTTTTAGTATTGTATTTGTTGAAATGTTTTTGTATATATTGAGATAATCATGATTTCTGTTAGTTTGGTAATTGATATGGTCAATTATACTGATAATTTTTCTAATATTAAGCCAACCCTGCATTCCTGATATAGATACCATTTGGTCAAAGTGCAACATATTGCTATAGTCTCATTATTTTTAAAAGAAATTTTGAGTCTATATTTATTAATAAAATTGGCCTATAATATTCTTCTCTGTTTTTTCTATTTCTGCCTTAGATAGCAGTACAATATTTGTGTCATAAAAATAATTTTGTAGGATTTCTTCACTGTTTATTATCCAAAATTATTTATGTATTCTTTTAATTAATTGCTTTTTAATGTTTGATAAAATTTCCTTGTGAATCCATCTAGCCTTGGGAATTTTTTCTTTGACAGTTCATTGATGGATTGTTCAATTTATTTTTCTGTGATAAAATTATTTAAGCATTATATTTCCTAATATTAGTCTGGCCAATTTATATTTTTAATAAATATTTAAGCATTTCACTAAGATTGTCAGCTCTATTGGCATATAATTGGAAAAAATAGCTCCTAACAGTTGGCTTAATTTCCTCTTCACTGGTGATGAGTATATTCTTTTCATTTTTGATAATGATTATTTTATTTCCTCCTTCAATTTTTAAATCAAATTAAACAATGCTCTATTTTTTTATCAAACCAACTCCTAGTCTTATTTATTAGTGCAATTTTATTACTTTTTATTAATTAGACTTTTATTTTTTATTTATTTTATTTTATTTTTATTTTATTAATTTCTCCTTTAAGTTTTTGGATTTCCAAATAATTTTTCAATTGGAGGGGTTCAATTCTTTCTTTTCCTAGCTATTTTTATTCTTTGCCCAATTCATTGATCAGCATTTTCTCTATTTTATTGATGTAAGCATTTAGAGATATGTTTTCCCCAAATACTCCTTTGGATATATCTCATAAATTTTGATATGTTGTCTCCTCACTGTCATTCTCATTAATGAAATCACTGATAGTTTCTATTTGCTCTTTGACCCTCCCATTTTTAGCATTAGATTACTTAGTTTCCAATTAATATTTTATTTGTCTTTCAATGGATTTCTTTATTGATTACAATTTTTGTTGCAGTATGATCTGAAAAGGATGCATTTATTAATTCTGCTTTTCTGCATTTATTTGTGAAGGTTTTTTGCACTAATCTTTTGTCAACTTTTGTGTAGAAGTCAGATATTGCTGAAAAGAAGGTATATTCCTTTCTATTCACATTTAGTTCTTCCCAGAGATGTATTAGTTCTGACTTTTCTAAAATTTCATTAACTTCCTTTACTTCTCTCATTTATTTTTTCATTTGATTTATCTAGATCTGAAAGGGGGAAGTACCACACTAGTATAGTTTTATTGTCTATTTCCTCCTGAAGCTCATTTAAGTACTCCTTAAAAATTTGGAGGCAATACCATTTGGTGCATATATGTTTAGCATTGATTTTACTTCAATATCTATAGTATCCTTTAGCAAGATGTAATTTCTTTCCTTATTTCTTTTTCATCAGTTCTATTTTTTGTTTTAGCTTTATCTGAGATCATGAATGATGAACAATAAAATCTGCTCCAACCCCTTACCTTTACTCTGTGCGCCTCCCTGCCTCAAATGTATTTCTTAGAATCAATTATGTAGTAGAATTCTGGTTAAAATTTTAAAATCCACTCTGCCCTCTACTTCAGTTTTATAGGTGAGTTCATTGTATTCACATTCACAGTTGTGATTACTAACTGTGTATCTCCCTCTATCTTATTTTCCCCTTTTGATAATGTTCTTCCTCCTTTCACTCTGTTCCCCTTCACAGATATTTTGCTTTAATCACTCTCCAAACTTCCCCTTTTCTTCTATTACCCCCACCCTTGTATGATTTCCCTCCTACTCCTATGTATGGTTATATAAGATTCTACACTCCAAAGAATATGGTTGTTATTCCCTATATGAGCCAGTTATGATGAGAGTAAGTTTTAAGCATTGCATATCACACCCCTCATTCTCCTCTCCACTATAATAATTTTAATGCTTCTTTGGGTGAGATAATTCACCCTACTCCACCTCCCCTTTCCCTTTTCTCTCAGAGTAATCCTCTTTTTCACCCCTTGATTTTTTTTACGTATCATATCATTTTAATCCCCTTACTCCCACACTCTGCCAATTATACTCCTTCTAACTACTCTAATTATAATTTTAAATAAGAATTACAAATATCATCAATGAATAATAAAAATTGTATCAATATGTAAGCTAGAAAAATAAAAAAATTAAGAAGTGAAAAAAAAACAAAATATATTACACATGTATTTTTATAGTCTGAGCTATGATCTACATGGTCATAGCTCAGACTATAAGTGGGAAAATTACAAATTGGCAGCTGACTAAGGAAACTCAAATGTGATATTCTAAACTTTTCAAATGAGATAGAACTGAACCTAGAACTCTATTAGTATAGAGAACTCCAGGTGAAATAATTTCTTCTATTAGTACAGCAAACTTATAGTCTTAGAGTTGCCTAGAATCTCAAGAGACATACCTAAGGTCCTGCAGCCACTATGTATCTAGAGCATGTTTTAAACTCAAAACTTTCTGACTCTTAGGATGATTCATTAACCCCACTGTCATACTGTCTATTTTTTGTGTATTTATACATAGATATTTAAGCATCCATTTTTATTCCTTCTTTCAAAATTTCAAATTTAGAATGCTCTCACCCTGCATATCATTTTACCCATGGAAGTAGATATCTGTTTTGTGATTAGGAAAATCACATTAAATTTATTAAAGCAAAGACCCAAAGTGACCCAGGCTGACTACCTAAAGAGGGCCTTTATGCAGCCAACATTTATAACAGAGCTTTGTCATCAGGCTGGGTCCATAGACTTCATTATCCACTGCAGAAATGATCAGGTTGTGTCCCTGATGAGGGCTGATGTAACTAGAACTATTTTGAGGGATGAAATCATATCTGTCTGACCACATTCCAAAGACAGAACCAATGATATAACACAGAAGGATTTTGTTACAGAAATGTAGAAAATTTACAAATTGCTCCTCTGTAGAATACATGAAAGGATCAGCTCTAAGCTGTCAATATGACACTGACAAATCTGATCTTCTATGGAAAAGAGATGATTCCTGAAATTGCTTTTGGAACTGCTTTTTTCCCCTCCTACGCTCTCCTTGACCTCCAGAATCCCCTGATTAGGAAAGAACAAAAACTGATGTTCTCAGGAAACTTTGACACTGATGACTATAGTTAGATCTCTAGTTTTATATAAAGCAGACATCACTCATTTTGATGCCTTCAGAGACCTTGGGTTAGAATACTAACTCCTATCATTCAGTTAATCAAAAGGTATTTATTGAGCCTTTACAATGTCTCATGATTGTGGTAGTTACTGTGGGTTTTATAAAGGAAGTATAAAATATAGCATCTGAATAGTGATAGCATCAGGGGTCAGTCATTTTAGCATCTGTGCCTCATTGCTTCTCTATAAAATGGGAAAGACAAATAAGATTTAATCTGACTATTAATCAAAAAATATATTTATTAAGCATATGCCATGTATCAGGCAGAATATTGCATGCTAGGGACAGAAAGATAAAAATTTATAGTACTGATATATATGTGTGTGTGTGTGTGTGTTGGGTACATTTGTACATATATAAATACTTATCTATTACATAGATATGTATATGTATAAATAAATAGAAGAGAAAGCTAGGTAGGCAAGCAGGCAGACAGACAGACACACAGACAGAGACAGACACACAGACACACAGACAGATAGATAGATAGATAGATAGATAGATAGATAGATAGATAGATAGATAGAGTAGGTAGATAATAGATAAATAGATTAGATGGATATATAGATATAAATAGACAGATAGATACAAAGACAGAGAGAAAGAAGAGAAAGTGAGAGAGACAGAGAGAAAGAAGAGAAAGAGGGGGGGAATGCATTAAAAATACCTAAAATTCCAGAATTATAAGTGTTAGAGATACCAAAATGAGAAAATATAGTATTTATTATCAAAGAGTTTACATTCAGGTAAAGAAAGACAAAAGGCAAAGACGAACTGGAAATCGGGGAGGGGAAGGAAAGCAAAGCTGGCCAAGAAGTAGCCTGGAAGTGAAGTGAGCAGAGTACTCTAGCACCTTTTCATGGTAAAGGATATTTGAGTAACGATGCACCAGTCAGCAAGAAGGCCTCATAGGACTCATCCTCAGAGGAAAAGTCAGGAGACAGGGAGAGTAAATAGTGAGCCAAAAATAAGTATGGAAAGTTGCCTTGTGAAGGATCCTGAAATGGCTCCAGTGATTCCAAGAGGAGGAGAAAGAAGAGCATGTCAAGAATGAGGGGAAGTCTGTACAAAGGAACCAAGGGAGATGGGATTTCATTTACAAGGATTTTTCATGTTCTAGAAGGCCAGTTTGTCTG
This sequence comes from Monodelphis domestica, assembly GCF_027887165.1. Lineage (NCBI taxonomy): Eukaryota > Metazoa > Chordata > Mammalia > Didelphimorphia > Didelphidae > Monodelphis > Monodelphis domestica. Next base: position 191,340,651 of record NC_077234.1, read on the forward strand.
GAACACAAAGCATTAAAGGATAATAATCATGCAATCACCCTGGAAATATAGGTTGGAATCAGGTTGTAAAGGACTTTAAATGCCAAACATAGACATTTATACTCCCTTCTAAGGAAATATGGAGTCACTGGAACTTCTTGAGCAGTAGACAGACATATTAGAAATATAATTTATGTATATCATTTTGGAATCTCTGTGGAGGATCTGCTGAAGAGGAAAAAGGCTTGAAGCATGGAAACAAATTAGGAGGTCTCTGAAGTACTCTGAGAGAGACATTTTAAGGATCTGAACAGGGGTGGTTATACTGTGAGTCTAAAGGAGGATTCCAGAGATATTAGAGGAATAGAATGGATGAAACTTGGCAACTGTTTGAATATGGAGAAGGAGGAAGAGGAAGAGTCTGGAATTGTCTTATTATTCTTATTTCCTATCATAGAATTGCTAAAAGAAAATTAATTTGTATATCTTTGAGAGCTACAGAAATGCTAGGAGGTATATGTGCTTAAGAAAAGGCAGTGATATGAGATCAAATGAGTTTTTTGGGAAAATGAGTATTACAGCAATATGCAGAATGAATTGAAGAGGTCATGCATTATATGGCCTTCAGTCCTCATGCATATGAAAGATTGACTGCTTATAGATTGCTTTATTTTGGAATATCTCTTTTATGAAGTTAAGTCTCCTGCATTGTTTTATCATTATCATTCGCTATTATATATACATTTATATTTATGCTATTATATATGTGCATTTATATTTATGCTATTATGCATACATTTAGGAGCATTCTGATATGACCTATTTTCTTGCTTCAATTCAGTATTATTATTACTATCATATATTAATATTATCTTTGAGCATCTGGATATTATCATGGATTAAAATATTGGTAATATTAGTAGCTGTGGTAATAAAATTAAAATAATAATGGTAATCATAATAATAACATTTATAAAGACCTTTTATGAAATACTTTATACATTTTTTTTATTCTCACAACAATGCTTTGATGTAGGTATTATCATTATCCCCATTTTATGGATAAGGAAAATGAGGTTAAGAAGTTAATGACTTGCCAAGCTACTAAGTGTCTGAGGGAGGGTTTGAACTAGTTTCCTGACACCAAGTCCAGCATCACCTAACTTCCTTAATATTCAAAACAGCTATTTAACAAGCATTTCAGTTCAAGGGGTATTCAAGACATCAAAGGCAAACAGAGACCAAAAATCTTCAATAAAGTAAACCAACTTTTAGGATTCTGGGGTCACCCTGTGAGCCTGAGTGAGATATCAGTAGAATTACAAATGAGCTCTGCTTTGTGACCACATTCACCCACTGACATGTTAGCATGAAGGTGGAAAACATTAGCTCAGAAAAGCTAATTGACCTTCTTGGAATGATGCTAGAGGCTCAATGTTACACTGTTCTTGGGGCCCAGGCCACAGGACCAGATGGTAAGTGAAGTGATGTTACAACAATCACCTTCTGATACTTCCAGTAATAAATCCAACTGGCTCAGGTCCAAGGTGCCTTTTCAAGTCATGGTATTATCAGGTTCCAATATGTTGATCAAAGGCAAAAAAGAAAGAGAGTAATAAAAATTCACATTCATTGAGTACTTTTTAATCACAAAATCCTTTAGATATATTATCTGGTTTGATCATTATAATAACCCTATGAGTGAGGTGACATAAGTATTATCATCATTTAACAAATGAAGAAACTGAAGTTCAGAGAATTTAAGTGACAGGCGGGGGTCACAGAGGTAAAAAGACAAAAAACTGGGACTCCAACATCGGTTTCCATGTGACTCAAGAAAAGGTATTACCTTGTTTCCTCAATGGCATGCTGCTTTTCCTAGAAGGAAAATACAATATCATGTTATCAGATCAGCTTTCAGGATAAGGTAGATCCTTCTTAAACCCCACTGTGAATGAAAAAATGTCCAAAATACAAGTAGGCTCACATTTAAAGTAGCTACATTTTATGAATATACAACAGAAATACAGCAAGTCTCAAGTGTATTTTCCTAAACATCTATTGTACTTATGGCACTTTCCTGGATGTTTGTAAAAGTAGATAGAGAGGAGAAGAAGAGGAAGAAGAGGAAGAAGAGGAAGAAGAAGAAGAAGAAGAAGAAGAAGAAGAAGAAGAAGAAGAAGAAGAAGAAGAAGAAGAAGAAGAAGAAGAAGAAGAAGAAGAAGAAGAAGAAAAACAACAACCACCACCAACCAACCAACAAATAAATGAAAAGATGCATGTACCATGCCTTCTGAAGATCAACATGATATAATTTATTGTGTGGTATAGAGTGTTGAACATGGAATCAGGAACATATGAATTTGAACCCCAACTCAGACACTTATTAGATGTATAATTATGTTGGGCAAATCAATTAACAACTCTCAGCCTCAGAGTTTTTACTTGTAAAATGAGAATAAAAATAGCACCTACTACTAGGTCTTGAACAATGTCACATGTAAAACCCAGTGGAATTACTCATTGGCTATTGGAGGGGTGGCAAGAGGGGGAGGGAAAGAACAGGAAACATGTAACCATGGAAAAATATTCAAACTTAATTAATTAATTAAAGTTAATTTTAAAAATAGCACCTACTTCATTGGTTTGTTCTAAAGAGCAAATTGGATTTTATACATGTATGTACATAGATATTTACATATATGTACACATAAAACTTTTACCCAGTTATTAATATGCTGTCTCAGATTTTTAGGTCCTCCAGGGTGTATGTTTGTATATGTGTGAATTACAATATACTTATATATCATAATACACATAATACATTGTACAGATATAAGTAAATATATAGATGCCTATATATGTATATATATATATGCCTATATATATATATATATATATATATATATATATATAGGTATATATATATACTGGTGAAGGAATGGCAAACCAATCTAGTATCTTTGCTAAGAAAGGCTCCTGGACAGCTCTGGTATGCCATGGTCCATAGGATCATGAAGAGTTTAACAGGACTGAACAATTGAATAACAACAACAGCATGTTTGTATATGTGCATACATGTGTATATTCAGGTATGTGTATTGTTAAAGTATTTATAATTTGGATAGGGGAGAGGAAAGTAATACAGAGGGGAAAACATATAAATATTGAATTTATTTAACATAGAAGGTATGAAGGAAAGGAAACGGGAAAGGGTGAAATCTGAATTGTTTTACCCACTAAATAAACAATATCTGACTTACACTATACTAAAACCTAAGTTATCTAAAGGGAAGTCCAACAGGGGATCAGTATCTCACAAAGAGTCCTTGGTGAGCCAGAAACAGGAATTCCAGATATAATGTCCACAGATGGTCCCTTCCAAGTAGATATTCCACTCTTCAATCACTATCCAGCAGAAGACTGAAGAATGATTCCACACCACAGCCAGTAGATATTAAAAAGGCCAGTATCTTGATGGATGGGTTTCAAGATGATTCACACATACACCTGTCTCCTTTCTCTCTCAGGTCCAGAGTGACAGTTGGGAAACTGTTTCTAGGAGTTCTGACTCAACCTGGCTAAGAAAGATTCTGAGTCTCATGCCCTGTCAATCATTCTCTTGCACTCTATAATTTCCCTTGCTACAGTATATGCATGCTGTCTCTCTCCTTGAGATCCTGGAGGACCTCATAATCTTTGGGAGAGATACTATGAAAATAAAAATATATAAATAAGCCACACACAAAATAATTATAACCCACAGATCTGTCATGTCGAAGAGGGAGGAGGCATTCTATTTGACTGGAAGGGCCATCACTAGGAGCAAGGAGTAGAAGTTGCAAAAATAGATTTCAGTTCATTAGAAGAAAAAATTCCAGATACAACACTTGCTTCCTCCCAAAATACACACACATACAAATGTTTACATACACAAATTGTACAGTTGCAGACTGAATGATGAGTCAATGATATAATAAATTTGCTGTCACAAGAAGTTTAAGCTCAAGAGTAAGACCTTTTATTCTATTTGTCCTTGTATTCATAGCATCCTAGCAGAGTGCTTGGTACAATTAGTGGTCACTTAATAAGTCTTGGCTGAGTGAATGAGGGATGAATGTATGTGTATGGAGTTGGCTTGATAACTATCTAAACACACATGTATTTATTTATATATGCCTATATGTGCATTCACTCATATGGGCATATGTGTAAAGCATTTCACAATCATTCAAGTGGTAAGTTAGATATTATTCTTGAAAAATAACTAAAACCCCAAACCAAATTCTGTATAATTATAATGACCAAGTTCACCTCTCTGACCTCCAGAAGAGATAAGAAAATGTACTACCTTCTTTTCTCTACACATATAGATAATTGTATATACTGTTAGAATTAGTTAATACATTCATTTTGGAATATATTTTTCCACCGAAGTTCATAAACTTAATTTTTAATGAAATCTAGGCAGAAAATCCATGCAATGTCTGCAGATAATTTTCATGTCCTTCTATGTATTCTTAGAGATTAAGGTTTTTCCCCTTTTTCTTTTCATTCTATATTATGAGAATTGGTTCAGTGTTGAAGGGGGAGAAATGCTGATACCAGGGATTTAAAAATGAAAAAAATATTTTTAAAGTAGGACAAAAAAGAAATAAGTAATAAATGTACATTGAAATTGGATTGGACAGAAAATATTGATGCTGAAGTAGAATAAGAACTCATCAGCCTTCTAGAGTTTGGGAATAAGGGAGTTGGTGGGGCCGGAAGCAAAGCTAATTGGGGACTTTCCAAATGTCAAGCATGACAGGCATTAAGCTTCAGCCATTCTCATAGAAAATATGTATAAGGAAACAATAGAAATCAACATGTGTAAACTCTTCATTAGAAATAGGTTCCACAATAAAAACCAACCTGTGCAAATTTATGTAGCTGTTCCAAAAGATTCAAAGCACAGAATATTTTCTCCTCCTCAAATCTTCCTCCCCAAAAATTCTTAAAATCAAACATGAGAATCTACTTGGCCAGTTCTTTCCAAAAAAAAATCTTCCATTATTAAAATAAAATTAAATCATATTTAACTTATGAAATAAAAATCCATCTTGTCCTGTTTGGTGGCATGAATATCTTTCAAGGCTAGTAGGGCTCTTGCTTTGTGTCTAATCCCCCTGGCTAAATAGCACCAGAATAATGGCTAGTCATACCAAGTGAGTGGTTAGAAAAGATTACTTAGTAGAGGACAAGCTGGAGAATATCTAGAAAATAATCTGGATGATGAGAAAACTAGAAACCATGACATCCACAGATTAGTTACAAGAATTGCAAAGATTGAGTTTAGAGAAAAGGATATTTAGAAGGGCATGATAACTATCTATAGACAATATGTGGGTTCTCTACCTGGATTCCATTGAAGCTAAAAGAATTTATGAACTTAAGTGGGACATTTTTTATCTTTATTTTCATTAACTGTTGGTTTTTTAATATAATCTTTGCATTTTTTATACATTTGAGTACATTATTTTGACTAAAACTTTGACTATAGATTTTACCAGACTGCCAAGAGTTCACATCACAAAAAATTAGTCCAAAATCAGTCAGTAAGAATGTATTAAGTGTTTACTACATATATACCAGGCACTGTGAGAAACACGGAAGATACAAAGAAAGTCAGAAGACAGTCCTTGCCATTGAGAAGATCATAATTTATGGGAGAATAGCATGTAAGCAAATGTATACAAATAAAGTATCCACCAGATCAATATAACCAACATAGTTATCAATGGAAATAAGAGGTCATATACCCAATTTTGCTTGAGGGTGAATAACTAGGAACAAAGAATAGAAATTATAGAAATAGATTTGGGCTTATTATATGGGGAAAAAAATCCCAGATGCAACCTTTGCTCTCCCTCACAAATTAAATAGGTACAAAGTTGAATGGGAGTCATTAGCTGTGATAAATGTGCCAGCAAAAGAAGTCTAAGCTCCATTTTTCTTTCAGTATCTCCTTAATTACACTAGACCTGCACTTACTGCTAGGGTGCAGACAGGTGACCATTTGTATTATACCCCAATCTCTAATCCTCAATCATCTTAAACTTTTCCTTTTTTCTTACCCTCTAGTTTTAATCATTTAAGTCTTATCACGGCTGCACCCCAAATATCTTTCATTTCTATTCTATTTTCACCATTGCTACTTAATTTTGGACTTCTTTATTTCTCTTCTCGATTGTTATTATATTTGTCTCCCAACTGACCCTCTTTAGTAGCTTCCTCCCTAATCCAAGCTTCACAAAGTTGCCAAAGTAATCCCCAAATTCAGTTGTATGAGCATGCTACTCCTCCACTTAAAAATTCTTCCATTTCTTCCCATTGCCTGACAAATAAAATGTAGATGCCATAGGCTACCATTTGAGATCCTGTACAATTTTGCATCAACATACTTTTTCAGTTTCATAGCACTCACTACTCTCCTTCACACTCTACATTCTGGACAAAACAGACTATCCTGAGACTTGTACTGCCATTTGTTTTCAAATACACTAGCCCTAATGTCTAAAACTTTCTTCAGTGATGACCACCATCTGTTGAAGTCCTTCTCTTCCTTCAAGATCCAGCTCAGGTTCCACTTTCTATATAAAATCTCTGATTCCCAACTCCTTCCCCCATCATTTATCCTTTTTCCAGACTTCTATACCATATTGTAAGTACTCTCTTCTGCATAACATATGTATAATGGTATATGTGTAGGTCTACATGGGTATACACATATTTCCCACATTTCGTATATTATGATATTCTTGATGTCTGTCTGTAGCATTTTTATTAATAATTTTACCAATACGATATTTATTACATTGAATATTAAGAAATGTCTAAATGCTTCAGAAACATTTTATTTACTGTCAGAGTTGTGAGGAAGGAAGCTGAATCAGTGAGACTGACATTGAAATTTCCTCTGAATTCATCCTTAGTTTCAGATTTTTCAATCTTCTTAATCTCTGTATTCAGAACCAAGAGCTAAACTCCTTATTACAAGTCCTAAATTATAGAAAATATTATTTAAATTGAACAAATCTAGACTGTTGAAATGTGTGAATGAATATGTTGAGAACCAATTTAGGTATTTCCCCCCTTTTTTTACTTACAAAAGCAAGAAAATAAATTGTAGCTAACTTTTATTGTATTGTATTTCTGGGCTTGAAGAACCAAAAACTTGTATGCATTTTTAAATTGCCTCAGAAACAAATTTGAACTGAATTCAAATTTAATTCAATGCAATCACTGAAATAGTTATATTTTCAAAATAGCATAGATAGATAAATGTTTTTCAGTCCTGTCTGATTCTTTGTGACCCCATGAACCATTGATATACATGGGTTTTTTTCTTGGCAAGGATACTGGAGTGGTTTTTGCCAATGTATCCACTGGGTCCTTTTGTCAGGCAATCAGAGGTTAAATGACTTGCCCAAGATCATATAGTTAAGAAGTATTTGATATCAGATTTGAATTTAAGTAGTCCTGACTCCAGGCCCAGTGTTCTACCTACTGAGCAACAACTACTTCTTAGATAGATGTATATATGTATGGATAGATAGATAGATAGATAGATAGACAGACAGACAGACAGACAAACAGACAGACAGACAGACAGACAGATAGATAGATAGACAGACAGACAGACAGACAGACAGACAGACAGACAGACAGACAGATAGATAGATAGATAGATAGATAGATAGATAGATAGACAGATATAGACAGACAGATCAATAGATACATACATACATACATAGCCATATTTCCTTTTCTTATGTTCTGTAATGATTTCTCTGTTTATTCCTTACTTAACTAGGTATGAAAAACATTAGAAACTATCTCTATATAATCAGATAGAGAAAATAAAGCACAGTGTGATTTTTAGCAAATACTTTAATGCCTGATTGCATCTGTCTAAAAAATAACTGTGAAACAGTTGCAGATATCTATTGAACTTCAAAACAATTTGGATAACTAATCTGAATAATTCAGGAAAAGATTTTCATGTTCTTGTTTATTTGTTTAGACAATAATCATTCTGATATAGTGGAAAGAAGATTGTACTATTTGAGTCATGACCTGGTTTTAAGGAGGAGTAAAGAAAATGGAGGAATAAGAAGGGGTTCCTTCTCCAAACTCCTTATAAAAGATAAAGAAAATGCAACAGACTGAGTTATGAATCCTGAGGAAATATAAGAAAAAATTAGTGAGTCGTTTGGTTTTTTCCAATCAGGTTAGCACAGTAAGGTTAATTGAGAGATCTGTTAATCAGGTCTTCAATTCTGTCCACAATCACCTGTGACCCTTCCTGATTTTCTTTATTTTATTTCCACTCTAGGCATTTTCATTTCTGCCTGTTTTATACATTTCAGTTTCTTTTGTATGTGTTGGAAGCATCTAGTAGAATGTAAACTCTCAGGTCACATGAGGAATGACAGCATACAATACATTTTCTCTGATTCCCATTGCCTCTGTCTTCTCCAAAACAGAAATTCTACAGTGAAGATGAAGCAATGTCAGCTCTCTCCATGGTCTAGGACACATAGAACCCAAAAGAAGGTTTAAAAACCCAGAATACAGAAACTGGTTCTTACTGACCATAAGTACACTCAGTATTGGCCCCCATCTTCCACTATATTGGCAGTGAGACTGCAATGGCAGACCCAAGAAAAAGATACAAGTTTATATCAAAACCTACCTCTCTAACCTGTTGCCCAATCCTTCTTTCTAGCAGTGTGGAGATCCCAGCTCCAGGATATGGAATTTTGGTAAGGACTCAATAGCCAGCTTGGCCACAGACTGTAGGAGCAAAAGCCTACTGTGTGCTACAACCCAGAAGCACCAACACTGCATGCAAAGCTCTGAACTCCTGGTACCAGGCCAAAACTGAGAAATAAAGGGAGTGAGACAGGTCACTAAAATAAGCATTTGGATTATGTGTCTATACATGTCTGAATTTGGATGAAAGGGTAGATCCTATGTAACATTCCCCTAAACGTGAGGGAAATAGTTCAGTGCTGAGCTGGAGTTACCTCTAACCATCTAATAGTCAATGGATCACAGACTTAGGCTGCTGATGGTCTGTTAATTGCCCAGCTTGGGAGGAGGATGAGATGCATTGAGATCGAGCCCCCATGGAAACCACATATAGATAGGAAGGAATCAGGAAGTGAATGATAAGGAATATATATATATATATATATACATATATGTATATATATATATATTTTAAAGTATGGAAATTCCAAAGATTTCAGGAAAGAGAAAATCACTACAGGCCTTTAATATAATCAGATAAATCTACAGGAAAAACAGCAATATTGGAAGGAAATATGGTTTCCAGGTCTCATAAACAATTTCAAGCATATATGAATAAATACTGAAAAATATAGGAAAATGACTCGATATTTGAGGAAACAAAGAACCTTGTGTGATTTGAGGAGAATACTGAACACTCTAATTCTGAGTGATATAAAAGATAGAGGAAAATCATGAAAGCAGAATTTGAATTCTGGGAACAAAGATAATGAGCAGAATAGAAAAACTTGTATCTGTAATGGCAAGCCTCACCAAAAACAGAAAAGAACAATAGATTGGGAGTATAAATACAAAGAAGAGAAGGCTAACCTAAAAGAAGAGAAGGAAAAAGCAATAACATTTAAAGAAAATATGTTTGTCGTGTAAGCAAAACATACTTTTCTTGAAGATAGGATGTGCAGCTACAACATAAAAATATAGGTTTTCCAGAAAAAAAAAATATTATGTGACAAAAAAGAAATAAGAATTTCCCTGTGCTTCTGAACATAGAAAATTAAATTTCAATGGAAAATATTCACAAATTGCCTACAAAAATAAATAAGTCTGTAAAATCCATGCCACATACTGTTTAAATAAGCAGGGTATCTACAGGTTGTGTCCATAAAACCCCTTTCTACATCTTCACTGTTATTTCCATTCAATTCTATACTGGGTGAGGCTTGGAGGGATTTGGTTCTTGAAAAGTCTACTTGATATGAGAGAGAGAAAATGGGACCCTGAGAGTAACAGCACTTAGAGGAGTGGGAAAGCTTGGACAAAGGAAGAACATTTCTAGTGAAATATAGGGGGGGAAGGTCAACAGGGAAGATATAGAACATGGTAGCCTGCATAATTTCATATAGAATCCTGTATAATCAGTAAATGGTGGAGAAGGTGCCATAACATGAGAGAGAGAGAGAGAGAGAGAGAGAGAGAGAGAGAGAGAGAGAGAGAGAGAGAGAGAGTCCTTTGCATTGTTCTGTGAGTCAGGTACAATGGAAATGAAGAATCCATAGGTGGTGGAACAAAACATCTAGAAGATAGGCCCTAGAATGTATACCATGGAAGTTTTCATTGTATGAAGACAGTAGAGAAAAGGGAGATCCTAGATAATCATTGGGAAATGAATCTAAGAATAAGGGTCTATAGTAAACAGAAAAAGAGGATAGATAATGAAAAGAATGAGAAATAATATTTTTGGGAAAGGGAAACAAAAATAAAATTTTAAAAATAATGAGTAGAATTAGCTGAAGGAGAGGAGAGTGAGAGGGCATCTACTTGATTAACTGAGAGGTAAAAAGAGGAAGAATAAATATATAATTAGATAAAAGAGAGATACAAAAAGGTATTAATAATACCCAAAAGGGAAAGGGTATCAAATGAGAAGAGGGAATCATATGGGAGGAGAATAGAACTAGTAGGAACAGGGTCACATTTAAAAACATTTTAAGGTAAAGTAACAGAAGGAATGTAGTATCATTTTTACAACAGAAGAGGAAACTTAAAAATGAAACACTATTGCACAGTTAGCATCAATGCTTCAAGAATAAGACTGGAACTGGTAGAATGAGGGGTGGGGGGGGAATCTTTGTATCAGATTTCCCTGACAAAAGTTTGGTATCCAAGATATATAAACCATTAATATAAATGTAATAGCTATTCCTCAATAGATAAATTGTCAAAGGATATGAACAAATAGTTTTCAAAAAACTGCAAAGTATATGAAAAATTGCTCCAAATCATTAATAATAAAGAAATGAAAACCAGAATATTGAGGTTTCAACTCACTCCCTACAAACTGACAAAAGTGACCAAAAATTGGCAATAGTCAATATTGGAGTGGTTATGAAAAGATAGAAACACTAATATATTGTTGGTTTAAGTGGGACTCGAAGAGATCTTACTCTTTGTGGACCCTGAAGGTCCATGGTTGTTACACATTGCACATGTTTTTAGACTTTTTTCAATATATCAATCATTTGTGGTGATTTTTATTTTTAACTCTCCAAAATATACTATTTAAAGGTGGTTTTCTGGGAAGGGGAATGAGAGGGATACTGTGGTATTATAAGACAGAAAATATGAATGAAACTTATTTTTTAAATCAGCATAATTATTTTAAAAGAACATAAGTCTCTTGAGAGTAGATATTATCTGTCTTTCTACTTACATTTGCATTCTCTGTACCTAACACAGAGTTTGGCATATCATAAGCAAATAAAACAAATATTTGTTAACTGAGATTTGAGCTGAGACTTATTTTTTTCCTTCAAGAGAAACCAGGAGATGGACACAAGGATCCTAGTCCATGGAGAACAATGAAAAACACAGACTAAGTACTCAGCTTTGCGGAATCACTTAATTTCTTCTGTTAAACTTTGCTCAAATAATTTAATTTCTCTAAATCTCAACAGAGGCATAACTGAGACTGGTGACAACATTCCAAGAATACATGTTTCTTCCTCAAAACAGCACAGCAGTCCTTGCTTCCTTTCCATTTCTCAAGTTGTCATCACAAGAATTCAGTCACTGAGGCACCCCTTTCCCCACCCCTACTTTCCTCCATTTCTACAGAGCCCTGATTTATCCTACATTTATTCATCAAAAGCTATTCCTTAGGAGCATAGAAATGACCCTGTAAGATGGAGATCATCTAAATTCTACTACAACCACACTTAGATCAGACCCTCCTCTGTTTTCGACTACTGGCTTTTTCCTAAATTTTAAGAATTCATGGTTATAGCATTGGGCCTCGATTTTCTCATCTGTTAAAAAAAAAAGTAGAGGGAAAATAAATAAAATTAATGAATTGTATTAGGGTTGTTTTAATGAAATTACTTTGGGATCCTTGATGTAATTTAGAGAAAAATTTTTGAGTTTGGGGGTTTGGTGTCAACCTGTACTCTGAAGATGCATCCCACTGACCCAAGGCCAAAATAGCCTACTTTAGCAAAGAACACAAATTATTTCAGCACCTAAAACTTATGGTTTGAAACAAAGAGATTGTGCTGCCAAAAACTAATCAAATTTAGAATCACAAGTAAATTGAAATTGGGCTTTTCCTATTGTGCATCTATATATGTACATATGTGTTTGTGTGTGAAGAGTCCTTTTGACAATCTGATCTTTTCTCAGAATTATGTTTTCAAATGCATGAAATAAAATAATTGTTACAAAGGAAACCAAAGAATATTTAAAATATGTATGTTTTTTTTTCCTTTTTCAGGTTCACTAGACTCAAATCCATCCTCTGTCTCCTTGTTAAGAAACCTGGATCAAACCTAACCTTAAAGACACTGAAGCCAGCATCTGTGACAGAAGGGTCATCCATGTACTATTTATACCCCTTCCAATTAGGAGTTCTAAAAACATTAATTCCCCTCTCCTCCCCCAATAATAGATCTCCTTTCTCCATTATGAAATCTGGACATTTAGGAGAAAGCAGGATGACTTTCCACATGAAAAGCTAGATATGGGCCTCTTGGGAGTCCCACTTTACAAAAAATACACTCAAAAAGATAACACAGCATATACTTGATGTAATTTTTGAGGGACTCACACTCCTTAGATGGAGAAATAAGGATTGAAGGCAGTGAGGAAAGGGTTGATGAAAGTGGCTTCCCTCACTACTCCCTCCTGGAGCCCCTGAATTACTTAAGGGAGACAAAATGGAGATCTCCCCTCAGTGAAGGCTTGCCCCTTGGTGGCCATGCAGGCCCTCGAGGAAAGCAGGGAAGTCTTCTCTAGAAGGGGAGGTATATGGAACCTCAATGCAGATATGCACTGCTTTGGGGTACTCACAATCCTCCCCCTCATGTCTTCTTGAAAACTGGCAACAAGATGAAGTCTGTCAATGGCCTTACTCTCTAAATATAAATAGACAAGATAAAATTCGCTGACTGCTTATTTGATTTATTTGTTGATTGAGGCAAAGGGTAGAGGTAAGAAGGGTTGTAGGGTCACCCTAAATCTCTTTTCTAAAATAAATCTAATTATTGAAGTACAAGGTTTTCTTGTAGCCAGGGGAGAGGTAGAAAAGGGAAGAGAACACTGTTCACCAATTTGAGTCCTGTATCTCAATAGTTTATGGAATGAAAGTCTATGAAGAATTTGTTTTTTTGACAGGAACCAGCGATGTTTTAAATGGGAACCCATGATGTTAGATTTCTGTCAGTGTCAGAAATCCCCAAAGGTTACTTGAAAGGCCCAGAGAAACAGATCCTCCTTCCACTCCCTTCTGTGTCTCCACCCTCAAGAGAATTTCCCAGAAGTCCTTGTTCAGTTCCCAATTGTTGTTCCTGCTTCATACACTGTAGAGCTCTCAACTTCCATTTCCCCTAATGTTTTTTTTTGTCCCACTCCCCATCATTACAATATCCCAGTTTTGATTTTCATGAGTCTTTTGCTAAAAGCTCACACCACTTATGCACTATACTTTACTATTCTTATCCTATGTTCTATCTTTTCCTGTTCTTATCCTATGTTCTATTCCACCAAAATAATAAATTCCTATCTTCCTATGTTACTCTATCTAGCATTCTATCTACCTATTCTAATAGAGTATATAGAAAAGTTTGGGGATGGAAAGGATAATACAAATCACATTACAATGTTGCAATAGGTGAACAATTTTTGTAACAGCAAACAGGTTTTTCTCAAATCCAGAGTAAATTCAACGTAACAATACAAGTTTTCCTTATAATCATTCATTAACTTATGCTAAGCTATATACTTTTCTATTCTAAATGTTAAACTACTTATGTTTACAAATAATATTGTTATGCTATTATTTTATTCAATCATCTATCTTATTTTTGTTAGTACCACTATCCAAAATATAACAATATACTGTAGTTTAATCCTTATGCTGTCCCTAAGCTATCTAGCTAAAAAGCATAACATTTTTTGTAGTCCCTATCTGTTTCTTTCCCTATGCTATTATATTAATGTGGTTAGTTGCTACTCTAATCTATAAATTAGAATTTTGTTATTAAGTATTATTTGCTTTTATGCACATATTTACGTATGATGCATTTTTATAAGGTTTTTTTCAATATTGCATAGAGATTTTAGCCTCACAAGGAAATGTCCTTGTGAGGTTAAAACTCTATAGACTTGGGAAGTATATAAATGTATACAATATACACATATGTACATTTCGCATGTATGCAATCTTTAGACACTTGTTTATTTACATGAGGTCCATGTCTAGAAATCAGTTTTTATGTTGTGCAATGTCTAATATGTCCTGTTGCATGCACAGACTTACCCTTTTTGTTGCAAGGTGTCCTTTGTCTAACTACTTGCCTTATAGGTTCTCTTATTTCTTGAAGTTACGTGGTATTGTTTGCATTTTTATAGTGTGAGATTAATTTGTTTTTGTGTTTTCTCTGCACTAGTCTTACAAATACAGTTTCCCTTTTGTCTTTCTCCTTATACTGTCCTTTTTTGCAAGTTTTAAAGTCCTAATTGCCCATCTTTGTTGAAATTTGATTCATTTCTTCTTTGCTTCTATCTTTTGTCCTTTTTTATCTGTGGTAGTCAGATTTTTGTCTGTCATCTACCTGTTAAATGATGGGATCTTTCCTCTTGCACTGGAACCTAATATGCCTGTGATGTGATGTTTATTGCTTTTATTTACTGGCATTTTCAGCAGTGTGTTGTGTTTTCTTCATTAATTCTCTGGGTCTTGATTTGATTCTAAGTTCTGAGTAGTTTGTGTGTGTTCTGATTGTTCTGTGTCTGTTTGGTTTTCGCAATTTTATGTGAGAACAGTGGAACCCTGAATCTTTGTTTGCAACTTTTACAGCCCATGGAGAAACGCACAGAACTTCATGTGGACCTAACCATTTTGGATCTGTTACTGCTTTTCTGTTAAAGTTCTTTATATGAAATGCTAGATCTGGGTCTCTTAGGAGTCCCACTTTTCAAAAATACACTCAGAAAGGTAACACAGCATATACTTGACATCTTGAAACTTCCAAACAGACAAACAAACAGACTCCGAACTCTAATATACCTTCTGAAAACAGCAGAGGGTTTTGATAGTTTCATGTCATCACAGTCATAAAGAATTCCCATCAGAGGAACAATGCCTGTCACCTGGGCCAGGCTGATGCCAACAGACAGAGCATGCTATTTTGCAAAGCTTTGAAAAGTTGTGGTTTGCCTGAGAGAGGGGGGAGCTTTGTTACCATCGCCTCGAGAGCAGCCACAGCAGGAAGTGTAAATCATCATTAGCTGAATTTTGTGCATAGGAGAAAATATCTGAGTTACATCCCTGCTGGATGCTGCCCTGCTAACTAGGAGACAAGCCGGAGTATGCAATTAGCCGCAAGGTTTCTTTTTCCTTTGAAGAGGCAATCCAGTCATATATTTTGGAGCATCAAGAATGACGACGCTACTCACCCAACACAGCTGAAGGATGACTTGTGGCTTTTTTTATCTCCAGCAGAGCTTTTGTAATTGTGGTATCTGAAAAAGAGGTCTATGTCATGTCTAGTCAAGTCTGCTCATTGCTGTGAATCATCAGGTTAATCTGACTTCAAAGGAAAAGAAAGCTTGAGACCTACAAGCCCTAACGAAGATCTCACAGCTGTGGAAGGAGCCCTTCTATGGCTCCTGAAACGCTTGACCCAAAGACAACACTGTTGTCAGAGCTTTGCAGCTGCCGGTCCTCTTACCACAGTTTTGGTTGTGTTAGTTCTTGGGACCAGAGGCTGTTCTCTTCCCATGAAACAGCAACATCAGTTTCTCCCATTTAGGCATTTTGCCTGTATCATGGCATTCTTCATTTTGTGCTTTTTTGTTTGGGATGGGTGGGAATATCCAGATCTATGAATTTTATCTGGCAAAACTCACTGGAAGTAACTCCTTCAGGAGCATGCCTGGTGGCTCAATGGTGGAGAGATGGGCCCAGAGATGGAAGGTCCTGAGTTCAAGTCTGTCTTCAGACACTTCCTAGTTATGTGACTCTGGTCAAGTTACTTACCCCAGTCTGTCTAATTTTTGCCCTTCTGTCTTAGAGTTGTTATTAGGGCAGAATGTAAGGTTGGGTTTTTTTTTTAATTGCTTTTAACCCCTACCATTTGTCTTAGAATCAATACTGCATATTGTTTCCAAGACAGAAGAGCAATGGGGGAAATGGGCAAATGGTTTGCCATTTCCTTTTCCAGCTTATTTTACAGATGAGGAAACTAAGGCAAATGGGGTTAAGTGACTTGCCCAGAATCACACAGGTAGGAAATGACTGAGGTCAAATTTGAATTCAGGACCTCCCATCTCTAGGCCTGACTCTCCATCCACTGAGTCAACTACCTACACTCCATAAAAGTTGGGGGAAAAAAAGAAATTCTTACTATAAATTCTGTACATTTTGATTATAACTTAGAATGAGAGTTGCTTTGGGCACAAATAAGTTAAGTGACTCATCATAGTTTCAAAGGTGGCACTTGAATCTAGGTTTCCTTGTCTTAGGCCTACCCTCTCCTTTTCTTCTTGTTTCTTTTTCTATTTAAAGCAATACATTCAAGAAGGGAAGGTGAGGGAGGAAAAAACATGAATCATGTAATCATAAAAAATATTCTAAATTAATTAAATAAAATTAAAAAATAAAATTGGATGAATGAAAGAAGGATAGATGGGCAGTTAGGTGGCACAACACATAAAGTGCTGGAGACATCTTCCTGAGTTCAAATCCAGGCTCAAAACACTTACTAGCTATGTGACTCCATTCAAGTAACATAACCCCATTTGCCTCAGTTTCCTCATCTGTAAAATGAGCTGGAAAAGGAAATGGCAAACCACTCCAGTATCTTTGCCAAGAAAACCCCAAATAGGGACTCAAAGAGTTAGACACAACTGAAGAAACAGAAAAAAAGTAAAAGCTTAGATCTGGGGGAAGAGAGCTTTTAATTTCCTCCCAGGAACTTCTTTTCAAAACTTCTAACCTTTCTCCTTCTGATCTGCTCCTGCTGCAGGAAGGCCTTGATGATTACCAGTTGCTATAAAGACCTGCTCCTCCTGATGGTGTTTGGGATAATAAGGAGAATGAACACATGATAGGTACTTCCTTCACTTACACAGATGCCATCTGGAATTTGCTATTAAATCCTCTTTCTCTCTCCAACCACTCCCCACCCTCTCAGTGTCCTACTGATTGAAAAGATGTGCAGAGCTGGAGAGATTCAAACTGTTTTTTTTTTCTTATTAGTCAGGAAGATGGCACTTTAGATTCCTGCTGTAAAAAAAAAAAAGAAAAGAAAAAGAAAAAGAGCCCTTTGCTACAAGGTTAATTATTTTCATTTGGTTCTTGTTTTAAGATAGAATGGGAAGTGGTAGAGTGGGAGAAGAGAGGGAGAAAAAAGGGGAGGTGGGTAGAGAAGATACATAGGAAAGGGCCATGAAATAAAATGTATTGGGGGTTAAAGAAAGAGAAAGAATCAAGTCCTTTTAGGGAGCATGGACTGCATCCTCTGTACAGAGTAAGTAACCATCATTGGCCCTGGGTCTCTACCCTGAACTCCTCAATCTAGGAATGGCTACACATACACCAACTACCAAATAAAAACAAAATCAGGACATCTATGAGCAGAAGTATACACACACAAGAACGCAATCTGTAGGAATTTGAAGAAATCTTTTTTTTTTTTACTTACCTCCTATTTTAGAATCAGTATTAAGTATTTGTTCTAAGGCAAGAGAATGGTAAAGCCTAGGCAATGGGGGTTAAGTAACTTGCCCAGGGTCACACAGCTGGGAAGTGTCTGAGGCCTCTCCTCTCCAATGTCTTGTTCCAAATATTTACGTGGTTCTAATTAATAATAGCTAATATACTTTAAAATCAGTATCTATATCCTTAGCTGTGTGACACTAGAGGACAAATGCAGCATGCACAAAACTCACTTATGTACAATTAATAATTAATATTAATTAGGCTAATATTTACAATTAATAGGCTAATAAGTATGTGTCTCTTTCATTTTGCAAAGGGCAAAGTCCTTTACATATATGATCAAGATCCTCAGAAAGATCCCATATGGTAGCTATTATTATTTCCCATGTTTTAGAAGAGGAAATTGAGGCTCAGAGAGGTTGTATCTTCTCATGTAATGTTTCTAAACTAGTATGTTATCTTTTCTAATTAAAATGCAAAAAGGTTTGATTTTTGGCTACCAAAGGCCAGGTTAAAAGCAAAATTAATCATATGGCTATTTCTAAAGTATCATTTTTGTCAACATATAGATTTTCTAGATAACTGGTTTTTTTTAACCCTTCTTAGGATATATTTTAGTACCAAAATAACCAAGGCTTCTTTCCCAAGACCACACAAAAAGGCAGGCACAGAGCAAAGAATAAAAACTGACAAATACTCCAAATTCACAGTTCAATCCTCATTCCACAAAGGAAAGAGTCATCATTACACTGATAGAAGGATAAAACTATAGATGTTTTCCTTCCCTTTTATCATTTATCTTGGACATAGAACTGAAGGGTACCTCAAAGTTCCTTTAGCCTCACCTTAAATTTGAGATTTGAGGAAACTGAGGCTCAGAGAAATGAAGAGCACAAGTAGGAAATCTCAGAGGTAGGATTTGAACTCAGGTTCTATGGCTTTACAATCCATGCCATTAACATTCCAAGTTTTCCAGGCAATTTAGAGACTTGGAAGAGAGATTCATGACATGATTCTATATATTGATATTCAAGAAAAAGAACTAGGACTGACACTCCTGGAAGTTGAATATAATTTGTAATAAAATTTGTAAATTTTATTTATTTGTAAATTGAAAATAATTTGTAATAAAATAAAGATATAACATGGTTGCAGTTTTGCTTCTATGTAATAATTGTTCTAGGCTCCACATTTGTTTTGTTCTGTTTTGTTTTCCATATCCTAAGTTAAGCCAAAGTGAGTAGTTCATTCTAATGAAAATTCTTAGATGTTCAGAATAATCAAGCTACTCAGGTATTTCCTTAATATATCAGCCTAAGGTAAGAAAGTTTCAAAGAGGTCCAAGACAAAAAGAAGGTTCCTAACTAGCTCAAAATATTCAGAGGAGCGCTTCTTATAGTACCAAAGAACTGAAAACAAAGTGGGTTTTCCCTGACTGAGGAGTGACTGTATGATGTAACAAAAATACAATTTTATTGTGCTACTGATAACAAATAAATAGGAGCAATTCAGAGAAGAATGGGGAGATTTCTATAAACTGATGCAGAGTGAAGCAGGGTGAATAAAATAACAAAGAAGAAATAGAAGGCTGTGATTATAATAACCATTTGTTCCTCAGTAAATCTATGAGAATATATGTCTCCCTCCTCTCTTTGAAGGGATGGGTAATTATGAGAATAGAGAATTTCTTATATTGCCAGATACATTGGCTGGTTTGTGATTTACCTGTTTTTCTTTGTCACCCAATAAAGTTCGCAAGGATGGGGGTAGATAAGGATTTATTCAAAATACACATCAACATAATGTGTTAACAAAATCTTAAAGCAAGCAAAAGTCATGCCACCTTTGAATGAACTATTCATGAGTAAACCAAAAAAGAAAGCACAATTGACTGATTGAGTGATACCATTTCTTTGTTTCCTAGTGTTTCTACCTTTTGGAGGCAGGATTCGCTCTGGTGATCTCTATCAGTCTGTCATCCTGCTCCCCAAAAAGGACAAGTCTGATCAGCCTGTGCCAAGATCAGATCTCTATTAAAGATAACAGCTAAGCAACACAGTGGATAGTATAGCAAGCCTAGAGTCAAGAAAATTCATTTTCCTGAGTTCAAATCCAGACTCAGGAAATTACTAGCTGTGTGACCCTGGGCATGTCACTTAACCCTATTTTCCTCAGATTCCTCATCTGAAAAATTAACAGAAGGAGGAAATGGCAGACTACTCCAGTATCCTTGCCAAGAACATTCCAAAAGGGGTCATGAAGAGTCAGACTTGACTGAAAAGTGACTGCATGATTACTGTATTGTATATCAATGCTGTTTGGGGAAGTTTGGATTCTTCTAATCCTATTTTTCCCAGACAACAAAAAATGGTCATGAATATAGAATGATCATTAAGCTATTTGTTTGAAAATGCTTCATTTAGTTTTGAGGGTAAATTCTTAGGCTCTGCCTGAAACTACACTATTCATCTCAATTCCTTGTCTTGATCTTTTCATGTGCATTCCCCATAGGAAAATGCAGTCTACACAAAATCCACTCACACACAATATCCCATTTCATTTGAGTGTCACAACTGAATTGTTGCCCCATTGACATTTGAGCAGTCTAAAGAGGATGTATGCATTAGTTCATTCATCAACTGTTCATTCATTTATTCAGCATTTTTTATTCATCTTCCACAGGTGCTTTGGGGATACAAGCATCCTAGGGAAGGCCCTTACCTTCAAGTAGCTCTTTAAAAAAAAAAAAGCATTATGTGTGCCTCAGTGCAGAGCATTTTTAATAGAAAATAAAATCTGGTAAAGTTGGAGAATGCTGGTGCAATGGAGCTAAAGGAGTTGGGCTAAACATTTCAATAGCAAGAAAGCTTTAAACTCATAGTTGAAGAGGGCAAGATGCTGTGGGGACACAGGGATACCTGGGTCCTCTGGGAATTCTGGTCTTTTTGGGAATTTGGAAGCCCCATTTTTGGTCCAGCCACTCAATCAGCATGCCTTTGTTGAATGATTACTAAGCACCAGGCACTGTAATAGGTTGGAGATAACCAAAATGGAAATGAAGCAGCCTCCAGCAGCTTATAGAGATAGTATCACAATCAGAACTAGGATTGGGGGAAATAAGTGCAGGGATCCATAAAACTCTTAGTGCATTGTAGATTTACAGCTAGAAGGGACCTTAGGGGCCATCTAATCCAAAGTCTTCATTTTAAAGTCAAGAATATGGAGGCTCAAAGAAGAGGCTGTGAATTGATCAAGGACACATGGAGACTAAGTGTCAGAGAAAGGATTTGAATCCAGATCCTATGACTCAAATGTATTGCTATGCTCTACCATGCGACTAGAGGAGCAAATTGGGTGAAGTAAAGGGAAGAGGAAGAATTAAACATTATAGAGACATCCCTTTCTCAAGTTTACTTAGGGAAGTTCTCTTCTTCCAGCTATCAAATACCTTGTTAATTATAATGATGATAATGATAATAATAGCTTGCCTTTACATAGCCCTTTACATTTTGAAAGGTACTTTGCTAAATGTTATCTCATCTAACTGTCACAAGAACTCTGGGAGGTAGGTGCTATTTTCATCCCCATTTCACAGATGAGGAAACTGAGGCAGACAGTGGTAAAGTCTCTTTCCCAGAGTCACACAGGTAATAGCTAACATTTATATAGCACTTACTATGTGCCAGGAACTGTGCTAAGCAATTTACAATTATTATTGCATTTGCTCATTGCAACAATCCTGGGAACTAGCTTCCACATTTACCCTCATTTAGAGATAAGCAAACTGAGTCAAAGGTTAAGCAACTTGCCCAGAGTCACACAGCTAACAAACATCTGAGGTTGGATATGAACTCAGGTCTTCTTGACTCTAGGTTAAGATAATCTTTCATGTCAGAAAAGTACATTTCGATTCTTTCCTAGTTATGAAGGGATATTTGTGGCAACAAAAACAGGCTCTAAACTCCTTGAAGGCAGGTAATGTGTCACTTTTCTATTTGCATTCTTAGAACTTGGCATATTGCCTGGTACAATGTAAATTCTTAATAGATTCATTTCTTCATGGTGATATTTGTGCATATAGGGAAAGGTATACAGCATGCTAAGAATACACTGGAAACTGGATAGAGTTCCAGCTACAGTTGTGCAGCTTGTAATAGTCAATGAACCCCCTGAGGATTTAAGATCTTTTGTTAGATTTTTTCCATATCAGCCAAAATGAGAAGTTTTATTTAGCACAATTAATCAATGGACTTGACTTTCCTGAATTAAACAGCCTAAGAAACAATGAAATAGATTCCAGAAGAAAGGCAGCAGTAATCAACTCCTGACATAATTTTTATTTATTTATTCTTTCCCCTCCCCTGCTTTTTGATTAAGTACTTTCTGAATTTTGAAAAGCACTTCATGAATCACTGTGTGCCTAGTTAATATTAATAGTAATGAACCCGATTCTATTGAAATGGGTTCATTAACATGCCAGCTGCCAGTTCCCTAATTCCAAATAGGTTCCTGAACACAGATCCTTCTAAAGCTTGCTGGAAATCGGAAAAAATGGAAACATCAGAATAGATAAATCACCCTTGATTGTCACCTTCAAGCTTAGGTCTCCCCAAACAGCATGATCTCGAAGAGGCTGTGCAGTATCACCTGGGAAAACCCTCAACTTTGAGGCAAATGGCCTAGGATCAAATGATCCAGGCTCTTTTTCGATTTGTTCACTTTTCTGGATTTCAACTTCATCACCTGTAAAATGAACGGGTGGGACATATTAATCTCTAAGGTCCCCTCCATTTCTCCCATTCTTTAATTCTGGGAAATACAAAAGCTAAGAAATTCCTAGGGAAAAGTGAGTCTGAAAATCACTATACTCACTATTCTGGCAAACACTTCCTCCCCCAACAAAACTTGCTATCAGTCAAGGAGGGGAAAAAAAATCATTTGGACAAAGATCCAAAGGACTCTAACAATCAGTATCAATGAATCACTCACCTGTGGTGAGTCAGCTTCTTAGAGGTTTTAGAACTATTGAAGGAGAGTACAAAGGAAGGGATTAAAGCAACCTGTTTCATGAATAAGAATAAATTGTTCCAACTAGAAAACAGCCTGGAACACTCCCCCTCCTCCACTGGAAGGGCGGACCTACTGACCTCCCTCATTTCCTTTAGATCTCAGTTAAAATCCCACATTCCACAGGAAGTCTCCCCCAGCTCCTCTTAATTTCAGTGCCTTTTCTCTGTTAAGTATTTCCTATTTATCCTGTATATATTTTTTCTTTTTATATATCTGTTTCCATTTTATCTCACCCAACAGATTGTATGCTCCTTGTGGTTAGGAATTCTCTTTTATCTTTTTCTGTATCCCCAGTAGTTTGCACAGTACGTGGCACTTAGTAGTCACTTAATAAATGCTTATTGACTAATTGATTGATTGATTGATCAATCCTCCTACAGCATTTGTTTTGTGTTATTTATATGATGTTTAGCTTCCATATTGCCTTGAATTTTTTATGTCTTATCACTATTCTACCTGCCTCCAGTTTCTTCCCTCTCTATTTCATCCTTCATTTAGCTTCCAAAATAATTTTCCTAAAACATAGGATTGATCATGTCCCTCCTCTACTAATAACTTTTATGTAGAGGGTAAAATAAGCTTCTCCACTGACATTCCACAGTCTGGCTTTAACCTACTTTTGGAGTTTTTTCTACATACTCCATATTATACAAGTCAAACTCTACTACTAGATGTGCCCCAATCTTATCTGTCCTCATTCATTTCCCTTGGAACATTTTGTAACACCTCTGCAATGCAGCTGACATCTTCACTCTGACATTCTTGTCTTCCTTTATGACTGACTCAGTTTTAGTGATGGCTTCTCCAATGCACATTCCCTGAGTGTGAAAATAATCTCTTCTCCCTCAGGTTTTCTTGTATCACTCTATCTGGCTTTGCCACTATCACAGTATGTCTTATATATTACTTATTCAGATATATTCTTTATCCTTACTTTTAGAGTATAAGTTCTTTGAAGGCAAAAATTCTTCTTTTATCTTTTTATTATTATTTATTATTTTTTTAACACTGAGCCTTATACATAGTAAGGACTTCATAAATATTTGCTGACTTGGATTCAAATTCAGTTTTGGGGTCATATATCACAAACCATCCTATTAGCATATTAGCTCCTTGAAGACTACTAATTGATTGATTTATAGATTGATTGATTTACAGATATTATTCATGAGTCTGGCTGATTGATTCAATTAAAATGTGTTTTCACTTGGGAAAGGAATCAGGTTAAATGATGTAGGGTGATTTCATTCCTTCCACTTATGCTTAATTTTTAAAGTTATTTTCCAGTCGTGTCCAAATGTTTGAGACCCCATTTGATATTTTCCCTTTTA
The DNA here is from genome assembly GCF_027887165.1 of Monodelphis domestica. Lineage (NCBI taxonomy): Eukaryota > Metazoa > Chordata > Mammalia > Didelphimorphia > Didelphidae > Monodelphis > Monodelphis domestica. Next base: position 191,365,041 of record NC_077234.1, read on the forward strand.
AGGTTACTGTGCCATCTTGCCAAAGTATAGGTTGTATTTTTTTTTTTGCTTTGATACATTTGTTTCCAGCCTATAGACTTGGCTTTTTTTTTTATCATGTTTGTCCTTTTGAAAATAGGTTACTTATCATAATAGTCATCTGGCATTTCCCTATTATATATCCTTTTTAAATAAAGTTCATGTAATTAATGGGATTTTTGGAAAAACAGTGGCACTAATGTTGGATTTGAGATTTTTATGGAATATTTAGCTGAAGATCCCCAATGGGTAATGGCTATTATAGAAGTGAAGTTTAAAAGAGAGGGGTTGTGGTTTTGTATGAAGAGGTGGGTAAAAAATTGATCCTAGGAGCTGATAAGTTCATGAAGAAAGGGTACAGAAACAAAAGAGGAATATGTATGTCTTCAGAGACATCTATATTTAGGGGAATAGAACATGAATAATCATGGAGCATAAAATAATGAGGAAGAAACACCAGATAGGAAGGAAGAAAAAGCTGAGAATGCTGAGGGGTGAAAAAGTATCTAGGAGGAGGGAGCTGATGATTAGTGACAAAAGCTATAGAGAGATAAGGAAGAAAGATCTAAGAAAATGTTATTTGATTTAACTATTAAGAGATCTTTTATTACCCTAAAGAGAGTAATTTCAGTAGGTTACAAGGGACTGAAAAATGAGTGGGAGAAGAATTGAAAAGAAAAGATGTATAAAAATTTTTTTTTCAAGAGTGGGGGCTGTTTATTTTTCCCCTACTGAGATTTTGTCTGTAAAAAGGAGAGATGCATCAGTAACTTTCTTTTTAAAATTTTCACAACATCAGACCGTATTTGAACTCTCCAAAATGTGGATGTGAATTTCAATATCCTCTCCACCTTTTCACTGGTCCCTTCTATCACTACTATGCTTGATAAGAGCACATCAGCAGCAGATATATGGGATCCTTCCAGTGGTACAATTGTAACAGCCCAACATCTTCCTTCTTCTTTCACCCACTCTTTGAAAATCAGCTTCAGGCAGGTATTGCATAGGTCTGAGAGCCCTGGGCTTTAATGATCCAAGGCTCTAATTGATTATAATATAGAGAAGGTTTCATCTAGGTATGGAAGAGGTCTTCATAGTTAAAGGTTTGCATTCCTTGAAACTAGGGTTACTCTATGCCTCTCTTTTCCTATTTCTCACCCTACTCAGTTTCCCAGCTTGGTTTCATCATAGAAGTTCAGAGATTGGAAGCCATTCAGCATTCCCTATACCATCTCCATATCTCATTTTGGGCCTTGATTCAAGTTGGAGTCACTCTAAACAGAGTATCTAAACTTTCCAAAGTGGGAAAAAGATGCCTGCATGTGATGTCTGGATCAGACACTGAGAGGGGTCTCTAGCCTAGAGTCTGCTAGTACTCTAAATCTGATTTCATTCTCTTGATATCTGACCATAAACACAATAACCATCCTACATCAAAGAAACGTCACATTAGGAGTGGCTTTCTTTCCTCCACTACTTAACTTCATTCTCCATTATCTTGTCCTAGCTTCCCCACTATTTTTTTCGCTGATGATCATAAATGCTGTCAAGTGGATATGATATTCCTTGACCTGGGGCAAATTTCCACCCTTGAGCAAATACTGGTTTTAATTAAAACTTTTGGAGAGCCATCTCCAGAATAAGGCACTGGGTAGACTATGTAAGTGTCAATAACCATGGTAATCTGGAATAAAGAGCTAATTCATCTAGACAAATAAAGTCATCACTATCCTAACCATAACTTTCTGTATTCCCAAACCCCTGAGCCCTTAAAAAAGCAAAAATACAATAAAATAACTCTTCAGCTGAAGAAATGTAGTTCCTAGGTGACAAATGAGCACAAAACAACAACAAGAAGAAAAAGCAAAACTCCTTAGATTACTCCTGAAACTCTTTGATTGGCCTGTTCCCTATTCAAAAGGAAAGAATACTCTGTTTTCTGGCAATGTCTGAAAAAGTCCAATATTTCCTTTTAAATCAGAGAAATCCAGAAGAAATGACAAGAGTCTCAAAAAGATATGAAAGAAGAATTGAAAAAGCAATGGAGATGACAACATCAACTCAGCTTGGAGAGAGAAAGAAGTGACAGAGACAAAAGATAAAATAGTATTACATTCTGAGACTGGTGGCAGTCATCTGTAACTCAGTACTTCAGCACTCAAAGGTGTAGATTGCATGTGTCAGATCAAAGGGTTAGGAAGAAATAGGATGGAGAAGAGACATTTTGCTATACCTTAGTGCTGTAGTCTTTGAAGGCTATGAAGACTTACCTCAGCAGAATGGGAAGATGAGAAAAATTTGTTCAAATGACTCTGAAAACAGCTGAAAGAAGCTGAAGAAAATAGCTGTGGAAAACTCTGTTAGACACCAAAGATGCCATGGTCATATATGGCATCCTGGGTCATTGCCAGTCTTCCTGACTTTTGTCTTACCAATGGACCTCAATGTCTATGGAAGAGAAAGTGAGCCTGATAACTTTATGCAATTCTGCCTCTCTAAAATCCAATTCATGCACAAATCAAGATATCACCCTTGTAGTGTCATTGGCCCTCTTCAAAAAGATAGGAGAAATGACAGTTCTTGAAAATATTTCATGTATTCTTTTTAGTGAAAAGGGAGTAAGACAGGAGGACTGGATCATTGCTTAGTGCCTTGATCCATTTTTCCCTCCCATAAAAATGTAAACTAGTTGGGAGTTGGGATCACTCCATTCTCATATGGATGTATTATATCTTGCTCAGTTTACAGAATACATTATTTTATTGGATTCTAATAGTTTATCACTGTGCCACTCTTATAAAGAATGAACACTACATTCAGGCTAGTAAACTAACCTGATTCTCCTGATTTCATTGTGATGCACTAATTTCATGAGCTATTAAAGTGTGCCATGGGAGTTAGCCACAAATTCTAGCAACATAACCCACAGAAATACAAGGTGAAATACTTTCTCAGACTAAAACACCTTAGAAGGCCATCATGAAAGATCTAACGTACTCATGTGGAAGTGAAATGCAAAGCATTTCAAGGCAAGCCCCACCTTGGCAATAGGCTTTGGGGGAGACTAAATCAGCAACAAAGGCTTCTGGAGCTCTCAGCCACAGACAGAAAGGGGGCAAGGTATACGACTGCTTAGAAGGAGTTTACAAGGATCATTTTTGCTGGCTCTGGGTGCAAGACTTGCCACATTACTTATATGGGGAATCAGGTCACAGTCTCAGGGCAAGGTCTCAGGGTGAGGAGAAACACTAATATATACTAGCCCTTACAGCCAAAGGAGAGCAGGGAACATTGTTCTTGGTTCCAAAGGCAAAAAAAAAGAGAGCCTGTGGTTACTCACAAACCAGAGCATAGGGTAGGAGAATATTAAAAACACCTCTCCTTATATCACATCACTTCAGAAGAACTGGAAACATAAAGATTTCTAGAACTAGCTCTTACAGCAGCAGTACAAAGAACATGAGGCTTGGAATAGTGCTCTGGTCACCACAGGCACAAAGCTCAACATTAACAGTTATTTTTTTTTAATTAAAAGGAAAAGGCTGGGAAATCAGCAAACCAAAAATAAAATAAAATAAAATAAAATAAAGTTATTTTAGTGTCAGGGAAGACTAAAAACACAAACTTGGAAAAAGACCATAATGTCAATACTGTTTCATCCACATCCTCCAAGAAATATATGAATTGCTCTCAAGCCCAAAAAGACTAATGGGAAAGGTCAAAAAGTATTTTAAAAATCAAATTAGAGAGGTAAAAGAAAAACTTTACAAATAAATGAAAAAAAATAGCCATATGTTTGACAAAGGAGGCACAAAAATAAGGGAATTAATGCCTTTAAAAAATAGAATAGACTAATTGGTAAAAGAAGTACAAAAATCCACTGAAGAGAACTCCTTTATATAAAAACAGAATTGGCCAGATGGAAAAAGATATGCAAAAATGCACTGAAGAATAGAATTTCTTAAAAGGCAGAAATTTGCAGAAAACTCTTACAAGGTAGACTAGGTCAAATGGAAAAGAAGATACAAAAACTCACTCAAGAAAATCTTGCTTTTTCTGGCATTGGCTAAGAAATAGAATGGTAGAACAATAGCATAAATTTGATATGCAAAATACAGGAATAAATGACCTTCATAACCTAGTGTTTGATAAACCCAAAGGATGAGAACTTTTGGAATAAAAACTCACTATTTAACGAAAACTGCTGGGAAAATTAGAAAATAGTTTGGCAGAAACTAGCTGTAAACCAATATCTCACACTATAAACCAAAATCAAATCAAAGTGGCTATATAATTTATATATAAAGAGTGATACCATAATGAAATTAGGGGAACATAGTATAATTTACCTGGCAGATCTTTGGAGAAAGTAAGAATTTATGACCAAACAAGATAGAGAACATAAAATGTACAATGAATATTTTATTATATTAAATTAAAAATCTTTTGTACAAATGAGTCTAATGTAACCATATTAAAAGGGAAACAACAAACTCAAGAAAAATTTTATAACAAAGTTTTCTGATAAAGATCTCTTTTCTTAAATCTATAGAGAACTAAGTCAAATTTATAAGAATACAAGCCATATCCCAATTGACAAATGGTCAAAGGATATGAAAAAGCATATTAAAACAATACTGAGGTATCACCTCAGACCTATCAGATCTAAAGGACAGTGATAAAAGACAATAAAAGAAAATGATGAATGTTGGAGGGGATGTGGCAAAATTGGGACATAATTGTCAAATTCTGAACTGATCCAACCGTTCTAGAGGAAAATTTCAAGCAACTCTTTGATCCTGTAATACCATTACTAGGTCTGTATCCCAAAGATGTCCAACAAAGGGGAAAGGAACTACTTATACAAAAATATTTATAGCAGTTCTTTCTGTGGTGGCAAAGAATTGGAAATTGAGGGGATGTCCATCAGTTGGGGAATGGTTGGACAAATTGTGGTATATGTTGATGACAGAATACTACTGTGCTATAAGAAATGATGCAAGATGATTTTAGAAAAAGCTAGAAAGATCTGCAGGAACTGATACAGAATAAAATAAGCAGAGCCAAGAGCAGAGTGACAATGACAGTGACAGCAATATTGTATGAAGATCATCTGTGAAAAACTTGATTACTCTCAACAATGCAAAGATCTGGAACAATCCTGAAAGACTTTGAACAAGGAATGCTTTCCACCTCCAGAGAAAGAACTGTTGGAGTAGGAAGAATGCAGATCAAAGCATACTATAGATTTCACCTCAGTGTATTTACAGTTTTATTTTGGGGTTTTGGTTTTGTATGACCAAACAATGACCAATATGAAAGTATGTTTTGCATGTGAATAAAAATTTTAAAAAATTAGAATTAGGAAAGTGAAAAATGACGATTCAAACAATGTTCAATTTCTGCAGTCATTGCCTTCCTTAGAATCTGTGCAAAAAAGATAACAAATAAGTTGTAGTTACCCCAAGGTATTTAACATATCATTAGCATCTCATTTACAATGCAGCTTGCTCCCCTTAATGGGGTGAGCAGAGTGAATCATTAGGAAAGCCACACAGAGCAAAGTGGACCATGGGTAAAGTGATATCAGTTCTTTGGAGACAAATGGGGCAACAATTGCTCAAACAAATGGTATCTTCCTTAGTAACTAATCAAGACAGAAAGCATTACTGAAAGCCCTTACTCAATTATAGTCTTACTTTTATCTCTGCTTACCTTACTTACAGTAGTAAGCAAAGAAAGACTGCAAAATGATTGGCAGGAGCATGTGACTCAGAATCTCATGAGAGCCTGGGACAAGGTTCCAAGTGGGGCGTGGTCCCAACTGAAAATGATCTATTTGCTGAAGATTTGATGAAGATCCTGTATTTTTCACCTATCTTCAAGATATCTGGCCCCTGTGAGATACCAGCTTCAGGAGAGAGACTACTTGAATGGGCTGCTGGCAACTAGAGTTTCCCTGTACTTGAAATATTCTTCTTCCTCCATCTTCATTTGGTGGATTCCTACACAACTTTTAAAGACCAACTAAGTCTCACCTCCTTTACAAAATCTTTTTTACTCTCCTTTCCCCAGTTGCTAACAACCATTTTCCCCACCTTAGATGTTGTATATTACCATGTATGTCACCATTTCAGTAAGAGTGCATGACAAATTAGATGGAGAGAAGATTTCAAAATCAAGACTAACTTCATGCCCCATTTTTTATACATAGTAATGGTGTGACTTAGGGCAAAACACTTTTCACCTCACTGCTCCCAGACAACTCTATAAAATTGTATGTTGATGACCAATTAAGAATCCACATTAGTTGAAGAATTTAGTGTGATCCTCCTCCCCCAATTTCAACAATACAGTTATCAATGGATGAATCTGTGATACATTAATAGGAGTATTTTCTCCAGTGGCATAGATGGGCCTTTTTTCAGAAAAAGCCTCTACATTTCCTATCTTACTCTATGACTCTTTTCCATGTAAATGGAATTATGGAGAGCCAAAATACACCAATGGTGATTGATCCAACATGCTGGGGACTTTTTTAGTACATTTGTTGGCATGTAATTGATATGTCAGGTGTTATACTGACATATGATTTATTAATATTCATGGATACCACAGGATCATACCTGTCTATGAGTCATCTGCTAAGTTTACTACAGTAATGATCTACTTTTTCTGATCACTTGGGTACTACCCATTAGATCACTTCTCATACACAATTCTATGTTGGCAATAAGTTGTAAGCTATTCACACGCACCATTCATTGCCCCTTAGGTGACCAGAAACTCTCATTCTTTGGGACTGTGCCATTTTATGGTTTGAAATATTATAGCAAAAATGGAAGAGTATTTTTAAAATTTTTTTATATTTTTGTTTCAGGGAAAATCTTAGGTCATTACTAGCAAAATACAACTTCCAAAAATATAATCAACTGCTTTTCTATCTCTGTTTAATTTTGGGTCCAGATCATTGATTATTCTGTCCAAGATATGTATATTGATGGATGATCCCTATGTGCTGTCTATCCAAATGAATATTTTAGTTTAGATAATAGACATTCTTTATCCTCTTGTTTTTCCAGTATGGATAATGAGGGTGACCCCTTTTAAATGAAAAGAGACCTCAATTAAGAGGTTCTACAATGATCTGGGATTAGATACTATCAGAAAAGTACCTTCAGCAAACAGAAGATATGGAGGTCACTCCCATTTTTATGGAAGGCCTTTAAGTTTGGATTAGATTGTGTATTTCCTTCTTGATCATGTCAAACACCTTGTGCTGATTATATGTCTCCATGTCTTTTGACTTTCTTAATGTTAATAATCACAGACCTGACAAAGTTTTCTCAGTCGATTCAACTTACTAGGAATCTTAGAGTTTGTTTCTTTCTTTTTAACTCCCCTTCTGTCTTAGACTTCATATTAAATATTGGTTCCAAGGCAGAAGAGTGGTAAAGGCTAGGCAACTGGGGTTAAGTGATATGCCCAGGCTCACAAAGCTATGAAGTATCTGAGGTTAGATTTGAACCCAGGAACTCCCCTCCCCAGGCCTGGATCTCTATTCACTGAGTCACCCAGCTGCCCTGATTCCATAGGTTTTAAGCAAATAGATGGGGGTATCTTTTTGTAGGAGATCCTTTAAGATGACACTTTCGCACTATCTATTCACGAGTTTTATACACACACATACTCAGTAACAAATATAGTGGAATCTTCACTTTTCTTTACTTTTTAGACAATAGTGTGACTATAAAAAGTGGTATGCAAGAGTAGTTGCAACACCTAACCAATTGCTTTCTCATACTTTTATCAAGGATATGGTTAATTTGAGTTATATTATTCCCATATCAATTTTGAAGTGATGAGGAAATAAGCATATGACCTAGTAATTTTTAGCTCCCTTGATTATCTTTTTTATGAAACTAATGCCTTAAACAATATTTTGAAAAATATTTAGTATTCTATCTTTTTCAGGTTATACCTCAATTCCTTCAAAATGATGTCATTTCCATAACTCTTCTTATCATCTCTGCTTTCTACCGTGTGGTTTCTATACCTTCATATAGCTTATAATGTCTTTGATGTTAGAGTCAGAATATAGTGGATCCATTAGCGCTGACAGAGGAAATAAGTCATTATGATAACTTTGACAAATCTGTTGCATTTTCTGTATATTTGTTGTCTTTCTTTTTCATCCTTTAATGCCCTCAAGAAGATCTAACCTAATTGAATCTCTCTAAGATGTCTGTAAATGTGTTTTTTCTCCATCCACCAATTCTTTTTTATGAAGCAATAATGGTTGTTATCCACCATGAAGATCTAACAAACAAGTTCATATTCTCAGTCAATATTGTCTTGAAAGATAGAATATCAAGTTCAGGGAGGTTTTTATTAGTTTGGATAAAATAGAGAAATGATTTGAAAAAAGAAAATTTTAATACAGAGACAATATAGAATCATTTAAAAATTTTAAATCCAGGTGTAGTATGATGAGATAAAATTTCTTTTTTGCTATACTCTGCTTATTTTCATCTTTTCCTTCCTCTGATACCTCTGTAAGTGATACCTTGGTCTCAACTTCTTTCCCTCCTTCATCCTTAACTCTTTTTACAATAAGGATTTTTTAAAGCTTATTCTGAAAACTTTTATATGGTAGTGGAATATGCTAAGAGATTAATTTGGGGTTGGTGCATTTAATGACTGTATTTTATTTACTCCTCTCTTGTAAAAGCAAGGCACTGCAGAGGAAAGAATATTGAACTTGGATCCAGAAGCCTTGTCATCCACATTCAGCTCTGCACAGCTGTGTGCTTTTGGTCAAGTCATTTAGCCATTCTAGATTCCAATTTTCACAGCTCCAAAATTATCAATATTCCATATTCACATCTGTGATAGAGGCTGGTACTAGAGAAAAAGTGCCAGACTGAAGAGTATATGAAATTGATCACCTCAATGGGGGAGGGGCCCCAGGAGTGGATTCCTGAAGAGAGAAGACTCTGGCTGGAGAGCAGTGAGGTCTCTCTGTCTTGAGACATCCAAGAGAGAAGGTGGATAAAGACTTTCTCCTGAGGGTTACCCATTTTTCCTGCTGGTGACTGGAAATCCTCCCCCCCCCCCATACTTCCCAATTGGAGGGACTTTCTGAAGAGAAACCTGAGCTGACTTTACCTCAGCTCCTGTTGCCCAGGGGTGAGTCAACCTGACTTTCTCTCAAGGGGGCTCAGGCTGCCAAGTCCCGAGTTCCCCCCAAACTTGAGGAGGGAAAAAAGGGTTTATATAGAGACAGGGACCCCCTTTTCCCACTTTCCTTTTCCCATCCTTCCCTGCTTGTTATTTCCTTTTGTAGTACCTGATTGGGTCAACATTAAAAAGTTATCTGTTCCCCAAGCTGAGTGTGAGTGAAAAGGGAGTGAAAAGGGGAGACCTTTTGGTCTCTAGTAGTGGAGGGGGGACAAGAGGGACATGAGTGAATAGGGGAGAGCAGCTTTAGCTAAGGAGGGAAGGTAGAAGGGGGAAAATCTTCAAACCCCCTCTCCTCTCTCTGAGCCAATTCATTACATCTGCTGTCTCCCCCTGAATCCTGCTTTGTGGAAGGGGGTTCTCCTCTTGTTCTCTCTCTTTTCATACCTCAGGGTCCAAACCCCCTCACAGGGTACATTCCCTTCCTTTCTTTTATTTTTTAAGACAGTTGGCACCCCAGATTTAAAAGGACCCCACTTATTTAAAAATAATAACCCTTAATGACTCAACTCCTGAGGCTAACAGCCTTTGTCACTGACTCTGCCTAGCAGTTTCCACACAGGATTAAAAACATCTTGATTCCTGGTGGGGGGTAGAACTAGTCAGTTACCAACTGCCACTCTGGTCAGTTACAAAACTGAGAGAGTCTATTGTAAAAGGGAAACTGTACTATCTAGCTAGAAGCAAAGCTTGTGGGGACAACAACCATTTTCTAACTACTAATTCCTGGCAGTTACAGCCTAGAAAAGATCTAATGGGAAATATGCTAAAACTAATACTATGATCGACTGTACTAGGAATAATTGCCATTTATTGGGGCTACTGTATCATTTTTAATACAGTGGCAGGGATGATAGACAATGTTCTGGGGACATTAACCAATAGGACTATGGGATGAACTCAGTTGCCAATGAATTATCTAGATGTAAATTACCTCTGGCAAATTGTGTTCTTGGTAGTGACTAACATCTTTAAGAATACCAAAGCTGGTGCCAACCTGATCTTCCCAAAGAAAACTGTACATGCTCTAGTCATTGATAATAGATTAGAGACATTGCTTTGTCAGATCGCTCTTATAACTGATATGTACCAGGATTACATGCAGAGAAAACAAAGCATGGGTAAGGGAACCAATGAGGACACTGGAGACATGAAGAGACAGACTAATAAGGACAATGTAGTTACTAATAATAATCCTGGGACACCATTAGGAGCAATAGGGGGAAATGACCTTGCCAATATCATATGGGCACCAATTAATGCATCTGCTAACAATCTTGCAAATGCATCAAAGGCTCAAAAGATTATACCTTTGCATGATATAGCTAAGATCACTGATAACTCTGGCATTTTACATGGAAAGGTTCATAAGTCAATCACCACCCATGACTTAGAGTCTTCACATAACCGCATGCCTAAATTTTTATTATTAAGAGAGCATTTCATCTCTGTGAACTAGATTTTGAGGATGTAGAAATTCTTTTATCTGAACTTTTTACACCCCAGGAACATGAGAATTTTATTGAACAAACTAGAAAAGATTCCTCACTCATGAGCTGGGCAGAAGTTTTTGAAGATCTGGATTTTTCTAATCCAAGATCAATAGCTTATCTAAGAAAATGCTGTGAGGATCTATTGCAGGGAATGAAGCAATTGTCAGAAAAACCCACTGCATGGGGAAAATTTGACAGATTATCTCAAGAAAAAAATGAATATCCATGCTCATTTCTTGATCACCTTATTGAAAAAACTGAGGGACTGTTAGGTTTTAGCCCTGATTCAAAAGAAGCAGAAGTACATGTGAGGAGACAATTTCTCAAGGACTGTGATAAGCACTTAAGGGATTTCTTCAGGAACTATTGCCCTAAGTTTGACACCATATTACTTAATGAACTTAGAGATAAAGCCACCTATCTTCATGATAACGAGGTAGATCAAGAAAGAAAAAAGAATTATCTAAAGAAAAAGCTCCAAGAGACCTCTGAAATATTAAGGCAGAAAGAATTAGAGGAGTTTAAGAACCTGGATACAATTAAGACTTTTAACAGATGAACCACACAGTATAGCAGACACCCTGAAGTCAACAGAGGGTGCAAAGAGATAAGAGGACTTGTTTTTTGTGTTCTCATCAAAGACACATTGTAAGAAACTGCCCAATGAAACATCACTATGAATAGGGCCAAAATAAGAGAGATGGGAAAGGTCAAAATGCATACTATCAGGGGAAAGTATATAATAACAAACACTATGGGAGACAGGACTCTAATAGCAAGCAGTGTTGCTCTCACTACAGACTTAGAGAACAGGAGACCCCAGACCTGAAATCCATGGAAGCAGCAATTGCTTCTGGAGCAAAACCCCGTTATTCTGAAATTATAGTGAGAAATAAACATTATACCGCATGATACCAGGCTCTAGCATTATTTAGTAAAAAAGAGACGAATTTGGAGGGTACCCCAGGGAGGAAACATGAGGGCATAAGCATAAAGTGCACAAAGGGAGATGGTCAAAAAGGAAAAAGAAAACTTAAAATTTTAGTGGTAGAGAAACAGATAGTTGGGGAAGATGCCAAGGGAAGCAACTTGAGTAAAAAACAAAAAGTTATAATTGAGGTGGAAAGTGAAATTTAACAAATAATAGCAGACATGAAACATGACATTTATTGTTCACAGCACGTGGGCACACAAAACTGCATGGAGAAAAGCAAGGAACAGATTAAATCCTTTTTGGAAAAATTTTTAGCTTGCCGAATGGATCTAGGCAGTGGAAGATCAAATGGGGCTAGCAAATCTTTCAAAGAGTATTAGTATCCAGACCATTCTGATAAGATAATCAAATGACACATTGTTACAAGAGACTTTGGAGCTGAAAAAATTATACATCTAAGAGGGGAAAGAAAGGAAAATGAGGGGAGAACTAACTTAAACCCAAAAGCCAAAGACTTTTACCCACAAAATCCTATAACACTCAAAGATACCAGTCCTGGGGATGACTTTAGCACTTATCAATACCAAACTTCCAATGACTTTCTATTCCCTGAACCAGAGACTGCAAAACAATGTAAGGGAGTGGGAACAGAAGAGTCTTTGATAGTGAAACCTCATCCAAGCAGTTCTCAAACTGAAATTAATACAAACACAAACCTTTTCTCTGCACAAGCTGTTAGCTCACAGACAGCAGTGGTCCAAAGTGATACATGTGCATTACAAACCCTGGGGCAAGAAAGTAAAGATGATAATAGGAAATCTGTGTATGTAAGCACCATAATAATAATTCACAAGAAACTCCAGAACCATATCTCGGGACAGAAGTGGGAGAACAAAAGCACAAACCTCTCACTGATATAGGGGCAAGTGAATCTGTATTGAAGTCATTCCCAGAAGATACCACCATAGAGGGAATGGTTTCTATGTCAATAGATTCACAAGAACCTGATCCAAAGGATATGGTAGAACCTGTGCACTCCAGTAATATAATAGCAGATCCACAAGAAGCAGTAAACCCACAAGAATCAAATTTGTCACCACAGAACTCAGAATTAGAGCATATAACTAGTCAACAGATAGAAAAAGAATTGGGAAATATAGAAATCACTGAAATAGGGTTAGACCAAGACACAAAACCTGGATTAACAACACCTGACACAGAAATACAACAGGTCACTGAACAAAAGCTAGTGAAAGACCTGGAGAATACAAAAATCAATGACCAAGAGTCAGACTCAGACCCAGATGATACAGTACCAAATGGTAAAATAATAGTTGAACAAAACAGTGATGAAGAACAGAAACCTAATGAGTACATTAAGCTTTATGATAAAGTTCATAAAGATTTAGATGAATGGGACACAAATTGGCATAGTGAACACCTGGATTCAGAACAAGCAAGCTTTTCTGATTCTGATTCTGATTCTGATTCAGCAATCGAAAATATAGGTAACTCATTATCAGTACAGGAAATACTGGATATTATAGGAGTCAGTAGTTTTGAAGAATTTTGTTAGAAATATGACTTAGGGGACAGTGACACTGAATTGGAAATAATATGATAGAGAACTTGATACCAGGGCTGGTTTGAGTTCTATAGGGTAGCAAACATGAAACCTTATAAGAATCCAGACTGGTACTAGGCATAAGATCTGACACATGATCCACTAAGAAAGTTTAATCAAATTAGGAGCACCCCTAAACCCATAGTGACAAGCCCTAGCTGAAAAAAAAAACTGAGACAAGTCCATTAACCCCAGTAAATGTAGATGAAAAACATCCAAGATGCTATTGGAGCATCTTTCCCAAACAAAATCGCACAAGAAGAAATAGAGATACTGAACAGAGACAGTGAAACCAAAATAGAATTAGGCCCAAGACAGATATATAAATTTGGGTTAGTTAGATCAGGGAGGATTAGTGTAGCCTGTGAAACATAGGAGAAGCAGTTGCTTGTGGAACCTGGGAGTTTGTTTGGGTGGATTTAAAATCCCTTAGAATTAATAAACCTATATACGAATTTCAATCTCAAGCCTAGACTAAAATATCACTACCCTCTACAATCAACCACATAGGAATAGAATAATCTGCCCTATAATCACACATTAAGAAAGTTACCTACATTCATTAAATAAAAATAAAATCTCACTTGCATACATGACTATGGCACAAACATCCTGTATAAAGTTTCATTCACATGCATCAACATATTCACTCTTACATGCACGTTAATCTTACACACACACATTTTCCTGTTGTTCCGGATACTTGAGATCATTTTTCAAGGTGAGACGGCAGGCAAATGTGTTTCCAGTAAAGGAGAAGGCACCCCGGACCTGTGACAAACTTCAAGCAACACCAGTAGATGGAAGACACATGACAACTGGAAAGAACTTTGAATCAAAGACATTATGGGGAATGAACTTCAAGAAAATGGGTCACGTAAGATTAATTGCCGATCATATTAACTTCACATATAGGGAAGTACATCCACATATATATTGGAATAAATATGCATCCACCACGATATATTTAGGACACGAACAAATTTTACATTGACATTAAGGACTATGCCCTAAATAAGGACAGCCCATGAATCATATATCTGTAAATAAATCTCTACTACCTGAAGATATATATGTATATATGCATTTAAATAGCATGTGAAATAGGTAAATGTGTAAAAATAGCAGACTTGTATATATATGCATATGTATATATACATATATATATATATCATAATAATGATCTAATCCAGTAATATAGATAGAAAGGAGAGTTAAAATGCTAACCATTAATAGTCAAGGAAAGAGTAGTTTAGGGTGGAAAAGGGAATATTGTAACTAGAGATGTAACACAGGGACAGAATAAATCAGATTTCATTGGATACAAGTTAACATATATGTATATACTTATAAATGTAAATTGTTACATTGGTATTAGTATTACATAAGGCATAGGATAGTTCGATTTACTTAAGATTTAAGTTTTATATTGATCACAATAGGAATGTTTTTTTTTATTAAGAAATTGTTATATTGCACAAATTTAATTTTGTTGGTACATAATCCTAACCCTCTTCCCACAATTCAGTCTTAGCATAAGATAGGAATTTAGATTAGTAAAAATAGACAGATTAGGATAAGATTTATTATTTTGGGAGGGGGAGATTAAATGTGAACAATAAGTAGCATAAGATTAGACTAGACATAGAAGATAAGTAACTGGTGTGGGCCAGGGTGGTACCATGTGAACAACCAGAAATGGAGGATTTGTGATAGAGGCTGGAACTAGAGAAAAAGTGCCAGACTGAAGATTATATGAAATTGATCACCTTGATGGGGGAGGGGCCCCAGGAGTGTATTTCCTGAGGAGAGAAGACTCTGGCTGGAGAGCAGTGAAGGTCTCTAGGTCTTGAGACTTCAAAGAGAGAAGGTGGATAAATACTTTCTCCTGAGGGTTACACATTTTTCCTGCTGGTGACTGGAAATCTTTCCTCCCAACACTTTCCAATTGAAGGGACTCTCTAAAGAGAAACCTGAGCAGACTTTACCTCAGCTCCTGTTGCCCAGGGGTGAGTCAACCTGACTTTCTCTCAAGGGGGCTCAGGCTGCCAAGTCCCAAGTTCCCCCCAAACTTGAGGAGGGAAAAAAGGGTTTATATAGAGACAGGGACCCCCTTTTTCCACTTTCCTTTTCCCATTCTTCCCTGCTTGTTATTACCTTTTGTAGAACCTGATTGGGTCAACATTAAAAAGTTATCTGTTCCCCAAGCTGAGTGTGAGTGAAAAGGGAGTGAAAAGGGGAGACCTTTTGGTCTCTAGTAGTGGAGGGGGGACAAGAGGGACATGAGTGAATAGGGGAGAGCAGCTTTAACTAAGGAGGGACAGTAGAAGGGGGAAAATCTTCAAACCCCCTTTCCTCTCTCTGAGTCAATTTGTTACATCAGCTATCTCTCCTGGAACCCCGCTTCATGGAAAGGGATTTTCCTCTTGTTCTCTCTCTCTTCATACCTCAAGGTCCAAGCCCCCTCATGGGGTACATTCCCTTTGCTTTCTTTTTATTTTTTTAAGACACATCCAAGCAGATTTTATCAAGAGGATATAATTTTCTCAATAACATTTTAGCTGCTCCCTAAAAGTTATTGTTGAGGCACCTCGTGTAGTAGATATTGACACTAGGGGAATTATGGTAATGGGGAAATGTTAGAGCAGTAACACCAGGAAGAAAGCCAGGGAAAAGACTGAATCTTTAGCCCCCCCCCCACTTCCTGTTCCCTTTAAACTCTCTTAGAAGCGTTCTTCTCAAAGATGGTAAGCTTGAAAATTTCCCCTAATAACCAAATCCCACAATCAAATCCTTTAACTAAGAGGTCTTTTATTCTTTTGAGTAGAGGAGGTAAGGAGAGGGGAGGGATGAGAGGAAAATAAATCTCCCTAAATTTTCTAACTTATACTGTTTATTGAAGGTTTCAAGATATATTCAAATTCAGGAAACAAAATTGGCTTTCACTAAGGGGAGATATTGACAGCAAATGCTGACAGGTTCCTTCTGGGCTAAAACCCAAAAGTCTTTCCAGCATACAGTCCTATGGATAAGGCAATAGCTAGAGAGAGAGGCTATCTTCCACCTTCTGGTCCAACAGTCAGAGAAGGAAGAACCTTTCAGCCAGATCAAGCTGCTTAACTGCTTTTTCCCAAAGTTTCATGGAAATTTCTCCTCATCTCAGTTGATTGGCATTTCTAAAAGTTCTGAGCTCCTTTTCTCTTTGCAGATGCATTTGTCACTTCTCAAAATCTTCATGTACACTTGATTAGACAAAGCCAAAATAAAAGATTCATACTTTTATTTATTGATACATTCAGCCCTATAAAACTTCTGTAGGGTTTCTATTCTCAAAGACTGACAAATATACCTTACTAAATATATGCAGAATGAATACTGCTTACATGTAGTACAGAAAACCAAGCTTCAGAATGTTTTTTTTTTTTTATTCCAATCACCTACTTTAGCAAGATAACAGCTTAGAGAGACACTAGGGCAAAAAGGTGCAAAGGAATCTCTGATAATTTTCAGAGGCATCCAAATGCTAGCTAAAGATGTTCTGAACATAAAGGTCAAAGCAGAAGCATTTAGCTCCACACTGCTGCCCACAATGATCTTCATGCTGACCTGTTAGCCCACAATGAAGTGGAGAGCTGAAGCTTGTGGTCACCCAGCCTGGAAAGGAAGCATTAATGTGAAGTCTCATCCTGCATAATTTCATGACAAATGAACTCCTATGAAAGGTCAGAAGTGGCAAAAGTACTAAAGGCAAAAGCACTAGAAGCGGTTTATTGCAGAGACTTTTCTGGTTTGTATAACAAAGATAATAAACATCAGATGACCCATAATACATTTACACTATATCCTGTGGAAATACAAATGGGAAAAAAAAACTTTTTGAAAGAAATTAATGATCTGGTGGTTTGAACATAAATGAAAACAATTAGCTTAGGATAATCAGTTTTTGAAATTTGGTGGAATTGTGTATTTCTGTTGAGAATAAAATGGAACCAGAAGAGAAAAGAGGACAGGAGCAGACAAGAGGGTACAGGAGAGGACAGGATATGGCAGGACAGGAACAGGGTTGGTTAGGATAGGATAGGATAAGATACAACAATACAATATAGTATGATAGGTTACCAAGTAATAACTAATGTTCATTCCTATTGTTAAATATCTTTTCTCCCTTGCCCCACTCTCTTTACTGTAGAGTACTGAATACTGGTTATCTTCCCCATATTGTTATTCCAATTCTGGAAAAGGAAAAACATATTTTCCCTTTGGAATATAATGTACTAAATTTCAAAGAGCCAAGTAAGTCAAAAGAAAGCTAAATAACCAATCACTTACAAGTGAAAAGGTTTATGTATCTAGTTGGAGAGCAAAAGCAGAGGTGTGAAATTCCTCAAAAGGACTTAATTAGGTACTAATTTAAAAACTAGTGGTAATGGTGTGAGTTCTAACACCACTGTACAAATCGCTTAAATTGTGTTAAGAATGTATTCTTAAGTCCAAGGTGACTTAAGTTTGGATTTCATTTGGATTCTGAAGAAGCAGTATGGTACCTGGCTTTCAAGTCAGAGGACTTTTTCTGGCTCTCTCTTTCCTTTGTGAGGTACTCTTCCTAACCTGTGTGACTTTGGGCAAATTATTTCCCCCATCAAGGTCTCAGTTTTGTCAGTTTGAATTCTATTCCCTGTAGGTCCCTCTCAGCTCAAAACCCACAATTCCATGAATTAATTAACCTTTACCTTGCCTGAAACATTAATCTTCAATAAACATTTAACTTCTACAAAACCCTTGAATGGAAGAGGCTCTCCCTCCAAGCCAAAATCACAACTATTCACAGCTAAGAAAACTCTTTAAAGAAAGCACAAAGACCAAAGCATTCCATCTCTTCCAAGTTCATTCCTAGAAAAAGAACTAGGTGAGACTCAGAGGCTATTTGGGTAAGAAGCTTCCAAATTCCATTGGGAATTTAAAATCAGTGAAGGAGATATATAAGGAGGTGAATAAAGAGAAAAGGAAGAAGATGAAAACAAAATAAGATTTCTCCACATTCCAAGTGGATTTTAATTTTTTTTAATTTTATCTCTTTACTTGATGCTCTTATATAATTAAAAAAAAAAAGAACCAACACTTTCTGTAAGTTAATCAGATATTTTGGAACATATACTTCCTCAAAATTGTTCCCTTAATAAAGTAGATAGAGAGATGGAATGGAAATTAAAGATTATCTAACCAAATTAAGTTTATAGATAAGAAAGCAGAAGTCCTAGGAGATTGTTGGAATTGTCCAAGGTCCCATGGGTAGTAAATGGCTGCCCTGGATTTCAAGCCCAAGTCTCCTGACAGTTCTACCCATTGGGCTGCAGTTCAGAAGATATTGCCCACCAAATTCAATTAACTTCTGGTGCACAAACTATCTCTTACAAACCTTCTAATGGGACAGTGAAGTAACTGATCCCCTTTAGCTCTTTTAGGTTTTGCTTTGATTTTATTTTTTTTTTCCATTTGAATTAGTTTTTTTAGTCAATTTAGAACATTATTCCTTGGTTACAATAATCACATTATTTTCCTCCCTCCCCTCCCCACAGCCCATTGGGTTGTTACTTGTGTCCTTGATCAGAACCTATTTCCATGTTGTTGATGTTTGCACTAGGATGTTCATTTAGTCTACGTCCCCAACCAAATCCCTTCAATCCATGTATTCAAGCAGTTGTTTTTCTTCAGTGTTTTTACTCCCATAGTGTTTCCTCTGAATGTGGATAGCGGGTTTTTCTCATAGATTCCTCCTAGTTGTTCAGGATCACTGCATTGCCACTAATGGAGAAATCCATTACATTCTATTGTATCACAGTGTGTCAGTCTCTGTGTACAATGTTCTCCTGGTTCTGCTCCTTTCGCTCTGCATCACTTCCTGGAGGTTGTTCCAGCCTCCATGGAATTCCTCCACTTTATTATTCCTTTGAGCACAATAGTTAGTATTCCATCACCAACAGATATCACAATTTATTCAGCCATTCCACAATTGAAGGGCATCCCCTCGTTTCCCAATTTTTTGCCACCACAAAGAGCGCAGCTATGAATATTCTTGTACATGTCTTTTTCTTTTTTATCTCTTTGGGGTATAAACCCAGCAGTGCTAGAGCTGGATAAAAGGGCAGACAGTCTTTTATCACCCTTTGGACATAGTTCCAAATTTCCCTCCAGAATGGTTGGGTCGATTCACAATTCCACCAGCAATGCATTAAGGTCCCAATTTTGCCACATCTCCTCCAGCATTCATTACTTTCCTTTGCTGTCATGTTAGCCAATCTGCTAGGTGTGAGGTGATACCTCAGAATTGTTTTGATTTTCATTTCTCTGATTATTAGTTGCTTTGGTTTTAAATTGGCATTTTCTCATCAGCAACAGCAACAAGTCCTCGTATGGCAGGTTTTATATAAACTACAATAAAACTTAAAATTTAGAGGGAAAGGAAAAATAAAATAATGGATTTCTTGATGACTGCTATTTAATACTTGAGGATTATTTCCTGAATAGATAAAATGGGGAAAGAAAGTTTTATCAAAAAGGGTTCAAAGCTTTAGAGATTAACCAATAGGTCTCAACCCATCAGTGAGTTAGGAGAATATCTTTTCCAAGTATGAGAAGACATCTCTCCCCGTGTGAATGGATTGATGAGGACAGTTTATTCCACTGGCCATGAAGGCAACATAGCAGGTACCATGTAACACGTCAAAGGTACCAAGGTCATCCATGGCATCCCAGGCCATCACAAGTCCTCCTGATTTTGTCTTGACACTTGATTTCAATGTCTCTGGAAGAGAAAGTAAAACCAAAGTCTGTGCAATTCTGCCTCACTGAAATCCAATTTGTACAGGAGTCAAGAACACCTTGTTTTATTATTGGGCCCTTTGAAGCAAAGGACAAGGAATAATACAAAGTCAGCCAATCAACAAGCATTTTTTGGATGCCTATTATATGCCAGTCTTAGATGATTATTAGAGCTCAGGCAAGATACATATTGTTTATAGTATGATTCTAATTCCCAGAGGTAGATATTGAGACACAAAGATATCAATGCTTGCCCAAGATCACACATTTAGTAAGCAGTGGAGTGAGGACCTGATCCCAAACTTTTTGATACCAATTTTATGTTTTTTCACCTCTCTACCACTGCCCTCAAACCACTTCTATTAATGTTTCTATTATCTCCAAGAAAGTCAGGTCAACTTTGGGCTGTTGATAATTTGGTTTCCTAGTGAAAAAGAAAGTTTTTTCATGCTTAATATTAGAAAGGGGAATTAAGGTTGTCAATCTTATATAGTGATTTTCTTATACAGTGTTTTTCTGAGGAAGAAGACAACACTTAAGGGCCTTGAGGAAAATGCTACCTTTAAGATATTTATTCAATCAGCATATCCAAATATCTGAATAGATCAGATAGCCATTTATATTTTATGAAAATTCCCCTTTTGAACACTGAGTGGTGAAATAGAATGGTTTAATATCTGTCTCCACTTGGTATTTAATATGGAATTTTCACAAACAAATGGGTCATTCAGTAACTAAGGATGTTTTCATTGAACTAATCATACTGTACAAGGGACCCAAACCTTTTAGAACATTATATTTAGAATAAGAAGACCTGGGCTTTGAATCCAATTTCTGCTACTTACAAGCTATGGGACCTTAGTTCACTTAACCTACTTGGATCTTAATATCTTAATCAGTAAAAATGAGGTGGCTGGAATGAGATGATCTCTAGGGTCCTGTTCACATTCTAATTCTGATGATATGGTAGGAACACAATATATAAAAATATTTACATCAGTGTTTATTAGTTGCTATATCTGCTAATAAAATTAATCCTGAAATTCATTCTTGCTCTCACTGCCTGATCACTTCCCCCAGGATTTTTCAGTACCCTTAAGTGTATTGGGGGGATCTAAGTTTTCTACTATTGATTCCAGCCCCCACAGATGGTATTCCCCAAGTATAAGGATGATCCCCTGAATTAAAGTTTCATTTAATCAATAGTAATAAAATGAGCTTTTAAATGGAAATATTTACTTCAGAAGGCACAATCACATCACAAATATACAAATTTAGTCCCCCAACACAGGGAGAAGATGTAATCTTCCACCACCCCAAACACCTTAATATCTATGGAAGAGATTAGGTTCATTGTTTAGCTCAGTTCCTATAAAACATAGTCCCTACTTTCAAAACCAAACTACTTCCCAGCTTCATTAATTTTTTTCCAATCCCTTGAATAGTTTTGTACCATCCTAAAAGAGAGTAATAGCAGATGTCCAATAATTCACATGTTAGTGGTACTTTTCTATGTTCTTCTTTTAGACATTACAATGACCCAGTACCATGAGGATTCTTTTTAAAGCCAATGATTGGAGGAATTTGCCTGGCCTTCCTTGGGAAACAGTCACATCATTTGCTGGTATACAATTTCTTTAAAAAAAAGTATTAAGTGAAATCTGATCTGCATAAATGGTTCTAGCAGAATATCAGAAAATCATATTATCTTTTTTCAAATAATACTCTGGCAGAGATAAAGAATTAATATAACTTCCTCAGTGGTCTATCTATTAAACCCACCTTAGGTGCTTGGAAAATCTCATTCAATATGAATGAGCCTTTGGATCACACATGAGGCCAAGAAGCTGCAAATGATTAACTCTATTACTTGGCATAACTTCTAACCAAGTTGTTTTTGGCAAATCTTACAGGAAAATTTTCCAGTCTCACCCAAGATTATCATAAGCAAAGCCTCACTTTCCTCCCTTCTATAATATCTACATGAAATTAATATCTTGGAAACCTTGAGAAATCAATCCTGACTAAAACCTCTACATGGACTTAATGGAATGGAAAAGCAAGTATTAAAAGTTTATTTTGTGTTAGGCATTGTATTAAGCAATAGAGAATACAAACAGAAAAAAATATAATCTCTGTTCTCATGGAGCTCCCATTCTAACTGGATGAGACAACACATAGATACAGATTTGGTTTCATGACCAACACAAAGGTTAATATTTAGGAACTGGCATGTAAAAAAGCAGGCGGAACTCTAAGGACCTTGGAAGCTATGAATGGTCACATAGTCTCTGGCCAATAACTGTTGGGAAGATGATAGTGTACCAAAGAGTCAGGGTTTAATGAAGTTTGGGGTTACCTCCAAAAGAGAAGTAGATCAAAGTATCTTATATGTAAACAAAATTTAGTAGCTGAGGCCTATGAGAATTGGGCAAAAAGGGTTGGGTTGAAAAAAGAAAAGAAAAATTTTCCTATTCCTGCCATGGTAGATTATGGGCCCATAATTATTTCTATATGAGGGTAAATCATTTTTCTTATTGTATTCCTGGGTCCAATTCAAGAATTTGAGTACCTTACTATGTGTGTGTTTCCTATACGTTTCTCTGATTATGTGATATAGTGAAAAGAGCTCTGGATTTGGGGTCAAAGGACCTGGATTCAGATCCTGCATCTGCTAAAACTCTCCTTGTATATCCCTAGCCAAATTATTTCACCTCATTTGAGCCCCAGCTACCACATCTTCAGAACAAACATTGTCCCAGAAAGAAGTGAACAAAAATGGGGACAGTTGATATTCAAGTAAGTAAGGTAAGATAGCATCTCATTGTCTTTGATAAATTCAAGGCAACCCACCAAAATGAACAATATCCCTCAATACTGAAGGAGCTAACAGACATTATTGCTATGCTAGTATCAGTAATATTTGAAAGGCTGTAGGAAACAGGAACAGTACCATATAATTGCATATTATAAGATACTGAGACTGAATTCCTTTCGTTTAAAAAAAAACTATAGAAGGGATCATTAAAGTGGTGATTAATAAATATCTAGAAAAATGTAAAATATTACTTACAAAGAGCCAGCATGGTTTCTACAAAAGACAGATAAATAAAACTATAAATAAAACATATAAATAATATATAATATAATATACAATATAATATAAAACATATAAGTAAAACTATAAATAAAACATTCTTTAGTCACCCCTTTGGAAACAGAAGTACTAAATTATAGTATATTGTATATGGGGAATGTAGTAGATAGTTTGCTAGAGGATGACTTTAGTGGAGCACCACAGGGATCTGTGCTTAGAAAAGGGTTATTTAATATTTTAATCAATAATTTGGATAAAAAGAATAGATGGCATGCTCATCAAGTTTGCATGTGATGTCAGATTAGGAGAGTAAATTAGAACTAAATGACAGAATTAGGAATCCAACAAGATCTTAACAATTTAGTAAGCCATTGGGCTGAATTTAATAAATGAAATTCAGTAAGGATAAATGTACAGTTGGATGTGGGGGGAGGGGGGGAGGGGGGGAGGGGCAATCTTATTCCCAAATCCAAGACAAAGGAGGCATGACTAGACAGCAGTTTGTCTGGAAAACATATAGAGATTTTAGTGAACTAGATGCTAAGTAAGTCACTGATGTGATAAAATAGCCAACATTTTTTTTCTAAAAAACAATGTTTTTCAATCATTTTGCAATGAACTTGATTAAAAGAAATCCAGATTCTGAGAATAAGGAGGTCATAGTCCCACTGACAGAGTGGGAGGGGAGGAATATCATGAAACCTAATCTTATCTGGGCTACTGTGTTGAGTTCTAGGCATCACACCACAGTTTAAGGGCACTGATAGGCTAAAAACCATCCAGAGGATCTTAAACAGACTAGTGAAAGGCCTTTAGTAGAAGTACTAAGAGGAATGGTTGAAAAAAAAGGGTGATGTTTGGCCTGGAGAAGATTCAAAGGAAGGATGATAACTATCCTCAAATATTTTAAAGGTTGTCATGAAGAGGAATTAGGCTTTTTTGTTGTTTTTATTTCAGAGTACAGGACCCTGCAGTAATTGCAAACAAATGAGTATGAGTTGTGTCAACTTAAAATAAAGGCTGTATTAAGAAGAATCTTTAATAGATGCAAGGGAATTGCAGTCAGGGACAATGCCCAGCACTGGAGAGCTGGAGCACCCAGGAGGGGCAGAAGGGGCAGGGTTAAACCAGGAGGGAGTCTCAAAAAGGCAAAGTCTTCCTAACTTATTTCAGAAGTTGTTTTGCAAAATAGCTGAAGGCTAGAAAGTCTTAGGGAATGTTGACATCTGGTCAGGATAGCAGGCTCCAGGGGCATCAATGGGAAGTTTCCAGACAAGTTATAAGATGGGCTCTGTTTGAACCTGCCCAGACCATGGGGTCAGGGTCAGGTGGCCCCTGCTTTGGCTGCATTTGATAGTTTCAAGAAGACAAATAAGGTCTTAATGTCAGGGGGAAACATAAAAATTAAATAAATAAAATTTCCTAATAATTAAAACTGTCCAAAAGTAAAATGTGCTGCTTCCAGAGTCAAACCAGTGCATAGTAATGGCACAAAAATGGAAGATAAGGGTTAAAAAAAAAGAATCAGCAGATTTCCATTCTTTCAGTGTCCTCAAGAAAAGACTAAATGCAAACTTGTTTTATATTTCATAAACAGATGCAATATACTGTGAAAAATTCAATGATTAGGATTCAGATGCAAAATCCACTCAAGGAACAATACTCAACTATGGAGATGTGGATGTGTGGGAAGCTGATTGTGAAATGGATAGAAAGCTCTACTTAGAATCTGGAGAGACACAGGTTGAAAATGTCAGCTCCAGCACTTATTTCCTGTAGGACCATGGACAGATGATTTAATATCTTTAAGCCTCAGTTTTTCCCAACTCTAAATTGTCAATATAGCACCCCCACAGAGTCATTATAAAGATAAAAGGAGATAAAATATTTAAATTACTTTGTAAAATTTTCAAGTACCACATAAATATCAGCTATTTGTAGAAGACACACTATGTAATAAATTTCCTTTGGGAGAGGACAGCTTCATTTCTTGAGGGAACAAATTCTCAGCATGGCCACATCATTTAGGACACACTCTGTTTGGATCAGTGCACTCCTAGTGTGAAATTTTTAAAGAGAACACTTTTGTGGGGTGATAATGATTAGGGTTGGGGGGATCCAATATTCAATGGCCAATTGTTAGCCTGCTTAGAGCAGATTAAGGCTGCCATACCATACTAGTGAGATTAATGCAAAAGCAGGGAGACAGGCTGGTAATTTCACTCCCTCATCTTTCTTAACATTTTTATTCTTTTCCTAACAGGTTAATCTTCCACCACAGCCACAGTCCTCCACTCAAAACAGAGCTATCCTATGATTTGCTCTTCTCTTTCTAAATTCACAGTTGCCTTAATAGCTCCAAATTCTTCTAAAAGCACTGCTATCTTTCCCCCATCACAACCACCCCTCTCAGGGAAGTAATTTGTCAGGCTCTCTTCTCTTGGCCTTTGCATCTGACCAACATCATTTACCTAGAACAAGGGCACATCTGTAACTCCATTATCCTCCAACTACTCTGGATTTTCCCTGCCCACGTAGCAATTTAAGGGAGGAAATTTATGTTGTCGACTCAGAACAGGAAGTTTAAAATCTTTTGAAATAAAGAATGTGAACTGAGTAGAAACTGAGAGAAAACTACTACTGATTGGAGAAAGGTAAACTGAGAGAAACTATTTCTTACTGAGATAGGGAGGACAAACTGACTGAAAACTACTTCTGATTGAACTAGAGAGGCTTCTAGTGCCTCCCTCACCTCCCCAATCTTATATAAACATAGCCTAAATGTACAAAAGGACTCTGGGTCTCTGGAACCTCACAGAACTTATTGCCTCTTTTAATGGACACTGCAGTTGATGTTTTGGGGGTTTGGATAGCAAAGTCTTTGCCATTTCTCCATCTTTTTCTCTAGAATGAGCATAGTTAGGAAATCTCTCTTGCTGTTTTGGTTTGAGAATGGAAAGAGTTGGAATTTTCAGACAAGAAGGGTCTAGATTACAGAGGAATATTACCAATATGACAAAAATGCTTTCTTATGAGTTCAAGCATCATCATCATCATGAACTTCTCTCCCAATACTTTTCATTCATCTCCAGAAAGTAGTCATTTAATTTACCTGTAAAATAGTCTGCAGAACATTAAATAAAAAATCAGAGGAAGTTAACAAGATGTCCTAGGATCATTTCTATCTGAAATTCATTTAAAAATTAGAATAACAATTTTAATAATAATAATGTTATTTAATACACAAATGTAACAAATCCTAGAATATAACATGACTAATAATAACAGGATGGCAGCTTGTTTTGGTGCTATTTTTACTCAGACTTTCTATCTATCATAAAAAGAAAAACATTGATATAATAATAAATGACATGAATATAGCAATTGAAGGCTTACAAAAGAATTTTACATTATCCTGTCATGTGTTCCTCTCAACAAGGTTGTACAGTAAGTTACTTTAGAAAGTATTATTCCCACTTTAAAGATAAGTAAACTGAGACTCTAAAAAAGTAGATGATTTGCCTATGATCTACTTTGGTACAAGGTATAATTTCCCTAGACGTGGAACTGATTTTTAAGATAAAGCTCTTAACCTAACATTTCCATGTTATGTAAGTAAAAATCAAATCCAGCCCATCAAACTACACAAAAGACTCTTGTCTGTGTATAAGCTAATTTATCCTGGAAGCAAGAGCAGTTGGTTAGTGCACTGCTACTATAATGGGCCTGCTGAGGTTTCCAGCTCCACTGACCCACAGGTTTACTGTAAGAGGATCGGAATGCAGTATCCCATATGGTGAATCACTTACCAGCCAGAAAATCCTCTGAATACATAGAAACAATATCATAATCCTAGTTCACAGAAAGTAGGTTGACTGATGGTGGAGAAACTTTCCTAAAATGAGGTAAAAACAAAAACACAGAAAGCAATTAATTATTTCAATATCCTTAAAGTTATGAAACTAACTAGAGGTAACTCATAAGTAGAGCTCCCAAAACATCATTAAGTAATTTACCTTGTTTTATTGCTTTGCCACTAGCCACAATGGTTTGATTAAGCAATAATTCTACCACAGTAACTATTGTATAAATTCATATTTAACAGTCATACATTTTAATATAGGTAATATATTGCTTTTGGTTTGGGTGTTTTATTTTAATTTCCACTTTTTTCCCATTGAAAAACATGATCCATTCAGAATGACATTTGCAATTTGAAAGGAAAGGCATCCTTTGTGATACCTGATAGACAGATCTGAATTTACAGTATGATTGATACAGGGGAGGCCACTGTAGCCTTTCTGGTAATTTCCATCTTGGGCATCTTTCAAATGAAATGCCTGGACCATTAGCTTCAGCAGCCCTAAGTATTATTTGCTTGGTCCTGGAGTTCACTATTAGCTAAATTACTCCTCTCTGTTTATGTGATATTTTGGTAAGTTTTTTTCCATAGCAACTAATGAGACCCTGAGGGGGAAGAAAGCATTGGAGCACAACTTATGATTTTCAAAAGGAGATCAGTCATTCTGCTCCATCCCCCAGGTTTTTTAATGACTTTATTGTGAATCAGAAATTACGCATTATCTTTGCCTTTGCTCTATAGGCCAACGAGAACCTAACTGAACCCAGCCATGGTTACTTTGCAGATGTGAGTTGACTATGCCCACGTTATCTAAACAGAACACAAAGGCCATGTCTAACATTTAAGACCCATTTGTGCATTTTAATGAGAAGAGATTGCACGTGTTTTTAGACTACTAGAGTGCTGTGCTCCGGAACATGACCAGAGTGGTACTAAGCAGTGCCATTTTGGAAAGGAAAGGAGAGCTGGTGAATTGACAATTCAGATCTGGGATGTGATAAGTTAAGTTTTATTGGGGGTTTTCATTGGTGTTCCAGCAATCCTTTGCCTTCTCTACCCTCTTATTATTAGAACATTTTGCTTTTAGAATTCTGAAGCTAACAAAATGTAGAGCTCACCAGCTTTCAAGTGAAAGCAGGTGTTCCAGCTGTTTCTGATATCTGTTGACAGATCCTCCTCCTCGATAATTTCGGTTCTGTTATACACCCTGTGTGGGGAGGATGAATGAATGTAGGGTATATGGGGAACAGGGGGTAGTAGAGAGGAGGACAAAAGGGAAATGATGAATGAGTGTGAAGAAAGAATGAAGAAAGACTTTAAAAAGAAACAAATTAAAAGCAAAAGACTGCATATTTCTAAAAGGTTTCATTTTTATTTCTTAATTGGGGGAGTACAACAGAGAAAAGACAGATTTTTTCATTTTGGGTTAAAAACGCAGATAGACAGAAAGATGGTTGATAGATAGACAGATACACACAAAAATTTAAATAAAAGTAAAAGGTCTCAAATTCATGCTAACTGATTGTAAGATCAATTTCAGTACTAACTTGTTCCTGACAATTCGTCAGTGTTAATGTGCCCCATATTTACTTCTTTCTTTTTACTTTCTATCTTCAAGGTTTATTTTGTTTTCTACTTTCCCATCCATGTCAGAACTCAGTTCTCAGAATTTTTTTATCTGAAATTTCCTCCCCCCCCCCACATCTTTTTCTTCCTGACACTCATCGTTTTTTTTTCCCTACTTCCCTATTGCAAATTATATGTGTAGATGCTTTTTTATCTTTCCATCACTCCCCTCCAGGACTTCTCATGGCCGATATTACTCATACCAGGAGATCATTGCTTGATAACAGGTCTTCTGTCAGTTGTTTAGCTTCACAGGCTAAATCTTCTGCTATCTTTCAATAAGATCATGATGGCATACTCAGTTGGAGCCCAGGAAAATGATGACAAATCCTTTCCTCCATAATCAGCCTTCACAGAGCAGACATATTGCACAAAACTTAGATTTTGGGATATTTTGCATTTTATCCTGAAGTTCCATGTGATGCATTAAATGTCTATCAATAGGCTTATTAAAGAGTAGGAGATTGGGCCTATGGTGACATTTCTAACCTCAATACAGACTGTCATTGGCACTGGAGAGCTTCATCTATCAGAGTTTGTGGGTTTTTAATAGCTTTAAAAACGAAAGGTTGAAAAAAGACATTAAATTGTTTTCATAGAATTATATACTATTAGAGACTGATGAGACTGGAGAAATCAGCTGGTCTCTCATTTTATAAATAAGGAAACACATGACCAGAGAAGATAAGTCAGTCAGACAGTCAATAAGTGATCAAGTGCTTATTTTGTGTGAGGCACTATACTAAATACTGGGAATATTAAAAAATAAATAAAAATATTATCTCTTCCTATAAAGAGCTCACATTGTAAAGACACAGACAATATGTGAATGACTCAATTCATACAAAATATATTCAGAGGAAATGGAAAATAGTCTCAGAAGGAAGAGCCTAAGAGGGGAGGGAAGAAAGGACTCCTGCAAAAGGTGGGATTTTATATGAGGCTTGAAGGATTTGGGCAACCAGGATTTAGAGCTAAGAAAAGAGAAAGTTCCAGGCATTGGAGTCAGAACATAGAGTGTTTGTGCAAGTAACAAAGTGTAAACCAGTGAAGTTTGTGAAAGGTTAGCTGCCTTTTGTGACCTCTATATTTCATAAATCATAGAGATCTAGAGAAAGATCGGTAATTCGAACTAATTAGGAAAAAATTAATGAAAATTTCAATGAATTTAAAATAAAATCAATTTCATTATGTTTGTATATCTGGCAGCTTGAATTAACAATTTTTTTAGAATTTTAATATAACTTTATATTATTCAGGATTGGAAGAATTGAATTAACTATTAATAAATGTTAATGGCTATGTTTTCAGTAGAGTTATGGCCTCATCATAAGAAGACCTGAATTCCAATACAATCTCTACCACATACTGATGAGTTGGAGCTCTCAGACAAGGAACTCACTTGCTCTTGTCCTCAGTTTCCACATCTCTAAAATGAGTAAAGTGGATGAAGTCATCTTGAAGATTCCTTCCAGCTCTAAACCTATGATCCTTGGACTAAAGGTAAATTGAGGAAACCAGAATAAATAATTCTTTTTAATGAAATCTAAACGAACAACTTCAGGGTAAATATATACCTATAAAGATATACAGATATGCTTTGTCTCCCCAAATAGTATATAATTTCCTTGAGGGCAAGAATTCTTTTATTTTTATCTTTGTACCTCCAGGGTCAAGTGTACAGTGCCTGGAAAACATCAGATACTTTGTAATTAACATTTGATTGTCTAACTTTCTATTTTATGATCAGTCTGTTGGATTCCTTGAAGACCATTCCAGTGGAATACAAGATTTGATAGGTTCCATAAAACTGAAAATTCATTGAGCATGAGTCTGACACTTCCATGCAGTCCAACATGGGAGAAAATGGGAGGATCCATAGACTCTCTGATTCCCTGTAACTTCAGTTATAGCAGAAAGCGCTTGCCTCCAGAGTTTGAGTTTCTAAAAGGTTCTGTGTCTTGGTTTTATTTGTGAGTCCTTCAGCTCCTGATTAAGCCACATCTAGTGTAGGAAGTGCAGACCACATGATATCTCACAGGCTCTTGGGCTCCTAGGAGAAGAGCATCAAGAAGCAATATGGCAGTTAAGACTAGAGAATCTTGATATTTAGATTGTCTTCTTTCCCTGCCACAGACCAACAAGTCTTCAACCCCTACATCTAGGCTCAGCTAACCATGATGCTGATGGTTCTAAGCAGCCCCTCCAGTCCCTCCCCACCCACCTCCCAGTGCCCCAAAATAACTTTTTGGGGGCAGGGAGAGAATAGGATAAAATTCACTCCCCTAATCTTGGGTAGGAAATATTTCTCATGCTAGAATTTGCATATATGCTACTGAGTGGCATGAAGTGTAGTTGGGGTTCAATTAGGGATATTGGGGGGGCAGAGGAATCCAAATTCAGAATTATGGAGCAGTACATAAAGTCATCCTTAACTGACCAGCCTTTTATCACCCCAGAGTAGATACATGCCTACCCTAGTTCATCTCTTATGTAAATAATACACAACTAGAAGAGAGAGCTAGACTCCAGGAAATTTATGAGTCATTTTGGGGATATATTGCCTCAAATGCTAATTTAATGTTTTTTTTTTTTCTGATACTTCAAGATAACTGTGATTCATCTGAGTGGGTACCCTCTCCATCAGTACAGATCTCTACTTGCCAGGGAATTTATAGATTTATTTTCTACCTAAAGTGGAAGGTTAAAGTCAATGAGTTCTGAGCTTCCTTCTGATTCTAAGAAACCACAACTTTGTGAAATGACATTATATATATTTTTTCATTATGACAAAGTGATTCCCAATCCCTGGGTAATGGCCAGAGTCTTTCTCTAAAAAATGTTTATAGATAGGTATTTTAAATCATCTTCACTTTCCATTCAGACATCTATCCCTTATAATAAAAAATAAGAGAGGGAGGGCAGAAGCAATTTAACTAAATTAACCAAGACAACAATCAAATCCAATACTACCTTCTACCACCATAGACCTTCAGTTCCACAAATAAGGAAGGGAAGTTCATTCTCATATAGAATTATAGATTTATTGGGAGCAACCTAAGAAGTCAACTATTATTTTACATAAGAGGAAAGTAACAGCTTGAGAGCTTAAGTGACTTACAAGACATCACAAAGTAGTAAAATGGCAAAGACAGAATTTGAACTCCTATCTCTAGAACCATTGTTCTTTCCACTCTACCATATCAATTATTTATTTATACCATTTCTTTATACCATGTCAATCTATTTCTTTAAACCCTTACTTTCCATCTTAGAATCAATACTGAATATTGGTTCCAAATCAGAAGAATGGAAAGGGCTAGGCAATGAAAGTTAAGTGACTTGCCCAGGGTCACACAACAGGGAAGTGTCTAAGCCAGATTTGAACCCAGGACCTCTCATCTCTAGGTCTGGTTCTCGATCCACTGAACTACTCAACTGCCTCCTAGATGTCAATTGTGATTATTGAATTAAATAGTATTTTGTTGTTGTTGTTGTTGTTGTCATCTTTTCCATTGTAATCACCACTGTGCACATTATTTTCTTAGTTGTACTTATCTTTCTTTGCATTAGCTAATGTTACTAAATTAAAATAATTTTAATCAGAAATTTTCTTCTGAATAAATAATTTTAAGTGATAAATAATATAAATAGAATATGTATTATATATAATTTAGGTATGACTATATTTGTATAAAAGTATTACATTATATATACATGCTATATATATATAAACATAAATACATATATATAGTTGATATCTAGCTATGATATAAAAACAATAAAATCCAGGAGAGACACATATGTAATTCTGGAGGAGGCTGAAGTTTGAGTTAGAGAATTCTGAATTGTAGTAGGACTAAAGCTAATCTAATGTCTATATGAAATATGGCATCAATATAATGAGCCCAGGAACCAAGAATGGAAAACCAAGGCTCCCTGAGAAGAATCAAACCTGGACTATCAGAAAAGCAAAGCAGATTTAAGTTTCCTGAAGCACTTCTAGTCTTGGCAATGGAAGGAGGCTCAGGTTCAAAATGTCATCATCAGCACCACCATCATCATCTATAATTAATTATATTTTTAAACTTTGCTTTTGTATATATCTTTGTTCTAAAGCAAATCATTTGGGGCCTGGCATTCTGAATTCAAGTTGTGAAATGCACTTTCATTTTTACTAGGAATTAATATTTCAGTCAAAAGAGAAGCATGACAAAAATAGATAGTATTAGTCTTCCTGATGAATGATCTGTCGCAATCATTGTTGGAAATTTCTCTCTCACACACATATATAATATTTATTATTATAATAGTATTTACATAATATGTTTATGTTGTAAAATGAAAATACCCTTATTCATTTATTTTATAATTCACCTCAGGCCCTTCTAAGGTAACTGACTAATAAACTTGTCCAACTTAAGATGGGTGGAATGTAGGGAACCTTCAGATTCCAAGTCACAGACTCAACCTGAGATAGAATCTGGAAAAAGAAGGGAACAGTGAAATCCTCAAAGTTGTGGGAAACAATTTTTATAGTTGTAGAATGTTAAACTATTAGGCATAAATTGTGCAAATTCCTCACAAAGCTGGAGGAAAGGGTAATAACTAACAATTTAATTCAGTTGTAAAACATAGTATATTAAAGGAAATCACCCAAATTGATTATATCCAAACTAGGCTCCAAAGGTTCTAAATGTCTAGTTATTTAGGAAAGGATTGTGGGTAGCACTATCAACTAATAGTTTCCATGAAAAATTTTAGTTTAGTGGTCTCTTAACTCTTCCCATAATTATACATAATGGTAAGAAGTCAATCCAAACAATATATAAAAACAATAAGAGCCATAGGTGTTGTGCAGATTGTTTTTCTGGTTCTGCTTACTTCACTTTGTATCAGTTAATGTAAAACTTCCCATGGCTTTCTATGTGACAAAATAAAAGCTATTATATTCAGGTACCACTTGGTTTATACATCCTTCAGGCTTTGAGCTGATATTTTGTTTTTGTTTCTTTGCTACAACTAGAAATATTGCTATAAATATCTTGATATGTATGTGGTCTTTTTTTCTATTTTCAACCTCTTTGGGGTGCATGAATGGCCAATTTATTTCAAGCAGCATTCAGTACAAAAGAATCCAAGACAACAATAGAACTGGGACAAACTTTTGATGTTTTTAGGGAAAGGCTTTGCTCTACATTACTGTACAATAGTGAAGAGTGGTAATACAAAATTAAGAAGAATTCCCTGCAGTTCTCTACTTTCTGCTGCCTGGGTACAAAGCAAAAATGACAGTTCTGGTTATAGGTGATACTGAAAAATATACTTTATCTTGACAGTGTAGAAATGTTCTTCAAGTTCAATGTTCAGGCAGGTTCAACATTTTGTGAAACTCTTTTGATCATTCTGTCTAGGAAAAAAATAACAGAGTATTTCTGAAACGAAAATGACTTTTTGGCTTCTGCTAAAAAAGATTTCTATAAAAAAGTGAATTTCAGTCTCTGACCCTTTCTGAAGTAAGAAACACAGGAAAACCTGGAGATTAAAAACCCCCAAAGGAAAGCCTATTCTCTTCTCCAGAGCAGTTTCATCTCTCTTTGACTATATTTTCTGTTCCACGGATACATCTGCCTGGGCCTTAAATTCAAAATACCATATGACAGGTGGCTCCAGTAGTTGTCTGAAGGAAGAAGCCGTTCCCAATAACTACCCTAAGCTTGCAGTCTTTACAGATTCCAATTATATCTACTCAGACTAGCACTTCCAAAGCTGGCAGGACAATTTCATGAACGTTTGTCTCCTTTAATATCTTTAAAACTATACTCTATTTCCAGATCTCCCCCCCCCTTCTTTTCCAAAAGCTTGGCTCATAAAATGTCCTTCTATTCTTTAAATCAGCTTTGTTTTCCTCCCATACATTTTCTCTTAAATCTAGAATAGGGAAAGATTTAGGAGGTCTAAACATGAAAATATAGCTATTGCTCTGCATATTTGAAGTACGGTGCAGTCTGCTACATATGTAGTTTTCTTTCTGTCATGTATACCTTCCTATAGGTATTTATTCATTCAATTAACTTATTAAATGACTACATTAGGCAATCAAGCATTATAGACACATTGTGGGATGCAAAGATGAAAAAATCTTAGTTTTTGACCTCCTGGAGGAAAGAAACAAACATTATTAAGCTCCTACTATGTGCCAGACACTTCAGAAATATTATCTCATTTAATCCTCACACCCCTAGGAGATAGGTGCTATTATTTTCCCCATTTTATAGGGAATTGAATCAGACAAAGGTTAAGTGACTTGCCTGGGGTCACCTGGCTTGTAATTGTCTCAGGTCTAATTTAAATGCAAGTCTTCCTGATTAGGATCAGTATTATATCTACCATTTCACTATGCTGTCTTGGAACCTAATAGAAAAGATAAAGCAAAACAAAGATAGAATGGGTTAAATGTCATTAGAAAAATTAACAAAGTTCTAGGGAGTTTTCAGGGAGAAAACGGTCTCCCATGTAAAAAAAAAAGGAAAAGGAAAAGACAGAGCATCATGGAAAAGACATGTTGAACTTGACCTTGAAAGTACAAAAAAACTGATAGGGAAGATAGTATGCTGTAGAGGAAAGAATAATGTACATAGAATGGTATTACCTGAATTCTAGCTCCGGTTCTCTCATTTATTATCTGCATGATTTAGGGTGAAATATTTCCAGTTTCTGAGCCTCAGTTTCTTCATCTATAAAATACAGATGATAATAACTTGACTGCCTGGTTCACAGGATTGCTGTGAAGATCCAATAAAGGGTTTTATAAGCCATAAAGCACTATATAAATGTGACCAAGTATTATTATACCAGGCAGAGTAGCTATCCTGAAGAGTGAGCAACTTGATTTAACTAGACAGTGGAACGGTTGAAAGGAAAGCTAGCTTGAGGCCAGACTCAGTAAGTTATAGAGGAAAAGGAGCTGGGCTTGCAATTGGAAGAGAACTGGATTTCAAGCCTGTCTCTGACACTTCTTAGCTGTGTGGCCACCGGCATGTTTCCTAGCCTTTCTAAGCCTTACTTTCCTTATTTGTAAAATGGGGAGAGTCATGTCAGTCTCTAAAATCTATCTCTTTTTGAGAATCAAATATAAAGATCTTTGTTAACCTTAAAGGAATATTTACATTTCAGTTATACCATTCTTATCATCATCATCATTCTCCTAGAAGGTCAAAAGATTAGGATAAGGAGTTTGGTTTTTATTACTCAAGCACTGAAAACTGAACAGGTGTTTTGGGGTAAGAGGGTGACACAAATATAGTAGAAGATTACCCTGGAAGCAGGATGTAGAATGAATTAGAAGTGGGGCTATCAGTTAGGAGGTCTCATTCAAAGGTCGAGTCCAGATCAAGAGAGAATGAGGTCAAGGCAGATAGGTGATTCAGTAGAGAGTCAAGGATGGACATGGGAGTCCTTGATTCAGACCTGACCTTAGATACTTCCTAGCTGTGTGACCTTGGACAAGTCACTTAGCCCCAACTTCCCAGACCTAACCACTCTTCAGCCTTGGAACTAATAGCCGCCATTGATTCTAAGTCAGAAGGCAAAGGTTTTAAGAGAGAGACAGAGGGAAAGAATGAGGTTAGTGACTACAACAATGGAATAGGAAAAATGAGAGGAAATAGAAAAAGCAAAATCTGTAAACTGACTGAACCGGGGGGGGGGGGGGCAATAACATGAAAAAAGTGACTTTAGAGTTTCAAGTCTGAATTGTGGGAAGGATGGTGCCACCATTAACAGAAAGAGAAATGTGTGAGGAGCCTCCGGTGATGACTGAGCCATTAGATACATTATCAAAAATGCTTGGGCAAGTGACATAGCAGAAATTCTCTCTTTTCCCCTTTCATGTTCTACATCTGGTCCTGGGTGGGGGGGGGGTATCTGCGTATCCCCAAAGGCAATGTGACACAGTGATTTGAGTGCTAGATATGGAGCCAGAAAAACATAGGTTCAGATATCTGCCTTGAGATTTTCTCACTATGTGATCCTTACCAAGTGGCTCAACCTCTTTGGGTCTCAGTTTCCTTAGCAATAAAATGACAGTTTTTATCTAGATGGGCCCTGATATCTCTTCCAGCTCCAAGTCAATAATCCTAGATTTATAATAGATTCTTTACTATTTGCAAATAGTCTCTTCTTCTGTTAATCTGAATTAGTCTGAATTGATTATAGAAATGGAATGTTAGGTTTGCATTTTCCTCTCGTGACTCCTTTATTTTAACCATAAAATACATCTATTATCAATTATTCGTCCTCAAGGATGGTTTTCATCAAGGAAATGGTTAATTAATATAATTCCCCCAACCATCCCAGAACTAGTGAGTATGGGTGGGGAGAAATGTTGATTTCAGTATTAGTTTGAAGTTAAGATGTTAAGCAGAAGTTAAGCAAATATTTAGAGCTTAAAGGGAAAGAGTCTTGTAATCTTAAACCTTTTGTTTTACAGCTAGGAAAAATGAGGTCAGAGAGGTAATTTGCTCAAAATCAATAAATTGTAAGAAGAAGAGTCAGGATTTGAAACATCATCTTCCAACCTTCTGACCCTGGCACTTTCCCTTCACCTTACTGATTCTCATTGCTCTGTAGAAAGTAGAAAGGATGGTTCTGGAGAGACTGGACCTGCTGCTGTAGGTTGGGAGGGTAGCTCAATCAATTGATGAGAGGAAATTAGGGCAAAATAATCAACATGACTGGCTAAAGAGAGATGAACCACTTTTATTACTTTGCATCTTCCTGGGAAGAGTATAGACATAGTCAGGGGAAAAATCAACTTGAGAGGACTGGAAGACTTCCATAGGGATATGTTCATTAATACCTCATTGAGGCTATGTGATTAAGTCTCAGAAATTGGAGATGAATTGCTCACCTTGGAAAGCTAAACCACATAGTTACCCATTAGTGCCAAACAAAATCAATAGACTTTTTCTTAATTCAGAGAGAGAAAGCTGAATAATAAGCAATCTAAAACTAGACTTGGGTCCTAAGTAATACCTGGGGAAGCCTGGGCATCTCTATAACTTCACCCTTAGCTTTGAATCCACTACATACACTCTTGGGCAGAGGCATGTTTTAGTTTTACATACTCATCCATTGATCAAGAAGTGGCAATGAGAGATAATATCTACCAAGCCACAAGAGTGTTCCTGGACCAAGATTCTTGACCTCAGTTCTAGAGAGGAAGTGACAAGGGATAAAACTTCTTAGTTGAACAACTGGTAGTTTTGGACAAGGGAGCCTTTCAGTTGAATGGTGGAAGTTTTTTTAACCTCAACCTATTGGATTGAGGAGAGAATTTCCTGAAAAATAATGAGTTTCTAGAGAACTTGGAGGTTCCAGAGACAGATATGGAGGGGGAGAGAGAGACACACAGAGAGAGACAGACAGACAAACAGACAGACAGAGACAGACAGAGAGACAGAGACAGAGACAGAGAGAAGAGAGAAAGGGAGAGAAAGAAGAGAGAGAATGAAGGCTAGGTCTTAGCCATCTGTCTCCTCTTAGGAAGAAGAAGATCATGCACATAGTTATACAATTAGAGGAGAAGCAAGAGACAGACATGCTATATGAGAGAGTAAAAAACTAGGCATTTCCTCCCTGCTTCTTCTCTAAGTTATTGAGATACTAAAACCCCATTGGAAAATGGGATTTCCTCTTTAGAAACATCAAGTTCATTTTCCTTCTCAGTGAAGTTCAAGATTTTAGGTTAGTATAGCATAAATCTAGGAGCCTTTATATGTCCCTGAGGAAAAAAAATGGTACCCATTGGATTGTTGGGGAGATGCACATCTAGCAAGCCTAAGATTTTTTTTCTCTTCTGATGGGGAATCTAAGACCTTAGGGTAGTTCTATAAAACTAAAGCACTATAGGGGTACCTGGGGTGAAGAGTAGTGGCAGGGAAATGTCAAGAACCTTCTTCTCTAATAATCCAAGTTCATTTCTCCTCCATGCGGGAATTGAGGCTGTTAAGGTTGTACTGTAAGATTAAAGTACTATATTGCTTTCTGGAGTGAAAAAGGTCAAAAAACAATGCCAAATATATGAAGACAAAATAGGTCACTGAAATCATTGACTAAGAGGCTATTGGTGACCTCTGAGAGAGCATTTTCATTCTAGGGGGTGGAGACAAAAGCAAGCAACATATCTCAAGCAGAATGTTGAAGCAATTAGAATAGTCTACTCTTTCTAAAAATCTCTCTGTGATATCTTTTATTTCCCCCTTAGCTACTTATATCTTTCCTTTTCTCTTTTTCATCCTCATCTTTTCTACTGTACTAGTTTTAACTTCTACAATTCTGGAACAAACTTGAAAGGACAGCAACTTGTCTTCCAAAACAGTCTTTTGTGTAAACATGCAATATATCAGGAGTTTTTATAAGATTTTAGACATTTTGATTAAAAGGTAACATCCTTAGGGGGTGGGGAGGTATAGATTTGATTCAACAGAGTAAAAAGATGAGTGAAAGTCCTGCAATTGTGATCCACCGACGTGCTGTCATTTTATACCTAAAGACTAGAAATTTCATCTCTAGTAGCAGATTTCAACAGATGCCACTAACATTTGGAATGGAATCAATTTCTTTTCTTTTAAGAAGGGATAAAAGTGACTGGAGGCCTAATCCTTGGACCAAAGACACTTTAAGAGGATAGGTGCCTTCTTTTTGAATCGTGATTTGAACAAGACTTCCTCAGACATAACAAAGAATATTTTGGTCTATTCTATTGTTCTTTATTCAAGCAGAAAATCCTCAAAACAAGCACTAAAGATTCGAGGTTAAATTTCAGGCAATCTTGAAAACTAGAAACAAAATGGAAGGGATTTATTTTCAGAGGATCATCCATACTAAAAATAAGTTTCTTGATTTGTTTTCCCCCTTTAGAGATGTGGAGGAGGAAATCCCCGAAAGCAGTTCTACTCAGCAAGCCAGTCAAGATAGAAAGCATTGTTCAGAGGATGGGAGATCTTATTTCACACAATTGGAAAATTTGAGTGCAGTTTTAGTGGCATGATGGTGACCCTTGATCTCTCCCATTCTTTTTCATTCCTTCAGGACACATTTCCAAACTAGCTAGTTGAAATGGTTTTGATTCCTATCAAAAAGGACCCCCCAAAAAAATAGAAAAACACCAGAAATAAGAAATACCTTAGTTGCTATCTTGAAAAAAAAACTGCAATTACAAAATTATTTTCAGCAAAGCAAAAGGATTGGCAAATATAGAAGGGGAAATATTTTAAAAGGAGAGGAAAAGATGGAGAGGATGACCTTCTATTATTGCTTTTTTCTTTCAATCTCTCCTTGCCGAAAGCCAAGGAAGAAAAATGAGTTTTCTCACCTCTTCTATCTGATGAGATTAAAAAGTTTCTTTCTGTGAATACCTTGTTCCATATCTTTTTTATTCTTCTTCTTTTCCCCCTAAAATCTATGGAGACATGCCCTTTAAAGCTATTTCTGCTTTTATTATTTTTAAATAATAGAGCTGAAGAATCAAGGTGCCTTCTATTTGTAAATCCATTGGTAGTCAACCAGAAATAAAATATTTCTAGAGCTGAACACGTAGTAGCATTGGCTATTCTGTTAAAGAAGATTTAGTTGTTCTCATCTTCCCAGCCCTGATTACATCACAAAATAGATCCTTTTCTGTTCAAGCATTCAAAAGTTTGTCATGGTTTTAAAATCACATATTCAGAATACACTTTGATTGTCCCTTTCCTTTTCAAGTTTGGAAAATCAAGTTTCAGCTTGAAGGGCAAATCATGATTTGATATATTAATTGAGGACTTTTATGCTGAGCATACTGGAATCATAAGGCAATTGAGGATGGTACTAAGAAAAAGTTGGTCACCAGAAGACACACTGGAAAATTTTAGTAGGTATACATGTTCTAGAATAGTTTTCAGCTTACTATTTTCTCCATTGTCTTCCTCCCTATTTTCTTCTTTCTTTTTCTCCCTACTTCTCTCAGTGTTTTATGGCATTTCTTTTTTTCTATTTTAACCATTATTTTATTTGGTCATTTTCAAACGTTATTCATAAGAAACAAAGATCACTTTTTTTTCTCCCCCTTTCCCCCCAACCCTCCCATAGGTGATACATGATTCCTCTGGGTATCACATGCATCCTCAACCCTAGCCCATTTCATTGCTATTGGTTTCCATAGTAGGGTGTTCATTCAGTCTATCCTCGATCATATCCCCTCCACCCCTGTAGTCAAGCTGTTGTCCTTCCTAGGTATTTTTACTCCCACCATTTGTCTTCTGCTTGTGGGTAGTGTTTGTTTTTTCTCCTTGATCCCTGCAGGTTGTTCAGGGACATTGCGTTGAGACTAATGGAGAAGTCCATCACATTTGATTGTACCACAGTGTATTAGTCTCTGTGTACAATGTTCTCCTGGTTCCGCTCCTCTCACTCTGCATCACTTCCTAGAGGTCTTTCCAGTCTCCATGGAAATCCTATACTTTATTATTCCTTTTAGCACAATAGTATTCCATCACCAACATATACTATAATTTGTTCAGCCATTTCCCAATTGAAGGACATCGTCTCATTTTCCAATTTTTTGCCACCACAAAGAGCACAGCTATGGAGATTCTTGTACAAGTCTTTTTTACTTATTGTCTCTTTGGGGTACAAACCCAGCAGTGCTATGGCTGGATCAAAGGGCAAACAATAATTTATTGCCCTTTGGGCATAGTTCCAAATTGCCCTCCAGAATGGTTGGATCAATTCACAACTCCACCAGCAATGCATTAATGTCCCTACTTTGCCACATCCCCTCTAGCATTCATTACTTTCCATAGCTGTCATGTTAGCCAATCTGCTAGGTGTGAGGTGGTACCTCTGAGTTGTTTTGATTTGCATCTCTGATTATCAGGGATTTAGAACACTTTTTCATGTGCTTGTTAATAGTACTGATTTCTTTGGCTGAAAACTGCCTATTCATGTCCCTTGACCATTTATCAATTGGAGAATGACTCGATTTTTTTAGTTGGTTTACCTCTTTATGAATTTGAGAAATTAGACCTTTGTCTGAGGTTTTTGTCATAAAGATTGTTTCCCAATTTGTTGCTTCCCTTCTCATTTTGGTTACATTGGTTTTGTTTGTACAAAAACATTTAAATTTGATGTAATCAAAATTATTTATTTTACATTTTGTGACTTTCTATGTCTTGCTTGGTTTTAAAGTCTTTCCCTTCACAAAGATCTGATATGTATACTATTCTGTGTTTGCCTAATTTACTTATAGTTTCCTTCTTTATGTTCAGGTCATTCACCCATTCTGAGTTTATCTTGGTGAAAGGTGTGAGGTGTTGATCCAGACCTAACCTCTCCCACACTATCTTCCAATTTTCCCAGCAGTTTTTGTCAAATAGTGGATTTTCCCCCAAAAGCTGGGTTCTTTGGGTTTGTCATAGACTGTCTTGCTGAGGTCACTTACCCCAAGTCTATTACACTGATCCTCCTTTCCGTCTCTTAGCCAGTACCAAATTGTTTTGATGACTACTGCTTTATAGTATAATTTGAGATCTGGGACTGCAAGGCCTCTTTCCTTCCAATTTTTTTTTCATTATTTCCCTGGATATCCTTGATCCTTTGTCCTTCCAAATGAACTTTGTTATGTTTTTTCTAATTCAGTAAAAAAGATTTTTGGTAGTTCAATGGGACTGGCACTAAATAGATAGATAAGTTTGGGTAGAATGGTCATTTTTATTATATTAGCTCGTCCCACCCATGAGCAATCAACGTTTTTCCAATTGTTTAGATCTAGTTTTAATTGTGTGGAGAGTGTTTTGTAGTTGTGTTTATATAGTTCCTGTCTTTGTCTTGGGAGATTGAATCCTAAGTATTTTATTTTGTCTAAGGTGATTTTGAAAGAGATTCCTCTTTCTAATTCTTGCTGCTAAGCTGTGTTGGAAATATATAGGAATGCTGATGACTTATGTGGGTTTATTTTGTATCCTGAAACTTTGCTAAAGTTGTTGATTATTTTGAACAGCTTTTTGGTTGATTCTCTAGGATTCTTTAAAGACCATCATATCATCCACAAAGAGTGATAACTTGGTCTCCTAATTGCCTATTTTAATGCCTTCAATTTATTTTTCTTCTCTAATTGCTACTGCTAGTGTTTCTAGTACAATGTTAAATAACAGAGGTGATAATGGGCATCCTTGTTTCACTCCTTATCTTATTCGGAATGCATCTAGTTTATTCCCATTGCAGATGATGCTTGTTGATGGTTTAAATATATATTGTTTATTATTTTTAGGAAAGACCCTTTTATTCCTATACTTTCTAGTGTTTTTAATAGGAATGGATGTTGTTTTTATCAAAGGCTTTTTCTGTGTCTATTGAAATAATCATGTGTTTTTTTGTTGGTTTGCTTGTTTATATGGCCAATTATGTGGATGGTTTT
This sequence comes from Monodelphis domestica, assembly GCF_027887165.1. Classification (NCBI taxonomy): domain Eukaryota; kingdom Metazoa; phylum Chordata; class Mammalia; order Didelphimorphia; family Didelphidae; genus Monodelphis; species Monodelphis domestica. Next base: position 191,408,209 of record NC_077234.1, read on the forward strand.
TCTAATATTGAACCAGCCCTGCATTCCTGGTATGAATCCTACTTGATCATAGTGAATGACCCTCCTGATCACTTGCCAAAGTATTTTTGCTAGCATACTGTTTAAGATTTTTGCATCTATGTTCATTAGGGAGATTGGTCTGTAGTTTTCTTTCTCCATTTTTGATCAATCTGGCTTTGGAATCAGTACCATATTTGTGTCATAAAACGAGTTTGGTAGCATTCCATCTTTGTTTATTATGTCAAATAGTTTGTATAGTATTGGGGTTAGCTGTTCTTTGAATATTTGATAGAATTCACTAGTGAATTCATCAGACCTGGAGATTTTTTCTTGGGGAGTTATTTTTTTTAAACCCTAACCTTCCATCTTGGAGTCAATACTGTGTATTGGCTCCAAGGCAGAAGAGTGTTAAGGGCTAGGCAATGGGGGTCAAGTGATTTGCCTGGGGTCACACAGCTAGGAAGTGTCTGAGGCCAGATTTGAACCTAGGACCTCCTGTCTCTCAATCCACTGAACTACCCAGCTGCCCCCTTAGGGAGTTCCTTGATGGCTTGTTGGATTTCTTTTACTGATATGATATTATATAAGAATTCTATTTCTTCTTCTGTTAGTCTAGGCAGTTTATATTTTTGTAAATATTCATCCATATCACCTAGATTGGCATATTTATTGCCATATAATTGGGCAAAGTTGTTTTTAATGATTTCCTTAATTTCCTCTTCATTGGAGGTAAGATCTCCCTTTTCATCTGTGATACTTTTATTTGCTTTTCTTCTCTCCTTTTTTAAATTAGGTTGACCAGTCCTCATCTATTTTGTTTGTTTTTTCAAAGTACCAGCTTCTTGTTTTATTTATTAATTCAATAGTTCTATCACTTTCAATTTTATTAATTTCTGCCTTAGTTTTTAGGTTTCTAGTTTGTTTTTCTTCTAGGGTTTTTTTAATTTGTCGCTTTCATATTTTTTGATTTGCCAGACCAATTCATTGATCTCTGCCCTCCCTAATTTGTTAATATATCCAGTCAGGGATATGAATTTTCCTCTGAGTAATGCTTTGTCTGCATCCCATGAGGTTTGAAAGGATGTCTCACCATTGTCATTTTCTTCAATGAAATTATTAATTGTTTCTATGATTTGTTCTCTAACCGATTTTGGAGCATCATATTATTTAATTTCCAATTGATTTTTTATTTTGCTCTCCACATACCCTTACTGATCATTATTTTTATTGCCTTATTATCTGAAAGAGTTGCATTGATTATTTCTGCTTTTCTACATGTGTATGCCATGTTTTTATGACCTAGTGTATGGTCAGTCTTTGTGAATGTGCCATGTGCTGCTGAAAAAAAGGTGTATTCCTTTTTATCCATATTTATTTTTCTCCATATATCTATCAACTCTAATTTTCCTAAGATTTCATTCACCTCTTTTACCACTTTTTATTTATTTTTTGATTTTATTTATCTAAATTTGATAGTGGTTGGTTCAGATCTCCCACTAGTATAGTTTTATTATCTATTTCCTCCTTCAGTTCTCCTAGTTTCTCCATTAGAAATTTTGGGTGCTATATCATTTGGTGCATGCATGTTGATTAGTGATATTTCCTCATTGTCTATACTCCTTTTTATCAGGATGTATTTACCTTCCCTATCTTTTTTAATCAGGTCTATTTTTCCTTTGGCTTTGTCAGATATCATGATTGTTACCCTGTCTTCTTTCTGTCAGTCGAGGCCCAATAGGTCTTACTCCAACCTTTAATTCTGACCTTGTGATTTTCTACCTGCTTTATGTATGTTTCCTGAAGACAACATGTAGTAGGGTTTTGGATTCTAATCCACTCTGCTATTCATCTACCTTTTATGGGTGTGTTCATCCCCTTAACGTTCAATGTTATGATTGTCATTTGTGAGTTCCCCAGCATTTTGATATCCTCCTTTAATTCTGATCTTTCTTCATTTGCTATTACCTTTTTTTTTGGGGGGGGGGAAGAAATTAGTTTAATTCATTCTGTAGATAAGACCTTTTGAGAAGAGAGCCAAGTGCTCAAATTAAACTTATCTGGTGTCTGTGGATGAATAAGTTGTAGCCTACAATTAAAGTCAATGTAGGCTGTGACTTTTCTAACAGCTGATAAAATGTTGAAATATTTCAATGTCTGCTACTGTTATATTTGTTGTTATTATTGTTATTCTTATGATGATGATGACAATGACAATGTCTCCAGATGCCCAGACTGGAAGTGCTGCTGCCATTCTGACTCCCACTCCTGATGAGGAAGGAAACTGCTGTTTCTAAATTGGGCTGGTTGCCCTCTCTCCTTAGGTAGTCTGGTGACACCTCTATTCCCAGGGGGCTCAATTATATTGGTAATGGCCTTAAGGAAGGCAGACATCCTTTAGCCTTATTCCAGATCAACTCCCACATTCTGTAAATTCACTAGCCTTAACTTCTCAAAGGCAAATAAATTCTTCAAGCAGTTAAGAGAAAGACATAAATGTAAGTGAAATGAATTCTGAATAGCACAAGATTGTTCTGCATAAGAAAATATCATATTCTCACAAGTAAAAGGGGGAAGAAGGAAGGAGAAGGTTAGAAGAAAGAAGACTACAACCACCAAGAAAACAGAGAGGGATGTTGCTATTACCTTTTACACCTGTGGTTTATTTTAAATCAGTCCCCCTATTCCCCTCCCTTGTTATGCTTCCCTTTCTAGCCCCTCCCTTTTTGTTCCCTTCCCCTCCCCCCTCTCCTTTCCTCCTTTTTTGTGTTCCCTCCCCCACTATCCCCCTTGGTATTCCCTTCTCCCTTACCCTGTTGGATATGATAGAATTCAAGATCCCAATGGATCTAGCTGCTCTTCCCTCTCAGAGTTGGTTTCACTGAGAGTAAGGTTTTAGTATTACCACTTAGCCCTCTTTTCCTCTCCTTCTTATAAGAGAATTCTTCCCCTCCCCTTCCATGTATATCTTTGTGTGACAAAGATTTTTCTATTTAATTTATTTCTATTTCTTCAAGTACATCTTAGTACTTTCATTGATTCCCCCTTTTCTTTTTCTTTCTTTTTTTTCTCCCTCCCCTCCAAATCATGTTAATGCCCCGATCTTTCCCTATGAGTGATTCTTCTGATTACTCTATTAAGGCATACAATTTTTGAAAGTTGCACATAACATTTCCCCCATATGAAAGTATATATAATTTGATCTAATTGTGGCCCTTATAGAAGAAGGTTTGAATAAAAGAAAAAATAAAGCACTTTTCTCCGTTTCCCTATGTTTCGTATTTACCTTTTCATGTTTCTCTTGCTCTTTGTGTTTGGATGTCAAACTTTCCACTGAGTTCTGGTCTTTTCTTTATGAATATTTGGAAATATTCTATTTTGTCGATTGCCCATACTTTCCCCTGGAAGTATATAGTCAGTTTTGATGGGTAACTGATTCTTGGTTGAAGACCCAGCTCTCTTGCTTTTCTATATATCATGTTCAAGGCGTTACATTCTCTTAGCGTGTTCGCTGCTAGGTCATGTTTGTTCTTTATTGATAAGCTTCTGTATCTGAAGTTTCTCTTCCTAGCTTCTTGTAATATTTTCTCCTTAGTTTGTAAGTTCTTAAATTTGGCAATTACATTCCTGAGGGTTGTCTTTTGGGGATTTAGTATAGAGAGTGTTCTATGAACTCTTTCTATTTCTATTTTGCCCTCTTGTTTGAGAACATCGGGGCAATTTTCTTTGATCATTTCTTGTAGTATGGCATTGTGGTTTTTGTTAATCTCTGGTTTTTTCAAGTAGAGCAATGATTCTCAAGTTGTCTCTCTTTCCTCACTTTTCCTGGTCTGTCACCTTGTCAGTGAGATATTTTATGTTTTCTTCTAATTCCTTAATTTTTTTTTTTACTTTGCTTTATTAATTCTTGCAGTTTTGTAAGATCACTGTCTTCCAGTTGCTTAATTCTGGTCTTTAAGGACTGCTTTTGCTTTTCAGTTTGGTCTTCCCTTATGTTAGAGGCTTCCAGCTGTTTCTCCAGTTGTGAGATTTTATTTGTCAGGTTGAAGACCTCTTTCTTAATTTGTTCCCATTTTTCTAGCCACAAGGTTTCCATCTTTTGGATAAGCTCCATTTTGATTTCTTCCAGAGCTTGTGGATAATTTCTATTTGGGGGGGGGGGCATGTTTTGATTTTGTTTGCATTTCATCCTCTGTTTCATCTGATTTCCCTCCATAAAAGTTTTCAATAGTCACTTTTTTCCCTTTCTTCTTGGAGGGTTGATCTTGGGCACTCTGAGCCATCCCTTTGGTGGTTTCCCCTTTCCTTTTCAGTCAGGAATCTGAGTGAAATGGGAAAATTTTGATGTTTTTTCCTCAGGCTGATTCTTCCCAGCCTCTGAAGTTTGTTAGTGCACCCGCCCACACGGTCTGTGGTCTCTTCTCTCCCATGCATGCAGGATTCCCTGTAATACCACTCTGTGGGGTAGCTCCCTGATAGTCCTTGTCAGTTCCCAGGGACCCTGGCATGCACTCCCCCCTCACTACAGTGAGGAGCAGAGGAGATTTTTTTCTCAGGCCATTTCTAGAGCCTCCACGGCGTTAGCAGTTTGCAGCAGCCCCTGCAGTCCGCCATCTCTCCAGTGAATCCGCTCTGAGGGGTAGTTCCCTGGGAGTCTTCTTTAGATCCCAAGGACCCTGGAGTGCTCCCTACTCACTGCAGAGACGTTCCTCACTCACTCTCTGTCTCCGGTGAGTGCGCTGGTCCCTACTCCGGGGTGGGGGAGGTCAGCTCAGCTCAGCTCATGCTTGGCAGGGAGCTTTCTCTCCCTCTTATAGTGTGGAAGTGTTCAAACTCCACATACCTTCCTTGCTGTGGGCTTCTGGAGAGTCCCTCCGATTTTCTAAAGATGGTTTTTCTGCTCTTTTTAGGTAGTCTATTTCATTCGGTTCAGGGAAGAGGAAGCGATTCATGTCTAGATTGCCACCATGTTTACCCGGAAATCTTCTATGGCATTTCTTATAAAATATGCTCAAAATATTTTCAAACCATTGTTTGAACTTTCGCTCATAGACAGACCCTGAAGATTTTCTTAGGAGGATAGAGACCACATGGAAGATAGGAAGAAACTGACTTTGCTCCCAGACATGTATAAAATTCACTCAGAAGGCATGAACAAGTATACAATGATCAACTTTCTAAGGTTAAAATAAGACCTTAGTTAAAATTTTCCAAAAGGTGACTAATACTACCTAACATTATATCAAGGGGATAGAGGATTATTTGTTCATATCTCCCTGATGAACTGTCTTGAGTTCTGCTCCCACTGTCAGGATATTTAGACTAATTCATTGAGTCCTCTTCAGAATAGATCTGAACCACAACTTCATACTTCAGTGTAAAAAGGGAAATATTTTTAACATCAGAATAAATGTCTCTGGGTAGGATGAGCTAACATAATGAAAATGACCACCTATCAAACCACCAAGAAATTTTATTTTACTGAATTAGAAAAAGCTATAACAAAGTTCATTTGAAAGAACAAAAGATCAAGAATATCTAGGGAAATAATGAAAAAAAATGTGAAGGAAGGTGGCATAGCAGTACCAGATCTTAAAATGTACTAAAAAATAGTGGTAATCAAAGCAATATGGTACTGACTAGGAGACTGAAAGAAGGATTAGTGAAATAGACTTGGGGTAAGTGATCTCAGTAAGACAGTGTATGATAAACCCAAAGATCCCAGCTTTAGGGACAAAAATCCACTATTTGACCAAAACTGCTGGGAAAATTGGAAAACACTAAGGGAGATACTGGGTTTAGATCAACATCTCACACCCTATGCCAACATAAATTGAGAATGGGTGAATGACTTGAATATAAAGAAGGAAACTATCAGTAAATTAGGTGAACACAATATACTTGTCCGATCTTTGAGAAAGGAAAGTTTTTAAGACCAAGAAAGAGTTAGAAAAGATCACAAAATATAAAGTAAATAATTTTCATTACATTAAATTTAAAAGGTTTTGTACAAAAAAAACCAATACAACCAAAATTAGAAGAGAAGCAACAAAATGGGAAAAAACTTTATAACAAAAAACTCCAACAAAGGTCTAAAAGGAGGTAAATCAATTGTACAAAAAGTCAAGTCATTCCCCAATTGTTAAATGGGCAAGGGACATGAATAGGCAATTTTCAGGAAAAGAAATCAAAACTATCAATTAACACGTGAAAAATGTTCTAAATCTTTTATAATTAGAGAAATGCAAATCAAAACAACTCTGAGGTATCACCTCACACCTAGCAGATTGGCTAACATGACAGTAAAGGAAAGTAATGAATGCTGGAGGGGATGTGGCAAAGTTGGGACCTTAATGCATTGCTGGTGGAGTTGTGAATTGACCCAACCATTCTGGAGGGCAATTTGGAACTATGCCCAAAGGGCACTAAAATACTTCCTGTCCTTTGATCCAGCCATACCACTTCTGGGTTTATACTGTAAAGAAATAATAGGGAAAAAGTCTTGTACAAAAATATTTATAGCCTCAGTCTTTGTGATGGCAAAAATTGGAAAATGAGAGGATGCTTCAAATTGGGGATTGGCTGAACAAATTGTGGTATCTGTTGGTGATGGAATACTATTGTGCTTAAAGGAATAATGAAACTGGAGGAATTTCATGTTAACTGGAGGAACAGAACCAGGAGAACATTATACACAGAGATTGATTCACTGTGATAAAATTGAATGAAATGGACTTCTCTACTAGCAGCAATGCAATGACCCAGGACAATTCTGAGGGACTCATGAGAAACAATGCTATCTATATTTGGAGGAAGAACTGTGGGAATAGAAACACAGAAGATAAACAATGTCTTGATCACATGGTTTGATGGGGATACCATTGGGAATATAGACTTGAAATGATCACCCTAGTGCAAATATCAATAATATGGAAAGAGGTCTTGATAAATGACACAAGTAAAACCCACTGGAATTGCACATTGGTTGGGGGTGGGGTGGACAGGAGGGAAAGAACATGAATCATGTAAACATGGGAAAATATTCTACATTAATTAATTAATTAAATAAAAATTTTCAATTAAAAATAAAAGAATAAAAGTCTCATCCTTTAACTTTTTTTTTAAGTTGCTCAGGTTTGATCATGTTACTTACACTTAAAAGTGTGATATATGGGCCAAGAATCACCTGGTCTCCTTCACTGCAAAAAATTACATGAATTGGAACCAGTTGCTGGGGACTAACCATAGCAAGTAAGTAGTCATCTATATTTTATTGCTCCCCCATCCAGAATTTAACCAGAGATATCTCCAGAATAAGGGTTAGATATCTAGGATTCCTCTCATGTGGGTAACATGGTCTTCAAGTCTTACACAGGCATTCAGTACACTATATAAGTTATAGGGCAGACTTTAATTCATCCTCTCAGAAAATGTCTAAGTCACCAAAAACTCAAAGGAGCATATGAATAAATACATGAAGAAACATAAAGCATTCAATTTTCCTATTAGATTCATCTCAGCTACTAAATAAGCATTGTTCCTCTTCCTATAAGATTTGAGCTGTCTGAGATCTGCAAGAAGGTTTACTCTCCAGGGAGGAAACTACATGGAAATTCAGTGAACTGTCAACTTCTTTCTCCAAAAAAACCAAAGCATTAGGGAACTCTCTAAGAGAATGGTGCCTGAATATTCAAACTCTAGAATTTTTGAACTTGGAGGTAAGCCAAAGGCCAGAAAGTATTCCCTTGATCATTCCTCTCAGGCTGCATGAAAGTACATTACTACTTCAGCATGTGCTTCTTCAGAGACTTTTTTTTTTTTATCAGTGTTCTGGCTACTGCCCAAACTTCAGCATGAAAAGTCTAATCTCAGCAACTTTAGTCTCTGATCTATGCTTAGAAAAGGAAAAGGAAAGGCAGAAGGTGGCCAGAAAATGGAGATCTAGGAATTTCCTTCTCAGACCTGCTTTGTGCTTTTCTCAAAAATTCAATATTATTGTGGAGTTACTGGTGGTGAATACCATAGTATACCCTTGCTGCATCTCAGAGTAAAAATCCAAGAGAGAAATATCATATGAAAGAGACTATGCCAATTCACAGCCTGACATCATCACTAGAAGAATATTAGTATTTAATACAGTCCTTTGTTTCAAGGAGAATTTTAAGGTTCATTAAAATAACTTCCAAAGGCAATCCATCAGTTTCTCTTTCCTCCTATTCAATTAAGGGTTCAATTCACTGTCCATTTATAGCATTTATCCAGAGTAGGTATACTGGTGAACAAACTCTATGAGTTATTCAACTTTATCCTATTCTAGACAATAGGCACTCCTCATTCACATGTATGTAAATAATTATTTGATAATAATAATTTCTGAGAAGTTCTACTATTTTGACAATTTGACTTTAACATAAATGGTTTCTTTTGTAATAATACATGTTTTATTGTAATAACTTAAAAACATTATTCTGAGAAGGGATTTATAGATTTCACCAAATTTCTAAAGGGGTTCATGATGCAAAAGAGGATTAAAACCTTCTGATTTAAAGTGATTATGAATCTCATTGAGAGTTTCCTTTATGATATGATATTTCATGTTATTAGATCCATACCACTCACAATCAGGATTATCAAGCAGATCTGTGAATCTATGGAGATTCTTTCTTTGATCTGACCTTTGCACTGGATATCCAACCTTTGTTAAGCATATATCAAAGATCAAAGGTTGTCAAACAAGAATTTGCTTTGTGATTATACCATTCAAGACATCTCATATATATATTTCAATTTGTTGGAGAAGAGCCTTTAAGACAGCTCTATCAAATTTAAATATGTCTGTATATATATATGTATATATATATATGTATGTATGTGTGTTTCTGTATGTATATTTATAAATTTAAAATCAATGAACAATAATCACTGTATATATATATATATATGTATATATATATATATATATATATTTCAGTTAAACGTGTGACAGTAAAAATTGTCTACAATGGAGTATTGATTTAAAAAACCTTTCTGTTCCTTTCAACCCCCCTCATAACAGATGCCTTGATATGTACATGAATTACTCTCATAAAAGCATACATAAATGGGAAAGTTGAAAATTAGGTGAGTCATTCTCTCTCCTCTGTTTTTGGAAATAAGTTCTCTCAAATATTCTTTAGTGCTTCTGTAATCTTCTTGTAATCTTCCTAAGCAAGCTCTCCAGCCTCTGACCCTCACCTGACACCCAGCTCTCACTTGTGACTCCCAGTAGCTGCTAGCATGCAGCAGTGGCCACACCCCGGGCAACAGGTCGGCTAAACCTTGTGAGGGTAGCCATCGGGTCATAGACCCCTGGTGAACTAAGGCTTTGCTCACCCAGCATGTGAAGAGTGCTTCGGCGGAACAGATGGAAGAAACCAACAAGAAGGTTCAACGGCTGAGAGGGCGACGCAGCAAAGCACTGTGGAGTGCTCAGGGCGTGTTGGAGCACAAAGGACAACACAGCCATCCAATGCAGCTGAGGAAGTCTCCAGATGTAACGACTTTTCGTGCCACTGGACCCAAGATTCCAATGCCGAGAGAGTGGGACTGTCTCTGTGAATTGCCTTTTCCACTTAAATCTTCACACACAAGTGTCTTTGTGCACACTCATCTATACATCATAGATGAAAATGCACAAAAACAATCATCATCCTTGATTACCGAGAGACTACTACTACTACTACTACTACTACTACTACTACTACTAATCTTCTCGTACTTCAGATACTTTGAGTATTGATCCTTCAATGTTGTTAAAATTGTGTAGCCTCCAGCTCACACCTCCTCTGTCTACTCCAGCTGTATCTTTCAATCTTTATTTTCTCCAGTGCTACTTTTATTTCCCCTTTCTAGCCCATCCAAGACTGTCATGTTGGAGCATGAAAGTTCTGGCTCTTGTTCCTTTGTGGTAAAAGGTTCCTTTATGTTAAGGTCCAACTATTTTCAGATGTTTTCTGTCTTTGTTGCTTTGTTAACCTGCTTTCAGGTGCATACTTAGATGCTCTCAGGATGACTTTGCTTAGTTGATTCTATCATCACACTTTCTTTAAGCTGGCTTTTCTCTCCACTACTTTGAGCTCTCTCTGAGTGTATGTGTGTGCACGCTAATCACATAGGTTCACTGATTTAGGGCCAGAAGTTTCTTTAGAGATTATCCTCCAGACAAACTCCTCATCTTATACATAATGTTGGACCTGAAGGAAGTTAGTGACTGGTTTGGGTCATATGACTAGTACATTTGTGTCAGAATTTTAACTCAGGTCTTAAAGTCCCATTCATCATCCAGTGCATCACCTAGATGACTCTTAATCTCTCTAAACAAATTATTAATGACATTTCAAATGGGGAGTAGATGGAGGTGTGAGCTAGGTGGCATAGAGGATAGAGTGCCAAGTCTGGAATTAGGAAGACATTCTTCTTCCTGAATTCAAATCAATTAATAGCTGCATGACTCAGGGCAAATCACTTAACCCTATTTGCCTTAGTTTCCTTATCTGTAAATTAAGCAGGAGAAGGAAACACCGGAGAGTCAGACAACTAAAAAATTATTGAACAACAATATTTCTCACTTTTTTGATGAGGTATATATAATCTCCTAGCATACTTCTCTGTATAATTTTACAAAATATTGTATATTCTAAACTGGTTGCTATTCTTCTTATGGAAGGTAGGTCAGTTTTTGCTAACTAAATTTGTTTTTAAACTCTTTATTTTCCTTGTTAAAGAAAAAAATACATACTAATAATGGTTTTTGAATATCAAGTTTCTGTTTTGCTTGTCAGAAAAAAAAATTATTGGATTTAGTTATAGTCAAATCATTTCTAGTTCAGAGGGGAAAATATATCTAAACTAGCATAATCTCCCAAACCCTCTGACATGACTTTCTTCCCTAAGACAATTTGAGGTAACTTTTATAGGAATCTTAGAAAAGGAAAAGGTCATCATATATTGGAATATAGTTTGAGATTACCAATCCAAAATGGTCACAAATCAATTCAATTCTAAGGTCACTTTCTCTTAAGAAATTGTACTATTTCTTCCCCTGATCAATTTGCTAACCTTGAATTTCAAAAGAATAGAAACTTGAGTGAGTCATGATACCAACTAGTACAGATGAGATGGAAGGCAATGATCTCATCTAGACATATGTTAAATCTGGTTATCACCCTTTCTCCATTTCAAAGGAAGACCTTGGTCTTTGTCCTTCTCACTTTCCCAAATGAAAAGTCTAGAAGAGGTTTTAAACTGAAAAACTTACTTTTTTTCTTTTTTTTTTTAAACCCTTACCTTCCATTTTAGAATCAGCATTGTGTATTGGCTCCAAGGCAGAAGAGTGGTAAGGGCTAGGCGATGGTGAGGGCCAACCAAGGTGAAGGGTTTAAAATGACTTACCCAGGGTCACACAGCTAGGAAGTGTCTGAGGCCATTTTTGAACCCAGGACCTCCTGTCTCTAGGCGTGGCTCTCAATTCACTGAGCCACCCAGCTGCCCCAAGAACTCATATTTCTAAAAAAACTAAAAGGAAGCTTTCAATATCTTCCACATCATTATAACTATTAATTTATTTTCATTGAACTTCTGGTTCAAATTGAAATTCTGGTTCAAAATGATTGTTATTAATATCCTTTCCTTCATCTAATTTCAGGGTCATTAAAAACATGTTTGGAGAAGTCAGCTCAGTGATGCACTGGACAAAGAACAAAGAACTCAATGTCAGTAAGATGAATTAAAATTCTGCCTCATATATGTCTTCATATGTCCTTGTGATTAAGATGAGGAGTTTCTCCTAGAAGATGGTCACTAAGGATCCTTGTGTCTCTAAATCAAAGATCTATCATGGTCCAGTTTCAATTGCACATATGCACTATCTGTTTTTATGTACATATAGTTATATTTCTCTCTAGTTTTGTGTTAATTTTTATATTTGCCCTAACATGATCATTCTGACTGTTCAAAAGAGATAATTCAATAATAACTTCCATATCAGAAATGAATCTCCTACATGTTAATATATATTTTATTTCTGTAGTTTTATTTAGTTTTTGCTATGTCTAGTGCCTTCCATATTTTCCTTAAAGAAGGTATTAATAAAATATTAGGGGAAATGCCTGCTGTGTTCATGTATATATGCTAGGGAAAACATAAATAGTAAGATGAGAAGATGCAAATTATTTTTAAAACTCAACAAAATACAATTATCTGAAAGCACTCTACACTTGACTTTTTCTTATGTATGAGCCAAACACACACACACACACACACACACACACACACACACACACACACACACATCTAAATATATATGTATATATAAATGCATATCTACATATATATCTAAATATATATAAATACATGTGTGTGTATAAAACTCTGGTGAAATGCATCTAAGTTCAAAAAAGGACACCAGATTCCTTCTGGCATTAAGAAATAATGAAGACGGGAAGATTTCCAGTTTCAAGGCACTTCTATGTCATGTTTCTATAATCAACATTTGATTATAAAAGAGAAATCCTTCTCCACCCACTGAGCATGGTTGAATGAGCAAATAGACATCAAAAACACAGCATACATATAGACATGCATTTTTTTTTTCATTGATTCCCCTAGACTGCAAGATGCTAGAGAACACTTACATTTTTTTCAGAATTCACTGACCCCATCCTGGCTCAGGATCTTTACGTACAAGGTAGATGGTGGCATGAAAAAGATAAAAGTTTAGAAGTTTCTAAATAATGATGCTTCATTGGATAGCCTAAGGTTACTTAGCTTATCTTTCCAGCAGAGCTCTGTTGAGGCTGCTAAAGCACAAGGTGATGATTTATATCACCTGAGTACGCTGATTTAATTACTACAGGGCTATCAATCTGTCTCTAGCCATCACTTCTGCTAACAAGGTAACAAGATTTATAAGAATAATTGAGCCTTCAGCAACAACAGAAAACAAAAGATTCTTTTATAATAATGAGCAAACTGTTTTCCAAGAGATTTTTAGCTGAGACTGAAAGAGCGGATGCCAGGGGAGATGATAGACACAAAATGCAAACTAAAACACACACACCCAATAGCAGCACATAGAACATACAGAAACTCTCAGATTAACCTTAAGTTTTCTTTTGGGGAGGGTTTGGGGGGAACTTGTGAATAATACTTTTATTTGGGAAACTAATGTCTCTGTGTTATCCCTAGAACTCTAAGGATCATTTGTTTCTCTTCTTGGTTTCAATTCCACAAGATAAACTCCTTACTTTTTATTTTTTTAATTATTTATTATTGCTACATTAAAATACACTGTTAACTCTCTCTCTCTCTCTCTCTCTCTCTCTCTCTCTCTCTCTCTCTCTCTCTCTCTCTCTCTCTCTCTCTCTCATTCCTCTTCCCCTTTAGAGAAGGCATCACTTGACAAAAAGATGTGTGCATATATATATATATATATAACTATGTCTTATTTACTTCTATTTATCAGTTCTTTTTCTGGAGGGGGACATAACACAAGTCATTCAGAAGGGAAGTGTGACACCCCTATGAAGGGAAATCAGAAATTTGCCTTTTGAGTAACTGCTGGGTTTTGCATTTTTCTCACAATTTTGTAGACACATAGACCTGGCTTGACATTCTAAGAAGTTGTCTGATGTCCTTTACCTTGGCATAATGAATACAGCACTGGACCCTGACTAAAGAAGACTTTAGTTCAAATTCTCTCTAAGACACTTGATACTGTGTAACCTTGGGTAATCAACTTGATCTCTCTCAGAATCAGTTTCTTCCTCTGTAAAGTGGAAACAAGGAAAGGAACTATTTCACAGGGTTTGGGGGAGAATAACATAAAATAATACAGTTGAAGTGCTTTGTGACATAAAAATTTGGTTACTGTTACTATTACTACTGCTGCTACTGCTGCCACTGCCACTGCTGTGGTTACTACTATTATTGCCTAACACAATATGTTATATTTCTTCACTGATTCTCCAGCAAAACTTAGGTAAGGAAACTAGGTGAATTATTGTATTTCTTGCTTTTTGGCTTTTCTGTCATGTCCTACTCTCTGTGGCCTCTCTTTGTGATCCTATTTGTGATTATATTTTCTTGGCAAAGATACTAGTTACTCATTTCCTTCTCAGGCTTATGTTATAGATGAAGAAACTGAGGCAGAGTTAAGTGACTTCCCAAGGTCATACAGCTAGTACATGTCTGAGTTCAAATTTGATCTCAGATCTTCCTGACAACAAAGTTGGCCTTCCATCCACTGAACCTCCTAACTGATCTGAATTGTTATGCTAGTGCTTCTTTTATTAGCCAGCTATAAATACATTGCTTTAGAAAAGCTCATAGAAACTCAGAATGGGAAAAGACCTCCAAGATCATTCTGGAGCAATTTCTTTCTGAACAAGAATCTCAAATAATCTCATCTTCAATCAATGACAAACTAAAGCCATTGGCACCCACAACAAAAAGGCATAGACTGTTCATTGAATTTGTCATTTCATGCAAAAGAGATGCTACCCATAGTCAACAAATATTTCCCTATATAATATATGTAATATTAGGACCAATCTATAATAAGTCAGGGGAAATGTGATAGCTGGCTTTAATTGTTTGAGGTATTGCCACCTGGAAAATGTATTAGACTTGTTCTTGGATCAAGTGGGAACAAATCTAGGACTAATGATTGGCAAGTTCAAAGAGGTGAATTTAGGAATTGATTAAGGGGGGGGGGGATTCCTAACAAAACTCTCTAATTTATTGTCCAAAAGGGAATGGACTGCCTTGGAAGAGAGAGGTTTGTCTTCAGTGGTGGTCTTGGGGAAGATGCTATATGATGAAATATTTAGCATAAGGGAAATTTCTTTCAGGAGGAGATTGAACTAGATGGCCACTGTAGTCCATTCCAACTCTAAAAATCTATAAAAGAATAAAGGATGATGGCAAATGTCTAGGCACTCTGTTGCAATATCCAGAGGTAGAAATAGGTTTTATTGGGGTAGGGGAAAGAGGGTGAACATTCTTGATATTTTAGTGCCATGATTTATTTTAATTTTTTCATATTAAAAATATATTATAAGTCATTAGTTTACATTTTCATCAGAAATGGGAACAAATTGGTTATTTGTTTACTAAAGCTAATTGCTAGAGAATCTGAGAGGTAAACAGATTAATCATAGGTGTATGGAGTATATTTTTGCCATATTGCTTTGGAAAAATAACTGTCATCAACCAGAGCTTTCAAGCATATAAAATGTTTTGTTTAACTAAAATAACAAATTTAGGCATTGTGGATCTTTTTTTTCTTCATTGTCATCTATAATTATTTTATTTTAACAAAACAAGCATTTTGCTTTTCATTTTAAACTATTTTGGTTATAAATGTAAAATATAGCTCATTTTTAAACAAAAATTAGCATAACATTCTACTGCCATGGTGGGTCCTCTTCTGAAAAATTATGTCCTCTCTAGTTTCTAAATAGCTAGCATTTACTATAACATATTACATATATTATCGCATTTGATCCTTACAGCAACTGAATGGAAACATTTGCTATTATTATTCTCATAGTACATCTGAGGAAAGTGAGACTTAAATAGTCTAGATTCACAGAGGTAGTGTTTGAGATGAGTTTGAAACTCATCTTTCTGACTCCAAGTCTAGCCCCTCTATCCACTTGAAATAAGGGAATTACTTTCAGAAACCTGCTAGAATATTCTCTTTAAAAAGTTCTTTTTTTAAATTGCCCTTCCTTGTTTGAATATCTTCACTCTTTCTCAGAAAATCTAAATTCCTAAAACTCTGTTTAATTTATTAAATTATAATTTTATATTTATAGAAGCTATTTTTGCAATAACAAAGAATTGGAAATTGAAGCAATGCCCATCAATTGGGGAATGGCTGAACAAGTTGTGTAATGATTATAAAGTGTTACAAAAAATGACAATCAGGACGATATCAAAATAACCTGGAAAGACATGAACTGATGTGAAGTAAAGTGAGTAGAACCAGGAGAACAGTGTACAAAGTAACAACAATACTATTTGATGAACAAATGTGAATGTCGTCCTAGCTACTGTCATCAATACAATGATCTAAGACAATCCCAAAGACTCATAATGAGAAGTACCATCTACCTTCAGAGAAAGAACTGATAGAGTCTGAATAAAGACCCAAACATGCTATATTTTACTTTCTTCTTTTTTATTGAGATCTCTTATATAACATGACTAATTTGGAAAAATGTTTTACATGATTGCACATGTAAAATCTATGTCAGATTGCTTACCATATCAGGGAGGGGAAAGTGGAGAGAGATTGTGTGGAATAGAGAATTTGAAACTCAAAATGTAAAAGAAATCCATGCTAAAAATTGTTTTTAATGTAATTGGGGAAGCTAAAATGTTATTTTAAAAAACTGAAATTTTAGAGAAAGGTAAGTTCTTGACCCTAAGCTAATTTGCTAAAGGACATTAATTCTGGTTTAAATAATATTTGAAGTATTCTGTCCAGTTCTTGGTACCACATCTTATGAAAGAATCATATGATGTTCTTTGGTCAAGGAAGGGAAAGCAGGATGGCAATTGGACTCAGACTTTCACCATATAAGGATTAATTGAAGGAACTAGAAATGTTTATGTTAAAGAGGAGAAGACAAGGAGTGTAGAGAGATAATACCTGTTTTCAAACATTTGAAGGGTTTTCTTATGGAAAAGGGCCTAGATTCATTCAGCTTCTATCCATAGGGTGAAATAAGCAACTTTAGGAGGGAGTTTTGGAAGGGAAGATTTTGCCTAGAATTAAAGAAAGAGCTTGCCAAAAGGAGAAGGGAAATCCTTGGGATGTAATCTCTCCATACATGACTGAGAATGCTTTCAATGAAGATTCAATATCAACTTGAGAAGGTCTTTGATAGGATAATTCCCATTTAGATATAGTTTGGAGAATAAAACCTACAGACCCTTTCCAAGAGCTTCCCAAAAGTTATCAGAAGATCAGGGCACATTTTGGAGTCTACATTCACTGGAAGTCACAGCTCTACTCTTTGGGGAAAGCAAGGTCAAATTCCCCCAGTCTCTGATGCTTCTATTAGCTATGTGACCCTGGGTAAGTCATTTATCATAGAACTATACCTCAGGCAACTCCTTAAGACATATCTTCTAAGTCACAAATGGATTACTTTCTCAATTCGTGGAGTTCCTCAGGCTGACAAAATTATAGATTTTTCATGTGTTCCCATACCTACCAGTGATCATTAATTCAAGTCAAAAGTAATTTAGTAACAAAAAATGATTTTTTAAATGCTCTCTAAGAAATGAGTATATATTTCTTGGTGGGAAAAGAATACATATGAATATAGGTGCTTAGAGAATATGCATGAAGAAGGGACACAGAGATAGGAAACATACACAGAGCAAATCCTGTTCCTGCTTTCTTCCAGTTGGAAGCCCTTTCTGTTTCTGGCGTGATCACTAATATCATTTAAGTAACATAACATCCACAGTTGACAAAGTCTACTACTTCTTCACTGAAGGTTATATTTTCTCAACTCTTCTCTCAGGCCAAGCTTAATCATTACAATTATATA
Source organism: Monodelphis domestica (assembly GCF_027887165.1). Taxonomy (NCBI): domain Eukaryota; kingdom Metazoa; phylum Chordata; class Mammalia; order Didelphimorphia; family Didelphidae; genus Monodelphis; species Monodelphis domestica. The sequence goes on from NC_077234.1 coordinate 191,425,812, forward strand.
ATGTTCCACTTTATTTTTTGTTTTGTTCTTTCCATTTATTTTGCTGTAGTTATTGTGATTTATTTTTCAGATTTATGCATCAGTTCACATAGTTCACTGAATTTCTCAGATATGTTTCTTTTTTAACCTTAGTTTCCCTATTTTACCTAGACTAGCAGTTCATTGTCCACTCATACACCCAAACCCACTGCCTATCAGCAAGGAAACTTTGACCTGCTCAGACTCCAACCTGGGCCATTTCTCCTCTCTTTAGGCAACCTAGTGGCTCTCTACTCTTGGAGGCTTACTATATTATAGCTGCTTTGAATGTGAAATTTAATGGCTCTAACTCCACTATATCTCAGAATTCCTGAGATGAAGTGATCCACCAGCCACAGCTTCTTCAATAGAAGAGATTATAGGCATTCTTGGAAGGTTTTTCATTTCATCAATTACAATAATGTTCCATTATGTTCATGTACCACAATTATTTGAGCCATTCCCCAAGATGTGGTCAATTTTTTTTCAGTTCTTTACTCCCACAAAAAAATATTATGAATATTTTGTTGTATATGGGACCTTCCTTTCTGTTTTTAACTGCAGTCATTTTTGTTTTTAAAATATATAACCCAAAATTGTTTTGTGAAATCTTTGAACCAATCACAACTCCAGTCTATTAAATGTGCCTGTCTTTCCACAAGCCCTCCAACATTGTTTTCATCTTTTAATCATCTTTACAAATGGTGGGTTCAAGGTGAAACCTCAAAGCTCTTTTGATTTATGTTTTGAGTCTTTCATGTGATTGTTGTTTGAAATTCTTTTGAAAACTCTTTGTTCTTATCCTTTGACAACTAATCACAGGAAAGCTTTGCAGACCAGCTTTTATAGCAGATTTAAAAAGCATAATAGAATATGAAAAACATTTGATCTGTAGTCAAGGGTTCAGAATCTGAATCCCAGTTCTGTTACTTCATACTCTGTGAGTTCGGAAAAATCAATTAATTTCTCTAAGCCTCAGTTTCCTCATTTTTAAAATGGATCAATCAAACTAGATGGTCTCTCTGATTATTTCCACAATTAAATCCTTTTAACACTGAGGCTTCTGTATGTCATTCAAGTACAAAGTGTCAAAGAGGGGATTTCCACTCAGCTTTCTAGACTCTAGATCCAGTAACCTTTACCACACTGTTTACCCATCACATGAATTACTAACTTATGTATTTAATAAGTCAAAGTATGGCATAGACAAAATTTGGAAGAAAAATAAATATAGGAAAATATAGGAAAAAGAGAAATAATCCACTAATATTCAGGTGCAACTGTTCACTCCTTAATATAACTCTGATTTTCCCTTCTAAAGATATGCCTGAAATACTCTGCTTTGACCCTGATATTTTTGGTTTATTTCTGAAGTCATCTAGAACTTTTACTCAGCTCTATCAGATTACAGCTTATACATGGAAGAGTTGGTATTAAAGAGCTTTATTTAACTTACTCCTAATTCTATTGTCATTTTTTAACTGCCATTGCAAAATAAGCAAATCCTTGGAAATGGTATTCTTCTATTCTCAGGGAAATAAAGAACCTTCCCTGTCCATACCAAAAGAAAAAGATTTTGCCTCCTTGTTTTTTCATTGAACTCTAGCTATCCCATGACTGGCAAAGATATAGATATATAAACTGAATGATTCTTTATCTCTTTTGCCTTAATCCACTGGAGAAAGAAATGGCAAACCATTGCAGTATCTTTGCCAAGAAAACTCTATAGACAGTATTGGTGTGCTATGGTCCACGAAGTCTTAAAGAGTCATTCACAACTTAATGACTGAATGACAACTATTTAAATACACATATGTATTTAAATTAATATGTTTTAATATATTTTATTTGTAAATAAATATAAATATGATAAATGAATAAATGCATGCCATTTGTTTTATGACATATTTGACATAGATGTGAAATGTTTAGCATATATAAATATTAATATTTCACATGTTACATGTAAGAATATATTTATATAGATCAATTATCTAAGTACTTTGTTTAACAAATATGGAAAATAAAGCTAAAATAAATAAAGTGATTTGCCCAAAATTACAGGATATTTAGTAGTAGCAGAGCGCAAATACTCCTCTCACTATACCATGATGTTATAGAAAACCATGCATATATGCTGCCTAGAATCCTAGGACACTGTGAGGGTGAGGCACGATGGGGTGACTAAGGCAACATACTTGTATTTTTAAAATGAGGAAATTGAGGCTCAAAGTGAAGCAGTCATTTTGCCCAATGTGACTCAACAAGGAAGTGATCAAGCTAGGACGAACTGGATTCCAGACCTCCCAGCCTTCATCCTTCACACTGATCACACAGCACCCCTGATAGAAACAAAAGGTCAGGCTTGAGTTAATGGTCAAAAGGAAGAGAGGCCAGAATGAGGAACCCCACAGAGACCAGAAGCTCCAGGCAAAGGCAGGTTGGAAGCCTGTCAAGAGTAAAAATCTTCTACCAGACAGTAGCTTATTATACCCATCCTTCTGGGGAAGATGTCCCTTCTAGAACTCAGCCAACTTCATGTCTGTAGGCAGAAACAACCAAGTGCTTACATTTGACTAGAGCTCTGAGTGTTTCCCTGGCAAGTAAGTTATTTGCCAATTCTCTCTTAACTACTTTCTCTCTCTTTTTCAGTCTCTTTAGAGCATTTTATAGTTTCCAAGCTAAACTCAGAGAGTCTTCTGGGTTTTGACTCCTCCCAACTGTATCTCTCAAACAGAGATTTCTTGAAGGAGTAAAACATTATTGTCTCCAAGCACTTGAGATTTATTTGAGTAAGATGGAACAATCAAAAAGCATTTTAAGCTTTTCCTGCATGCCAGGTACCATATTTAAATAATTTCTGTTGCTCAGTTATGTCCAACTATTTATGATTTGGGGGACCATATTATGCTAATAACTTTTTTTGGCAAAGATACTGGAGTAATTTGCCATTTCCTTCTCCAGTAGATTAAGGCAAACAAAGGTCAAGTAATTTGCTGCAGATCACACAGCTATTAAGTGTCAATAGTCAGATTTGAACCCAGGACCTCCCATTTGTGGACATGGCTTTCAATCCACTGAGCCACTTATCTGCCTCCCACACAGAACATTTTCAGTAATATTTCAGTTCAGGATTTTACTAAGAAATATTAAATTACAAATCTCTTTCAATGACAGCTTGTTAATTCTTCCTGTATTAATTATAGTCTTGTTAAAATGTCAGTGAATATTCACTTAATAGGCAGTAATTATACATTCATTTCAGAATAACAGTGGTTGTCATGGGTGTTCTGGAAACACTGGACTCTAAGGTTGCACTTCTGACTCTCCAGATTTTCTTTTCTGTGCCTCAGAGGCCTCTTCACCTTGGAAAGTCATTCAACCCCCAGCTTCTCACATCCGAGCTGCTCTGATGCTCTGGACTCTCTCACTCTGTTTGATTGGTTCTTACTGGTACCTCCATTTTAAGAAAGTTGTCCAGACCAGTCAAATCTTCATTCCTTTCCAGTCTCCTCTGCTTTCTAACTTGCTTTTAAATCCTAACCCCTTAAACTTGATCTGGTCTTTTACAATTCAGTATCAAAATATTCACAAAATAATCTTATTTCCATTTACTCCCAGGGAACAGATCATAAAGAAGTTCAGAGTTTTTTGTTTGTTTGTTTTTATTTTTGCCTTTCACGACATTTCCTGGTCTAATGCACTTTGAAAGAAGACATGTGATGATTGCAAGGGCAATAGGGCATCCATGGCCAAGGAAAAAGCCAAACAGCAACATTAAGTATCTTTTTCATTTAATGACATCTTTGAAAGTTTCCAATGATCTCCAAGGAATCTTCTTATTTGAGGATGAGGAAATCAAAATTGTACTTTGCCCCTCTCCTGTCTTTTTTGTGTCCCATAACTCATTCAAAACTATATATCCCCAGAGTCAATGTGTGGGCCCCTAGTTGAGCCTTTCATCCATTTACCCTTGTCAAAGACCTCTAAAATGAATTTTAGAATGTTTCACTAACAAGACAGAAGTGCAATATATATGTACTTCATCTTGAAAATGAAGTTCTTGCACTGATACATGTAAAACCCAGTGGAATTGCTCATTGACTCTAGGAAGAGGAAAAGAGGAAGGGAGGGAAAGAACATGAATCATGTAACCATGGAAAAATATTCTAAATTAATTAATTTTAAAAATACATTTTTTAAAAAAGAACAAAGAAAAAAAAAGAAAATGAAATTCTTGGATGTTTTAAAGATGTCATCCCTGATTTCCCTTTGAGGAACAGCCTTCACTGAGGTAGACAAAATTAAAACTAAATGTACTTATGAGAATTAGATGCAAAGTCAGAGAAGCATTGACTAACCCGCAGGTGGTCTGAGAGCCAAAGCTTTTGCAGAATATGATCCTGACATGCAATAGATTTATTCTATCCTTAGAGGAGAAGATAGGAGGAGGAAGGTTTAAACTGACTTAATCAATAGCAAGTCAATCTTACCCTGTCTCCATATAGACAAATGACCATTAGAGGGTATCTATTCCTCAATCAAAGTTCATATGGGCAAGGACCAAATTTAAATTGGCAAATGATAATAAGCTTACACACACACACACACACACATACACACACTCCACCTCCAGATATGCACACTTGGCAGAAATATGTGATGGCTAGCAGACTCAATTGTTATGTAGTAGGTTAAATCCCACTATGGTTATCATCACAGAAATAGATTTCAGAATCACAGTTTGGGTCAGAAGTTGGATTGAGGAGGACTTCTGGTTAAACATGGTGATAATCAAGATGTGAATTGCTTCCTCTCCCCCATACCAAACGAAATAGACTACCTCAAAAGAGCATAAAAATCATCTTTGGAAGATTGGAGGGACTCTCCAGCAGCCCACAGCAACGAAGGTATGTGGGGTTTGAACACGTCCACACTATAATAGGGAGAGAAAGCTCACTGCCAAGCATGAGCTGAGCTGAGCTGCCCTCCCCAATCCCAGCGCACTCACCAGAGACAGCAAATGAGTGAGGAAAGTCTCTGCAGCAAGTAGGGAGCATTCCAGGGTCCTTGGGATCTACCGAGGACTCCCAGGGAACTACCCCCTCAGAGAGGTTTCACTGGAGAGCTGGCAGACCTCAGGGACTCCTGCAAACTGCGATAGCCACTCAGAATTCTGACTGAAAAGGAAATGGAAAACCACCAAAGGGATGGCTTAGAATACCCAAGATCAACGCTCCAAGAAGAAAGGGAAAAAAGTGACTATTGAAATTTTATGGAGGGAAAACCCAGGTGACAGACAAAAAAGAGGATAAAATGCAAACAAAATGAAAACAAGCCCTCCAAAAATGGAAATTATCCACAAGTTCTGGAAGAACTCAAAATGGAGGTTATCCAAAAGATGGAAACCTTGTGGCTAGAAAAATGGGAACAAATTAAGAAAGAGGTCTTCAGCCTGACAGACAAAATTTCACAACTGGAGAAAGAAACAGCTGGAAGCCTCTAACAGAAGGGAAGACCAAACTGAAAAGCAAAAGCAGTCCTTAAAGACCAGAATTAAGCAACTGGAAGACAGTGATCTTGCAAAACAGCAAGAATTAATAAAGCAAAGTCAAAAAATTAAGGAATTAGAAGAAAACATAAAATATCTCACTGACAAGGTGACAGACCAGGAAAACAGAGGAAGGAGACACAATTTGATAATCATTGGTCTACCTGAAAAACCAGAGATTAACAAAAACTTCGATGTCATACTACAAGAAAGCATTGAAGAGAATTGCCCTGATGTTCTCAAACAAGGGGGAAAAATAGAAATCAAAAGAGCTCACAGAAGACCCTCTATACTAAATCCCCAAAACACGACCCCTAGGAATGTAATCGCCAAATTCAAGAGCTTCCAAGCTAAGGAGAAAATATTACAAGAAGCTAGGAAGAGAAGCTTCAGATACAGAGATAGATCAATAAGGATCACACATGACCTAGCAGCGAACACGCTAAGAGACCATAAAGCCTGGAACACGATATTCAGAAAAGCAAGAGAACCGTGTCTTCAACCAAAAATCAGCTACCCATCAAAACTGACTATATACTTCCAGGGGAAAGTATAGGCATTCGACAAAATAGAATATTTCCAAATATTCATAAAGAAAAGACCAGAACTCAGTGGATAGTTTGACATCCAAACACAAAGAGCAAGAGAAACATGAAATGGTAAATATGAAAGAAAGGGAAAAGGAGAAAAGTGATTTTTTTTTCTTTTATTCAAACCCTCTTCTATAAGGGCCACAATTAGATCAAATTATATATACTAACATATGGGGGAAATGTTGTGTGTGAATTTCAAAAATTGTATGCATTAATAGAGTAATCAGAAGAATCACTCATAGGGAAAGATTGGGGCACTAACATGATTTAGAAGGTAGAAAAAAAGAAAGACAAAGGAAGGGGGGAATCAATGATGGTACTAAGATGTACTTGAAGAAATAGAAATAAATTAAATAGAACAATCTTTGTCACACAAAGATACACATGGGAAGGGGAGGGGAAGAATTCTCTCATAAAAATGAGAGGAAAAGAGTGCTAATTGGTATTACTTAAACCTTACTCTCAGTGAAACCTACTCTGAGAGGGAAGAGCATCTAGATCCATTGGGATCTTGAATTCTATCATATCCAACAGGATAAGGGAGAAGGGAAAATGAAGGGGGGTAGTGGGGAGGGAACACAAAAAGGGAGAGAAGTAGAGGGGGGAGAGGAAGGGAACAAAAAGGGAGGGGCTAGAAAGGGAAGCATAACAAAGGAGGGGACTAGAGGGACTGGTTTAAAATAAACCCCGGGTTTAAATGGTAATAGCAAAAGAAGAAAGGTCAGAATTAGGGGAGGATATCAAAATCCAGGGGAACTCACAAATGATAATCATAACATTGAAGGTGAATGCAAAGAACTCACCCATAAAATGTAGACAAATAACAGAATGCATTAGAATACAAACCCTACCATATGTTTTCTTCAGGAAACACACACAAGGCGGGTAGAAACTCGCAAGGTCAGAATTAAAGGTTGGAGTAAGACCTATTGGCCTTCAACTGACAGAAAGAAGGCAGGAGTAGCAATCATGATATCTGACAAAGCCAAAGCAAGAATAGACCTGACTAAAAGGTATAGGGAAGGTAAATACATCCTGATAAAAGGGAGTATAGACAACGAGGAAATATCACTAATCAACATGTATGCACCAAATGGTTTAGCACCCAAATTTGTGATGGAGAAACTAGAGAATTGAAGGAGGAAATAGATAATAAACTATACTAGTGGGAGATCTGAAGCAATCACTATCAAATTTAGAAAAATCAAATCAAAAAATAAATAAAAAAGAGGTAAAATATGTGAATGAAATCTTAGAAAAATTAGAGTTGATAGATATATGGAGAAAAATAAATATGGATAAAAAGGAATACACCTTCTTTTCAGCAGCACATGGTACATTCACAAAGATTGACCATACACTAGGTCATAAAAACATGGCATTCAAATGTAGAAAAGCAGAAATAATCAATGCAAACCTTTTAGATCATAATGCAATAAAAATAATGATCAGTAAGGGTACATGGAGAGCAAAATCAAAAATCAATTGGAAATTAAATAATATGATGCTCCAAAATTGGTTAGAGAACAAATCATAGAAACAATTAATAATTTCATTGAAGAAAATGACAATGGTGAGACATCCTTTCAAACCTTATAGGATACAGACAAAGCATTACTCAGAGGAAAATTCATATCCCTGACTGGATATATTAACAAATTAGGGAGGACAGAGATCAATGAATTGGACATGCAAATCAAAAAAACTTGAAAGCAAACAAATTAAAAACCCCCAGAAGAAAACCAAATTATAAATTCTAAAAATTTAGGAAGAAATTAATAAAATTGAAAGTGATAAAACTACTGAACTAATAAATAAGACAAAAAGCTGGTACTTTGAAAAAACAAACAAAATACACAAGTAACTGGTCAACCTAATTAAAAAAAGGAGAGAAGAAAAGCAAATTAACAGTATCATAGATGAAAAGGGGGACCTTACCTCCAATAAAGAGGAAATTAAAGCAATCATTAAAAACTTCTTTGCCCAATTATATGGTAATAAATATGCCAATCTAGGTGATATGGATGAATATTTACAAAAATATAAATTGCCTAGACTAACAGAAGAAGAAATAGAATTCTTATATAATCCCATATCAGAAAATGAAATCCAACAGGACATTCAAGAAATCCTTAAGAAAAAATTACCAGGTCCTGATGGATTTACTTGAGGATTCTATCAAACATTTAAAGAATAGCTAACCCCAATACTAAAAAAAAAACTCTTTGACATAATAAGCAAAGAGGGAGTTCTACCACATTCATTTCATGACACAAATATGGTACTTATTCCAAAGCCAGGCAGGTCAAAAACAGAGAAAGAAAACCAAAGACTAATCTCCCTAATGAACATAGATGCAAAACTCTTAAACAGGATACTAGCAAAAGGACTTCAGCAAATGATCAGGAAGGTCATTCACTATGATCAAGTAGGATTCCTACCAGGAATGCAGGGCTTGTTCAATATTAGGCAAACCATCCACTTAATTGACCATATCAACATGCAACCCAACAAAAACCACATGATTATTTCAATAGACGCAAAAAAAAAGGCCTTTGTTAAAATACAACACCCATTCCTATTAAAAACACTAGAAAGTATAGAAATAAAAAGGTCGTTCCTAAAAATAATAAACAGTATATATCTAAAACCATCAGCTAACATCATCTGCAATGAGGATAAACTAGATGCATTCCCATTAAGATCAGGAGTGAAACAAGGATGCCCATTATCACCTCTATTATTTAACATTGTACTAGAAACACTAGCAGTAGCAATCAGAGAAGAAAAAGAAATTGAAGGCATTAAAATAGGCAATGAGGAGACCAAGTTATCATTCTTTATGGATGATATGATTGTCTACTTGAAGAATCCTAGAGAATCAACCAAAAAGCTAATCGAAATAATCAACAACTTTAGCAAAGTTTCAGGATACAAAATAAACCCACATAAGTCATCAGCATTTCTATATATCTCCAACCCATTTCAGCAGCAAGAATTAGAAAGAGAAATCCCATTCAAAATCACCTCAGACAAAATAAAATACTTACAAAGCTATCTCCTAAGACAAACACAGGAACTATATGAACACAACTATAAAACAATTAAAAGTAGACTTGAGCAATTGGAAAAATATTAACTGCTCATGGGTAGGAGGAGCCAATATAATAAAAAATGACCATCCTAGTCAAACTTATCTATTTATTTAGTGCCATACCCATTGAACTTCCAAATATTTTTTTTTACTGAATTAAAAAAACCGTAACAAAGTTCATTTGGAAGGACAAAGGATCAAGGATATCCAGGGAAATAATGAAAAAAATACAAAGGAAGGTGGTCTTGCAGTCCCAGATCTCAAACTATACTATAAAGCAGTAGTCATCAAAACAATTTGGTACTGGCTAAGAGACAGAAAGGAGGATCAGTGTAATAAATAGACTTGGGGTAAGTGACCTCAGCAAGACAGTCTATGACAAATCCAAAGACCCCAGCTTTTGGGGGAAAATCCACTATTTGACAAAAACCGCTGGGAGAACTGGAAGATAGTGTGGGAGAGGTTAGGTCTGGATCAACACTTCACACCCTACACCAAGATAAACTCAGAATGGGTGAATGACTTGAACATAAAGAAGGAAACTATAAGTAAATTACATGAACACAGAATAGTATACATGTCAGACCTTTGTGAAGGGAAAGACTTTAAAGTCAAGAAAGACAAAGAGTCACAAAATGTAAAATAAATCATTTTGATTACATCAAATTAAAAAGTTTTTATACAAACAAAACCAATGTAGCCAAAATGAGGAGGGAAGCAAAAAATTGGGAAACAATCTTCACAACAAAAACCTCTGACTAAGGTCTAATTACTCAAATTTATAAAGATCTAAACCAGTTGTACAAAAAATCAAGCCATTCTCCAATTGATAAATGGTCAAGGGACATGGATAGGCAGTTTTCAGCAAAAGAAATCAAAACTATTAATAAGCACATGAAAAAGTGTTCTAAATCTCTGATAATCAGAGAGATGCAAATCAAAACAACTCTGAGGTATCACCTCACACCTAGCAGATTGGCTAACATGACAGCTATGGAAAATAATGAATGTTGGAGGGTATGTGGCAAAGTGTGGACATTAATTCATTGCTGGTGGAGTTGTGAATTGATCCAACCATTCTGGAGGGCAATTTGGAACTATGCCCAAAGGGCGATAAAAGACTGTCTGTCCTTTGATCCAGCCATAGCACTGCTGAGTTTGTACCACAAAGAGACAATAAGTAAAAAGACTTGTACAAGAATATTCATAGCTGCGCTCTTTGTGGTGGCAAAAAAAACTGGAAAATGAGGCAATGCCCTTCAATTGAGGAATGGCTGAACAAATTGTGGTATATGTTGGTGATGGAATACTATTGTGCTAAAAGGAATAATAAAGTGGAGGAATTCCATGCAGACTGGAACGACCTCCAGGAAGTGATGCAGAGTGAGAGGAGCAGAGCCAGGAGAACATTGTACACAGAGACTGATACACTGTGGTACAATCGAATGTGATGGACTTATCCATTAGTCTCAACGCAATGTCCCTGAACAACCTGCAGGGATCAAGAAGAAAAAAACACTGCCCACAAGCAGAGAACAAACGGTGGGAGTAAAAACACCTAGGAAGGACAACAGCTTGACTACAGGGGTGGAGGGGATATGATTGAGGAGAGACTCTGAATGAACACCCTACTACGGAAACCAATATCATGGAAATGGGCTTGTGTTGAGGACACATGTGATACCCAGAGGAATCATGCATGGCCAATGCAAGGGGTGGGGGTAGGGGGTAGGGAAAAAAAAGGTGATCTTTGTTCCTAATGAATAACAATTGAAAATGACCAAATTAAATAATGTTTAAAAAAAAAGAAGTTGGGTTGAATTCTGGCATCCACCTTGCAGTTCATCATAGCTGAGTTTTACTTGGGGCACTTTCATCTTGTTCCTATGCATGGATATAGGCATCTCAGTTTCTGCCAATTCGGCAGTCTCCCTTCTAGTTTGACTTCCTATTCAGCAACATTGCATGCTGTGCTAAGATAGAAAATGAGCAAATTGATGAGGACTGACAGAAATGCAGCTTAGGCAGCTAGATGATGCAGCATATTCCCTAGAACTATGACTTTAGACACTTAATTGACAGAGATCTATGCGTGGGTCTCTGTATATCAGACAGATTACCCTTAGGCATCAACTGCTTCCTAAAAAAAGTAAATTAATCCCTCTTGGGAACTTCTTGAGACTACAAAGACATTTTGCTAAATAGATAATATTATAGCATAAGGGTGAGAAAGATTGGAGATTTCCCTGATGTCTCTGTTGTTTCCTTGAGTCAGAGATGGAGTTGTCTAAGGTTGAGAGTTTGGGAACAGAGAAGAAGCAGCAAAACATTTGTGCATTATTAAGGCAATGATCAGGGTCTTCAGGAATACAAACCAGATTAATTCTGAGTCTTCATAGAAATTGAAGGATCCTTTTCTCAAGTTACATTTGCACATGGGTTGGGTCTTGGGGAACCCAATTTATTCCAAATTATTTAGGTTAACCTTAAGTGTTGTACCCTTTGTGAAAAGGGGGGTATCTTTCTCTAATAATATCATATATAGCAGTGATGGCAAACCCCTTATAGACCTTAGAGACCAAGTGCCCAAATTGCAGCCCTCACACCATATGTGAGCCCCCTGCCTTACCCCAGACAAGGAAGGGAGGAATTGCTACCATTGGGCTGCTGGGCAGAGGGTCAAGTGGCATACGAAATGTCCTCACATGTACGTGGGGAGAGGAAAAAGAGCAGTCCCCTCTAGCACGCTCTAGCATGTGTTCCTTAGGTTCACCAACATGGATATAGAGCCTCCATTCAAATGTTGTCTTCCCATTATCAGTCACAAAGTGAGTGCCCTACTATCTTTTAACTGCTCAATATCAATCTTCCATTTGATATCAATTGCAGTCAATATCAATTTATATTTTTATCAAGTCCATTGACATCAGCACCAAAGGAATATTTTCTGAAAAGATATACCAAAAACAGAAATACTCGCTTTTTCCCCAATACACAGGGCCACATTCTCTCTTGTCCACCTCAGTCCCTGGGGAGAGTGGGCTCGAATTCAGAGAAGTTTCTACATAGCATTCGACCTCCCATGATCACGTTCAAATTCAGCATCAGATCATGGATGGCTATCTCTTCCTCTTTGACTCCTTCTTTATGTATCAATGCTTGGTTCTTAATCAAGCTTGTTGATATCTTAGTCCATCACTGGAATCAGTTATTCTCAAAATTTGGCATGGATTATTGTCAGGGACCACCAGGGACCACCTATTTGAGGGCCGCAGGGGGTAAGAATATAGGCAGACTCAGGAGGGCTGATGGTGGTCAATGAAATGGGCCAGAGATGATGATGGCAAACAGTGGTGGATTTATTGAGGGGAGTGAGGAATTTTATAACCAGTTGTGGTTTCTATGCAAACTTTACATAATCATGGTGATAGACAAATGTTTATTTGGCAACAGAGAACTTCCCGTCATGTATGGGGATTGGAGGATGATGACATCTTTATAGCTTGTGTGGGGAAATCAGGGATGTCCATGGGTTATAGGAATCATACACAAGAGTTCTATTGGGGTCACAGTTGCCTGCAGGGGTTTGATATGGGATATAAAACATGCCCTAGATGAGAGGAGAATGTGACTGGGGATACGCTATCTGAGGGTCTCTGGATCTGTACTCGGGTCCCAACAGATTCTAGCTCTCAGGCTCCTGGCAACTTGGTCTCTGGGTTTTGGGGGGTTCATGAGGTTAAAGCTTAGACCGATACTATACCTAAAAGGAGAAAGAAAAAATGAATAGAAGCAAATAAAAAAGAACTTGTATTTACTCCATATATGTTGGCCTGGATGGAAGAGCCCAATTGAGCTACTGCTAGCATCTCTCCCCAAAGCAGCAGGACTATCCACCTGCAGCTTCATAGTGGATTAGGTTAAGAGAAGACTGGAGGCCTTTTCCTACCTAGAAAATGCCCATATCAGGTTTTCTTCCCCACTCAGTACTGGATGAAGAAAAAAACTAGAGCATACAGCTATTACCTCCTACAAGCACTCTCAGCAACTCTCAGGCTATTAGCCATTCAGATGACTTCTCTGTGGTAGCCAGATGGAAAACAACTCCACATAATCCATTTTGAGATCAAAGATACCATGCACTGTGTAGGTACTCCCAAACCTTGTCTGGACCAGTCCCCCATGACAATTCCCAGTCCTCAAGGCTGAATCTATCTTCATCAACTTCCTCTCTATAAAATGAAGATAACTGTAAGAGTCACAAGTTTGCCTTTTAAAACTGTAACCTGTGTCCCAGAACTGGTACAATTCTTGGTTTATAAGGAACCCATCCTATCTTGGGAACTTCTCCCCAAAATCCCTTCTTGCTTCATGATGCCTCACAAGATTGTTTAAAATAATTTGTTAGTCGAAACACAGGCTAAATCTGAAAGATGCTATCAGGAAAAAAACTGGAGAAAAATATGAGTAGATTCTTTCCACAACTGCCCATAAGGGAAGAAAACTTTAAAAAAGGGATATTGATCATTATCAAAAATAAAAATAGATCACTGAAAAAAATAATGAAGCTAGTACAAAGAAGACATTTTTCTTTTGGGGATTTTTTACTCCTATGTCATTGATAAAAGTCTGACATACAAGTTAAATGAGGAGCTAAAGTAGAGACTGGATATGTGAATTCATTAGTATTGATAACTCCTTAGTGATGAAACTACTAATAGAGGACAGCACCTTCTTGGCAATTGAAAGTCTTTGAGAGTAGTCTAGACCAGTGAAAGTTTTTGTGGTTTGCCCAAAGATGTAAAGCCATATTTGTCAAAGGGAGATCTTTACTTGGAGTTGAACACTTTATTCACCTTGCTACACTGCCTCTGTAAAGATTTAATATAAATACATTCCATTTACCAATAGACATTATCTAACCAATAGATAGGAGGTAGCTAGGTTGCTCAGTGGACAGAGAACTCGGTCTGGTGTCAGAAAGAGCTGAGTTAAAATCTGGCTTCAGATACTTACTAGCTGTATGACACTGGGCAAGTCACTTAACCTCAATTTCCTCAACTATAAAATAGAAATAATATTAGCACTTACCTCCCACAGTTGTTATCGGTACCAAATCAGATAAAATTTGTAAAGCTTTTAGTACATTGCCAGGTGCTTAAATGCTTCTTTCCTTCCCTCCTTCCTAGATAAGTGGTTTAAAGGATATCAACTGACAATTCTCAAAAGAAGAGTTGTTAATTATTAGCATTCAGATGAAAAATTACTACAAATCACTAATAATGAGACATGCAAATTAAAACTCTAGAGTTTCACCTAACACTCAGTAAATTGGCAAAGATGGGAAAAGATGGAAATAGTAGATGTTGGAAGGGCTGTAGAAAGACAGCTTCTTTCATACACACTATCAGTGGCATTTTGAATTGGTCCAAACATTCTGAAAAGCAAATTAGATTTACATGAAAACGTGATTTAAATCTTCATACCCTTTGACTCAGAGGTACCACTGCTAGGTATAAATCCCAAGGAAGTCAAAGATAGATCCTATATAAACAAAAATATTCACTGAAGAACTTCTTGTAATAAAAACAGTGCTGGCTATCAATTAGGGGATGTTTAAACCAAGAGAAGGACACAAATTCCATAGAATATTATTAATGAACTATAAGAACAGAAAAATAGGAAAACAGGGAAAATTGATGTATGTAAATTGATTAAAAAAAAGTAAACAGAAACAGTAAAATAATATACGCAATGAATACAACAATATAAAGGAGTACAAATAGAAAGCAAAACTGAATTTTGGGAAATTGCAATCATCAATTTTGACTCTAGAAAAGAAAGGAGGAAATGTATCTCCCTCTTTCCTTGGACATGATTTGTTTGGAATTTTGCATCTTGTATTGGGTTACATCATGTTTTAGTTGGTTTTATTGAATTTTTTTTCTGTTTGTTTTTCATTACTGAAGAAGGTTCATTATGTCAGGAAGAGGAGATGGGACCATAATAACCAAAGCTATGTTGCAAGAAAAAAAAAAAGGAAGCATTGCTGTAGTATTTTGTTTTGTTTTGTTTTGTTTTTAAGATATTCAATAGGGGCAGATAGGTGGCCAAAAGGATAGAAGATCAGTCCTGGAAATGGAAAGTCTTGGTTACAAATCTGACTAGAGATATCCTATCTGTGTGACTCTGGGCAAGTCACTAAACCCTAACTGCCTAGCTCTTACCTCTCTTCTGCCTTAGAAATAATACTTGTATGGATTCTAAGACAGAAGGTAAGGGTTTTTAAAAAGACATGCAATTGTACAATGTTTGTTTAAATTTATAATTGTATGATTTCAAGAGTTTTGCTGAACTTAACCACTACTATTCACAAAGCTTTGTCTCTAAACAAAAATCAATGATTCAATGATAGCGCACTAGAGGGAAAGAGTTGTAACCTGAGGGCTTTTCCCATTTGGGAGGCGAGAGAGGGAAGGAATGAGGGAAGGTGATCTAAAGTAATCCTATAAATTTAGAGAACTTATGTGATTCCCTGGAAAAATAGAGATCATCCAATAGGGAGGAGGGTTATCTGAATTCTTTATGAGTTCAAGCGCAAATCTTTTGAGTTTTATAGAATAAAAACAAAGTCTATCTAATATCGAATGTCATGTTAGCATGATGGATTGCTTAGGTGATTTTTAGCATTGCAGAACTGGAACCAAAAACCCTTCTTTTTTTTTTCTTCTCTGTCTTCCCTTCCTTTTGTGGAGATTTAGACTTAAGTGTGATTCTTAGATTCCCATGACCAACTCTGAATGAAGATAAAGTGAACCAAATTCTACTGTCACAAGGTAAAATCTTGAATCAAAGCATGAACAAAAAAAGATAACTATTGAGAAATCCCCAATATAACCAGTATACGTCCAGAGTATTAGATCTGGGTCATATATTGCACAATTTAATATGAAAAAAAAATCAGTTCATATTTTGGATGTGTTCTTCGGTGTAGTTTTATAATTGCTAACCATTAACATGATGCTAGTCAGTGCTATTTGGCTTACTTATCAGCAAATTGATTTGGGCAAGCCATTTTTGATCAGGCTATATAGTATACTAGAAAGAGTTAGATTTAGTTGGAAATTGTAAGGTCATTGAGATCAAGAACTTTCATTTTTTTCTTTGTACTAGCATTTGGTGATGAGCAAACATTGAATGAATGATTATTAATAGATTGATTGACTGGAAGACCTGCTTAGCCAAGGCTACATGTTTCTTCTTGAGTGGTGTTGCCCTTTAAAAGCCTCTTATATTCATCACCCATAAAAGGAGGCAGTTAGATCAGGTAAAAAGTACTTGATCTAAAATCTACAGACCCTGTAGTGGTCTAAATACAGATTTCATGGAAATTATTACCTTGAATAAGGGGAAAATAAATCTTTATTTTCACTGACCTCTAAGTGAAGCGTAGTATATCCTTCAATTTTGAATTCAGAAAACAAACCATTATGCTGAGAAGTCTATAGGCTTCATCAAGCTGACAAAATGTTTCCATGAAAGAAAAAAGAAAAAAGAAATAAAATATGTTTCCATGACACATACCAATAAAAATAAATTTTTAAAAGATTAGGAATGCCTGGACTAGATGATTTCAAAAAATCCCTTCCAGCTCTAAATCCCAAAAATAACCTAAACAATATCCCTTAAGAAATAACAGTACAGTCTGGTTAATTCAACACACACACAAAAAAAAAAAAAACCTTTTCCAAAGCCTTTGAATCTGCCAATTACTTTGTAACTATGGACCACTGGTCATGAGAGAAGCTAAAGAAGGGACTATCGCTTATATGAGTGACTCCACACAAGTCAATCATCCATATTTAACAAGCAAAGCAAGGCATAAATAAATGTTTTGACAAGGGTAAATACAGTTTCCTCTGTCAATGGGAACATTATTTTAGAGAGACTGGTTAATCCAAAAAGACTCCAAAGCATTATTGCTTGGGGGGGAAAAAACCAGCCTACTTGCCTCTGACAACTTTTTTGATGGGAACATGGTTTTGAGATGGCAAGAAACATCTTTTGTTCTTGACCTAGTCACCCTCCTCTTTATATTTAAGGACACTGAGGCTCTGAGAAGCCGTGTCCTCCCTGGGGTCACGTAGCCCCAAAGAAGCACAACCAGGATTCACACTGAAGCTGACTGGCTCCACTCTACCAGGCTTGTCCAGCTGATTTTTAACATTGCCTTTGATTTTCCATTGTGCATGCATCCCACAGAATCTGCTCTTGGTGAAGCAGGCATCTCGGAAGCATGTTTCTCTACCTTATTGGGATTGATTGAGATTCTGAGATAACTGCTTTTAGGGCTGCCTGAGGGACTGTCTATTTCTCTATAACTCTTTATGACAATTAAGCCCAGTGAGTGCACTTCTCTTCCTTGATCCCCAATTCCCACTTCAGGAAGCAGAAAGCAGAGGGTTTCTGTAAAGGACTGGGCTCTCTGGTGTTCCTGCCTCTCCTGGAATGACAGCTCTTGTGAGCTTCAGGGCACCATGAAAGACCCATCTCCTTAAATCGGCCTGCCCCAAGGCAGCTTCTCAGTGTCTTATTAACTGCTGCCAGTTTAGATTTTGTGTATTTTAATTAATGTGTAAGCCTTTGTGCTTGTGTCCTACCGCAGGGAAGGCAGAAAAGACACATCCTTACAAATAAAGCCAAGCACCATAGTAATGTGGGTGGACTCAAATGATCACCTGAGCTTGTAAGCAGTCCTGTCTATATTCATTAGCTTTTAGGTATTGGAAACTTCTTATTAATCAAAATAAGAAAATAGCCTCCTGACCAAACTTGGCTATTCATTAACATTGTTTATTTTTTTTTTCTCTTCTGAATTGATAGGTTAGCATCTGCTTTAGTCAAGGGCTTGCAGGGGCCATACTGACTGCTCATGTCTTTTCCCTACTGAGGAGCAATGGTGCAGGTTAAGGGCTTGTGTCTTTATCTATAAAAGATTTGCCCTGCAATTTGGAATTATGAGGAAAGGACGATAAAAGAATGCATACCTTTTGGTCTAGCAGTACCACAAGTAGGTCTGTATCCCAAAGAGATTTAAAAAAAAAGGGAAGGGTTCTATTTGTACAAATTCAAGAAAAAGACAAGTATAACTATGTAAGGAACTAAGTCAAATTTATAAGAATCCAAGTGATTTACTAATTGATAAATGGGCAAGGAACATGAATAGGCAATTTTAAGATAAAGAAATCAAAACTATTAATAAGCACATGAAAAAGTATTCTAAATCTCTTATAATCAGAGAGATGCAAATCAAAACAACTCTGAGGTATCACCTCATACCTAGCAGATGGTCAGTATGACAGCAAAGGAAAGTAATAAATGTTGAAAAGGATGTGGAAAAATTGTGACACTAATGCATTGCTGGTGGAGTTGTGAATTGATTTAACCGTTCTGGAGGACAATTTGGAACTATGCCCAAAGGGCTATAAAAGACTGCATATTGTTTATTTGAGCAATACCACAACTAAGTTTGTATCCCAAAGAGATAATTTATTTATTTATTTTTAACAAAGAGATTTTTTTTAAAATGGGAAAGGGACTGTTTGTACAAAAATATTTATAGCTGATCTATTTGTGGCAGCAAAGAATTGGAAACTAAAGGGATGTCCCTCAATTGGGAATGCCTGAACAAACTGTTATGTGATGGTGATGGAAAATTTTTGTGCTTTAAGGAATGATGAACACAGTTTCCAGAAAGAGCTATGTGAAATGATGCAGAGTGAAATAAGCAGAACTAGGGGAATATTGTGCAAAATAACTACAATATCGTGGGATGATCAAATATGATTGACTTTGCTACTAACAGAAATACAATGATCCAGGACAATTCTGAGGGACTTATTAAAAAGAATGCTATCCGCCTCTAGAAAAAGAACAGTTGGAGTATAAATGCAAATGGTAGCTTATGTTTTATCACTTGTTTATTTGGTTATATGATTTGGGGTTTTGGTTTTATAAGATTATTCACTTACCAAAATGAATAATATGGAAATGTGTTTTGGGTGATAATATATGTATAACCCAGTGGAATTGCTTGTCAACTCCGGGAGTAGGGAGGGGAAAAGGGAGAGAGACAACACGAATCGTATAACTTTGGAAAACTCATGTGGAAATCTGTTCTTAAAATAAAGATAAAACATAAAAAAAAGTTTTGCCTCAAGTTCTCATTAGCAGATTCTTAAATTTATTATGCAACCTTTACAGAAAAAATATCATTGCATAAAGTTCTTAAAATTTTTGTGCATCATGGATGATGGCAATCTGATGAAATTTATAGACCCTTTTTAAGAATAATGTTTTTGTTTCTAGCAACTCAAGAGTTAATACTACATAAGATGACATCATTCACCTGGAAGATAAGAGGTGACTACGTTGGGATACTGGAGGTCTGGAGACACATTGACATATTATGAGGTTGGAGGCAGTCTTTTTTTTTCCCCTATTTTTTTGTATAATTAGAATTATTGACTCAATACAGTTAGCCTGACTCCACACAGACCATGGCCTTTTGTGGCATTCATATATGAAGAGGAGGTGACTTATTGTCCCACACTATGATGGAAAGAGGAAAGAGCCTCTAAGGTTCCTCCTGAGGTCATGTGACCTCAATGTGAGGATGTGCCAGGGGCTAGCTGTATATCATTGAATAAATCATTTTTTCTTTCATTTCTTTCCTCATCAGTAAAATATAGAACTAAATATTCCCTAATATCTTTTTACTAATAATTTCTGAATCTATAATCTTTATACAGCTTTCTAAAATATGGGAGAGAGGGAAGGGAGCTAGGGAAGTCCCTTTTTTATCACTGTCCAAGTATGTGTTGTTTTTCTCCAATAAAACTCATTTTATGAAGGTGATTCCATCACATGGAGGGCAAGAACTTTTTTTTTTTGGCTTTGAAACCCCAGAACCTAATATGGTTTCTGATGCATAGAAGGTACATAATAAGTATAATAAATGCTGGTTGAATTATACTAAATATATTGCTTCACTCACTTTTCCCATTAGACTAACTGCAGAAAATTTAGCAGCCCACAATGATTTTCTCCCACCTACCTTTTCCATATAACATATCAGTCCTTAAAACATTTGTGTTTTCATTGTTGACATTATAACCTCAACTAAAGTAAATGATCTTCAAGAGTTGTTGTGGCTCAAAAATTCACCAACTGTGGCCAAACTTGTGATCAGGTCTTCCAAAGCTAGCTAGGATATTTGGTGGGAAGTGGGCACAGAAAAGCAGTAAAAGTTGCCAATTTTTAAAAGAGTAGAGAAAATTATATATAGAGAAATATATATATATATATATATGTAGAGAGAGAGAGAGAGAGAGAGCCTATTACCAAAAAAGAATGATGAAAATTTATTATAATTATTTATTGTATATTATTATATTATATATTGTTTTTATCATATATATGTATATATATATATATGAGTACATGACTGATAATGGGCATTTTACATAAAATGCCCATTATCAGCCATGTACTCATTTGGTAGGATCATGCAGAGGCCATCTTGGCTGGTGTGGCCTTTGAAAAGGACATTAGCTAATATCCATGTTCTGCTGGGGCATCAGAGAAATTTAATGCAGATTTTTACATAAAAGTTCTAAGTTCAATATACAACCAAGAAAAGAAATTAAATCTTTACTATTTGTTTTTTATCTGGGAAAGTTTGACTAAACCCTAAATGGAATGTCTTTGAATATTCATCAGTAGATGAATATCTAAATCATCTAAATCTAACCCATTCTTGTAGAGACAGCTAATAACTCAGTGGATAGAGTACTGGGCCTGGAGTCAGGAATGTCTTAAAATCCAGCCTCCAATACTTCCTAGCTGTATGAATGCAGAAAAGTCACTTAACTTCTGATTGACTGGCAAAAAGAAAGATCCATTGGAAAAGAAAATGGCAAACCACTCCAATATCTTTGCCAAGAAAACCGCATAGACAGCTATGGTCCTTATGGTCACGAAGAGTTGAACATGACTAGAACAACAAGAATCCATCTTCCTAAGGTGGACTCAATTCCCCTGAAGACCTTCTACCTCTATGGAGTCTTACCCAACTACTCCAACTAGGAACTCTCCATGCTCTGAACACCTACAGTCAATGTGCTATAATTTAGTATTTATTTTTCTCCAAGTGGCTCGTACGTTGCCTATCCAACTAAATTATAAGCTGCTCGAGGACAGGTGGGATTTTTCTCTTTCTGTTTATTTCTCTCTGGCATGCCTATTGCTTCAGGAGAATTTACTTCTTAATTGAATAAGTAGCTAATTTATAAGATGATCAGCATCTGCATCGATAAATCGCAAATGACATGACAAAAGGGAGGCAGATGGTGAGCACTTCAAAAGATCAGATATTGAAATGAATAGCAGGAAGCTAATGGGAAGAAGCTGAGATGGTACTTGGGTTAGTTCTGCAAAGGAGAAGAGCGCCCAAAAGGGAGATAAATGGAGACTCTTCTGAGCAGCCAGAGCTCTTCTATCTATTCTCCCTAACACTGCAATAGACATGATTGACTGCAATTGGTTAAAAACTGAAGACAGATTCCTGATTAATTGTAAGGCAGACGCCACTCATCAGGAGATAGATAGCTAGGATTTCAGCATTTTGTTTCAAAGGCTTTGTACAAGATAAAAATCCCCCAAATAATTGAAACTAAGAAGAAAAAAATTGAGAAATAAGCTAATAGATAAGCAGTAAATTCTGGATTTGAAGAATCAACAGAAAAAGTCACTTAATAGAAAAACAACAATGAAACTAAAGGAATATTGGGGAGGGGAGCACCTTCCTATAGCCCCCAAATGTCTGTTTGTATCTCCTCAGTAGAATGGAAGTTCCTTGAGGGGAAAGATTAGTTCATTTCTGTCTTTGTTATCTCACATGTCTAAAAATATCTGACACATTTAACCAGAGGATCTGAGATTCAGATCAGGGAGGAACCTTAAAGACCATTTAGCCCAGATCCCTCACTTTAAAGGTGAGAAAACTGACACAAAGAAAGACAAAGTGACTTATGAAGGACAAATTAGTGGTAGAGAAAGGATTGAACCCAAGTACTGAGACCTAAATCCAGCACACTTTCCTCTTTTCCAGTCAGCGCTTAATAAATCATGTTGATTGAGTGATATAAGAAAGGCAATATGATTTGAGTTGCTATCGTTCTTTACTTGTTTCTGTCATATCTTGACTCTTCTTGGTCTCATTTGAGGTTTTCTTGTGTTATGATTCAAATTATCTAGAAAGATTGATTAGGGGGTAAACATGTAAGGTCATTGATTATATCAGCGTTATTGGTTAGACCAACAAAACTGATAAAGTGATAGAGTTCTTCAAGGTTCTCTCATGACCAGGGACAACCATTGGGTAAGGCAGCTTAATAAATAGTTTTAGGAGCCTATTATTCAGCCCTTCCATGAACATCCCAAGACATTTTTAATTGGTTCTAAAATAGTAATTATGAAGTAGTCCATCAAACCCTTAGCCCTCACCCACACTGATAGGTGAAAGTTTGCACAATAGACCAGAAAAGTTTCATTGCAGAACTTTCCTGTTAGCCAGAATCTGTGAAAGGATCACATTCTTAAGGACAAGGAGAATGCAAAAAGCAGCAGACTGGAGGGTATCTCTGACCCAGATCCCAGATGAAGAAATACACAGTAATTCTCCCTAATATGCAGGAATTAATATAATATATGAAAAATAAATTCACACACTTGACAAAGATTCTGCAGTGGTTTGCTATTTCCTTCTCCAGCTCATTTTATAGATGAAGTATCTGAGGCAAACAGGGTTAGGTTACTTGTCCAAGGTCACACAACTAGTAAGTTATCTGAAGTCAGATTTGGACTTAAGTGTTCCTGACCACAAGCCAGCACTTTATCAGCACTTTACACCTAGATGCATAATAGTTACTAAGAGGTTGGCAATTAAAACCTCTGGAAAAAGAGAATGAATCCACAATATAGGCAGTGAAATGGACAGTGTTGAACCTGTACTCAGAAAGACCTGAATTCAAATCTGGTTTCCTACACTTAGTAGCTTTGTGACCCTGAAAGAACAAATCATTTGACCAATTTCTGCTTCAGTTTCTTCATCTGTAAAATGGAGACAATAATAATACCTATGTCCCAAAGTGGTTGTGAAAATCAAATGAGATAATATTTGTAAACTGCTTACTTTGTGTCTCTGGCATGTAGTAGATATTAAATAAATGTTTTCTTTTCCTCCTTATCTTCTTTGCAAGGCAATTGAGTTTCTGATATTCATAATCCCTACATCAGAAATCAGAGATCTAAAACTACTACTAGTAGCAGTAACCATAATAATATACCTATCTTTCTTTCTTTCTTTCTTTCTTTCTTTCTTTCTTTCTTTCTTTCTTTCTTTCTTTCTTTCTTTCTTTCTTTCTTTCTTTCTTTTTCTTTCTTCCTTTCTTCCTTTCTTTCTTCCTTTCTTTCTTTCTTTCTTTCTTTCTTTCTTTCTTTCTTTCTTTCTTTCTTTCTTTCTTTCTTTCTTTCTTTCTTTCTTTCTTTCTTTCTTTCTTTCTTTCTTCCTTCCTTCCTTCCATCCTTCCTTCCTTCCTTCCTTCCTTCCTTCCTTCCTTCCTTCCTTCCTTCCTTCTTTCTTTCTTTCTTTCTTTCTTTCTTTCTTTCTTTCTTTCTTTCTTTCTTTCTTTCTTTCTTTCTTTCTTTCTTTCTTTCTTTCTTTCTTTCTTTCTTTCTTTCTTTCTCTCTTTCTTTCTTTCTCTCTTTCTCTCTTTCTTTTTCTCTTTCTTTCTCTCTATTTTTCTTTCTTTATTTCCTTCCTTCTTTCTTTCTCTCTCTCTTTCTCTCTATTTTTTTCTTTATTTCCTTCCTTCTTTCTTTCTCTCTCTCTCCCTTCCTTTCTTTCTTTGTCTTTCTGTCTTTCTTTCTTTCTGTCTTTCCTTCTGTCTTTCTTTCTGTTTGCCTTTCTATCTATGTATCTATCTATCTTTCTTTCTTTCTTCCTCCTTCTTTCATTAAAAATCCATCCCTTTCTTCCTCTTCTCTCCCAACTGGACATCATTTGATATAAAAATGTTTTTATAAAACTATGTCTTATTTATTTCTATGTTTCATATCTTTCTCTGAAGGAAGACATATACAAGTAATTCTTCAAACAATATTTTTGGTACATATGATGTTTTCTTGGTTCTGCTCATTTTACTATTTATAATTTCACATAGGCTTTTCCATGTTTTTTTTTTTTTCAAAATTAACCTGCTCAGCATTTCTTAGGGTTCAATAGCATTCCGTAAAATAGCATTCCGTCACAACCATATGCCACAACTAGTCTAGCCATTCCTCAATTGATTATCATCCTTTCAGTTTCTCAGTTCCTTACAACCAGAAAGAGAGCTATTTTAGGTTCTTTTCCTTTTTCCCAAATTGTCTAAGGAAAGAAATTCCACAGAGGTATTGCAGATTTATAACTCTTTGAGTATAATTACAGATTTCTCTCCAAATTGATTAGATCTGTTCACAGTTACAGCAACAGTATATTAGTGTCCCAATTTTCCCACTTTCCCTTTCATTTTTATCATTTTGCCTTTTACCATTTTAGCCAGTCTGATAGGTGTTAGATGCTATTTCAAAGTTAAATTTTGATTCTCATTTCTCTAATCAATATGATTTAGAGTGTTTTTTTTTCATATAGTTTTATACAGCTCTGATTTATTTATCTAAAAATTGTCTGTTCATATCTTTTGACCATTTATATTTTGGGGAATGGCTCATATTCTTAAAGATTTGGCAAAGTTGCCTATATGTTTCAGATATGGAGCGTTTATTGAAGAAACTGTCTTTAAATTTTCCCTAGGGGGTGGGGTCAAGATGGTTGCTTAGAAGCAGCAGAAATTCAGACTGAAAACCCTTCCTTACCAAACACAATCTGAATGCTCCTAAGGGAATGAAAATCAAACCTAACAACAAGACAGTGCCAGGGAATCCTCCTGCTGGACTCAATCCAAAAGGTATGCCCCCCAAAAAGCCAGAATCTGAGAACACTTGGGTTTAAAGAAAAGGCAGAAGGGAGGTCCCAGGACCCCGTCCCCCACACCTAAGCCTCCAGTGGCAGCGGGAACCTCTGACTTGGCAAAGGCGCTAGTCTGTAGGGTGTACCTTGTGGGCATGGCTATGCCAGGCTCAGAGGGAGTGGGGTAGAAAGGGAAGTAAAATAATGGAGGGAACTAGGCAGACTAATTAAAAACAAACATTGGTATAGAAGGAAATGGTGAAAGAAGAAAAGGTAGGACTAGGAGTAGAAATCAAAATGCTGGGAAATACACAGCTGATAAGCATAACTCTGAATGTGAATGGAATGAACTCACCCATAAAACACAAGCAAATAGCAGAGTGGATTAGAATCCAAAACCCTACCATATGCTGTCTAAAAGAAACACACATTAGAAAGGTAGATATGCATAGGGTGAAAGTAAGAGTATGGAGTCAAATATATTGGGCATCAACTGATAAAAAGAAGGCAGGAGTCTCAATCATGATATCTGACAAAGACAAAGTAAAAATAAATTTAGTTAAAAGAGATAGGGAAGGAAATTACATCTTGATAAAAGGCAGTATAGACAATGAGGAAATATCAGTACTCAACATGTATGCACCAAATGGCATAGCATCCAAATTTCTAAAGGAGAAACTAGTGGAGCTCAAGGATGAAATAGTTAGAAAAACTATACTAGTGGGAGACCTGAACCTTCCTCTATCTGAACTAGATAAATCAAACAAAAAAATAAATAAGAAAAAGATAAGAGAAGTGAATGAAATCTTAGAAAAATTAGACTTAGTAGACATTCTCAATGCTTTTTAAAGAGTATTAATGGATCATAAAACCCAAAATTTTGAGAACAAGTCTTTTAGAGGGTTTGAGTTCTCCATAGCTACACTCAGATAAGCCTCATAGTGGCTCCATTGAAAAAAATCTCCTGGCAAATATTCCCAAGAAATATTGGAAAAGAGTATTTCCAACAGGGAATAGATAGATTTGTGCCTCTTCCCCAGTGGGCTAATGAGCAAAAAAATACCTAAGAAGTAAAGCATTGTGTTATGCACATAGGTTCTTTACATATGCATATATATATATATATATATATATATATATATATATATATATGTCATAGAATTGTTCCCAAAAGTTGGCAGTCAATTTTCCATCTTCGATAATCATACCATCCACATAAAATCCAGAATATTATTCTAATATCTGGCCCAATACCCTAAATGTGTTTGTGACCCTCAGAGATAACAGCAAATTAGTGAATTTGTGAATTTTTTTTTAAATTTCTGCATAATTTTAATGAGCAGAGCCATTGACAGTCATCTTGACTTTTACCTTCTCATTGGATATCAATGGTTCTGGAAGAGAGAGTGAGGCTGATGATTTTGTGTAACTCTGCTTCACTTTAATTCATTTAAAAGTCAAGACAGTCTTCTGGGTAAGCTTGGTGGCAGTCTAGATGCAAGACACTTCCTCTCCCTAGCACCCAATGAAATAGACTACCTCAAAAGAACATAAAAACCATCTTTGGAAGAACGGAGGGACTCAACAGTAGGGCACAGCATTAAAGGTATGTGGGCTTTGAGCATTTCCACACTATAAGAAGGATAAAAAGCTCCCACCCAAACATGAGCCGATCTACCCTCCCCCACCCCATGTATAGAGTCAGAGTCAGAGCCAGCATGTACCAGAAACAGCGAGTGAGTGAGGGACATCTCTAGAGTGAGCAAGGGGCACCTCTAGGTCCTTGGGAGCTGAATAGGACTGCCGGGGATCTACCCCTGAGAGCAGTTACACAGGAAACCTCTGCACACTGGAAAGCACAGACCTCAGGCACTCTAGCAAACAGCGGAAGCTGCAGAGATTTCAAAGCTTACCTTAGGAAAAAGCCTTGCTCCTTACCTCCATAAACAGAGAACCTGCCCATCTCACTCAGATTTCTGACTAAAAAGGTAAGTAAAAACCACCACAGTGATGGCTCATTCTGCCCAGGACCAACAGTCACCCTCCAAGAAAAACAGGAAGAAGACATTGACTCTTGAAAAATTTTATTGAGGGAAAACCCAGGCTACAAATGAAAAAGAGGATGAAATTCAAATAAAATCAAAACCTTCCAAAAAATGGAAATTGTCCACAAGCTCTGAAAGAAGTAAAATTGGAACTTATCCAAAGGATGGAAGCCTTCTGGTAAGAAAAATGGGAAATATTTCAAAAAGAGAACAATAGTCTGAGAGACAAGAACTCCCAATTGGAGAAAAAGCTGGAAGCCTCAAATAGCAGGGTAGACCAAACTGAAAAGAAAACCACTCTTTAAAGATCAGAATTAGGCAGCTGGAAGACAATGGTCTTGGAAAACAGCAAGAATTAATAAAGCAAAGTCAAAAAACTGACAAATTAGAAGAAAACATAAAATATCTTACTGACAAGGTGACAGATCAGGAAAACAGAGGAAGGAGAAACAATCTGAGAATCATTTGTCTACCTGAAATAAACAGAAATCTTGACACCATACTACAAGAAAACATCCAAGAAAATTGCCCTGATGTTCTTGAATAAGGGGGCAAAATAGACATTGAAAGAGTTCATAGAACACCCTCTACACTAAATCCCCAAAAGACAACTTCCAGGAATGTAGTTGCCAAATTCCAAATCTTTCAAGCTCAGGAGAAAATTCTACAAGAAGCCAAAAAGAGACAATAAAGTTACCAAGGAGCACCAATCACGATCACACAAGACCTGGCAGTTTCCACACTAAAGGACCTCAAGGCCTGGAACACAATATTCAGAAAAGCAAGAGAACTGGGTCTTCAACCAAGAATCATCTATCCATCAAAACTGACCACAGGGGGCTGCTGGGTAGCTCAGTGGATTGAGAATCAGGCCTAGAGACAGGAGGTCTTAGGTTCAAATCTGGCCTCAGCCACTTCCTAGCTGTGTGACCCTGGGCAAGTCCCTTGACCTCCATTGCCTAGCCCTTACCACTCTTCTGCCTTGGAGCCAATGCACAGTATTGACTCCAAGATGGAAGGTAAGGGTTTAAAAAAAAACCTGATTATACACTTCCAGGGGAAAGTATGGGCATTCAACAAAATAGAAGTATTTGTAAAGAAAAGACCAGAACTCAGTAGAAAGTTTTATATCCAAACACAGAGAGCAAGAGAAACATGAAAAGGTAAATATGAAAGAAAGGGAAAAGGAGAAAAATGTTTTTTTTATTTAAATTCTCTTCTATAAGAGCTACAATTAAATCAAATTATATATATATATATGGGGAAATGTTATTTTTAACTCTCAAAAATTGTATTCATTATTATCGTAATTAAAAGAATAACTCATATGGAAATATTGGGGCATTAAGGGCTATAAGATGATATGAAAAAAAAAGAAAGGAAAAAGGGTAGGGGGCAATCAATGATGGTACCTAGAGACACTTGAAAAAATAGAAATAAAATAGATAGAATAATCTTTTTCACACAAAGATACTCATGATAAGGGGAGGGAAAGAACACTTATAAAAAGGAGAGAAAGAGAATGCTAATAGGTAATACTTAAACCTTACTCTCAGTGAAATGAACTCTGAGAGGGAAGAGCATCTAGATCCACTAGGATATTGAAGTCTATCTTATCCTGCAGGGTAAGGGAGAAGGTAAAATAAGGGGGATGGGGATAGGGAGTACAAAAAAAGGAGGGAAGGAGAGGGGGGAGAGAAATTAACAGACCCTAAAAAAACAAGAAGGGAACAAAAAGGGAGGAGTCAGAAAGTGAACCATATCAAGGGAGGAGATTAAGGGGAATGATTAAAAGTAAACCACTGGCTTAAAGGGATATACCAAAAGAATAAAGACAGAACTAGGGGAGGATATCAAAATGCTAGGGAATTCACAAGTGACAATCATATCTTTGAACGTGAATGGGATGAACTCACCCATAAAATGTAGATGAATAGGAGAGTGGATTAGAGTCCAAAATCCTACCATATGTTGTCTACAAGAAACACACCTGAGTTAGATAGATACTCACAAGGTCAGAATTAAGGGTTGGAATATAACTTATTGGAACTCAACTGAAGGAAAGAAGGCAGGATTTGCAATCATGATATCTAACAAAGCCAAAATAAAAATAGAACTGATTAAAAGGAATAGGGAAGGTAAATACATCCTGATAAAACGGAGTATAGACAATGAGGAAATATCACTAATCAACATGTATGCACCAAATAGTATAGCACCCAAATTTCTAATGGAGAAAATAGGAGAATTGAAAGAGGAAGTAGATAGTAAAACTATACTAGTGGGAGACCTGAACCCACCACTATCAAATTTAGGTAAATCAAGTCAAAAAACAAATAAGAATGAGGTAAAAGAGGTGAAAGAAATGTTAGGAAAATTAGAGTGTATATATATATGGAGAAAAATAAATACGAACAAAAAGGAATACACCTTCTTTTCGGCAGCACAAGGTACATTCACAAAGATTGACCATATACTAGGCCATAAAAACATGGCATACAAATGCAGAAAAGCAGAAATAATAAAGGCAACCATTTCAGATCATAAGGCAATAAAAATAATGATCAGTAAGTGTATATGGAGAGTCATATCAAAGATTAATTAGAATTTAAATAATATGGTTCTCCAAAATTGGTTAGTTTGAGAAAAAATCATAGAAACAATTAATAATTTCATTGAAGAAAATGGCAATGATGAGACATCCTTTCAAACCTTATGGGATACAGCCAAAGCAGTACTCAGAGGAAAATACATATCCCTGAGTGCATATATTAATAAATTAGGGAGGGCAGAGATCAATGAATTGGACATGCAAATCAAAAAACTTGAAAGAGAACAAATTAAAAACCCCCAGAAGAAAACCAAATTAGTGATCCTAAAAATTAAGGGAGAAATTAATAATGAAAGTGATAGAACTATTGAACTAATAAATGAGATTAGAAGCTGATATTTAAAAAAAAAAACAGTAAATAGACAAAGTACTAGTCAATCTAATTTTTAAAAAGGAAAGAAGAAAACCAAATTAACAGTATCATAGACGAAAAGGGGGACAATGAAGAGGAAATTAAGGCAATAATTAAAAACTATTTTGCCCAATTATATGCCAATCTAGGTTATGCGGATGAATATTTACAAAAATATAAATTGCCTAGATTAACAGAAGTAGAAATAGAATTCTTAAGTAATTCCATATCAGGAAAAGATATTGAAAAAGCCATCAAAGAACTTCCTAAGAAAAAATCCCCAGATCCAGATGGATTCACAAGTGAATTCTATCAAACATCTAAAGAACAGCTAATCCAAATACTATACAAACTATTTGATATAATAAGCAAAGAGGAGTTCTACCACCCATTTTATGACACAAATATGGTACTGCTTCCAAAGCCAGGCAGGTCGAAAATGGAGAAAGAAAACTACAGACCAATGTCCTTAATGAACATAGATGCAAAAATCTTAAATAGAATACTAGCA
The DNA here is from genome assembly GCF_027887165.1 of Monodelphis domestica. Lineage (NCBI taxonomy): Eukaryota > Metazoa > Chordata > Mammalia > Didelphimorphia > Didelphidae > Monodelphis > Monodelphis domestica. The sequence goes on from NC_077234.1 coordinate 191,456,659, forward strand.
AAAAGACTCCAGCAAGTCATCAGGAGGGTTATTCACTATGATCAGGAAGTATTTATAACAAGAATGCAAGGATGGTTCAATATTAGGAAGATCATCCACATAATTGACCATATCAACCTGCAAACCAACAAAAATCACAAGGTTATCTCAATAGACCCAGAAAGTCTTTTACAAAATACAACACCCATTCCTATTGAAAACACTAGAAAGTATATGAATAGAAGGGTCTTTCCTAAAAATAATAAACAGTATCTATCTAAAACCATCGGCTAACATCATCTGCAATCAGATAAACTACATGCATTCCCAATAAGATCAGGAGGGAAACAAGGATGCCCGTTATCACCTCTATTATTTAACATTGTACTAGAGACACTAGCAGTAGCAATTAGAGAAGAAAAAGAAATTGAATGTATTAAAATTGGCAATGAGGAAACTAAGCTATCATTCTTTGTGAATGATATGATGGTCTACTTAAAGAATCCTACAGAATCAACTAAAAAAATAGTGGAAATAATCAACAACTTTAGAAAAGTTTAGGATAGGAAATAAACCCACATAAGTCATGAGCATTTCTATGTATCTCCAACACATCAAAGCAGCAGGAATTAGAGAAATCCCATTCAGAATCACCTTAGACAATATAAAATACTTAAGAATCTATCTGCCAAGACAAACACAGGAACTATATGAACAAAACTACAAAATACTTTCCACACAACTAAAACTAGATCTGAGCAATTGGAAAAACATTAACTGCTCATGAGTAGGATAAGCTAACATATTAAAAATGACCATCCTACCCAAACTTATCTATTTATTTAGTGCCATACCATTGAACTTCCAAAAAATTTTTTTACTGAATTAAAAAATAAAAACATAACAAAGTTCATTTGGAAGAACAAAAGATCAAGAATATCCAAGGAAATAATGAAAAAAAAATGCAAAGGAAGGTGGCCTTGCAGTCCCAGATCTCAAACTATACTATAAAACAGTGGATATTAAAACAATTTGATACTGGCTAAGAGACAGAAAGGAGGATCAGTGGAATAGACTTGGGGTAAGGGACCTCAGCAAAACAGTCTATGATAAGCCCAAAGATTCCAGTTTGGGGGGACAAAAATCCACTACTCGATAAAAACTGCTGGGAAAATTAGAAAACAGTATGGGAGAGATTAGGCTTGGACCAACACCTCACACCTTACACCATGATAAACTCAGAATGGGTGAATGACTTGAACATAAAGAAGGAAACTATAAGTAAATTACGTGAACACAGAATAGTATACATATCAGATCTTTGGGAGGGAAAGATTTTAAAACCAAGCAAGACTTAGAAATAGTCACAAAATGTAAAATTAATAAATCTGATTACATCAAATTAAAAAGTTTTTGTACAAATAAAATCAATTTAACCAAAATCGGAAGGGAAATAAACTGGGAAACAATCTTCTTAACAAAAACCCTGACAAAGGTCTAATTACTCAAATTTATAAAGAGCTAAATCAATTGTACAAAAAATCAAGCCATTCTCCAAATGATAAATAGGCAAAGGACATGAATAGGCAATATTCAGTTAAAGAAATCAAAACTATTAAAAAGCACATGAAAAAGCTGCAAATCAAAACAACTCTGAAGTATCACTTCACACCTAGGAGATTAGCTAACATGACAACAATGGAAAGTAATGAATTCTGGAGAGGATGTGGCAAAGTCAGTACATTAATGCATTGCTGGTGGGGTTGTGAATTGATCCAGCCATTCTGGAGGGCAATTTGGAACTATGCACAAAGGGCACTAAAAGACTGTCTGCCCTTTGATCCAGCCATAGCACTGCTGGGTTTGTACCCCAAAGAGATAATGGAGAAAAATATTTGTACAAGAATATTCATAGCTGCACTCTTTGTGGTGGCCAAAAATTGGAAAATGAGGGGATGCCCTTCAATTGGGGAATGGCTGAACAAATTGTGGTACATTTTGGTGATGGAATACTATTGTGCAAAAAGGAATAATAAAGTGGAGGAATTCCATGGAGACTGGAACAACCTCCAGGAAGTGATGCAGAGAGAGAGGAGCAGAACCAGGAGAACATTGTACACAGAGACTGACACACTGTTGTACAACAGAATGTAGTGAATTCCTCCATTGGTGGTAATGCAGTGATCCTGAACAACCCAGAGGGTTACAGGAGAAAAAACACTATCCACATTCGGAGGAAAAACTGTGGGAGTAAAAACACTAAAGAAAAACAATTGCTTAATGACATGAGTGAAAGAGGATATGGTTGGGGATGGAGACTCTAAATGATCATAGTAGTGCAAATACCAACAACATGGAAATGGGTTATGATCAAGAACACACCTGATGCCCAATGGAACTGGGCGTTGGCTATGGGAGGGATTGGAGGAGGGGAGGGAGGAATAAAAAATGATCTTTGTAACAAAGGAATAATGTTTGAAATTTACAAAAAAAAAAAAAAAAACTTAAGACATCATGCCCATGTCTCTGGTCCTCGTCAAAAATGGAAGACAAATAACAGCAATGAGAAGAGCATTGGATTTGGAGTTAAAAAAGTTTAAGCCCAAAGTCCAGCTCTTATACTTAAGGGTTGAATTACCTTGGAGAAATCTCTTAGCCTTTCTAGGCTTCAGTTTGCTCATCTGTAAAATAAGTGAATTGGACTAGATGATCCCTTAGGTTCTATGCAGCTCTATAAAAAAGGCTCCCTCATCAATAGAATGTTACTTAACTTTGCTGAACTTCAATTTCCTCAGCTGTACCATGAGATTATAATATCTGTGCTATTTTGATCATGTAATTGTGAGAAAAAAACACTTCATGAACTTTAAAGAACTTTATAAGCATGACCTGTTTATCATTGTTATTCCTAAAGCTAATTCTAAATTTCTATGAAATGTTCAGGTTAATAAAAGCCATTAGTAGAGAAAAGTATATTTGCTGAGCCTAGTCCTCCAGAAAAAAGAAAGATACATTTTGTAAAAAATTCAAATACATTTGAGAAACTCAAATAGACTCTTAATTATTGAAAGCTATAAATTAAGACAATCCTTTACTTAAACAATTAGCCTTGGCAATGAAAGACAATTCAATATTTGTTTTCTTCTCACCTTATACATTAAATGCTACTTTGGCTTTTGCTCTGATTTGCACGTAAATATTAAAAAGGTAGCACTGACCTCAAAGCCGATGCCAGTAAGCCACAGTCTCCGGGAGGTTCTAACATGCTTAAAAGGCTTCAAATATTATCCACATGGCAGGCAGCATCTGCTTTCTGAGACCCAACTTAGCTAAATTCAGAGAAGTTTCTGCATCACTACAGGCCATTTTTTAATTGGTTAATCATTGCAAGCCAAGAACAGAACCATTATAATATCAAAATCTTTTTGTTGAGACAGAATGGCAGAGTAAATAAAAAGCCTTGGACTCAGGAAAAACTGGGTTCAAGTTCCACCTCTGACACAAGCTGTATGATATGTAGATAAGTCACTGAACCTCAGAGCATGCCAAGTAATTCTCTACTACTATGTGATAGAATACATGTATGTGCTGATTATATCTCTGAAAGAGTTTTCTTGTCATATATTCCCTACAATAGAAAATCACAGATTTAGACCATAATTAGTCAAAGAGATCTCTATGAGTATAAATATTTAAATGCATGTATTTGCTTACATATATGCAATAATTGTATTCTATGCATACACACACAAATCCAAACACATACACACACACACACACATGCACGTGTATCTGTAAAATAATCCCTCAACCAATAAAAATCAGCTTTTTGGTTTTCTAGAGAAAACACTGAAAGCTCAAGTATTTTGCCCATAGTTCCACTGCTAGCATGTAGAGGTAAGACTCAATCCCAGATCTCTGTGATTCAAAAACCTACTCTCCATCCATTATGCCACCATACTGCCATTTACATTTTCAAAATAAGATTTCATCCCACCATAAAACTGGATTCTATTATCTCTCTGGCAATCATTTCACCATGTTTGTTTTGAATTGGAATGGTATCATTGCTTGTATCATTTTTGAAAGACTTAAAAACTCCTTTTAAGGTGACTATTTTAGTGTCCTGATATGATTTAAAAGTTGATGGGAAAGATTGTGGGCAAGTTTGTGTTGGCAGAGACGGTGTAGAGGGACTAAAGCAGAGGAATGTCTCTACTAATCAATATTTTCCCCCAATTAAAAAAAAAAAGCAGACATGATACAAGTCAATGAGCACTGATTTCAATTAGGGGAAAGAGAAGAAGAAAAGCCAGGTGTTGAAGACATGCTATAATTGCAGAAATGAATCCATTGACAAATATTTATTAATTATTTATTAATTTATTATTTTTTATTTATAATTATAATATAAATATATAATATTTATAATAATAAAATAAATATGGTTTATAAATATAAATATTTATAAATAAATATAAGTAAAAATATAAAAATAACATAATATAATAAAAATAATAATTATTTATTAATTAATTATTAAGCACCTACTAAATGTGTTGGGCACTGTGTTAAGCTCTGGGTGATACAATAGGTGAAACAACATCTGTGTTCTATTAGGGAAGTTATTTTAGAATATGTATATGTGTGTACAAAAGTATATGTATGTGTGCAGAAAAGAGAATAAATAGGAGAAAATGAAGGTAGTTAGGAGAACACCAGTATTTAAAGGGATCAAGAAAGATTGTGATTTAGGTGATACTCAAGCTGAATTTTGAAGGAAGAGTGGAAATTTTTGAGGTAAAGTAATAAAGGAATATGTTCCAGGCATAAGGAACAATCAATCCAAAGGGAAGAGAAGTCTGAGGGAGAGTGAGAAAGCCAGTTTAGATGAATCTTAGAATGCTAGGAGAGGGACTAATGTCCAAAAAAGCTAGTAAGATAAATTTGAACCAGGTTGAATATTGTTCAGGAATTTCAGACATGTCTGATTCTTCCTGACCCCATTTGGGGTTTTCTTGGCAAAGATACTAGAGTTGTTTGCCATTTCTTTCTCCAGCTCATTTTACATTTGAGGAAAATGACTTGCCCAGGATCACACAGCTAGTTAGTGTTTGAGATTTCATCACATGAAAATGAGTCCTTGTGACCCCAAGCTCAGCACTCTGTCCACTGAGCCACCTCACTGCCCTCTAGCAGTTGTAGAGGGCAGCTAACACCAACCACCTCACCATCAGAAACAGTGCAGCTTTAACTGCAAGACAGGTGGTGGGAAAATAATGCTTGGAAAATACATTGAGATAGAAGAGAAGTTCATTAAAACTCAAACCACTCAAATGGTCAAGACATATCCTTTGGGGAAATAAATCTCCAGGAGATCTGTCAAAATAATTCTGAAGGTATCTAGTGACTTCCTTTCCAACATGGTTCTCCAGAGGCACCAACCCATTTCCTAGTGACACCTAAGAAACCCATTCCCCAGAGAGCTGTAGAAGAAGAGGATGATGAATATCTTTTTAGATACAATTGTTGCCAAAAAGTGAGCTGCTAATCTGATATTGAAGAAGGAATACTAAATAGTGATCAATAAAGGTTGAAATGGGAGGCAATCTGTCTACTACATTGATCCGCATGTACTTGGAGGTCATCAAATGAAATGGTTTCATCGATAAATTTGTGGTGCAGGGAATAATTTCTGTTATTTAGGTAGTAAGCAGATTTACAATTTACATGTTAGACTCAATGTACTTAGTATTTTTCTGCAAAACAGGAAACTAAGGAATCACTAGAAAATGTACACAAAAAGATAGTTGTCAATTTTTTAAAGCAATAAAAGTAGAGTTTATTATTTTTATTCTAGAGGAGTTAAGAAACCAATGGGGCTTATTAAATAAGGAAAATATGGTCAGGTCTAAACCTTAAGGGAAATTATTTTAGAACAGTTTAGAAAATAGACTAAAGAAGATGGCGGCTTAGAGAAAGCTAAAGCTCAGATCTCCGGAAAACCCTTCCCGACCAATCTCAAACGATAAGCTCCTAAGGCGCCGAAATTCAAAACGATCAACAGCACAGACCCTGGGAACCCTCCTCCTGGACCTGGACCCGGTTCAAAAGGTACGGCTCCCCTTAAAAGCCAGAACCCGAGATCCCTCGGACCTCAGGGGTAGGAGCGCAGAGTCCAAGGCTCCCGGAAGCCGCAGCCCAGCCGGCTCAGAGAGCAGGGTCCTCGGAAACAACAACCCTCAGGGCCTTCTACAGTCCCGGTGAAAGTTACTGCCTGGGGCTTCCGCTGCAGAGAGCTGGTCAAAACAACAGCAACCCTCAGGGCGGGCAAGACAGCCTCACGGGCTGGATCCTGCTATCCAAGTCTCAGTGAAAGTCTGTGCTCTCGGAGCTTGGGGAAGCGGCAGCCCATCCCCCCGCAGGCCGACGAAACAGCCTCACGGCCAGCGATTCTGAAGGCAACTTCCGGAAAGCAAGCCGGGGGGAGAGTGTGGCCTCGTGGTCCGACCCTTCCATTCCAGTTCCAGTGAGGCATATTCAGTTTAACCCAGGGAAAGCCCATAGAACTATCTGCCCAGGACTGCCTCTGAACACCAGAAAGAGACAAGAAAAACTAATCCTCCACATTCAGAGATGACAAACTCCACAGAACCACAGAAGCCCCAAAATACCAAGAAAAATAAGAAGAAAGGGGCGACTTTGGACACATTCTATGGAGCCAAAATACAAAATACAGAGCAGACAGAAGATAATATAAAAGAAAATGCTCCAAAACCTTCCAAAGGAAATGGAAACTCTCCACAAACCTATGAAGAATTTGAATCAGAAATGACCAAAAAGATGGAAGCCTTCTGGGAGGAAAAGTTGGAAATAATGCAAAAGAAATTCACGCATCTACAAAACCAGTTTGACCAAACTGTAAAAGAAAACCAGGCTTTAAAGGCCAGAATCAGGCAGCTGGAAGACAACGATCGTGTAAAAGAGCAAGAATCAATAAAGCAAAGCCAAAATACCAAGAAATTAGAAGAGAACATAAAATATCTCACCGACAAGGTGATAGATCTGGAAAATAGGGGGAGAAGGGATAATTTAAGAATAATTGGACTCCCAGATAAGCCAGAAATAAACACCAAACTGGACATGGTGATACAAGATATAATCAAAGAAAATTGCCCAGAGATTCTAGAACAAGGGGGCAATACAGCCACTGACAGAGCTCACAGAACACCTTCTACACTAAACCCCCAAAAGACAACTCCCAGGAATGTAATTGCCAAATTCCAAAGCTATCAAACAAAAGAAAAAATCCTACAGGAAGCCAGAAAAAGACAATTTAGATATAAAGGAATGCCAATCAGGGTCACCCAAGACCTTGCAAGTTCTACTCTGAATGATCGTAAGGCATGGAACATGATCTTCAGAAAGGCAAGAGAGCTGGGTCTCCAACCAAGAATCAGCTACCCAGCAAAACTGACTATATACTTCCAAGGGAAAGTATGGGCATTCAACAAAATAGAAGACTTCCAACTTTTTGCAAAGAAAAGACCAGAGCTCTGTGGAAAGTTTGATACCGAAAATCAAAGAGCAAGGAATACCTGAAAAGGTAAATATTAAGGAAAGGGGGAAATGTTATCTTCTTCTTTTACTCAAACTCTCTTCTATAAGGACTACATTTATATCAACCTATATATACTAACATGTGGGGAAAATGTAATGTATAAATAGGGGGTAAAGAAAGACCAAATAGAATAATCATTCTCACACAAAGATTCACATGGGAAGGGGAGGGGAAGAAAACTCCTATAAGAAGGAGAGGAAGAGAGGGGGGGGGGGGTTACTTAAACCTCAATCTCAGGGAAATCAGCTCTGAGAGGGAAAAACCTCCAGATCCATTGGGATCTTGAATTCTATCTTACCCAACAAGGGTAAGGAGAAGGGAAAACCAAGGGGGGGAGGGGGAGAGGGAGAACAAAAAGGGAGGGTAAGAGAGGGGGGAGGGGGAGGGAACAAAAAGGGAGGGACTAAAAAGGGAAACATCAAGGGAGGGGACAAGGGGGACTGTTTCAAAGTAAATCACTGGACTAAAAGGTAGAGCCGAAGAAGAAAAGGTTAGAATTAGGGAAGGCAATCAAAATGCCAGGGAGTCCACAAATGACAATCATAACTTTGAACGTGAATGGGATGAACTCACCCATAAAACGTAGACGAATAGCAGAATGGATTAGAACCCAAAACCCTACCATATGTTGTCTTCAAGAAACACACATGAGGCGGGTTGACACCCACAAGGTCAGAATTAAAGGATGGAGTAAGACCTTCTGGGCTTCAACTGATAGAAAGAAGGCAGGAGTGGTAATCATGATATCTGATAAAGCCAATGCAAAAATAGACCTGATCAAAAGGGATAGGGAAGGTAATTATATTTTGTTAAAAGGGACTATAGACAATGAGGAAATATCATTAATCAATATGTATGCACCAAATAATATAGCACCCAAATTTCTAATGGAGAAACTAGGAGAATTGAAGGAAGAAATAGACAATAAAACCATACTAGTGGGAGACTTAAACCAACCATTATCAAATTTAGATAAATCAAATCAAAAAATAAATAAGAAAGAGGTAAAAGAAGTGAATGAAATCTTAGAAAAATTAGAATTAATAGACATATGGAGAAAAATAAATAGGGATAAAAAGGAATACACCTTCTTCTCAGCACCACATGGCACATTCACAAAAATTGACCATACATTAGGTCACAGAAACATAGCACACAAATGCAGAAAAGCAGAAATAATGAATGCAGCCTTCTCAGATCACAAGGCAATAAAAATAATGATTAGTAATGGTACATGGAAAACCAAATCTAAAACCAATTGGAAATTAAACAATATGATACTCCAAAACCGTTTAGTTAAAGAAGAAATCATAGAAACAATTAATAATTTCATCGAGGAAAATGACAATGGCGAAACATCCTTCCAAACCTTTTGGGATGCAGCCAAAGCGGTAATCAGAGGTAAATTCATATCCCTGAATGCTTATATTAACAAACAAGGGAGAGCAGAGATCAATCAGTTGGAAATGCAAATGAAAAAACTGGAAAGCGATCAAATTAAAAACCCCCAGCAGAAAACCAAATTAGAAATCCTAAAAATTAAGGGAGAAATTAATAAAATCGAAAGTGATAGAACTATTGATTTAATAAATGAGACAAGAAGCTGGTACTTTGAAAAAACAAACAAAATAGACAAGGTACTGGTCAATCTAGTTAAAAAAAGGAAGGAAGAAAAGCAAATTCACAGCATTAAAGATGAAAAGGGGGACAGCACCTCCAATGAGGAGGAAATTAAGGCAATCATTAGAAATTACTTTGCCCAATTATATGTCAATAAATACACCAATTTAGGAGAAATGGATGAATATATACAAAAATACAAACTGCCTAGACTAACAGAAGAGGAAATAGAATTCCTAAATAATCCCATATCAGAAATTGAAATCCAACAAGCCATCAAAGAACTTCCAAAGAAAAAGTCCCCAGGGCCTGATGGATTCACCTGTGAATTCTATCAAACATTCAGAGAACAGTTAATCCCAATACTATACAAACTATTTGACATAATAAGCAAAGAGGGAGTTCTACCAAACTCCTTTTACGACACAAACATGGTACTGATTCCAAAACCAGGCAGGTCAAAAACAGAGAAAGAAAACTATAGGCCAATCTCCCTAATGAATATAGATGCAAAAATCTTAAATAGGATACTAGCAAAAAGACTCCAGCAAGTGATCAGAAGGATCATTCACCATGATCAAGTAGGATTCATACCAGGGATGCAGGGCTGGTTCAACATTAGGAAAACCATCCACATAATTGACCACATCAACAAGCAAACTAGCAAGAATCACATGATTATTTCAATAGATGCAGAAAAAGCCTTTGATAAAATACAACACCCATTCCTATTAAAAACACTAGAAAGCATAGGAATAGAAGGGTCATTCCTAAAAATAATAAACAGTATATATCTAAAACCAACAGCTAATATCATCTGCAATGGGGATAAACTAGATGCATTCCCAATAAGATCAGGAGTGAAACAAGGATGCCCATTATCACCTCTACTATTTGACATTGTACTAGAAACACTAGCAGTAGCAATTAGAGAAGATAAAGGAATTGAAGGCATCAAAATAGGCAAGGAGGAGACCAAGTTATCACTCTTTGCGGATGACATGATGGTCTACTTAAAGAATCCTAGAGATTCAACCAAAAAGCTAATTGAAATAATCAACAACTTTAGCAAAGTTGCAGGATACAAAATAAACCCACATAAATCATCAGCTTTTCTATATATCTCCAACACAGCTCAGCAGCAAGAACTAGAAAGAGAAATCCCATTCAAAATCACCTTAGACAAAATAAAATACCTAGGAATCTACCTCCCAAGACAAACACAGGAACTATATGAACACAACTACAAAACACTCGCCACACAACTAAAACTAGACTTGAACAAATGGAAAAACATTAACTGCTCATGGATAGGACGAGCCAATATAATAAAAATGACCATCCTACCCAAACTTATTTATCTATTTAGTGCCATACCCATTGAACTACCAAAATACTTCTTCACTGATTTAGAAAAAACCATAACAAAGTTCATTTGGAAGAACAAAAGATCAAGGATATCCAGGGAAATAATGAAAAAAAACACATATGATGGGGGCCTTGCAGTCCCTGACCTAAAACTATATTACAAAGCAGCAGTCATCAAAACAATTTGGTACTGGCTAAGAAATAGAAAGGAAGATCAGTGGAATAGACTGGGGGAAAGCGACCTCAGCAAGACAGTATACGATAAACCCAAAGATCCCAGCTTTTGGGACAAAAATCCACTATTTCATAAAAACTGCTGGGAAAATTGGAAGACAGTGTGGGAGAGACTAGGAATAGATCAACACCTCACACCCTACACCAAGATAAATTCAAAATGGGTGAGTGACTTAAACATAAAGAAGGAAACCATAAGTAAATTGGGTAAACACAGAATAGTATACATGTCAGACCTTTGGGAGGGGAAAGGCTTTAAAACCAAGCAAGATATAGAAAGAATCACAAAATGTAAAATAAATAATTTTGACTACATCAAACTAAAAAGCTTTTGTACAAACAAAACCAATATAACTAAAATCAGAAGGGAAACAACAAATTGGGAAAAAATCTTCATAGAAACCTCTGACAAAGGTTTAATTACTCATATTTATAAAGAGCTAAATCTATTGTACACAAAATCAAGCCATTCTCCAATTGATAAATGGGCAAGGGAAATGGATAGGCAGTTCTCAGATAAAGAAATCAAAACTATTAACAAGCACATGAAGAAGTGTTCTACATCTCTTATAATCAGAGAGATGCAAATCAAAACAACTCTGAGGTATCACCTCACACCTAGCAGATTGGCTAACATAACAGCAAAGGAAAGTAATGAATGCTGGAGGGGATGTGGCAAAATAGGGACATTAATTCATTGCTGGTGGAGCTGTGAACTGATCCAACCATTCTGGAGGGCAATTTGGAACTATGCCCAAAGGGCGACAAAAGAATATCTACCCTTTGACCCAGCCATAGCACTGCTGGGTCTGTACCCCAAAGAGATAATGGACACAAAGACTTGTACAAAAATATTCATAGCTGCGCTCTTTGTGGTGGCCCAAAACTGGAAAATGAGGGGATGCCCATCAATTGGGGAATGGCTGAACAAACTGTGGTATATGTTGGTGATGGAGTACTATTGCGCTAAAAGGAATAATAAAGTGGAGAAGTTCCATGGAGACTGGAACAACCTCCAGGAAGTGATGCAGAGCGAGAGGAGCAGAACCAGGAGAACATTGTACACAGAGACAAACACACTGTGGTATCATCGAACGTAATGGACTTCTCCATTAGTGGTGGTGTAATGTCCCTGAACAACTTGCAGGGACCCAGGAGAAAAAAACACCATTCATAAGCAAAGGATAAACTATGGGAGTGGAAACACCGAGAAAAAGCAACTGCCTGAATACAAAGATTGAGGGGACATGACAGAGGATAGACTCTAAATGAACACTCTAATGCAAATACTATCAACAAAGCAATGGGTTCAAATCAAGAAAACATCTAATGCCCAGTGGACTTACGCGTCGGCTATGGGGGGTTTGGGGGGGGGAGGAAAAGAAAATGATCTATGTCTTTAACGAATAATGCTTGGAAATGACCAAATAAAATATATTTAAAAAAAAAAAAAAAGAAAATAGACTAAAGTGGGGAGAGACTGAGGTAGAGAGACTAATTAGGAGGCTGTTGTTTGGTAACTGGAGTGAGGAAGAAGAAGGAAATGAGAATGAAAGATTGAAAGAATGGTGGTGCCTTTGACAGAGGGAGAAAAGTTTGGAATAGGAGTGGATTTGGGGGAAAGATAAGTTCAGTTTTGGACAGGTTGAATTTCAAAGTCTCTAAGATATTCCGTTTGAAATGTGCAATAGGCAAATGGTGGCATGGGACTGAAGCTCATGGTAGAGACTGGGACTAAATATAGAGATCTGGGAGTTGTGGATGAGAGAGGTACAGTCTTGATTTACAAGGAAATCTTATTCAGGAAGGAAATAAAACTGGCTGACAATGGGAGATGGGACTAAAACCTTTTGTCAAGAAAAGCATATGGACAGTTGAAAAGGAGTTCTTATTCCCTTCTGAAGTGAAAGGGAGAAAATCATCTCACTGAGCTTAACCTGCTGTGGTCCCTCATCAATCTGAAGAATTCAGATTAGCCATCTTTCCTCAATAGTGGTAGATAGAGATTTTTTTCCCTTTGGGCAAGACAGACTATCCACCCAGAAGATTTTCTATTGATATCTTCAAAAGCTGTATCTCTCTATATTAGGAAATTACACCAGCTTGACTCCCAAACATCCTCAGGGACCCAGGTCCCCAGACCTGAGCCTTCAATCCCTGAAGGGAATTTAGGTTGAAATAAAAATAGGGACTTCCTAGTTTTCCCTCTTCCCTAAACCTACCATTCCTGAATCTCCAAACAATAAATAGACCTTATTAATTTTAGAAGAACTGAACATCTCATTCTTCAAATGTACTAAGGGGAACAAGATAATATCCATCCAGGGAAGAAAACAGAAACCAGAGACTATAGGTGATTTCCTCTTTACCTTGCAGCTCTGGACATCAATCCAATATCAACTTCCCTTGTGTAGCTCTGACTGAGAGAGGAAATGGTGCTTCTATTTATCTGTTCTCTTCCTCTCTTAGACTTGTCAAGCTTTGGTTCCTGATCCCCTACTAGTACAGAGTCACCAGCTTAAAGATGATAATTAAACACAATTCAGCAAATGCCTGCCTGAGTAATTACTAGAAAATCCTATGGTGTCCAAAATGAATACAAGTTTTAAAAATTATGTGTTCTTTTTATTATTTATTTTATTTAAATAATCTTACCTTTCATCTAGGAATCAATACTAAGTATCATTTCCAAGGCAGGAGTGGCAAGGGCTAGTCAATTGGGGTTGAGTGGCTTGCCCAGGATCACATAGCTAGGAAATGTCTGAGGTCAAATTTGAACCCAGCACTTCTCCTCTCCACATCTGGCTTTCAATCCACTGAGACACCTAGTTGTCCCTATTCTACTTAAAGATAAGTTAAAACAGTTATATAAAAATTGAGAACTGTGTAGATATTTTTTCAATGAAAAGTTAAGCATTTAAAAAAAGTTAACTGTGTTTTATTTTAAATTATATTATTTATGTTCTTTGAATTGCCTTTGGGGCTAGTGCAAAGCATATCATTGAACCAAATTATCTTCTCCCTAGTTGAATTTTCTTAAGTCCTCTAAAAGTCTACTCAAATCATAGGCTCTGCCATGGTAACAATGACCCTTGCCTGTCCTAGGATATCTTCATCCCTGCATTTATTGTGCCATCAATATCCTGATGAAGATGAAGCAGACTAGTGAGAGCTGCTGTGTATATGTCAGAATTTTGGACCATAAGAAAAAAAGTACGAAAAATCACCACACTAATTTCAATGACTGAAAGGAGACATATTTATTAAGTGCCCATTATATAACATGTCCAGTGGGCTAAATGCTAGGAATACAAATAAAAGCAGGCAAGAGAATCCCTACCTAAAAGAAGCTGACATTCTAATAAAAAAAAAAGCAGCACATATGAAGGAATCTTGGCCAGGGAGAACAGTTTTGGACAGGGAACTCAGAGGCAATTGTCATCACAGGGCCATCTAATTCATAAAACTTTTCTAGGAATGCAAGAGTGGTAGAGTTAAATAGATTACTATTCTCAGAGCTAGAGTTGAAAGGGGGGAGGTGTATGCCTGCAGAGGTGATACTGTGAGAAAAAGACTAAGATATACAATTTTAATGCTTCCCAGTGAGGATCCAGAGTCTCAGGGCTCAGAACATGAATTTCAGTGGAAGAAAAAATATAGAATCTGGTATGATATTAAGACAGTCACAAAGTAGTACATAATCCCTCTGATCAAAAAGTTTAGGAATGGAGACAGCTAGATGACTCAGTAGATTGACAGTCAGACCTGAAAACAGAAGGTCTTGGATTCAAATCAAGCCTCAGACACTTCCTAGCTATGTGGCCCTTAAGCAAGTCACTTAACCTCAGCCACCTAGCCTATCCTGCTCTTCTGCCTTGGAATCAATACTTAGTATTTATTCTAAGACAGAAGGTAAAGGTTCAAGAGAAAAAGATAGGAAAGAAAAAATCTACCCCAAAACAAATACACACACACACACACACACACACACACACACACACACTACCACTACCACTACCACTACCAGCACTACTATCATCATGGGCCACTTACCCTGTGAAAGGTAATTATGATAATGGAAAGAGTACTGAATTTGAAGCAGTACACAGAGATCAAGCCAATGACATGTTGATGAATGTTTATTAACTGGCTCACTGAAATAATCTGCATTATTAATATTTTCTACTTCATTTTAGTTTAGACAATCAACAAAACAATAAAAACAATCCTTGATTTGTCCTTTGATCATTTCCAAAGTATAAATGATTGCATCAAAATTTAACAAATTAACTCTAAGTTGGTAGGAGCTGATTAAATGTGTCCCTGGTTCAAACTTTGGATAGTTATAAGCTGTGTTTATATCTGATCCTGGACATAATCAGTCACTGAGTTTCTTGAATAGGAAGTGACATAGTCAGAACTGAATTTTAGGAAGATCAATTTGGCAAGTGAATGAAGGATGAACTGGTGGGGGAGAGATGATTGAAGGAGAATTAACCAGAAGTCTATTGCAATAGTCGAGGTGTAAGATGATGAGTACGTATACCAATATGGCGGCAGTGTCAGAGGAAAGAAGGTATGTACACTGAAGTTGTTATAAAGCTAGAAATTACACAATCTGGAAAATGATTAGATACTGATACCTACTGGATGTGTAACAAAGGGAAAGCCAGTGATTTGGGCAACTCTCTAAGACTATAATTTATATACATAGTACAGTTCTATGTTAGAAGAAAGAATTTCCTCATCACCAGCAAGTTCTGTGTAACAATAATATCAGGGGTTTACTACTTATCCCAGTAGAGACAAATATATGCCTGTATGTATATGTGTGTGAGCATATTATATTCTATATGCTCATTTTATATATGTAATATATACTAACACACACATACACATTCCAAGTATATATGTGTGCATGTATCCCCTCACCAGTTCATTTTTCATTCACTTCTCAAACTGACCTTCTAAAATTCAGTTCTGACAAAAGTACTCTCAGTACAATAAACTCCAGCAGCTCCTTCATTATTTTTTTCGTTACATACACACATACATGTCTGTGAGTATGGGAATTAACACATAGGGTTGGTGAGTGTATTGAATACTATGCTGTGTGCATGTATGTATACAAATATATACATAGCTATAACATGTATACATGTGTGAATTGCATGTTTATATAGACAAATCTATATCTTTATTGATACAGGTATAGATATATATTTGAACATGTGAGTGTATACTGTATTTGCTATACCTGGCCTTCAGGAGCCTTGTAAGGATACCAATGTAAGTCTAAAGAGGAAGAAGAATAACAAAAGTCATCCTCAGCATGGTGTCATTATATGTTTTGAGTTCACAAACCTTACATGGGAAAATTATGAGATAGGATGTTACTTTACTGGCACTCTAACTTTCAAGTATATATATATATATATATATATATATATATATATATATAGAGAGAGAGAGAGAGAGAGAGAGAGAGAGAGACAGACAGACAGACAGACAGACAGACAGACAGACAGACAGAGAGAAACAGAGAGAGAGAGAGACAGACAGAGAGAAACAGAGAGAGAGAAACAGAGAGAGACAGAGAGAAACAGAGAGACAGACAGACAGACAGATCCATTACAAGTAGATTGTGGCCATAATAAACCCAGTGACTGAATTCATGAAGATTATGGCCATTTAAACTCTACAGTAACAAGAACCCAGTCAACCTTGCCTGTCACTCTGAACAAATTTGCTGACGTTAGAGTCTGGCCCTTTAGTTCTTTAGATTAAATTTGTCCCATTCACCAAGATCAGTGTCCTGGGACATCAGAATGGTCTAGTTTTCCTCTCAAATGGCAAGAGGTTGTATATATCATCCAATCCCACACACACACTCCCAAGAGGACAACAACAAATCCAAAAACTGCCCTTACACCATCCTTCTATCCTGTGCCTTGATGATATTTCTCACAGAATTCTGGCCAGTAGTCCTAAATTCAGAGAAATAAAATATTAAAAGTTGAACATCCACAATCAAGGGAGCTACTATTCATGTAATCCTCAAGAGAGTTTAATAGATAGAAGAACCTGGAGACAGGTAGAAAAACCTATTATTAAAAAAAAAATAGGTTTGAGCCATGTCAGTTACCCTTATGCTGGGAGCCATCAAACCCACACTGTTTGACATGGTCACAGGTGGAAACTGGGGATTGCAAAGTGTCCCCCAGGAAGGATGGAAACATTCACTCAGCCCCACTCTGTGTGACTTCTTTCACTAACATCCCTTATTATTTGAATTATTCCTCAAGAGAAAATAGATGAAAGCAACATGCTTGCAGGGTTAATATAGATGTTCCACTCTATCCCCCCCAAAAATTCCAGGAGATCCCACTTACAAAATTTACAAGGGAAATATAATCTAAATTTTTAAATGAAAGGTTAAGACCTCAGGAATTTCTATACCTCCCAAAGTAGAAGATTTTATTTTACAATATGTTAGTTTTACCAAAATTTTTCTTAATAGAAGGACTTATTCAGAGCAATCTGGACCATCTAGATCAAAGTCCAGACAAACAAAATCCATGAAGATGAAAATAAAAGAAGATTCAGCTAAATTTTCATCAATGTTATTAATTGCTATTTGGAATAGATGTTAAATCCTGCCCATCTGTTTACCCATACTATCTAGTCCATCTCCTATTGCCATTAACCCCAAAGGCCTTCTCTTACCTATCTATGGCAGATGGACATCACCCATTATCCTTCATTTGGACATTCCTCCTTCATTCATGTATCTGTGGATATCTTTTCTAATCTAATTGTTTTTCTATCCATACTACTGAAGCAATATCCAGTTTATGGATATTTCCCAAACTCTCAAAACAGATAATGGCCCAGCATAGACACCCAAAGCTCTGGCTAACTTCAAATTAATTTTAAAGACAGAAATCCCATGTACTCCCCAGACAAAAGGTCATTTGGAAAGTTATTGTTATTAATCGCTAGTAGCCCCCAGCCCTCTTCTGGGGCTGAGGATCTGTTTGTGTTTGCCCCCCAAGTACTCCCACACACATTTGGATTCTAGAAAGATTTACATGTCCTTGCCATGATTCCCACCCCAACAACAAGCTTAAGAGAATGAACATACAAAGAGCCTGTGCTAAAGCAACTATTTAGAATGTTCTACCAACTTGGGGACAAGTTAAGACACTTGCAGCCCAAGTGGAATAAAGAATGGACAAGCAAGATTTGCACCTCCTGATTGTACTGCTGCCTTATTTCTTGCCATGTTGGCCTTTTTATCTGTAGCCCCTGGTATTTCTGCCATTGATAACACCTCATCTCCCATTACTCATTTTTCTTTATGGAGACTCATTGCTTCTCTTCACCCTGCTAGAGCCCTAGTGGAAAGAAAGATTTCAGACCCATTTAAACTTGTGTTAGAGCCCCTATGCATTACTTATCCAACGAAATAAGAATTTTTCCTCTTTACAAGGCACTTCCCCCATGACTTTTAGAATTTCTTGTTGTTTGTTTTTAACAAATTGTCTTAATCCTTCCATTGCTGCTACCACTGTATTTGTTATTAAACAACTACCTTTTATTATGTTTCCTGTTAATATGACTACTGACTGATGATGTCCCAGGCATTTATCCCTTACAATGATTCCCCACAGTTTAAGCTGCTCTAAGCGTTTCATTGCATTCCTTATTTTGGGTATTACTGCATTTATCTCTGTCATTGTATCCCTAGCAACTTCCACTGCAGTCATTGTTCAAGGAGTTCACATTGCCCAACAGTCATCACCTGATACCTAGGTTCTACCTTATGTCATCTACCCTATGTCAAGTTCAAAATGAATTTATATCATTTCATTTAAAAACAGAAAAGGGGGAGATGCCAGGAGCCATCAAACCCATGTTGTTTAACATGGTCACAGGTGGAAACTGGGGGTTGCAAAGTGGCCCCCAGGAAGGATGGAAACACCCACTCAGTCCCCATCTGTGTGACTTCTCTCACTATCATCCCTTATTATTGGAATTCTTCCCTAGGAGAAAATAGATGAAAGCAACATGCTTGCAAGGTTAATACAGATGCCCCACTCTATCCCCCCCAAAACACCAGGAGATCCCACTTACAAAATTCAACCTAAGGATTCTTATGTACTCACTTAGATAGGACCCTCTTTTCTAAGAATAAAAACTTCTGGCAAATCTATGCTCAGAATTCCCCACCCCCATGTATAGGCCAAGAACAAACTTCTCTGACATAAAACTGGGCCAAGTGGATTCTATGCTCTTGGTTGATTATTATCTTAGGCTTTTGGATTTCTTGTTGGAATCCATGGAATCAAATTATGTATCTGTGGGTATAAAATAAAGCCAACCCTGAAGGAAGGTGGAGCAGCAGCTTGTGAGGTCTGTGCTACAGGTTGAAACTTTCAGCCGTCTTCCCATTCATTATCTGCGGACACCACCACACCCAGTCAAGGACCCCTGAGCCCTTAACCTGGGATAGCTCATCTTCTGAGATGATTTTATAGGATGATGGCCACTGTCGATGCTATAGCTTCTTGGAGTCACAGATGAGAGTGGGATGGCAGGTGCATACCAAAGGAGGAAAGTAGCCCTAAAGAAGGGATCAGCAAGCCCTCGTACCATAGATACTGTACACCCCGGAGAAATAGGAGCAGCCTTCTATAGATCAAACCCATCAGAGTTAAGGGAAGTCGAGAGAAAGAGCCCACACACTGGGCTACAAGTACCTGATAGTCTTTTGTAGAGTTTGGTCTTTATTTCACGCAATCACCATAATTATAAAGCCAAGAAACTAAGGGCCACAGATATGAAATATCTTGCATAGCATCACATAACACTGAAAGTGGTCAAGCTTAGAGCTAGGTCAGACTTCAAAAAAGCCAAGGTCATCCACTGTATCCTGAACCATCACAAGCCATCTTGACTTTCGTCTTGTCCCTGGATTTTGATGACTCTGTAAGAGAAGTCAATAACTTTGCCCAACTCTGCCTCATTTTAATCTAATTTACACTAGTTAAATGCCATCACCAGTGATGATGTTTTGGTCCTCTTCCAGTACCAAGTACATCAATTAACCAATCATTTCTCCTCCTCAAGATTCTGTAGCTAACTGTGTCTTTTTTCCCCCTAATACTACTGCTTACAAGTTCCCACTGTCATTCCCCCATTAGTATTCCTCCCTGTTAATATCCATCTGTCAGTGAGATTTAATTAGCTTTTAGGAAATGGTTTTTTACTAGAGGGGTATAATATAACCGAGTACCAAAGATCTTCTTAAACAAGAGATATATTCTCCCTCAGCTACATAGAGAGTCCAAGGGAGAATGGGTTCAAGATTAGAGAGCTCATGTGTCAAAATGATCAACTCACAGTTGAGTGTCCCCTTTGGGGGAACCTTATAAAGCTCCCCTTAGCAGTGGCATGGCTTTATAACAGATGCCTTGTAGAATCAAAAACTGCCTTTCCTTAGTAAATCTACTTTATCCTCAGCCCCTGATATAGTTGCTGCCATCAGCTGATCCAGCATCAATGCTAGGATGTGATTGAGAAGTCCACTTCTTTCAATCTCTCAAATTTCAAAAACTTCTCTTCTTGGGGCAGCCAGGCATCACAGTGGTTAGAGTACCTGGAGTCAAGAGGACCTGCGTACACACCTGGACTCGGACACTTCTTAGACGTGTGACCCTGAGAAAGTCACTGAACCCCATCTCCTGGCCCTTACCCCTCTTCTGCCTTAGATTCAATACAGGAAAGGGTTTAAAAAATATAAAACAAAATTATCTTCTTCCCAATGGGGGAATAGAAAGAGGAGGAGAAAGGGGAGAGGCTTTCTACTTCCACCCAAGAGATACCTTTCCAATTGCTTATTTGAAACTACTTTATCACTAAGCATTATTATGCTAATATATTATATATGTATATATATAATAATAACATTAGCATGTTATTAGAATCCAAGATTCCGAACTAACTTGCCATTTTTGTCTGTGCCCCATAGGGTATGTAAAACTCTTTAATCAATCACAAATACATTTCCTGAGTAGTATTGTCTCATCCAATGGTTTTCACTCTTTCCAAATTTATTAAGGATTTTTTGTGTCTAGTTTAATGATTTTGATTGATTGATTGATAATTCAATAGGGGTGATCTTACCTGATAAAGGTATCAGGTTACATAGAATCTGGTTAATTATTTTAAGTGAGAGGGTCATTATTGGTTGATTCAATAGACATCCCTGCCCAAGTTCATATATGGTCAATAAATTGGATTCATTTCCTAGACAGTATTTGCTTGTTAAAAGAGAAAGTTCTATGTGAGATTAGGAAGTAGATGGGAAAGTAGTATTGATAAGAAGGACAAATCATTTTTTTTAAGAAACAATAAAATTTTTTTAATTAAACAAACAAGGTCTACCTGGGGTCACTAACACCATCACTCTTTTAGTGGGAGGCACTGGCAAGTCATTGAACATTTAACAAAAGGAATTTTACTTTATACTCATAGAACAAGGTTAACTAACAAGGATACGGTGGCATTTAGCTTCTGTGGACATGGTGTCTCATCTCCACATGGAACTGAAACTGATCTTCAGGGCAGGATATGGTTAAGGACATGCCAACTTCTTTGATCTTCAGAAATCTACCAACTCCTAAGGTTCTGGATGTAAAAAAAAGTCTTAATTAATTTGGAAGGAATGAAAACCATTGAATGAGATGATGCTACTCTGGAAATTATTTGTGTCAGTAAAATAAAGCTCCCAAGACACTAAAAAATGACCTGATTATAAAAGATGAATTAAGTGATTTTAATGATAAAAAATTAAAATGCTTTTGCATGAACATAATCAATGCACATAATCAATGCAAAAAGAATAAGAAATCATCAGATTGAACTAAAAGATTCATTCCTTCTTCCCTTCCAATTACTTTACTCTGTTTATCCAAAACTCCATTTGCTATTTAAGAAAGAAATATCCTTAGCCTTATTCCTAACATTCATAAATAGCTCCCTCAATTCTATTCCATTAGACAGAAGAGATACCTTTCTCCTTCTTTTGTCCCGTGAAGCACTGGCTCATTGATGTTCTTGGAACAACATAAAAGTTCACAGATTTAGGCATGGTCTCCAAGAAGTTTGATGCATGATCAGCTAAGTACCTAGTTCTTTAATGACCACACTTGAATAATAAACTAGCTTATACATGTTTTTGTGTTCACAGGAATAATTTATTTGGATAGCTTCTCTACTTTGGCCTTTCATCTTTTTCAAAATGTCTTTACTGCATTACAATGGCAAAGAGATATTTGACCTAAACATAAGGGATAGTATTGCTTTAAAAATAAAAATAAGGGGCAGCTGGGTAGCTCAGTGGATTGAGAGTCAGGCCTAGAGATGGGAGGTCCTAGGTTCAAATCTAGCCTCAGACACTTCCCAGCTGTGTGACCCTGGGCAAGTCACTTGACCCCCATTGCCTAGCCCTTACCACTCTTCTGCCTTGGAGCCAATACACAGTATTGACTCCAAGACAGAAAGTAAGGGTTTAAAAAAAATAAAATAAAATAAAAATAAAAAGGTGATACCCTTCATGACTAGATACTAAAGAAAATTCTTAAACAAACAATGAATAGATGAGACTATAAAAGATAAAGGAATAAGTTTTATTCCATAAAATTAAAAAAAAGATTTTATAAAAACAAAGTCAATGCAGATAAAATAAAAGAAACTTTTAAGTGGAAAAATAGAAGAGATCATTGATAAAGTCTGATATCAAAGATATATAGGAATCTGACACAGGTATATAGTATGAGACAAATAGTCATTCCCCAGTCCAACCCTTGTCAAATAATCTGAACAAGTCATTTCAAAAGGAGAATTTCAAACTATTAAGATCATATGAAAATATACTTCAAATTATTAATAATTAAAAATCTAATTAAAAGAAGACAGATTTGATCTCATACTTAGCAAATTGGTCAATTGTATTTTAATTTTTTAAAAATATGCTTTGAAAGTCAAACACAATAGCATACTGTGGAGATGTGAACTCATTTAACCATTTCAAAAAATAATTTGGAATTATGTTAAGTACATTGACTAACCTATTCATACCATTTAACTTTGAGATTCTACTTCTAAGCATTTACTCCCAAAGAGATTTTAAAAAAAGTTTTAAAATATTCCAAAATATTCAAGGGCAAACTTTTTGTATTAGCAAAGTCCTGAAAACAAAGTCAGTGCCCATCAATTTTAGTCTGGCTGAACAAATTGTGGTGTGTGAATATAATGAAATAAAATATCATTGTGTATTGTAAATGACAAATAGGAAGAATGCAATGAAACATGGAGACATTTGTATTAACTGACGCAATGGGAAACTGGCAGAACCAGAGGAATGATAATATGTACAATGGCATGGATATTATAAATGAAGAGGAGAAGAAAAAACTAAAGGACTTTGATCACTGAGTAATGGTAATAATCAATATTAGTCCTAGAGAACATACAAGCCCTATTGTCTCCCCAGGGAAGGAGGGGACCAAGGGAAAGGAAGCTGTGTATATTACCTGATATGGTTATTGTATATGTCATTTTTGCTCAATAATTTTTTTACTCTGTTGAGAAATGGTACGAAAAGGGCATAGAGAACTGGCCTCAGAATCAAAATCTAGATTCACATTCTACCTCTAATACATCCTAGCTGTGTTACCCTGAGCAAATTATTTAACTTCTAGATGCTCTGTGTTAGGCATCTCACCAAGAGTTACAGAAAAAGTGCAGACTTGCTTAGAAAGGTTCCAGTCACTAAGGAGTACCCCATATCACTGAAATCACAAGCTAAGCCTCTATCCCTATTTTTCTTTGATACAATGGAGCAGGGGTCCTTTGCCTTGGGTCAAGTTCAACTTGTGACTTACTTTGTTAGGGTTCTGGACTGGAAACATTTTTTACCTTTTTAAATAAAATCATATTTTAATTATAATTTTATTATACTTAAAAAGGTGAAAACCATTCTTGACTTTCAGAGGACCCTATAAAACTTTAGTTATTATTTGTTATTCTGTCTTGCCCAACTTTTTTGTGACCCCATTTAGGGTTTTTCAGCAAAGATACTGGAGTGGTTTGCCATTTCCTTCTCAAGTTCATCTTATAGATGAAAAAACCGAGGCAAACAATGTCAAGAGACTTACTCAGGGTCACACAGATAACAAGATCAAATTTGACTTCAAGAAGATGAATCTTTCTAAATGATCGCCCTAGTGGAAATATCAATAATATGGAAATAAGTCTTGATCAATGACACATGTAAAACCCAGTGGAATTGTGAATTGGCTATGGGAGGGGGGAGGGAGGAGGGAAGGGGAAGAACATGATTCATGTAACCATGGAAAAATATTCTACATTAATTAATTAAATAAAATTTTCCAAAAAAAAAAGATGAGTCTATCTGCCTCTAGACCCAACACTCTATCAGCTGCCCCAGGTAAGCTGTCCCTACAAAATTAGTCTGCTGGATTTGGTCTTTCGAAGTCAAGGTTTCACTTCTATGTGAGGATATGGGTGATTGCAGAATTCACATGCTGAAATGACCATGATGTAAAACATAAAAGGTATCAATAAAACATTTTTTTTTATTCTATGGCAAAACTCTCAAGATTTCTAGGCACTATTTAGTTGATCAATTTTCTTGTTATTTTCTGTGATGTGACTGTTCTAATTCTTCCAGATTGACGGTCCCAAGAGAATCATCCCGTGCTAAACCATAAAAATAATGTTTTTATCATTTCTTTCAAGTCAATCCTATCAAAAACATTTGGATGCATACACTGACAAGAGTATCAGAAAATAAAATTATCTGGGTATTTTATAGCAACAGAATGAAGCTTATCTGAAAAAAAATGTAAGGGGGAAGAGAGTATGGTGGAGCAGGATGACAAAGACTGTAGATAAGTCATTTTACATAGCTCAGTGGACATTTTGGTGACTGATGAGGATGGGGGCTGAGTAAAAAAAAAAAGATGAAAATGATTTTTATAGTATTTTTAGAAATAACATACCATTGCTTCATACATTAAGGCACAGGCTGCTATGGCTCACTTTTGGAGCTGACTCCAAAGCAGGCAGTAAATTCTCTGGTTTCTCCCCTCCTTCTGTCCCCTGCACAGTCCTAAAAGGAATTAATGCAGCTTTATGACCTTTTGTTGTATTACTTTTAATACTTCCCCATATCAAAATAAGAATCAAGTTCAACCATAATAAACAAAATAAACAAAAAACTAAAAAAGTATATAACTCTTGTATCTTCACTAAAGTTCTAAATTCCAAGTTTTAAAATTCTAAGTTTCTAATTTCTAATCTAAGTTTTCCTTTTGCTCTCATCATACCAAATAATGTTTATCCTGACCCAGGATTATATCATATCTTACCTAAGTTGGTTTACTATGGCTGACATTTTCATGGGAAACAGTGGAAAGCATTATCGTGAACTTAAGAACAGGGCTAATTTAGAGGAAGCAGTATTGGATTGAGAAAAGTGATTTCCAGTCAGTAAAGTCTAGATTTGATCTGTGATAGGGGACAAGTTCATTTACTATCCTTGAGTTTTAGTTTCCCCATCTGTAAAATAGACATAATGACACTTGTACTACCCACCTCAAAGATTTAGTACCAATAAGTTGTTTGGCAAAGTAATACTGAAATACAAGATGGAATTATTCATTTAAAATAGTTTCTATTCCTTTTCAAAGTTACGTTTTGATATATAGGTAGACATATGCAATCTGTGCCCCTTCCACTTGTGGGTCCCCTAGAAATCACCCTAGTTTCAAATAAAGCTTTCCTTCGAAATTAACTGAAAACCTACAACTTTGCCTCTAATCATAGTTTGATTTAGTTTTCTTTTGTCATTCTTTTGGTCAGACTAATTATATAAGCCTTTAATTAAATCAAGACATTTCACTAACTAGCATAACAAAGCAAATAACAAGAAAAAAAGTTTTTCTCTATCCTTTACTCCCTATTGGTCCATAGTATATGAAAAAGAACATAAGTGCCAATGAATAGAGTTACCCAGGAGCATTTATTTGACTTTTAAGAGCTGTGCTTTGCTGTTTCCTTCCTCTGCCTCTGTAAAGCCACCAATGTCATCTGCCAGGCTGGTGATATTATTGAGCTGCAAGCTATTTTCTGCATCACTGCAGACTGCTGGGATTCTCAATTCGCCTTTTCTCTTTGATGTGCTGCTCTCTTTAGTTTTAATTTTATATCTGCATTTGCTACAGTATAGTGATATCATGGTATATATTACACTTTCACCAGACAAGATGTAGCATGATTTTATTGTGGGGTGTATAGAATGTTCTGGGAGGATTAGCACCTCAGATGAAGACTTGTCCAGTCTTTTTTAGGGCTGCCCTTCCACTTTTGGTGCTCACCTTTTCCTCCAAATCTTTTCTATGGCTCCAAGAAGTTATGGCATGTGCAGGAATAACACCTGGAAAAGCCATCTCCGCAGATGAGCTAAAGCAGGCTGAGGGCTACCAATCAGTCACAAACCCATTTGTGAGTTAGAGGAGCATCTTTCGCAAGCGTGTGAAGACTTTCCTGGTGAAAATGACAAATGAGAACAACTTGTCCCATCTGCCCTAAAGACAACCCAAGTAGGAGCTAGGGAGAATTTAGAAAGATGCCAAAGTCATTCACTATTCCTTGGGGCATCCCCAGTCATCCTGACTTTCACCCTTACACTGAACTTTAGAGACTCTGGAAGAGTTGGTGAGGCTGATGGTTTTGTGGCTCTTAACTTAAGCCTAATTTAAATCCTACTCTTGCAAAAGTAAAGGCAATACTCCCTGCCATCATCTGTCCTCTTTGAAAATGAAGGACACACAACAACAGTATCTTCTGTACTAAACTGTTCTCTGATCCTCTCCCATATTATCACTTACTGGTTCTCTTAAGCCCCATCCAGCTCTATCTCTCTATATATATGATTCTATAATTCTATAAATAAATTGATTTAACAAATCATTCCCCAATTGATAAATGTTCAAAGGATATGAGTAGGCAGTATTCAGATGAAGAAACAAAGGTTCTATAAAATCACATGAAAAAATGCTATAAATATCTCTTGATTAGAGAAGTGCAAATTAAAACAGCTCTGAGGTACCACCTCACACTTATCAGATTGACCAATATAACAGAAAAGGAAAACAATAAATGCTGGAGAAAATGTGGAAAGACTAGGACCCTAATGCATTGCTAGTAGAGTTGTGAACTGATCCAACCATTCTGGAGAAGAATTTGTAACTATGCTCAAAGGTCTTTAAAACTGTGCCTACCCTTTGATCCAGCAATACCACTACTAGATTTGTATTGCAAAGAGATTTTAAAAGGGGGGTGGGGTGGGAAGAACCTATTTGTTTTGTAGCATTTTAAATTCTCAAGTGAGTATTTTTTAATTTTTAAAATGTTTTTATTTGACTGGTCAAGACATTCTAATTATGATCTAATGATTCTCTTAACCATTGTAAGGAAAACTGTTCCTGGCTCAGGTACTTATACGCATTTTGGGTAGCTCATTCTAATTTCTTAAAACCTAACTGATAAAAATTTAAGGTTAATACAAAGGAGTGAAAAGAGTGCAATGTTGGTTTGGTATAACTGATTATTCAAGAAATGGAATTTTCATAATCTAAGTGAATAATCAAAAAACTTTTTTGAAGGAAAAAAAGTAGCTTGTAGTTTATATCGATATTTTTTATAGTGTACAATTAGGAAAGTTCTAAAATAGCTAAGCAAGAGACCCAGAATTGTTGCCTGGAATGGAAACATCAAGTACGTTAATGAAACATTACTGAACTTTTCTATTTCTTTTGTAGTGGTCTCTTTCCATTACTCATATCTAACAACTCTGTATACATGAGCTATCTCCTCATCCAAATTTTAAAATCTGAATGGATTAAGTGTCAAAGATCTTAAGTAGTCAAGGAAGACATATGACAAAGAAAAAGCTGGTTTCTCTGATTCCTCAAAATGATACATAATAACTAGCAATTATGCCTGGAAACAGTTGTTCTACTTGGATGTTGAAATTCAGCTCTTTATAGTGACATTTGAAAAGCTCCTTTTCTTTATCCTATTGCTTGAGTTTTATGAACTCTATCTAGAAATCACATGAGAGGAGTAAATATTTCCTGGTTAACAATAAAAATAGATCAGGTTGAAAAGCCACATTCCAATTCTACTAAATCAGAGTTTCTTAACCTGAGATCTGTGGACCTTAAAAGGATCCATGGAAAAAATTTCAGAACATCCTCATATTTGGATAGGGGTGGGGGGAATTACATCTTTATTTTCAATATAATTAATTTCCTTTGTAGTCCTATGTACTTTATTTTATACATTTAAAAATAATATTCTAGAAGGACTTATCTCTAGACTTCACCAAACTGTCAAAATAGTCCATTATGTCCAAAAAAAAAAAGTTAGGAACATTTTTACTAGATTGAAAAGTATTTTTACAAGGAAAGGAAATCAAACTTGATCAATGAGAAACTAGTCTTGATTCAAAATGTCTATGAACTTCTAGGATAATCAAATATAAAGAACATTTTTTCTAACTTCAAAAATTCATTACAAGTAATAATTTGAACTGGCTTCATCAACCTTTGTCTTTTTAATATCTTTGAAGGAAAAGTTTACCAACCAAAGTAACCTAGTAATGTAAACAAGGCTAAATAAAGAACCTGCTTAAGCTACTTAACAGAACAAACAGAAAAAATTTTGAGTGTCTTACCACATTCATCCCTTGCATTCAAATGAATTCTGCTAATTATAAAATCTATTTATTATAATAAGTCCATCATGACTTCTTCATGGCAATACTTTGCTGCCTGGTAATTAATTCAAAATATTGAAAAAGAATTACTGTTTTTTATGTGCTTTCTTTTGATATCTTTTGTTTTAACATCACATTCACTTCTGATTAAATCTCTCTTCCCTCACCTATGTAGTGAATTTCCTCTTGTAACAAATTTTTTTTTAATTTATGCATACTCCACTAAAACATCCACCATGTTAGATCATCTTTAATATTCCAGACCCATTTCTTGGATGAAAGGAGACGAAATATTATCTCATCTCTTATACAGTACCAACTTGGTCATTGCAATTTCACAATATTTAAAATCATATTTTTTTATTCTTTCTGTTTACATTTTTGTATTCTTACATATAGTGGACCTGATTCTGTTTATGCCATTTTGAATTAGTTCAGATAAAACTCTTCCCATGATTCTCTGAATTCTTATATTTTTCATTTTTACATGAAAGTAACATTGTTATATATTTATTTTTGTCTACCCATTCCCCAAATCAATGTTTGTTGTTTGTTTTACAACCTTTATTTTCTTCTTGGAATCAATACTGTGTACTGGTTCCTGGTTCCAAGGCAAAAGAGTAGAAAGGGCTAGGCAATGGGAGTTAAGTGACTTGCCCAGAACCACAGAGCTAGGAAGTGTCTGAGGACAGATTTGAAACCAGAACCTTATCTCTAGGCCTGGCTCTCTGGGTCTCAACCCATTGAGTCACCTAGCTGGACCCGCTTAATTTATTCTTAATTTCCTTCTCACGCCTCAAGTTTGCAAAAAGTAATTTGATATATATTAGACTCTTTTCTCTGTGTTTATCCTCCTGGTAGCATGTGCCTAGCTGCGCTATCTCTGGGGCAAAAGGATAAGGACATTTAAAAACAAACCTAATTATGAATTTCACCATTTCCTTGAACTATGAAATTTAGATTTGGAAGCAGGGTTGTACAGAAGCCAGCTCTAAACACTTTGTGGGAATTGTTATATTTTCAAAATGAACTACACCTCATGAATCAGATTCCTTCTTTTGCTGATTTTTTAGATTTATGAAAGCATTAATAATGAAAACTATACTTAAAAGTGTATGTGCATATATTTTCTGACCCTGTCCTCCAGCCAGGTTTTTAAATATTTACCAGGATACCCCTGAATTGCTCTATAAACATTCCTTAAGAGAGTGAAGTATAAAGCTCAGGAAAAGAAGTTATCACTAGACTAGAGGCCTGGTGATTGGAGAATAATGGCAATGATGATGGAGATAATTAATAATAATAATAATAATAATAATAATAACAGTAATAATACTTGGCTTTTTATGGCAACGTGATTTATATCCATGATCTCATTTGAGGCTTAAAAAGCCCCTGATTTGAAGGAACGTGAGAAGGTAGACAAATCCCCCATATGGAAGAGGATTTCCATCTTCAGTAGGTCTTGATAAATGGTTATCAGAATGAGAGCAGGAATTGTTTCATTCATCATATCTGGGTGCCAGCTTGATGCCTGATTCATAGTTGACATGTAATAAATATTCAATTGATTTAATTACCCATTCTGACAATTTATGTGAATTAATGGGGTTTTACTAAAGTGTTAAAGTGCCATATGAAATGATGGTTCCTTAGTGACATCAATAAAACCATCTAAAATAACTTTGGAGGTGGTTAGAAGGTACAGTGGATAGATTGCTGGGTCTTTTGTCAGAAAGACTCATCTTTCTGAGTTCAAATCTGGCCTTGGACAAATACTACTTTATGTGACCCTGGGCAAGTCATTTCATGTCGTTTGACTTGGTTTCTTCCTCTGTAAAATGATTTGGAGAAAGAAATGGCAAACAACTCCAGGACTTTTGCCAATTAAACACTAATGAGACTACAAAGAGTTGAACCTGATTGAAAATGCCTGAACAAAAGACAAATCAATTCTATTCTGCATAGGATTTCTAAATAGGAAAACTGTGACCCAGAAAAAGTTATGCTACTGGCCCTGTTTCACTCAACCTGGGCTCATTATTCCAAGATTGTGATCATTGTAATGCCACACTATCAAAATAAAGTCTACAGGCTCCTCATTTACCAACATTTCAGCATCTAGGTGTCAGTCACGTCTGTCCTCTACCTCCTCTCCCACTGGGCTTTATTATTTGCTGTTTGTGTCTCCACTAATTAAATTACTAAGACTTATTATTGCTTCCACCTATTCACCAGCTCCCTTTTCATTTCAGTACTTGTGTGTGCCTCACTGAATCAATTCTATCACTGTCATTAGTTTTGATGTATGTTTAATTAAAGTGCCCAACTAAGTATGATATTTTTTTCAATCATTTCAGTTGTATCAGACACTATGTGATGTCATTTGGGGTTTTCTTGGCAAAGATACTGGAATAGTTTGCCATTTTCTTCTTCAGACTGAATATGAACCCATTATTATTAAATCAATAGCTGTCTATATCATGGATAAAAAAAGACAGATTGATTTAATTGTGAATTTCCAATGTTTCATAGAACTATAATCAAATTTAGAGTTGGAAATGATTTTTGAAATCATCTAGGGCAATCTCCTACAATTGCTCTTGAATTCCATCTTTGGTATCCTTTCAATCAATCAACAAATTGCTGCTCCAAACCCTCAAGCAAGAAAAATAATTTAGGGTCCATTTCACCATAACTCAGCCACAGCTTACTGTAGCAAGGGCTGAGTCAAAGTTTCTAGGAAAGGCATTTGATTATAAATATCCTAGCTCTCAGCAAAAGGAAAAGTGGCAGTTACATGTATGTTGTTGTCTGTCCTTCATTTTCAAAGATCAATAAATCTCAATCTGGATTATATCCTGATGTACAAGTAAATTGGATTCAAGTGAGGCAGAGTTGCACAAAGACATCAGCCTCACTCTCCTTTCCATCGTCATCCAAGTCTATTAGCAGGGCAAAAGTTGAGGTGATTGGTGATGACCCAAATACAATGGACAACTTTGGCATCTTCATTGTCTGATCTATTTCAGCTAACTTCAGAGCCATTGCAAAAACATTGTTCTTATATGCCCTTTCCATTGAGGGAGGTTTTCACATGCTTGGGGTAGACATCTCCCTAACTCTCTGATAGATTTGAGACCTGTTGGTTACCTTCAACTTGTCTTAATCCCATCCGTTAAAATGGTTTTACTGGGGTGTGACCACAGATGAAAGTTGGGTGAGAAGTGGACATTATGAACAGATGAGCTGCCCTGAAGAAGTTACCAAACCTCCTTGAACATCGTAGACACCCCACCTATGTACATAAAACAAAAACTAAAAGCAAGATTTCTCATTTCTTCCTCGGAGAGCTCCAACTTCAAGATTCTGTCCCTCTCTCCCATTCTGCTCCTTCCCTTCCAAAAGTATAAAAATAATATCATTTGGTGAGCTGGATGATACCTCCCTATTCAAGCAAGCTTATTTCTCTGCTAGTGGAATGGGGAGTTTCTTCACTGGATGCAGAAGCAGATCAAGGCACAGAGAAATTCTTCCCCTACTCATCATTCCTTCCCCTCTCTCCTAGAAAGGTCCCATGTCCATCGTCATTCCATGAATTGCCCCCTCTCCACAGGAAAAAATTCTGAACTCAGGCACTTTATGGTGCTGAAGTTTATTGGAAAATATGGACCAAAAATAAATAAATAAATAAAGCAAGTCTCCCATTACATTTACAAAGAGAAGTTATTGTGAGAAAACTACTACACTTTAAATGCTCTTCCAGAATCTAAATTGAAAACCATATAGCATTTATTAGGAAATTTCAATACTAATAATAATTTTCTGGGGATAGCAGAGAAAAAAAGAAAAAAAATTATCTTCCTGAAGTCTGAATAAAGCAGGAAAATTAGAATAGGGTTAAATAAAGCAGTGATTATATATAAACTTACTGCCAAGCAATGGTGTCTTGCCTCTGGCTACTCTGATGATCAATGTGGAGGAGGAAGCAAGCATTGAGGTAAACAGGGGTCAAAAACCAGATGTCCTGGAAGAAGAAGCAGAGACAGACAGTTTAGGAAAGAGAAATGTTCATTGTTGAACCTTTTTCTCCATCATAGTCTGAGATGACTCCTTTGCGGACTTGTAGACCTTTTACTACTAAAATGCTGCATCTTCTTTCTAATATTTTTAAACATTATAATTTTTAACTAATTTATCTAGTCATTTGGAACATTATTCCTTGGTTATAAGAATCACATTATTTCCCTCCCTCCCCTTCCCCCACCTTTCCCACGGCCGATGTGAAATTTCATTCAGTATTACAACACATTTTAATTTTTTAATTTTTTAATTTTTACTGTAGACATATACTTAACTCCCCTTCTTTTGCTCCAAAGTGTCCCAGGATCAGTCCTTATTCAGGATCATAACTAAGATGATTTGCCAGGGAATTTATATGAAGATGGGAAATTTAAAGATGTTCCTTTTCTTGACTAGACAAGTTGACAGGTACTTCTCCAATAAAAGGGTAGGAGAAACAAGAGTGGAAATGTGGCTCACAGAGCCAAAGGCAGAATAAGGTGAGTAGGGACAGAGTGGGAGGAGGCTTCTTTTTTATTTTTTATTAAGTTTATTTGATTATATAATTTAGAATATTTTTCCATGGTTATGTGATCTATGTTCTTTTCATCCCCTCCTTCCACTCCCTCCTATACTCAACAAGCAATTCCACTGGGTTTTTGTCATTGATCAGGATCTATTTTAATATTGTTGAAGTTTGTACTAGAGTGATCGTTTAGAGTCTATATCCCCACTCATATCCCCCTCGACCCATGTGATCAAGCAGTTGTATTTCTTCCATGTTTCTGCTCCCACAGTTCTTTCTCTGAATGTGCATAGTGTTCTTTCTCATAAGTCCCTCAGAATTGTACTGGATCACTTCATTGCTGCTAGTAGAGAAGTCCATTACATTCAATTGTACCACAGTGAATTAGTCTCTCCTCATTGTTCTCCTGGTTCTGCTCCTCTCACTCTGCATCACTTCCTGGAGGTCGTTGCTGTTCACATGGAATCCTGAGAGGAGGCTTTTGCTGGAAGCAAAACTATGCTTTTTTTCATAGGGCTCTTTAGACAAAAAAGAGAGAGAATAGAAGCTATAATAATCACAATGGTGTTTCAGGGATTACCACTGTAAAGATTAAAATTTTGGGAAACTGAAGCAGGTAGAAATTAGTTTCTCTCCGCAAGGAGTATTATATTTTTAGAGGTTTATTAAAGGTTGAGGATTAAAGAAAATACAAGCAAGAGAAGCACATGCTATGTGGGCCATAAGGCCCACCCAAATTTCACTCACATCATGAGACATTTGCCAGCTGAGCCAGGAAGAGAAAAGACCCTGCCATTGGCGGAGACCCTCTAAATAATGATTTTGCTCTCAGCCCAGGTGAGAATTCAGTGAGATTACAAAGCATTCTGGGGAAGTGGAGCAAGGACTTCTGGGGACTGAAGTCCTGGATTCAAGTCTATTTTTACACCTCTCAGCATGATATCACCTAGAGGAAAGGGTCATTGGAGGGACTGATGGCAAGTTGAAGGCTTCTATTTCCCATTAAAAATTGTGTGGTAGAATTCTCCAATTGATAAATGGCAAGGGACATGAATAGGCAATTTTCAGATAAAGAAATCAAAATTATTAATAAGCACATGAAAAAGTGCTCTAAATCTCTTATAATTAGAGAAATGTAAATCAAAACAACTCTAAGGTACCTACCACCTCACACCTAGCAGATTGGCCAATATTACAGCAAAGGAAAGTAATGAATGCTGGAGGGGATGTGGCAAAGTCAGGACGTTAATGCATTGCTGGTGGAGTTGTGAATTGATCCAACCATTGTGGAGGGCAATTTGGAACTATGCCCAAAGGACACTAAAAGACTGTCTGCCCTTTGATCCAGCCATAGCACTGCTGGGTTTATACCCCAAAGAATTAATAAGGAAAAAGACTTGGACAAAAATATTTATAGCCTCTCTCTTTGTGGTGGCAAAAAAAATGGGAAATGAAGGGATGTCCTTTCAATTGGGGAATGGCTGAACAAATTGTGGTATCTGTTGGTGATGGAATACTATTGTGCTCAAAGAAATAATGATCTGGGGGAATTCCATGGGAACCAGGACAATTCTGAGGGACTTATGAGAAAGAACACTATCCACATCCAAAGAAAGAACTGTGGGAGTAGAAACACAAAAGAAAAAGAACTCCTTGATCACATGGGTCAATGGGGATATGACTGGGGATATAGACTAAATGATCACCCTAGTGGAAATATTAATAATACAAAAATAGGTCTTGATTAATGACACATGTAAACCCAGTGGAATTGCTCATTGCCTATGGGAAGGGGTGGAAGGAGAGGAGGGAAAGAATATGATTCATGTAACTATGGAAAAATATTCTAAATTAAGTAATAAATATACTTTAAAAAATTGTGTGGTAGAAAAGTGGAGGATTGAGGAAGAACTGAAGCCATTCAAGGCTAAAGAAGAGAGAATGGATACTGGTGGATGATGGCTTTTTATAGAAGTTCATTACCTTCAAGAAAGTTACTCGCATTCTCAACATGAGAAGTGAATATCACAGACTAAAAACTAAAATCTAGTTATTGATTTATATTACCAAAAGGAAGTTTCCACTCTGCAAGTTCCCAATGCTATGAAATGAAAGTTTGGAGCCTCTTCAAAATTTAATCTTCTGTAAGAAAGGAAATTACGATGCAATCACCTATGAATTGCTCTCAATTTTCAAGTAATGCAAAAAGATAAACATTTAGTCCCTCTTCTTTGGAACTCAGTGAAATAAATATTGTAAAACTCCAAAATATAACTTGCCCATGGATTGGTTTAGTTATTTGCTAAAGTCCTTTGAGACAGACAAGAAATAAAGGAGCCTTACAGATATAATCAGAGTGGTTGACCTTTGAAGTCACCAGCAACTGAAAAAAAGGATCCCAAATTATATCTATAAATGGGTCACCTCAGGTCAATCCCCTTAACAATAGCCAATCCTGTTTAAATTCTTATTTTGTATACTAGAAGTTGGTCTCTTAGAAGCAGAGAAAAGGAATATATCCAACTTTTGGCAGGCTTATTTTGTCTTGTTCTAAATTATCTAGTTGACACAAGCATTCTGCAACCCTTTTAACTAACAGTCTTTCTTTAGATATTCTGGAAGTAATGGGTTAGGGTCATTCCCTCCGTGCACTCATGTCAAACTGGACCACTCATCATATTTCTTCACCATGATTTCCTCCATTATTTCCTATCTCTGAACTGGTCTAAAACTGTTAAGTTACAGTTGAATTGATGGTTGGATTTTTCTCACCTAGGAGTTCTCTATACTAATGAAATTGTAGATCCAGTATCTATCTGGTGGAAGAGACCATCACCCAAGCATAAGATGTAATTTCCTTTAGGTAATTTTAATGGCCATAGAAACTCATTTTGAAACCTCATTGTCAGTGGGAAATGAGATTAAAAGCCCATCTCTGCTAAAATCTTATAGAGGGAAAAGTGCGTAGGATTTCATAATTAGGAATCCTTTGGTCTCCTTTTCTATCATTTTTCCTACTTTAAAAAAAAAAGAGGCAGTAAAATACCAGAGTCATCTTAGGGTACAATGATTTTTCTGAACTATCCACAGTAGAACATGGATTTTCCATTAATTTTTTCCACTGGTTATGCTAGGATACTTTTCCAGTTCAAAACTCTGCCACTTAAAAAGAGATGGAGGCTTAGAGAAAATTCCAAGACAACCACCAAAATGATTAAAGAGTTGAATTATAAAAACAACTCAGGCAAGGCAGCCTAAATGTATAGGATTTACTGAATCTAGAAAAGAAAGGAGTGCATGCAAGTTTAGTCAAGGATATCCAAGAGTGAAAAGGTAGTTGCCTTTCTTACCAATACATAGCATTGACTTCCTCCTTTAAAAATACTTTCCTCACAGCAACCCAGGAAAGGTTAGAATGCTGTCATTTTAATCATCATAATATCAACTAAAATTAATATAGTGTTTTAAGATTTGTAACACAATTTAAATATTTAATTCTCATGAGAACATGGTGAGATAAATACTCTTATAGTATTCGTTTTACAGATGAGGATAATGAGGCTGAGAGAAGCTAAATGATTTGAGGAGGATCACACAGTTAGAAAGTGTCTAAGAAAGAATCTATCTTTGATCTTCATGGTTTCCAGTCCAACCTCTATTTATTAAACTACCTAAAGGAAACCTTTACTAAATATACATTGTATTGACTTTTACAGAATGGAATTTTCAGGTCTTTACTTTGTTTCTCTGTCCTAATCTACCTATAGATATTAATAACAATAACTACAATAACAGCTAACATATATAAAGTGCATTATCTATATTATCTCATTTTATCATACCCAACAATCTTGGAAGGAATATATTATCATCATTATCATTGTTATTATTATCTTCATTGTATGGATGAGGAAAATGAGGTAGACAGAGATTAGTGATTTGCCCAATAGTAAACAAGATTAGATTCGAACTCAGGCCTTTCTGAACCTAGATCCAGCACTCTATCCACTTCACTAGCTAGCTGCCACTGAAGAGGTCCGTAGAAATGGAGAATGCCAGTGGTCATCTTGCTAGGTACTTGTTTTGAAATTAATAACAATAATATATTAGCTAATATATTAATAACATAATAACATAAGTTCATATTTTCCTGTTTCACAAATGAGTAAACTGAGGCTTAGGTTAAATGACTGGTTGGTAGTCATGAAGCTGATCAGCCTTAGAGCCAAGATTCAGACCCATGTCCTCTGACTTCGGTGTACACCAGCCACATCTTAGTAGAACCGTACTGGACTCTTCTGCAATAGACTAAGACCAAAGAGAACATCAGTGACTTCAGCGTCTAGCACTGGGTCTTACCTATAATAAGTATTCACCAAATATGCATTGAATGCTGGAGTGGGACAGGGGAGGGAAGAAACTGATTGTATTTGTCGTTCAAATGAATGCTAGATAGAAAATATGGAACTTTTGTTAGATATGGTGAAGAGAATTTCCTGGCAGAGCCGGGGATTTAATATTGAAACAGATAATGGAATGTCCTTTACTGGAGTTCTTTAAAGATTAGAAGGTTTCTTCTTTGTCTAGAAAGATTTCTTATGGCCTATATGAAGGCAGGAAAACAGAATGGCTGATTTCTTGCTTCACATCCAGTCATATAATTCTATGATAAGAAATGAGGTCATTGACCTCTCTCCAGCTACTTCCAGCCAAGATTTCAACAACTACCATCAGGTCTGAGTCAAAAAGAGGTAAAGAGAAAAAAGCAATTAGAAAGAGGGTACTACTAGCTATCAGACAGAAGAGATAGGGATATTCTCATGGCATTCTCCATACAAAATACTAACTGAACACATTTAACCCTTTCTAGTAAATTTCCCTCCTTGAGGAAAAAGTCTAAATTTGAATCCTGGTTCATCCTCCTGAAAGGATGGATGAAGAAAAACGATTTTGCATTAAAGCTGCAATGATGTCCCCCATTTCTTGTTGACTCCTACCTATAGTTGATATACAGTGATGGTCTTTAATCCTAAAAAAATACTTCCATTTGCTTGCTTCTTAATAGTTTAGGTGTGATCTCCTCAGGTTCTGGAAGGATAAGGATTATTGCTAACCTTTAAGGCAAGCTTCAGCAAGAGTCATGGCACCTCCCAACACTGAAATAGTTTTTGGTGACTCAATGCCCAGTGTTAGAAACTAGCAGGAAAGGAAGAGAACTTTAAAGTCTTCAAAACTAGCAAGATAAAATGTATATCATCATTTCTCTTCTCCCAATTTTCTCCTTTTGGCATATCTCATCTTCTTGCCGACATTAATTTTGATGATTCCTATTGGGGTACGTTTATCCTTTCAGAGTCCCCTTCCCTCAGGAACTATATGCATCTGGGAAAGAAAGAACAAAGGAGGTCACATCTAAATATCTGGCTACTATTTATTGCAGTTCTTATGGAAACACATGAGTAAAGACAGGAAAAGGTAGAGGTATTCTCATTTGCAAAATGCTGGGAGATCACAGGTAAGGTTGAAGATCTATCCAAGAATCCAAGTAAATTAGAATATAAAGAATGAAGATATTAAGCTGGCTATCTTTTTCTGTGGTCTATTTAACTTTCCCAGAATTTTTCTGATTTCATAAGGTTACAACATTTAATGTTTTTAATTATATATTTCATCAAAATCTTTCCACTCAATAGACTTTTGTGTTCTCAAGCAAAATTGAGCTCATCTCTTGTAAATTCTCTTACTCTTAAGAATAAAAAGTAAGATTTTTTTAGTGATTAGTTTGCCCACGTTCTTGGGTTCTTCTTATTGAAGTTTCATCTTAAAAGCAGGAAGGAACATTCTGACAACAAAACATGAATCTGAATCCCCAAAGGTCCCAAAACAGTTTGAAGGGCTCATGATTCCTCAAAATGTTCCTAATTTATCCTCACTCTACATTTTTCCTCTCCCTAATTCAAGTCAAAGAAATGGAAGACGTCATGGACTTGTCTAAATGAAAGCATTTTAAAAGTGTTTTTTTTATCCTTTGTTAAACTGAAACATTGATTCCTCATTATTCTTCCTAATATTCCTGTTTATGTTTAATGAAATACAACCTCTCTACTCCCCTGAATTACCACAGACTCAATAGTGAGTTAGAGTGATGTCTACTCCAAACCTATGAAGATGTCCTCCAGCAGAAAAGACTGTTCAGAACAATTCATTCCTGTGGTCATGAAGGCAGCTGAAGTAGACTCTATGGAGCACTTAGAGTTTGGTCAGACTTTGAAGACTGGTCATCCACTGCATACCAAGCCATCACCAGGCATGCTGACTTTTGTCTTGCCAGTAGACTTGGATGACACTGGAAGAAAGAATGAGGCTGAAGACTTTGTGCAACTCTGCCTCTCTTAAATACAATTCATGCACAAGTTATGACGTCATTGGCACTCCTCAAAAATGAAAAACCAACAACAATACTACCAAAAATGAAGCTTGTTGGGGATCGCCAACTTTCATGATTTCTAGGACAGTTTTGTTTGGAATTAAATAGTTGCCAAGTCTCCTCTCTCAATGGAGACTAAACTAAAGCAGTATAGCCAAGGCTTTTACAGATCATTTTTGTTTCAAAAACTAGAAATTAAGGGAAAGATTAATAGGGGTAAGGCTGAAAAAGTGATGCTATATGAAAGTAATGGAATACTATTGTGCTATAAGAAATGATAAAAAGGGTTTCAGAGAAACCTTGGAAGATTCTTATGAACTAATGCAGAGTCAACTAGAATAACATGGAAAAACAATATTATAAGAAAAACACCTGTGAAAGACTCACGAATTCAATCACTGCTATGTTCCACCTTTATTTGAGAGGACTCAAAGGGTTATGTTACCTATGCTACCCCTAATAGAAAGGAGATAGATTCAAGATGCAGAAAGAAACCAACATTTTTGAGCACGGGCAATGAATTATGCATATTTGTTACAAGTTTTTTGTTTTTTTTTTTATTTTTCAGTTGTGCTGAGGAAGGTGAAAGATGGCAGGGAGGGAAATAAAATGCTTGTTAATTGAAAAATAAAGATTTTTAAAAAGACAGCTAGGAATTTCCCTGAGGTGCCAAAATTTACATAATGATGACAATGTTCACAGTTCTTCATCAGGTAAAACAACTGAACCTTGCACCAAATTAGGAAGAATAATTGTTCAAAATAGAAAGCTACTAAATGACTTGTGTCTTCCAACAGACGCACTCCAGTAAGCAATTTCTATTCTGTCTTCACCCTGGTCCCTCCCATGCCCAGGAGGTTTTTATGGCAGTGGCTCCACAAACATTGAAATTTGAGGTCTCCCCTTGAGAAGTCAATCTGTTCCAGGCACATTTTGTGGTGCTTTCCCTGAGAAATAAATTTCTTAGTGATTTCTCTGCCTATGAAAGTTGCTACTAGTCAAAACTCGGTGATTAACCTCTTCACTCCTGCCATACAGAAACAATACACCAAATCCTTCTCTGACCTACTTGAGAACCACGGTGTCATGGAATTAAAGAACTGAAAGAGATTTTAGCAATTTTAGGTAGTCCAAGATCCCCATTTTATAGATGGGGAAACAATGTCCCAGAAAGGTGGAATAACTTTTCCAGGATGATAAAAAAAAAAAAGAGCCAGAATTAGAACTTGGGTCTCTTGACATAGTCTTTCACTAGTCTCTCCACTGTATTATAATACTTATTCAACAGATGCACTCATGTCAGAAGGAAGGGAAAATAAGGGTATTATGATGATATTTTTAAGAGTTCTCAACTCCAGTGTAAACCATGAACTTTTAAAATTAAATTTTATTTTTCATCTAACACAAATGATTTTTCTCTTCCTCTCACCACCCTCCCTAACTTAGAAAAATGAACAAAAAATCTTTATAACAAATATTCCTAGTCGAGAGAACAAGTTCCCTCATTGGCAATGACCAAAATACATATGTCTCATGCTGTACCCTCAGTCTATCAAATCTCTTTCAGGGTCATATATGAATTAATGGTATATTATGACTAATAATACCAGGACTGGGGTCTAGCTGGAGTGACAATAGGCATGGATCTAATAAAACATGACCAGTCACATCACACTTGCTTCATTCCAAGCCCAAGTTCCCAATATATTACCATCATCCAAGGGCCAAGGGCCAACCATTTGTAATGGAACTGAAGAGAAGCATATAGATCCAGAATCATTGTCCTAAACTAATTGGTGAGGACTATTTGCTGTAATAAAATAAAGTTTCTCATCCATGTCCTGTGACTGAACTAAGTAATAATCAGCATACTTAGAATCGTTTCATCCTTGTGCTATTTGGGAAATGGATCCCTTATATTTTTTTTGACAAATGAAGGCTATATCCCTAGGCAAGCAGATGAAGTATTTGTGGAGCAAGGTCAAGAAACAGCAAGACAGAGCTGGGCTAGAGGATAATTATGAAGCAACTTTTGTGACTGACAGTCTGGAATCTGCTCCAGGCAGATTCTCTTTTTGGCATTACCCTTCCTCGGTTAGCTTTTGTAGTCTTCTCTCAGCTTCTGCATTGCTTCTAGCTCCCCTATCCCAGTGTCTCAGATTCCCCAATGAACTCTTGTCTTCTTCTTTTTTCTTCTTCTTCCCAACAACAAGGAAATTCAAGAATCAAAAAGCACTGGAGCATGTATTTGGAGTCAGGGGACCTTCCCAGATCCTGAAATCTCACTAAAAGGGAATCTAGTCTTCCAAATCTTATATATAAAGATAGTCTATGTATTATTGCCATGGCAAACAACTAAAATAAGACAATCTCTATTAGCTTCAGGAGTCATTGGCACTCGAAGCACATAGATCACAGACAGGAAATGTCAAATTTCAATCCCTTTTCATTCAATTCAACAAATCTTTAAATATTTATTAAGCATCTAATACATTTAAAGCATTCTGTGGAGTTCTGGGCACAGCTAAAAATTGGTATAGCCCCTCTCTATAAGTAATTCTTCAAACTAAGAAGGAAGATGTGACCTGAACTTAAATAAGTAGGATACGATGGGAACAAAAGAGATTTTCAGGCAAATACATACTCTATGAAATTTTGGGAAAAGTTGATATTGTTTAGTCATGACTGACTGATTCTTTGTGACCATATTTTGGGGTCCTTTTGGCAAATATATGGGAGTGGGTTGCCATTTCTTTTTCCTGCTTATTTTACCGATGAGGAAACTGGGACAGAGTTAAGTGACTTGCCAAGAATCACATAACTCGTATCTGAGGCTAGGTTGGAACTCACATCTTCCTGATGACAGGACTACTGCTCTATCCACTGTGCCTCCTACATGTTCCTTTAGGGAAGGAGGCCATACCAATATGGGAAGTTGATTTGCTAGACTATGCCTACTTGTTACAAGAAATTTGTTTTTCTTTTCTTTTTTTAGTGGATGAGGGAAAGTAAAATAAACACTTGTTAATTGAACATGTGTGTATGTATGTGTGTGTGTGTTTGTATAGAAAGAGGGTCAAATTTAACTGGGAGAATCAGAGAAGGCTTCATGGAGCAGGTGTCACTTGGGGTACACCTTGAAGGAATAGAAAAATTTCTACATGAGAAGATGAGTAAAAATTACATTTTCAGTATTCACAAATGCAGAGACAAGAGAGGACAGGACCTTTGAAGAACAGTCAGTCTAGTTCAGCCGCAATGTTCAGCCTATGAATAAAAGGCTTATGAAATAAAAGGTGAAAAATACCATTAAGTTGGAATCAAATTATTTAATGACAAATGCCAGGTTAAAGGGTTCGTAATTTATACCATAGGCAACAGAAAAGTCCTTACGGCTTTTGGACAGAAGAGTGATACAATAAGGCTTGTTATTTAGGAAAATTATATTAGCAACTGTGTAGGAAGCTAATTGGAAAAGAAAGAGGTTGGAATCAGGTAGCTTATTACAGCTGTCTAGGAGAGAGATGCTGAGGGCCTGAACTAGGACAGTACCGATACGCATGGTAGGAACTGGGTTAATGGTTGAAATATTGTAGAGAAAGACCCAAGATGATTTGACAATTAAATGGATGTGGGGCATAAGGAAGAAAAAGAGGTCAAGAATGACATAACAGCAAAGTATTTTGAGATATCTGAGCAAAGTAAGTGGGAGAATGGTAGTGCCATCAATAGAAAGAGGAAAGTTAAGAAAAGAGGTAGTTTGTGGAGGATAATGGCAAGTTTCATCCTAAACAGGTCAAATTTGAGATGCAGAGAAAACAAGGTGGAAATTTCTAGCAGGAACCTGGTGATATAAGACTGGAATCTGAGTGAGGGGAAAAAATTGGTGGATAGATATCTAGATTTCTAATTACTCTACATGGAGGTAATAATTGAAAATATGAAAGTAAAAGAGATATTTTTTTAAGAATATAGCCTTTCTTCTAGTTTCCTGGAACTCTTTGCATAAAACCTACCCCAAATAGAAGCAGTCTGTGGTTAGAGTCAAGTTTTGAGAGTAAACAGTAGGATATATTCAAGCCAATGGAATTTGAGTG